>NC_069799.1:61318785-61955973 GCF_027406575.1 Nycticebus coucang | reverse complement strand
GGAGTCCACCATCTGCAATCACTTAGGCGACTCTTTCTTTGTCCCTACCATCTTACCTTCTGTTTAGTTACTATATTTTCAAATCATCCCATCCTAATTCTTTTCCTGTTTATTTTTATTTATGATTTTTAACTTTTCATTTCACTAATTTTTCATTTTACATTCATTTTCATCCACGTATTATGTGCAAATGTAATAATACTAGAGAAATGTCAACATGATATTCAGCACCAGAATGTTATGGTAAAAAATAAATTGGTCTTTTATTTTCACCATCCTACGTCATCATACCATTCCCCAAATACAATAACATTTAACTCATTGTTTTCTGAGGAAAAAAAAATTTAAAAAAAACATAACACTGCCAAATTTCTAAGTTGCATATTGATATGGCATAATAAATATTTAGTAGCTTCCACTGTGGATAAATGTTTTAAGTAGCCTATCTTGTTTTCTTCTTGTATTATAGTACTTACATAATTATAATTTTTTACTTTAAGAGTTGCCTCATTTTTGTATTTTCTTATTTTTTATGTGTTACTAAACCTTTTCATGTATTTTAATGGTTTTCTAAAATAACATTCAATACATTTTTCACAATATAAAACAAATGTTAGCTTTGTTTATTTTGTTTTTATTTGTTTTCTGTACATATCCTGCATGGAGCCAGGCTACTTCCTGATTCATTCCAGATGGCGGCTCTAATGATTTTATTATAGTTTTTCCCTGAAAATTTTCTTTGCATTCATATAGACATTTATTTCACCTAAAATCTACATGGGGTTCCTAATTTTTGAAACACATATTTTTCTTTATTCTGGTTAACTTCCTTATTTTTGTACTGCATTTGCTTTCTGAGAATGTGCATGTGAGATAAAATGTTTGAGACTTTAAATTAGAAAGTATCTTTTTTTGTTCCCATCACAGTTGATTAATAGTTTTGCTAGGTATAGAAGTCCAGGCTTAAAATCATTTCCTTTTACTCAAAACTAGAGCATTATTTGGACCAGGAAAGAAAGCATTGCGTATTATCATCTCATCAGTGATATACTTTAAAAGCATAATGCCATTTTTGTCACTGATTCTATTCCTAAGCCCTTTTAGCCCTTTGAGAGAATTTCACATTTTCTCTAATTATTGATTACTGACATATCAGATGATATCCTCAGAAGTATAATTTGGGTTTTTTTCTTAACAGACTATTATAAAGTAACAATTCTAAGCCAAATTACAATAAAAGATAATATTCTCTTATTTCTCTCTCTCATCCCTCACAGGTGGTCATTTGCAGTACTTTGTTCCTTCATCTGAAATTAACTTCCTTATCTCTAAATAATTTACATGCAACCGTGATCATGTATCTTAAGCTATCATGACTTTCAATTTTAGGATACATGCTTAAGTTAATTTTTTATCATTTTCACTTTATTTTCTGTACACATTTTCTGAATTTCTATTAAGCAGATGTTAAATGTTTTATATTGATTCCTTATTTTCCTAAGATTTCCTTTCCTTTTCTTTGTCTTACAACCTTGCCTTGCAATGTATCTAGTTGATCTGTACTTTAGTAATTCCTTTTAAGTCCTCTTCTGCTCAGTGGAGTTTCTTTATTCTGGAATTGTTCTTTTCAGGTATTGGGCATTTGAAGCATTCCTCTAAGGTTTTGGCTGCTCTTTAATACCTAAGACCAGACCACTAACAAGGCTTCTATTTCTAGAAGTGAGATTTTGTTGGGGATCTAAGTAGGAATGCAGGGCACTCACTGTTGTTTATATAGACTTCAACTTTCTTCTTTCTAGTCTCCCAATTTATTTCACTAAATTCTATTTTTTCAATGTCCTGGGCATTTTTGGCTGGTTCCAAGATTCCCTTGGAATCCTCCATCTGCATCTGCCTAGCTCAATCTCTGTCACAGACACATGCTGCTAACCAGCCTTCAACTCCTTCCCTTCTTGCTCTCTCCTTGGCTACCAAAGGCTAAAAGCTGGCTGAGAAGTATGTATTTCAGAATCCTTTCATAGCAGTGTTTTAATTTTGATTCTACCAATAACAGACAAGTATTCAAGTTCTAGAAGTGGAAGCAAAGGGAAAGTTACCATTGCAGGCACAAGAGGGTCACATATGCCAAATGAAATTTACCATTGGAAAATTTTCCATGGAAAGTTACTATTGCAGGCACAAGAGGTTCACATATGCCAAATGTGAAATTTAGTGAATTGTTTCCTAGAATTCTACTTACAGTCACCCACTTTGGTGCTGAAGGCAGTTAATTCCTGATTTTTTCTTATTGCTATATTTTATGACTTCCAAAAAGCTAGTAATGGATTTTCCTGACCTTCACTTCCCCAGACCACCAAACATTGTGTAACTCTCACTTATCTCTATTAAATCTTTGCCTGCTCAAAAATAGAAAACTTCCTCCTGTGTGGTAAGTCATTTCTCAGTTTTTCAACCTTTTTCCATTTCACGCATTACAAATACTTTATATGAAAAATTCCTAATTTTATCAAAAGCTGAGTTTCTTTATCTGGTTCTCAAATATTTAAAAGTTATTTAGCAATGACTTCTTTATTCAAAAATTAATTAGATACCACCTCTGAGCCAACTCTGAGAACATGTGCAAAGTGCAATAAACCCTTTATTTACTGTATGGATTAAGCCTCACCAAGAATAAACAGTTAAAGTAGTAGTTCAGGTAACGATTTCAATAAATATAAAAGAAGTTTACAGAAAATAGGCACATCAGGGTATTCAAAATGATGAAACTACAGAGGGCGAGTCGAACCAAACTGAACCCTTGATCAAAGTACTTTTTGGGATGGTTGTTGCTATGGTCTTTTTAGAAGTAGCAGCTTCACCCTCTCTATTCCTTGGTGTGTTTAAAGACTCTTAACTAGTCTGTATGAGGTTATCATTGTGAGCCCTGTGTTTACCAGTAAAAAAGACTGAAGACATGGGAGATCAGAGCTATGACACCTGCTGAGGTAGAAATCAAAAGGGGAAGGACATGTATCCAAGATGCTCCATGGGGATGAAAGAAAGAAAGGCAGGTTGAAGCCACAGTTCACTAAAGGATACAGTCATGCAGTTAGTTTAACAGACATGTTGGCTTGGAGATTTTAGTTGATAAAATTCCTTTCTAAAATTAAAAAAAATTTAATTGACATTGTATTGAACATTTTTATGGAGTACATTTTGTTGTTTTGACACATATATAGAATGTTGTAAAATACCTGTCCTCAACCTATTTTGGTACCAGGGGCCTATTTCATGGAAGACACTTTTTCCATAGACTGAAGTGGTGGAGGGGGAGGATCTTACAGGAGGCAGAGCTCACAATGAGGAATAGCTGTAAATATAGATGAAGCTTCACTTGCCCACCTTCTACTGTGCACCCTGTTTCCTCACCAGCCACGGTTCACAGTTGTATAATGATAGATCAGGGTAGTTAGCGTACCCGTCACCTCATGCACTTAACATCTCTTTGTGATGGGAACAACATTCATAAACCTCTCTTCCAGTTATTTGGTATTATACATATAACATATACATATAATAATACTTTACTGTTAACCACAGTCATCCTACCATGATAGAACACCAAAATGTATCTCTCCTTTCTGATGGTAAGTTTGCATCCGTGAACCAATGTCTCCCCATTTTTCCCTCCTCAGTCTCTGATAACCACTGTTCTAACTTCTGTTTCTATGGTAGCAAAGAGTTTTGTTTTCTTTTGTTTTTTAGTTAGATCATGCAATATTTGTCTTTCTTTATATAGTTTATTTCAGTTAACATGATGTCTTCTGGGTTCATCCATGTTCTAGCAAGTGAAAAGATTTCATTCTTTTCTATGGCAGAATAGTTTTTTGTATTCATTCATCTCTTGGACACCTAAATTGATTCCATATTTTGGCTAATTGTAAATAGTGCTGCAATGAACATGGATGGGCAGAAGTCCAGATCTGTCTTCAGCATATTGATTTTATTCCCTTTAGATTTATGCCCAAGAGTAAAATTGCTGGATCATATAGAAGTTCTATTTTTAATTTTTTTACCAACCCTCATTTTGTTTCCCATAATGGCTATAGTAATTTATAATCCGACCAAAAGCATGGTTCCCTTTACTCCACATCCTTGCCACCCCCCACTTTTTTTTTGTCTTTTTGGTATTAGCCATTCTAACTTAAGTGAGATGATATTTCATTATATTTCCCTGATAATTAGTGATGCCTAGCATTTTTTATATACCCATTGTCATTTTCATGTTATCTTTTGAGAAAGGTCTATTAAGGTCTTTGCTCATTTTTCATCAGGTCATATGGAATTTTTTGGTTGATTTCTGTGTGTTTTTATTTATTTTTTGCTGTTATATTATTTACATATTCTATTAAACCTCTTGTCAGGTATACAGTTTACAAGAATTTTCTCCCATTCTGTAGGTTGTTTCTTCTCTCTGTTAACTGTCTTCTTTGCTGTGCAAAAGCTTTTTTTTTTTGTAGAGACAGTCTCACTTTATTGCCCTCAGTAGAGTGCCGTGGCGTCACACAGCTCACAGCAACCTCCAACTCCTGGGCCTAGGCGATTCTCCTGCCTCAGCCTCCAAGTAGCTGGGACTACAGGCGCCCGCCACAGCACCCAGCTGTTTTTTTTTTGTTGTTGTTGTTGCAGTTTGGCCGGGGCCGGGTTTGAACCCGCCACCCTCGGTATATGGGGCCGGCGCCCTACTCACTGAGCCACAGGCGCCGCCTGCAAAAGCTTTTTATCTACATCTAACCTCTTGTTCTACTTTTGCTTTTATTGCCTGTGCTTTTGAGATCTTATCTAAAAATCTTGACCTAGTCCAATGTCATGAAGCATTTCCCTAATATTTCCTTTTAGAAGTTATATAGTTTTGGGTCTTTTTTTCTTTATTCTACATACTGCTTAGTCTATATCATTTTTGCTGTGTGATATAATGTTTCTCAGCCTTTGGTTCTCATCTAGACCAAACAGATATAAATCAAGTTGTTGGATCATTGAATGTCAAATGCAGAAGGAAATTTAGCAATTACCCTCATTTCAAACTGAAAAAAGAAGTGAATCCAGAAATTCTATAATTTTCCCTAATTATGGCCAGAATTCCCAGTGGAAACACTCAATTTTTTAGCTGTCAGATTCATCACATTTTTAGCCCCACATAGGAAATACATACAGTTTTATTTGTTCATATAATAATAAAAGAAACAAAAAACTTTTACTAATAATAGAGTAGAATAATTATAGAATATAATATCAAACCTTTATCACTAGGCTAAAATCTCACTAATCCAGATATTTCAGTACTAGAATCTTTGCCCAACTGGTATTTGGTAAGCCTATCCACCAACAAGTCTATATTTTTTTTTTAACACTTACTTACTACATGTTTGGCCTTGATTAGTTATAGTCTTGTCTGTTGGTGTTGGTGATTACTTCTAAATCATTTCAAAACAAAATTAAGTTAATTTGCTTTTCTACGGTTCATCGTATTTTAGTCCTTCAAAAACTTCTGTTGCAAATATTTTCTCACATTCTGTAGGCTGTCTCTTTATTTTCTTTGTTGTGAAAAAAATCTTTTTATTTTTTTAAAATTTCTCTTCTTTCTTTCTATTTCCTCATCTGGACCACAACCATCAGAAGCAATCATAGAAATAGAGTTCCAGTAATAGAAGAAATAAATGGATTTTGGCATGCAATGGTATCATAGAACCAGAAATAGCAGCATATAGCCTCACCATTCACGATACATACTTACCTATATATGTATGTGCATGTATGTGTGCACACCTGTGTACACACAGATCCGTGTATACATACATCCTGTGTGTAAGTGTGCTCACTCATAAGTGTGCGCATATATGTGTATGTATACACACATAAGTGCATTTTCTATTACTGCTAACTCAGTGCTTCTTCAACTGCCCAAACAATTCCAATGAGCTGTCTGGTTATACCTGCTGGGTGATACAATATGGCCTCACCATGATAGTCTTTCCATTAGAATGAATTTTGATAGAAAATTGATTTAACCAGAAATAATCTTCCCAATATGGTCAAACTGTCTTTAAACCTTATGAAGAAAGGAGCTGCCCCTCTCACATCTGCATCGGAAAAGAAATTTCTCCTTGGACAAGAGAATCTAGTTCAGGAGCTTGTCCTTATGGAGAAGTGTATTAAGTCTATAATTTATCTTGATTTCAGTTGTAAACAGGTTTGGGTCTTTCCCCCTCTTTTTCTTTCCCTACTGCTGCTTAAACTCCCCTGTGTGTGGTTGCCTTTGACATATGTGAACGGAAGTCTGTGTGGCCTTGGGAGAAGCTGTGATATCCACATCAGCCCGACTAGCTGCCATTCTGAAGTGATTCATCAATGTGTCAAAACAGTGTAGGAAGAAATAAAAACATAGCCTACGCAATGGTAGCTCAAAACTTCTTATTCTCACCAATCCCACCCACTATGGGGTTTTGCTTAAGATTTTTTTTTTTGTCATTCTGGTGGTGTACCATTAATGATCCTGCATTGATTTTGTAATGTTTAATTTAAAAGGGAGGTCAGGCTAGTACATAATCTTGTGTCAAGTAAAGACAGGGTTATTTATATGGCAAAGCACTAGAAGAAATGTAGAAGTTCCAATGGACTAACAAGTATGTGATTCAAGCCAAATCTCATTAGGGGAGTCTGAATAGACTTCAGCACAAAAGCCTCCCAAGGGACGGAGGCTCCAACTGTGTGGAAATCAAACCTTCATGAATAGGACAGAGTTCTTAGAGTTGGGGTTTCGCTAAGAACTTAGCCGCTGTGGGGATTAATTCTTGCCACTGACTAATGGCAGAGGGTACCCTCCCATCACTCCAGCAGTCATTTTTCTTTTTTAATTTTGAAGAGGTATTAATACATTTTTATAAATTATAAATTTTATAAATATAAATTTTATAAATTTATACATTTATTTTTTATAAATTAAAAATAAAATAAATTTTATCTTAGGTGACTCTGAGTATTCATACAACAGTATACCGAGTATGCTTAGAATGCTGCCTGACACATGACAGCATTTAGTAGATGCTGCTTCTTATTTTCTTCTCCTTGATTCACTCGTTGAACAGATAATTATTGAGTGTCTATTTACTGCTAGCTATTGGGTGCCAGGCAAACAAATCTGACTATAATAAACAAACTCAACGTACTAGGTGGGAAAAGAGGAGGTAGCCATGAACAAAATAAATAAGGAAATACATATATATGTGTGTGTGTATCTGTCTGTGTGTTTGTGTGTGTATAAATGTGTCAAGTGATGAAAAACTATGACAACAATGAAGAGAAATCTCTAAGACAATACTAAAGGCATCAGAGGAATGGTGCATTTCTATTTTGTAGGGTGCACAAGTCCTCTCCATTGTGGTGACATGAAAACAGAAACCCAAAGGATATGAGGGAGTGATTATCCTGCAGGTGTCTGAAGAAGAGCATCTCAGGCAGACAGGAAAGCAGGTGCTTTCATGCTTGAAGTTCAAGTCAAAGTCCCCTATAACATGAACTAAAAAGAAGGAAAAGGAGATGGAGAAATTTTGTTTCTAAATGAGACATTGAATTCTGAGTACCTATAGTCTACTGTGCACTTACTGTACATACTCACTTGATTTAGAATAGGTTCTCAGTAGACATTTGTTGCATGAATTTATAAACAGTGACAACATGTTGAGCACTTACTTGTGGGAGATACAGTTCTAAACATCTTGTACATGAGAACACATACAGTCTCTACTGTACACTGTAGATTAATGAGCCACAGCCATATCATCAGTAAAATGTTAAGATAAGTTATTAAACAGATTGTGAATATTTATGAAGATGTGTTTACTTACATGACTGCAAGCACATCTTTTTACTTTTGATAGTCACTAAATAATCACATCTTGGTGTTGCAGAAGATACCATGACCTCAGCTGTACACTTGGAAGACTCTCATGTTGCCCTGACTGTGTCAGTCTGACAGGTCAGGGCAGGGCATCCTTTACCCAATGAACAGGTTGAATTTAAGCTACTAAGAATGGAATTAGAGTCCACAGGTCTAAAATGCAATCCTTTACCCTCACTCCAAGCATTTTCCCTCTTTAGCTTTTGTAATTTGTACAAGGAAAAAAGCCCGTATTTTTCAGGTGACCAGCATCACCACTGTGGTGTTATGTATAATCTTTCTTCTTTACTCCTGGGTAAACCCCAGCAGACCCAGAGCCTTGGTTCTCACATCATCTCTTTGACTTGGTTTTTCGTCACTAGGTTGAGCTGGCTATATTGTTACTTACCTATCCAAAACGACTTTCATTTTTGTTTAACCTTGTAAACTATCACTCTGGTGACCTCTAAATGCAGACAAGTTCTATCTCATTAATAATCTTTTCAATAAAAGTAGCAGTTGCCAATCTTCTATTGAATTGTATCTAAACTCCGTTCTCCCATGACTCCATCGGCAAGGTGTGCTGCTTTTGTCCCTGCTGTTGTACAACTGTCTGCAAGATTTTGCATATGTACACATCCTCCTATGAAAAGTCTATTGTTTTCACCACATTATAAAAATTTGACCAAAACACAGTTCAGAACCCACAGGAAGAATCATAAAAATTTTACCCATCACTAATTTAACATTACTTTCATAAGACCCAGCAAAGAGAAATGCTCAACAATGGTTGAGGTAAATTTACAGGTTCAGGTAAATTTACAAAGGTTCAGGTAAGTTTACAAAGATAGAGGTTTTATACAAGGGTGTGATGTAACGAGCTTCGATTCTTGCATTTCTGACTGATAGCAGGATGCATGTTAGAAAGATACCAGAAGAGATGGGACAGAGGAGCAGTTAGGATGCTCTTGGAAAAGTTCTGGTATCAACTGAGATTTTCCAATTTAATAAACAGTTTACATGACTTCACAGTTTACTTGCTGCAGCTTTGAGAGGTTCCAGGAGGAAAATTTGGAGCTCTTGCCTTAAATTTACCTTTTTGTTCACCTCCATCCTGGTCAGGACGCTACGCCTTCCGCATGAGTTTAGTAAATAGTTTCGTCTCTGTCACAGACTAAGTTTGTAATCTTGAGAAAATATTCTAAGCCCTTGTGCCCTTGTTGAATTAGATCTTTCCTACATTCCCATACAGCTCTAAAGGTACCTGTGGTCAAACATTAATGAGTAATGGAAAATTCCTGTGTATTAATTATGTTCTCACAAGGATTGTTCATAAGATCAAGCATTAAGTATGCTAGAAGATTAGTTAAATATTTACAGCATTATTACTGTATGCTATAAATATGCTACTTTTAGTGATTTTTAGTCTATTAGTATTTATTAACATGCTACTCTTAGTGATTTTTAGTCTGTTAGTATCTATTAACCATTTTTCATTGCTGAATGCAGTTTTTAGTCACAGGTAGCCTGACCTCATTTACACATATCATTATGTTACGTATTTATGGAAGGATATTAACAGAGCAAATTTCAATAATCTCTGGAAGGAATGGTTTCAGATAAATTCTCTTTCCCTCTTTATATTTTCTTCATTGTTTGATTATTCTTATAATGTCCCTGAATCATTTTCCAGTTCAGGTAAGAAAGCTGAATAAATATTGAAAAAAATAAAATTGACTACAGTGGATTATCAAAATAAACATAAAATATGACCCTCTGATTATGTAAATGAACATGCTTTACCTCTAGGGATTTCAGAACTTCCTCCACTGATCCATAATCAGAACAAAAGTCCCATTTCATTCAAATATTGGAACATTCTAATGGTAAAAAGAAATGCAAATGTTAAAGCCGGCTATCATGAGTGTAGCCTTCTATCTGAATTTTTGAAACAATGCAGTCATTTACTGAGGCAGTGTAGTAATTCGAAGAAGGAAAATCTGATTATTCATATCCAGATCGCTCACTTCTTTTTATTTATTGGTCATTACAGGCAATTAACCCATTCAGAAGATTTCCCTTCTGTTGCTTCTATGAGAATGTGAATTGGTCTATTTCTTCTCTCTACCCTACTATGTAAGAGCCACAAAAGAATCATTGCACCAGAATCCATTGGCATAGTCATGTTCACTTTGTAAGTGAAATGGTTTCGTAGTTCAGTCCCTGCTGCTTGAAATTCTGTATTCCCAATTTAGAGTGTCAAAAAGCTATGGCTAATTATTCTCATAGCAACGATAATCACACCAATTACGATTCTTAAAAGAACTGAAAAGACAAAGGTACAGATAAGCCTCTCAGAGACAAGACAAGTTAGGGAAAAAAAAAAGAAAAAGACTGATTTCAAATGTTACCAACCTGAACCTGCATAGTCTTTTCATTTTGGAAAGAATAACAATTAAAAATGTATGAAAGGGTGACATTATCCCTATGAAACCTATTGGAGGCGGATAAGCCAGCATCCCTCTCCTCACAGTTATTCCCACATGTAAGGATCCCTGCCAACTTCCTGTTTGTAGCTGTCAAAACCCTATCTTCTGCCCACTCAAAAATTTATCAAAAAAAAAAATAATTAGCAAAAACAAATGAAAGTTACGGAAGGAAATATTTTACTCAAGAAAGTTTACCTTTAAGTGACTTAATGGAAGTTAGTAAATATTGCAGAGAAACTGTAAGTTGTAGGTAAACGCCTTATCCACACGTGAGTATGTTCATAAACGTTTTCTTGTTACTTCTACACACAGGAAAAACTTCTCTTGCACTAGTTTAACAAGACTAGCACAAGTAAAATCGTCCAGATTATACCTTTGATCTGTGCCTCAAACATCGGATACATCAGTTAGAGGTCGATTTCATTTTAGAATTCCAGTGCGTGTTTTGGATCGTGTCAATTGTGATGCTCAAAACAGGGTTGGATTTAATTTGCAATGTACTAAGGCTGCAAAAAGATTTGTATACAGTCAGCATTGTGCTAGAATGCAAATGCTAGGTAGGATCACAGGAAATATGAAGACTCTAAACTTATTGAAACAGTGGAATATATTATCAGAATAGAAAGTCTTTTTTTTTTTCTTTTCCTTGTTGTTTGTTCTTTTTTTTTTCCCACAGGAAGAAAACTTATTTTCTCAGCTAGTTCGAGATGCCATGCTGGAAATTCTTCCTTAGTGAAGACAGGTTATGTAAAAAGCAGTAGAGATTTGTGTGTGTGTCTCTCTCTCTCACAGTATTCAGGCTGCTGTAACAAAGTACCTACCGCAGACTGAGTGGCTTGTAAACGACAGAGGCTTATTTCTCACAGTTCTGGAGACCGGGAGGTTCAGATGGTCGGGTTCTGGTAAGGACCCTCTTCCAGGCTGCAAACTGCTGCCTCATGCTGTACTCTCAGGTTGCTGAGAGCAGAGAGAGGAGGCAGGTTCTCTACCTCTTCTTATGAAGGCTGTAACCCCATGCAGGAGGGCTCGATCCTACTCACCTAATCACCTCCCAAGGGCCCCACCTCCTAATATGATTGCATTGGGCATTAGGGTTTAAACACATGAAGTTTGGGGGGTGGTAGGGCACCCAACTGCATTCTACAACTCCCTAGGAATTAGGTAATAAATAAATGACTGAGTTAATTAATAGGAACGTACAGCATGGTTTTCAGTGAATGCAGATGGACATATAGGTGCACACCACTCTTGTTCAGCACCCCTGTAAAAGAACTAACTAAATATGAGGTTGATGTAGGCAGAAATCAGATAACCTCTCTGCTATGGAATTGTGATGATTTCATCCCATTTTCTACAAATGCTCTAGATGCCATCTGAAAATAATGCCAAAGGCTGCCATATGGCTGAGATGCAGGCCTTTCTAGGGAGAGTCACACAGAGGGGTTCTCTGAGGACTTCAAGCCACGTGCAGTTCCCATTTTTTCTCTCTGCCTGCTCCTTCCCTCCCCCGCCTGCCCACCCTCCTTCCCCTCTTCTCTCAAATGTTCTGTAGCTGTCAGGTTTCTTTTATAGAAATAAGTGAAATTATAATGAGACAAGAGTTAGACGTGCTGGAGATGAAAAGAAAGACTTTAAGGAAATAAAAAAAAAGGCTTGCTGCACTATTTGAAAGCTTTAAGGAGGAGGAAGGAGGGTAGATGAAGGGTGTTACCTTGCTCAGGAGCTCTCTGCCTGCACATTTGACTTTCAAAAACGCTTCTGATCATTTCCCAGGGATCTGGTGGTGCTGAATTCAGTTGGATCCAAACAAAGCTTCCCGGTTGGGGCTGGATAAAGTTGAGGCCCAAGGATTCTCTCTTCATAGTCTCAGTAGCCAGCACCTCTTATTTAGAGCTGGCTACATGTGACCTCTTCACCAAGTTTGTCATTGAGAACAGATGCCTTCCCATGTCCCAATTTTTATAACATAGCAGTTGTCTGTTTTACTCAGGAAGGACAGGACCTTCTGCTCTGGATTGATAACTGAGATCACTGTTTCATCCTCGCTGAGCCAGTGATAGAGCCTAAGGTTTACTCACCATTCCAGACAACAAGCATTTGCCACAATGCTTTACACTTTGGCAAAATGCACTCCTGGTCTCTGCAGTCTTGGTTTATAGGGTTTTTACCACCACCACCACCAAAACAACAAAAAACTCTGATGGGCCTTGTGTCCTCTTTAATCTCTATTTTACATATGAAAAAATGGTTAAAATCATCATTATTAAGTTGTTGAGCCAGGCCTGAAACACAGGCCTTTTATCTTAAAGTATCTCATTTTATGTGTGATATACTTTGTGCCTAAGAACGTTAGGGTGACTTGCACAAGATCTTGCTCCTAGATTGAGGAGCCAGGCAGGCATTGAAACCCTGGACTTCCTGACCCTGAATAGGCAGCAAAATCCCTCTGGGTGTTGTGACTGAAAGAATCCTTGAGGTATAAATGTGCATGGTGTTTACTGAGACAAGGCGGATTTGGGTTGGGCTTGTTGGGGTTCAGGCAGTTGTCTGTGTTCTCGGTTCTTGCTGTGCTCTTGGCTAAAGAATGACCAGACGCAACCAAAGCAACACAAGCATGAAACGAAGACTACTGAGGGAGAAAAGAGATCCATTTACAAAGCGAGAAAAGAGATCCATTTACAAAGCAAGGGCAAGATATGTTCGCCATAGACAAAAAATGGACCATCTGGTTGTGACGAATAAAGGTTATGGTCTGGGGTCCCATTTCATACTGTCTGAGTGGGCCCTCCTCGTGGTTCAGACATCACCATGAAACCACTTCCATGGATAGTTAAGAACATGATAATTAGCCTTAGGTTACTCTAGGTCACTTTCCGAATCCACTGTGCCTGGCCAGTGGGCTGGGGATTCCCTGCACTCTTTTGCATGTTAGCAGGGGGTTCCTCCTTCTCCAGGTGAGTCCATCACTGTCCTTCTTCCCAGGTGGGACAATTGCTGGAGACAGCACCAAGGCAGAGCACCCACCTTGTCTTCTTTGCCTAGGAAAGCCAGAAGCCTAACTA
Organism: Nycticebus coucang; assembly: GCF_027406575.1. Lineage (NCBI taxonomy): Eukaryota > Metazoa > Chordata > Mammalia > Primates > Lorisidae > Nycticebus > Nycticebus coucang. Next base: position 61,942,507 of record NC_069799.1, on the reverse strand, counting down.
CCTAACAGAGAGTTTCAATATCAGATTTGAGGATAGTTTGTTGAACTATGTACAGTGGAAACACAAGGAATTCTTCTGGGTGTGTGGAACTAGAGTTCATGGGAAATACCCAGATAAGAGATACACACTTCAAATTCATGGGAGTCAGAAATTTAATTCTGAGGAATGGATAAAAATACCCAAGAGGGAGTTATTGATTTTGAAGAGAATTGGATTTATAATTCAGTGCTGGAAAATGGCAGAATTTAAACAATAGGCAGGAAGTAATATTTTTGAATGGGGACGAGAAGAAATAATTACCAGATTAATTGAGTAAACTGGAAATGGGTTTTTATATGCAATCATGAAATTAACTAAAAACTCTGCAAATTAAGTTTCAGTAACTCATTTGGCAACAAAGCCCAGGGTTAAAAGACTTGAGGCATGCAAACTGAATTTGGGGACTGCCTTGATTTATTGTAAAGAAGAGACATGTGGAAAACACTTGAGAATGGAATCTTGATCTGATTAAGTGAATCACGCATCTGGGTCTTTCTAAACCTGTTCCTCTTTTGTACCAACAAAACTGGGGACAAATGGTGTCAGGATGGTATTAGATGCCCTTGCTGTCCCCAGCAGCGTCCCCAGTGGTGTCCTCAGCAACAGGTATTGTTTTGTCTTTCCCATCACAACTCCTTGCTCAAAAGATAAGCCAATGTCAGTAATCTGCCAATTGCTGAAGACAGCCTCCCAACTCTATACAAACCCAGGAAATAGACAGGGAAGAAGCTTGAGATACCTCAAGCCTGTTGTGATGTGGGCTTCAGCACAACCTTTTATTTATCAAATGATTCCCCTAAGTCTCATGATGAGATTTGGGACATGGTACCTGAACTATGGCATGTTGGCATGTGAGAAAACAGAGGCAGGAAGGCCACTCTCCCCCCCCTCACTGCTTCTGCCCTAAAGGAGGTCATAAAACCTAGAAAGAATTTTCTGACCTTTCCCATACTCATTAGAAAAGAATGTTCTTATCTCTGAACACACAGGGACACTGAGAAGAACCTGAAACAAACTCTGCTTGCTAAGTCCCCCCAGTTTACAACCATTAGATGCCACCATTTGTCCTCTAACCATACTTCTGCACAGCTGTCAAAAAAAAAATTAAAGTTTTTTGTATTCTTTGGGGTTTATTTCCTTATGAAGTCTTCTGTGTCTGTCTGATGTTACAGGAACCTTAGCTATGAACCTGGGGACAAAGAAGAAACACAGGTTTCCATCCCTTTAACTCATCCGAGCAAGCAGAATATCCTGGCTCTCTAGATCCTCCGAGGATTAATGTTAGCTCGAGACACCATGAAAGCCAGGGCTACATATTTCCCTCATCCCAGGACAGCGTTATCCTGGGTATTGGTCCCAGGTTTCACCGAGGCCTTACTAACCAGGTCACCCAGCATTCCTTACCCCCTCTTTTAGTCTGGATTTATAAGATGACTCTGTTCAGAATTAAGTAAGGAGTTATTGTGACTTCAGTGAGGTATCTGGTATCTTCAAACAGGTTGTCTTTGGCTGGCCTGGAATTTTCTCGTTATGCAAATCTTACAGAACAGGACAGGGGGCTATACATCTTTTGTATAAATGAAAATTGGAACTTACCAAGCAAACATGTTACAATTTACAGTTGGCGCTCTGTTTTATTCTCTCAAACATGAAACACAGATGAAAACTTTGGTTTGCATACACAGGATCGACAGAATTAAAGAAGGAGAAGTTAGTTTCTTTGTCTTTGCGATTACAGCATCATCATTGTTTAGTCTACCACAGCAGCTGGGGCTACAAATTGCACCAGAAACAAGCTCACCCAATTGCAAATATTCATAGCCTTGCTTTATTTAAAAAATTATTTTCAGTTGACAACCGATAATTCTATGAGATATACACCTCATATAGACTACATATTATCCTATAACATGTATATATGTAATTGTATAATAATATGAGGTACAATGTGCTATGTTAGCAAATGTATACATTGTGGAATGATCTGATCCATTGACCAATAATATTGTGATGTAACAATCTACTTGACATATCTCCCCTCATTACTTAGTAATTTTGAAGTTACTGATTGTTATTGACTCTAGTCATCACACTGGGCAATAGATCACTCAACTTATTCTGTCTAACTTAAACTTCATACCCTTGATCAACACCTCCCTCCCATCACCCCAACCCTTAACTCTAGGAACCACCATTCTACTCCCTACTTCTGTGATTTTTACTTCTTTAGATTCACACCTATGTGAGATCATGTGGTATTTGTTATTATATGTCCAACTTATTTGTCTTAGCATGATATCCTCCAGTTCTATTACATTGTCACACATGGTAGAATTTTATTTTACAAGGATGTATAATGTTTTACATTTTATAAGAATGTATATACACATTTTCTTTATTGGTCCATCAGTTGGATACTTAGGTTGCTTGCATACTTGGCTATGGTGAATAATGCTGCAATAAACATGGGAGTGCAGATATTTCAGTGCATACTGATTTCCTTTCCTTCGGGTATATAGTAGTAGATTATATATAGTAGATTATATATAGTAGTAGATCATAATCCCAGAGGTAGTGGGATTGCTGGTAGTTCCGTTTCCTTCCTTCCCTCCTTCCTTCTTCCTTCCTTTTTTGGGGGAACTACCATTTCAAAATGGCATACCTTTTCCTCCACATCCTTACTAACACTTGTTATCTGTCATCTTCTTGATAATAACCATTCTAACAGGTATGCAACGATATCTCACTATGGTTTTAAATTGCAATTCCCTAGTGATTGTAGATGTTGAGCTTTTTTTTTTTTTTATGAACCTGTTGGCCATTTGTACATCTTCAAAATTGCATTCAAAAAATGCAATTTCTTTGCCCATTGTTGAATTGGTGTTTTCATGCTATCAAATTGCTTGAGTTCTTATATATTTGGATATTAGGTTCTTCTCAGTTAGGGTTACAGATATTTCCCCCTGATTTGTGAGTTTGTTGTCTCTTCATTCTGTTGATTATTCTGCTGCGCAGAAGCTTTTAGTTTGGTGCAATCCCCTTTGTCCTTTTTTTGCTCTTGTTGCCTGTTCTAAGGTTCTACCCAAGAACCTTATTTCATTTAAAGTAGAATTAAAAATAAAATACTTAGGACTAAATTCAACCTAGGAGGTAGAAGATCTTTATTTTGAAAACTATAAAATATTGGTGGAAGAAACTTAAAATGACACACGTAAGTGGAAAGATACCCCATGATCATATATAAGCAGAATTAGTATTGTTAAAATGTCCATACTACCCCAAACTATCACAGATTCAATTCCATCCCTCTCACCATTCTAAGGACAATAATTTGGATGTCTGTTACTCAAACCAATGTCATGGAGGTTTTTCCCTATGTTTTCTTCTAACAGTGTTGGGCTTTCATGTCATATATTTAAGTCTTTAATTCATTTGATTTGATTTTGTATATGGTAGAAGATAAGCATCCAATTTCATACTTTTTTTGATTTGGAAATTCATATATATTTTTTTCTTATACTTTTTTTTTATTAATATTAAATCATAGCTGTGTACATTAATGTGATCATCCGGCACCATACATTGGTTTTATAAACAGTTTGACACATTTTCATCACACTGGTTAATATAGCCTTCCTGGCATTTTCTTAGTTATTGTGTTAAGACAATTATATTCTACATTTACTAAGTTTCACATGTACCCTTGTAAGATGAACTGCAGGTGTAATCCCACCAATCACCCTCCCTCAGCCCATCCTCCCCCTTCCCTCCACTCCCTCTCCCCATTCCCCTTATTCTTAGGTTATAACTAGGTTATAACTTTCATATGAAAGCCAAAAATTAGTTTCATAGTAGGGCTGAGTACATTGGATACTTTTTCTTCCATTCTTGAGATACTTTTTCTTCCATTCTTGAGATACTTTACTAAGAAGAATATGTTCCAGCTCCATCCATGTAAACATGAATGAGGTAAAGTCTCCATCTTTCTTTAAGGCTGCATAATATTCCATGGTGTACATATATCACAGTTTATTAATCCATTCGTGGATCGATGGGCACTTGGGCTTTTTCCATGACTTAGCAATTGTGAATTGGGCTGCAATAAACATTCTGGTGCAAATATCTTTGTTGTAATGTGACTTCTGGTCTTCTAGGTATATACCTAGTAGTGGAATTACAGGATTGAATGGCAGGTTATTTTTAGATCTCTGAGTGTTCTCCAACATCTTTCCAGAAGGACTGTATTAATTTGCATTCCCACCAGCAGTGCAGAAGTGTTCCCTTTTCTCCTGATGTGGAAATTCCGTTTCATGACATCATTTACTGAAGAGACAGTTGTTTCCCAATTTGTTAAAAATCAAATGATTGTAAATGTGTAGGTTTATTTATAAGCTTTCTTTCTTGTTTCATTGGCCTTTGTGTCTGTTTTCATGCCAGTACCATGCTGTTTTGAGTACTATAGCTTTGTAAATTACTTTGAAATCAGGAAATACTATGCCTTCAGCTTTGTTCTTTTTGGTAAAAAACAATAACCACAAAACCCCAAGCCAGTTTCCCTGGCTATTTCAGATCTTTTGTTATTCCATGTGAATTTTTAGATACTTTATTCTATTCCCATGAAAAAATGTCATTAGAATTATGATAAGGATTACAGTGAACCTGTGATAGCTTTGGGTAGTATGGACATTTTAACAATACTGATTCTTCTAAAAAGGAGGGGTATCTTTCCATTTATTTGTGTCATCTTAAATTTCCTTTATCAATGTTTTATAGTTTTCAGTACGCAGATATTTTACCTCCTACATTAAATTTACTCCTAAGTATTTTTATTTTGAATACTATTTTATATAAGATTTTTAGGTAACTGATTATTGGTATATAGAAATGTTACTGACTTTTGTATATTGATTTTTGTATCCTGTAACTTTACTGAATGTATTTAGAAATTCTAACTGTGTTTTGGTGGAGTCTAAGATTTTCCATATATAAAAGTATATTGTCAACAAACACAATTTTACTTCTTCCTTTTCTCTTTGGATGTCTTTTATTATTTTACCTGATTATTCTGGCTGGTACTTCCAGTGCAATGTTGAATAGCATTAGCAAGAATGGGCTCCTTGTCCTGTTTCTGATCTTAGGGGAAATGCTTTCAAGTTTTCATGGTTGAGTATGATGTTAGCTATGGCTTGTTGCATATGAACTGTACTGAGTTGGGGGACTTCCTTCTACACCTAACTCATTGTGAGTCTTATCATTAAAAGATGCTGATTTTTGTCAAATGACTTCCCTGCATCTATTAAGATAACCATGTGGTTTTATCCTTCATTTTGTTAATATGACATGTCACATTAATTGATTTGGGTATGTTAAATTATCCTTGCTTTTGAAGCATATGTATATAGGGCAGTGCCTGTAGCTCAGTGGGTGGTGCGCCGGCCCCATATACTGAGGGTGGTGGGTTCAAACCCTGTCCCAGCCAAACTGCAACAAAAAACTTAGCTGGGCCTTGTGGCAGCTCCTGTGGTCCCAACTACTCGGGAGGCTAAGGCAAGAGAATCGCCTAAGCCCAAGAGCTGGAAGTTGCTGAGCTGTGACGCCACAGCACTCTACCAAAGGCGATAAAGGGAGACTCTGTCTCTAAAAAAAAAAAAAAGAAAGAAAGAAACATATGTATATAGATGATTTGTGTTTTTCAGGGAGTTTACTTCAACTCCATACTGGGAGAGCTCAGGAGTGACTAACAAGTAAAATACAATGTTACCTAATGATTATAAGTAAAAGTATGCTAATTTAAAGCTTGCATGTTATTATTAAAACATAACAGTAGCAATTGTTTAGAACTTACAGCTGCAAAAAGTTTATTAGATAGGATCATTTCACCACTGACATTGTAAAAAGTGGATGATAAATTACGACAACATAAAACCCCCATCTATTTTTGTTTTACTTTTGTTCATTTTTTAAATGCCTCTCTTTATTGCGCAAAACTAGGTGCACTGTTCCCACCACCCTGCTCCTGGCATGTCAGTGGTGAAGCAAGAATTCCATTTTAAGAAAAACAAAGTTGGTATAACTTTTCTAAGCATTAGAAATGTAAAATATTACTTGCCACTTTTGTTACTTTGTGAGTACTACAGTGGAACTGAATAGAATTCTGATCTTAAATTGTTAATTCCCCACCTATACAGGAAGAATATCTAACCAACTTGTCCAAGACAATACTTTACCCTCCTTCTGTTTCAGTCTTTTTCCTCTAAATTTTTGTGAAAAAAAAAATGTTTTTAAGTTTTATAGTTGAGGGCTTTGTCAGCTTTCTGCTACCTGGGTGAAGTTTGCATTTCCTCTGACCTCGGGCATCAGCCAGATTTGGTTCTAATCACAAGTCTTCCAACAACAAAGATTTGTTTGTATTAAGCCATGAACAGAATTGGCTTCCCTTGTAAGGACACCATGGAGAAAGTCAGTTCTAGGTTTTTGGAAAGTAAGTAAATCACTGTAGCTAAGAGAAGCAAGCTCGCCCTATTGGACAGAAAAGGTTAATGAGTAGCTGGACGCTGCAGAGGGTAGCTACAGTTCATGGAATCCTGAATTACTCCATACTTTCCAGAAGATATCATTCCAGTTTTCAAGGTCATATGCTTTTCTAGTGGATGTCTTAATTTACACAGAAGTCCTTGCGAAACTATAAGTGAGCAGATATTATGAAGTCCCTTGGATCAGACACTTTAAAGCCACAAGAAGAGACACACCTCATTCTCCATGCTGTAAGAAATGAGAGATTCTTTTATCACTGTCATAAAATAAAATTCCTTTAGCATAGTCACAGACCACAGTCTATTAACTTATTTGGAAAATTCAGTACCTCGGGCTTGGCAGTCCTTTTCTGTGAGCTTCCCAGCTTGGTTGGAAAGGTCTCCATTTCCATAATCCTTGAATTCAGCCATCCCTTCACAGCCAAGTGCTCTCTTTTCCCCGTCCTTTGCTTTCCCTGGGCAGTTCAGGCCAACACCAGTGATGATTAAATTAGTGTCCTAACTACTGCTTGCCACAAAAAACAAAGTTGTATTCCCTAAACCTGGCTGAGTTTTATCACCTTTGGCTGTAACGAATTCCAGACTTCCTCTGTGGTGATTCGCTATGTCCATCCGCTCCTGAAACCAATTTTCTTTTCTTAATTTATTTTTTATTTTTTTAATTTTACTTTTAATTGTTTCAGGTTAATTGAGGGTACAAAGAATTAGGTTACACTGTTTGAATTTGTTACGTAAACTCCCTCTTACAATTGTGTCCCACCCTCAAGAGGTGTGCCCATACACAGTACCGTTGTGCTCCTGAAGTGGGAGCACCTCCATCCCCTCCCTCCCCTCCCCTCCCCTCCCCTCTCAGCTCCCTTGTTCCCACACCCCCCACCTTGAATTGATTTGAGTTTTCTCTCATGTAGGTATATATTAGATTATCTAATAGCTTCATATTAGAACTGAGTATGGAGAGCTCAAATTAATCAAAAAAAAAAAAAAAAGAGCAAACAATCCCATATACCACTGGGCAAGAGATATGAATAGAACCTCCTCTCATGAAGACAGATGAATGCCTAACAAACATTTGAAAAAATGCTCCTCATCCCTGATCGTCAGAGAAATGCAAATCAAAACCACCCTGAGATATAGCTTAACCCCCATGAGAATGGCTCATATCACAAAGTCTCAAAGCTGCAAATACTGGTGTGGATGTGGAGAGAGGGAACACTTTTACACTGCTAGTAGGACTGCAAACTAATACAACGTTTTTGGAAGGAAGTAGGGAGAATCCTCAAATAACTCAAATTAGACCTCCTATTTGATCCTGCAATCTTATTACTAGGCATCTACCCAGAAGGAACCAATTTTCACATCAATCTTAAAAGTAGGTTTAAGTTGCTGGCAAGCAAACTGACTCAGGCTGGTTCTGGTGGAAATGAAAGCTTTTAAAGAGTTGTTAGGGTGCTCATAAACTTACTGAGAAATTTGAAGAACCAGGCAGAGAAAACTGGGAGCAAAAGACCAACTCTTGCTGAAAATAATTTGAGGACTTGTGGAGACATACATCCTGTATCCCCAAGCACAGGAAACCAGAACTTGCTCTGTGGACACCTCTAGGTTAGACCCCCATTGGCCTCTGCTGGCAATGCTGCCATGACATGACATGATCTGTTGTATTAATATTTCTAGCCCAAACTCAAGGTATGTCCAATCATTGTGGCCCAGGACACATCCCCATGGCCTTTGGTGTATTACCCTCTTTGTCACTGATACAGAGAGGCTGCAAAAACAAGACATGTGAGTTAGTAGTTTTTTTAAGAAGAGGCAGATTCCGGAAGGTGAGAGATTCTCTGAACACGAGGAAGAGAATAACCAAAAACCAGCTGATGGTTACCATAGCCTTGTGCACACTGGTCACTTCTTTTCCTTCCCTGGGAGACTCCAAGTGCCTTCTCTGCTTAAGACCCTCGGTGGTAACTCTCTGCCCAGATCTTTACATGTGGTTGGCTTCTCCTTCTCCATTTTTAATGTGGACTTTTTCGACTCCCCTTTAAAACTCCAACTTTAAAAATAAAGTTACCTCCTCCTCCTATCTCTGCCAATCACATGTTGCCACATTACTCAGATTTCTTTGTGTTATTCACCACTCTCTGAAGTGGTCTCATGGAGGCATTGTTTAAATGCTCACTGCCTGCCCTTTCCATCTAGAGTATAAGCAGCATGCCGTCCAAGACCTTATCTATGACCTTATTTATTTTGTGCACCATTGAATCTTCAGCATCAAGAATAGTGACTGGTGTGTATCAGAGTCCATTGGTATTTGAGGAATGAATAAATTAATCAGGGTCCAGGTCCAGCATGGGCAGAGACCCCAGTGCCATCAGAGGCCTGGACAGAGCTAGAAGGAGGCCCTCCTGTAACCCCACGGTGTATTGTTATGGGCTGGCCTTCCTCCCCACAGTCTAATCAGCATAGGGCATCAGCTTGGGAGCTTGGCATGAGTCTAAACTGCACAATTGTGAGAGACCTTGAAAATATAAAAGGCTGTATCCGTTTCAAGTCTCATTTTCAATTCTGGTAGATTGTTCTGCAGGTACCACTTTCTGACCAAATAAACCACACCTTTTGTGTGATGTCAAGGTCTGACTGGGTAAATCACCGTGGTAGCATATACCAATTTATGGCAACTTCTGTTAAAATGATGAACTTCTGTGGACTATGGACCACGTGGGTGTTTAACAGGTACTGGGCAGTGTCTGTCATGAATGGCAGGGTCTGGGATTCAAATCATTTGCCTTAGGGAATTGAAGACATTTCTTGATGTCTCTGAAATAGTCCAAAAAACAAGAAAATATCCCAACAGGTGAGTCTCAGGGATTCTAGGACACCAGGCAAAGTTTTCAGAAGAAAATAAAGAGGGAAATTTTACTCCCTGGGTCTAAAATGGCATAAAAAGGGTTTAAATAAACATGCATCACTCTGTAAATGATGATTTCTGTTTGAAGCAATTGTATCCTGGCTTTGGATTGTGAATTTGATAAACAGGCAGCGCTGACATCCTGACACAGAGAGAATGCTCCCATTTCTGCCATTAGCTAAATGTAAGACCTTGGGAAAGTCACTTCACCTTTTGAACTGCAGAATCATGTAGAAAATAATCTCTAAGACCACAGTAATCGTGTCTCTTCCTTGACCTCCAGAAAGTGACTTCTGTTTTGTTTACATGGTGATGTCGAGACGAAGTTTGTTCCGATGACTATCATGTCTAAATGCTGTTTTCTTTTTGTTGGTTTTGTTTTGTTATGTTTTTAATATCCATCCCACTCCCTGGTATTGTTTTTCTAGAAGGTTTCCCCCCCTCTCAGGGATGTATAATCTAATCACGAAAACCCGGTAGATAGGTTAGACTTCCATTCTGGATCTGCCCTGGCCAGTTCATAGGCAGCCAGTGTCAGGAACACAGACCATGACTTTTGACAGGTGCTTCTGCTCGCTGCCTTCTTTAGCTTTGGCATGGGGGAGACTTTTCATCGTCTTTAGAAATCCTGTCTCTTTTTGTTAGCTCTGCAGAAGATCATCTGCATTCTCCTGGCTTTGCCTCCCTAGTGATTACAACGTAAGGCCCTGATGTCACCGTAAGAAACTCTGATGAGCTCTAGCTGATTGTCTTCCTGGAGAGGAGAGACAAGCAAAGCAGGCAGCTCTGACTTGGCTGTGAGGGAAAGGCAGCTGGGACTCTGCTGCCAGGTTGATAAGGAACAGGGGGCCGTGCACCATCCAAGCAGAAAACGCGAAGTCTCAAAAATCGCTAAGGCAGAGAAAAGCGTAAGACACATCCGGCTGGGTTCTGAGCATATGTGGTCAGGCCAGGGGAGAAAATTTCAGAGAAAGACTGCTTTCCTGAACCAATTAGACACCCGTATTTCATTCGTCTGACAGCCCAACCTCTATTGCTTGAGATTTCAACAAGACAACGTGCCTCTCACATATGGTGTAGAATATCTCTATTCCCAAATTCACATGATCTCAGAAGGGAAACTGTAAAGATAGATCCATAGCAACATTTCTGGGGTAAATATCAGTGACTTAGGGGCCAAAACTCCCTTATCTCTCTCCCTGTCCCCCTTGCCATTCACTCCACTGAGACCCTAGGCTGGTATCTGGTCCCAATATTTATCGTTATTTAATTAAGCAATGGCATCAAATGTCCATTTCAGCAGGGTGACACAGAAAGCATTGTTGCAGTTAATTTGCACACTGAAAAGTTTTTCCCAACGATGAGGCCCAGAGACACTGTACATTTCAACCACATGCTGTTTTTGTAAAAATAAGACCTAGCAGAAAGGCACATCGTCCCTCCAGGTCTGGACTCTGCATGATGAAGCAGTTCACCTGGAAACTAAGGTCACTTCCAGCGTTAGAAATCTGTGATTATATATCTTTTCTACCAAACAAATGGCAACTCACAAGCCTATCTGACATGCTGCAGAAACAGACAGAACTCAGCCTTCTCTATGTCCCCTCCTATCTCACAGTAGACTCCTACTACGCAGGGCGACCGTGACTCACCTGGGGTCCCCGACTCTTGGCAACTGACCCAGAATCTGAGCACAGCCATACCCAGCCTAGAACCCTGCGATGATTTCGCTCTCTCTTATATGTTTTGTTAAGTCACTGTTTTTCTGATATCTATCTGAATAATCCCCTATAAGTTGATAAAAAGTAGGTTCCCCTCCTTGTAAATGGGAGAGTTGTCTGTCCCCACTAATGTACATACACATTTTATCCCACTCCTCTGATATTTCCAAAGTCTTACTACATATGTATTCTCCTCTACACCCCTAATTATGCCTTTCCCTCTGTCTAGAATCCTTTGCCCTCCCCCATGGAGCTGTTGGAAACCAGCTATCTTTTCAAAGCCAAGTGTTTTATTGCATTTTCCTTGTCCCATTCTCTGAACCTTCTCTAGCCAAAAGTGAAACTTCCCATCATTGAGCTTTTTGGGTCATGCACAAGTTTTATTGTGACCCAGGTATAAGTAGCAAGCATTATGCTGGGTAGTAGGAATCGGAAGGTGAGTAAGAAACAGACTTTACATCAATTGACCCATGAAGAGGCAGAAAAAGATCATTTCAATGTACAAAAGTCACTTAGCTCAATCTTGAAGGGTCAACCTTGGTGAAGGTGATGCGTGAAACAAGAAGGAAAGTTGGTGACCAGGTGAAGAAGTGGGCAAAGCGTTATAGGCAGAAGAAACAGTCAAGCAAAGGCCAAGAAACCACAAACACCATTCTAGGTTTAACAAACTATAAGCAGTTCACTGTCACTCTAGTTTCCTTTTAGTCAGTTACCACATTCTACAGAGATGAACAGCAATTCAACTGGCTAATAAGTTCTCAAGTCTGAAAGCAAAATTGGTATTAACACACTTTTATAATATCACAATCTTCCCTATGACTGGCCCATTATAATCCTTTGTTTTATTTTTTTTAAGGGAAATAAAACAAAAAATAACCAGTACCTATGACTTGAGGAAATTGTCAATCTCTCTTTTTCATTGCTCTCTTCCTCTGAATCCCTTATAAACCCACAGTCACTGGTGGTTGGTTGTTACAAGATCAATCCTTAGTTACCAAACTACACACTTACAGGATATATACATGAAGAGATCATATGGTTTAATTCTTCATCTGTCATGGGAACTTGTTTTTGAGGAATGACTATTAATGTGTCACTAATAGTTGTAACAGATAAAGTCTAAAATCTCAGTTATGTAGCACAATGGAAATCTGTTTCTATCTTATCTAACAGGCTGGTGAGGGCCTTCCTACTTGAGTGATTGTCCTCCATGTAGGGATTTGGAGATCCCTATCACTCTATGGGGTGGTTCCATCTTCTTTAGTTCGTCACTCTCACTGGTTGGAAAACAAAAAGGGCATATCGAGACCTGTATAGATGGTCACATCTACGTACTTTATCATTTCTGTTCACATTGCTTGGGTTGGAATTCCCTACTTGCCAGGGAAGTTTGGGAATATAGTTGAGTTGTGGGCCCTAGAAACATAAAAAGCAAACCACCCAAGCCATATGGACCAAATTAAGTTATCCCCGTGGACATAGGATGACTCTAAAATTTAAGGGGTGAACATATTGAATTAGAAGAATGAAACTACATACAATCATTGTATTGCTTCTCTTTTGGAAAGCATTTGATTTTATTTCTTTATTGATTCACTCATTAATTTCAGCAAGCATCCACTGAACACTTAACATAAGCTGGATATCATATTAGGTGTGATTGCAAAGAGTCACATACCAGAGGTGCTGATATAGAATAATTTGTCTCTCTGTCTGATGGAGTGTTTGCCCCCAAGTGGATGCTCGCTAAGCAATTGTTGAAATAATTATTCAATAAATGATTAATTCAACATTGCAGAATGCTCTGCTATAGGGCTCCGGTAACTATCACAGAGGTGATGGGACTAATAATATTTTGTATTGTATTGAACTATCTGAATTCCAAAAATCTGCACTGGGTATATTTTGGTTATTTTTTTGAGAGATAAAAACCTCATGTACTGATTCATTTCCACTGTTCATTAATTCCTTAGCTAAATACTAAAACACCTAGAACAGTGCCAAATACCAGAGGAACACTCAATTATGTGCTATTTAATGAGGGTTATGACAATAAAAGTTACAAGTCTGGAAAATGAATAGCAATGCTCTGATCCCATTTTAACAAACTGGATGGTTCTTCAAAATTGCTACATTTGAGAATATGGACTTCTGTCTTCTCTATTTTTCTCTCTTCTTTTTCTTTCTTTTCCTTTTTTATTTTTCTTTAAACATATGTGTTAAACAGATGGTTGTTGCCATGTAGTATGGCAGTGATAATTCTTTCATTGGTAATGGATTTTTTCTCAAAGGTAATACATTCTTTCTGGGTGTTAGTGAGATGACCTTACAAAGAAAAATCTGTGAATTTGTGGCAAGGGAGTTGAGGCTGGTCAATTTATCAGATCACAGAACTTTTAGACGTAGGTGTTATTGTGAAATGAATGAATCAGCAAGAAATATTTCTTATAAATATGACACAATAAATGTAAGCTTTGGCATAACCTTTCTTCCCTGTGCTATAAGCAGAGAACAATAATACATTTAATCTGAGTGAGATAGTCAGTAAGATACCTCTAGGCTCATAAACAAGATAAACGTTCCTGTAAATGCAAAGAGTACAGAAAACTAAAATTTATAAGAAAGACAGGCTGTGGCAGCTAAGAACTTGGCTCCTGGCAGGAGATAAGGTTGAAGAGTGTTTCATATAAAATAGCCTCATAAGATAGATACAGACCTACACATGAGGCCAGGGGTTAGTGTGATTTTTAACAACATACAAAAATGCTGAGAAAATTAAAACTCTGAGAGTCCATGACTGTGCGGGAAGCTCTGGGCCTAGGTAGGTAAGAAGACAAAGACAAGAAACTTTTACAAACTGGCATCTACTCATAAAAAGAATGTATAAATATCTCAATATTGTTGCAAAACAGGATTCCAAAACTTAGTTCTTAACTGGGGCTACAAGCAATCAGATGGCAGAATACCCATTTTTTTTTTTTTTTTAGATGAAGAAGGGGACAGTGGGAGAAGAAAATAAGATGCCCAACAACATTCAAAGCATAAATTTCTCTATCCAAAGTCTCTAATGCATATTTTCAAATCTATGGGGAAAATGCTAAGATAGAATACCATGGAGTTAATTATAGGTATTGATTTTCACCTCAGATGTAGCATTTTATTTACAGAATTTGAAAAAGGCTTTAAAATTAAATAGGATTTTAATGCTCAGAGTGATAAATGAAACAACTCATTTACAGAAATGATTTGTATATAAAATAATATTTTTATTCCTTAGAAACAAGCAACGATTAGGAGAAAGCATGACTGATGTAAGAATAGGAAGTCTTTTGAAAAACTTATTTTATATGTTAAAAATAAAAAGGTAGTCTTTAAAGTTAAAAAAAAAAAAGATAGCATAAAATTATTTTCCAAAGAGAGGACTAATGAATTGAAAGATTCACCTAAAACCCAGTGGAAATAAAATGATATCAAAAACATGAAAGAGGAGTCAATTTCTGTAGAGAATAGATATATTCCAATATATTTTATTAGTAATTGGATTTTCAGGGAAAAAATGGTGATGCTTAATTTTATGTATGTATCGTATATAATTGCTTAGTCAAGCACCACTCTAGATGCTGCAATAACGGTATTTTGTAAATGTCATCAGCGTTTCCAATCATATGACCTTAAATAAAATCGATGCCCTCCATCATGTGGTGGGTCTCATCCAATCAGTTGAAGATCTTTCAGAGTAAAAAAAGAGGTTCCCAGAAAAACAAGGAATTCCATCTCAGGATTATAACATGGAAATCCTACATGAGTTTCCAGATTGATGGCCTACCATATAAGAGTTTTCCAGAGAAACAGAACCAAGGGAAAAAAATATGTGATGAAATTTATTGTGGGAATTGGTACCTGTGATTGTGGAAGCTGAGCAGTCCCACCTGTGATTTTGCAGGCTATGCTGTCTGCAAACTAGAGACCCAGGAAATCTGGTGGGGTAATATCATCCAAGCAAAAGGTTTGAGAAGCAGGGGGGACAGTAATGCCAGTCTGAGAACCAGGAGCACCAGGGCAGGAAGAGATAGAAATCCCACCTCAAACATAGCAAACAGAGTCAATTTGCCTTTTCTCTGCTCTTGTGTTCTTTGTGGGTCCAGAATGGACTGGATGACACCCACTTACATGGGTGAGGACAAATGTTTACTCAATCTAATGATTCAAATACTAATCTCTTCTCAAAACACCTTCATGGACATCCCCAGAAATAATCTTTTACCAGCTCTCTGGACATCCCTTAGCCCAGTTAAATTGACATATAAGATTGACTATCATGCCTACCGTAGAGTTTAGACTTAGACCACAGCATCAACTCTTACCTGAATCTCTAGCCTATTAGCTTTCTCTGTAAGTTTTTGACATTTTAGCCCATGTAATCACATGATCCAACTCTTTAAATAAGTCTTTCTCTGCATATACCCTCTTGGTTCTGTTTCTATGGAGAATCTTCACTTATAAAAAGAGAACAGAGAGAATAATGTAAACCAACATTTAAAAAGCTTATGCCTCTACATCTACTCAATCCTAAATTGGAACTAGTTGACCCATTCCTAAGTGCTCATATGGAAGCAAAACCCAACCAAATTCAAGATGCTGGTAGAGGACTGAAGGGAAGGGGTAAATTTAAAACTAACAGTGACATTGCATGGGCACGTTTTGTACTTTCTAGGTGAAGGGCACTCTTATAACTCTGATTTAAAATATACAAAAGATAACTGTGTAACCAAAACATGTGTACACCCACAATGTTCTAAAATTTTTAAAAATGATAAAGAACTTAAAACTGTGTGGGGGTGGAAAACTGGGAAATCTCAAATGTCTGTCAATTGGTGGGTGAATAAAAAAGTATGGCATACCCATACAATGAAAAATTACTTAGTGATAATATACTATAAAATGCAGACATGTATGACAGCTTTAATCAATTTTAAAAATATTATGCTAAGTGACAATACAGACACTAATGAGTACATTTCTAGGAAACTTTTATATACACAAAACTAATTCACTATGAGAAAGAGAGCATATCAAGAGTTTCCTGGGGCAGGGGCTGAGAATGGTAAGCTGCAAATAAGTATGGTAAACCTCTGGAATAGTAGGAATATGTATCTTGACTGTCACAGTCACACAGGGCTGTATACACTTGTCAAATCTCATGGAAATGAACATTTCAAGTCAGTATACTTTATTTCGTATAAATTATATCTAATACAATGCATAAAATAAATAGAAAAAAAATAAACAAAAAGCTTATGGCTGATATTTTTCTAGAACTGAACACAGACAAAATCCTTAGGTTAAATAAAGTTGGATTACAAAAATTGAATAGGATATATACAGAAAAATAGAAGCATTTTGCACTGAAACTAAAAGACAGTGATCTCTAAGAGGAAAGAATAAAGAAAAGACAGAAAGCCACTGGAGTGAAAGGTCAGGTTACATTTGAAAACAGCCTTTAGGGCACCTGAGCTCAATGGTTAGAGGACTGGCCCCATGTACCAGGGGTGGCAGGTTTGACCCTGGCCAGGGCCTGCTAAACAAAACAGAAACAAAAAATAAAATGGCTTTTGGATGAATAGCAAAATATTTAATCATGGGCCACAGTGGTGGTCAAAAGACAGCAAAGATAGCTGGAAAGTGCTGAGGGAAAAACCCTTGAAATCTGGAATTTTTATACCCAGCCAAATTATCATTCAAAAAAAAAAGGAAAAAAAATTCTCAAAAATTTCTAACTTTACCAACCATCATTTCTTTGATGACAAAATTATTATTTTCTTGGAAAGAAGAAAAGTAAACAAAGTTGAACATAGAAGGTTTAAGAATCAATGAGAGGGGTGGTGGCTGTGGCTCAGTGGTTAGGGTGCCAGCTCCATATATAGAGGGTGGTGGGTTGAACCTGGCTTCAGCCAAACTGCAACAAAAAAAAAAAATCCAGGCATTGTGGTGGGCACCTGTAGTCCCAGCTACTGGGGAGGCTGAGGTGAGAGAATTGCCTAAGCCTAGGAGTTGGAGGTTGCTGTGAGCTGTGACACCATGGTACTTTACTGAGGGCGACAAAATAAAACTCTGTTTCAAAAAAAAAAAAAAAAAGAATCAATGAGAGGATCAAAGTTGATAAAATATAGGTTACTTAAAATATTAAATGTAGGGCGGCACCTGTGCCTCAAAGGAGTAGGGCGCCAGCCCCATATGCCGGAGGTGGTGGGTTCAAACCCAGCCCTGGCCAAAAACTGCAAAAAAGAAAAAAAAAATTAAATGTAAAAACTAAGTATCAAAAATTTTGCGTGTGCTTATAGACTATTAAAAACAAAACTTTACACAACAACATCAATATGGGCCAGAGAATGTTTAGTTGGTAATTGAATCCAGATAAGTTTCTTCCTAAGTTTGGAAAGAGATAAAAATATTAAGTAAATTTTAGATTTGTTTTAAAATCATATGCATTTGAAAATCAATGTACAACTACTAAAAGAACATCAATGCAACCAAGCTCATTATGGAATATACAGCTATCTTATAAAATACAGTCTAAGAAAATAGTCTTCTATCTTTTCAGTTTGTAGAAATACTCATTCTGTTTTACCCAACTATAACCAGGATGCCATTTTGCATCACCACTGTCTGCTGTATAATCTTTTGCAATATGTTTACTCCAAGATGTTGCAGTATAATTCAATCTGAAGCCAACAATGTTGTGTTGAAAATGGGACCACTTTTCAAAATAACTATAGTACAAAAGGGAAGTTGATGAGATAGAAAGGGAGATATTTTATAAGAAAAAAATGTTGTAAAATTTGTATTTTATAAACTGTGTGTAAACAATTTATATTACTGTGAAAATTATCTTTGATTTCCAGATTTGTCTCTTTTCTTTGACTTTATGTTTTTGTTGTAATCTGATCTCAAAGCACGAATTATGATATATTGCATTTTTTAAGGCACAGTGTAAAACACATACAAAATAATAAAAAAGATTCCTCAATTCACTCTTTTTTCTTGTAAGATATTAAAGATTTCCAACTCATAACCCCAACAATGTGACTCAATACACCCATACTCCATCACTCTGACTCAGAAAATTCTCAAAGTGTTCTCTTCCCATTCAACTTCACCGGGTTAGGCACAAAATACTCCCCCTACCATGACCGCCAGAGTCCTGACAGTGCCTCTTTAGGGAGTATTCCCCTTTCACCATCTTCTTTTTATTTCTGAGAATTTCTCCTACAATTCCTTGTGGAACTCCCTCAATAAGTTCCACGTCTTCTGAGGAGAATGGATTCCCTAGTGCTTATTGGGTGTGGAAAATTAAACCATTCACATGTGGCCCACTTTCAAAATGATGTCCCTGGGAAAGAAACCAACATGATAACTGGATGTCTACAAGTAAAAGACTGAAACTGGACCCACACCTTTCCCCACTCACAAAAATTGATTCAAGATGGATAAAGGACTTAAATTTAAGGCATGAAACAATAAAAATCCCCCAAGAAAGCATAGGAAAAACACTGGAAGATATTGGCCTGGGGAAAGACTTCATGAAGAAGACTGCCATGGCAATTGCAACAACAACAAAAATAAACAAATGGGACTTCATTAAACTGAAAAGCTTCTGTACAGCTAAGGAGACAATAACCAAAGCAAAGAGACAACCTACACAATGGGAAAGGATATTTGCATATTTTCAATCAGACAAAAGCTTGATAACTAGGATCTATAGAGAACTCAAATTAATCCACATGAAAAAAGCCAACAATCCCATATATCAATGGGCAAGAGACATGAATAGAACTTTCTCTAAAGATGACAGACGAATGGCTAACAAACACATGAAAAAAATGTTCATCATCTCTATATATTAGAGAAATGCAAATCAAAACAACCCTGAGATATCATCTAACCCCAGTGAGAATGGCCCACATCACAAAATCTCAAAACTGCAGATGCTGGCGTGGATGTGGAGAGAAGGGAACACTTCTGCACTGCTGGTGGGACTGCAAACTAGTACAACCTTTCTGGAAGGAAGTGTGGAGAAACCTCAAAGCACTCAAGCTAGACCTCCCATTTGATCCTGCAATCCCATTACTGGGCATCTACCCAGAAGGAAAAAAATCCTTTTATCATAAGGACACTTGTACTAGACTGTTTATTGCAGCTCAATTTACAATCGCCAAAATGTGGAAACAGCCTAAATGCCCACCAACCCAGGAATGGATTAACAAGCTGTGGTATATGTATACCATGGAATACTATTCAGCCATTAAAAAAAATGGAGACTTTACATCCTTCGTATTAACCTGGATGGAAGTGGAAGACATTATTCTTAGTAAAGCATCACAAGAATGGAGAAGCATGAATCCTATGTACTCAATTTTGATATGAGGACAATTAAGGTTATGGGGGGGGAAGCAGAAAGAGGGATGGGGGGAGGGGGGTGGGGCCTTGGTGTGTGTCACACTTTATGAGGGCAAGACACGATTGCAAGAGGGACTTTACCTAACAATTGCAATCAGTGTAACCTGGCTTATTGTACCCTCAATGAATCCCCAACAATAAAAAGAAAAAAAAAAAAAAGAAACCAACATGATAATCAAAAAGCAACCTCGAAGGAAATTACCGAATTTCATGTACTTCAGGACATACATTTTTTCACATATATTCATCTCTTAAAATTGATTAATAATGTGTCATAGTTCAAAGAGCAGCATTTTCTTAATGATATATAACATTCTATCTTTTAATCAATGGCCACTTAGATTTGATGCAGTTCGGTGAATGCTTTAATCATGTTCTGAAACACTCAGAAGACATTATGTCACTGGAGCGATCATCTTGAAATCTCTCTTCTAACTCCCTGAAACCCTCCTTCCCCAGGCCTGTCCAACAGACCTGTTCTCCTCAAACGCTTTTCCTCAGCCTATCTCTGCCGATCTCTGCCGCACACAAACCCAAAGAAAAAATCTTGTGGGAAAGGAAAAGAAAGGAAAAAAATCAGAGATCGTTTTATATAGGCGAAGGAAAGAGCAAAGCTTTCTGCCTCCTTATCGTTCATTGTTACTGTATTAGATTTAACAGGATCATCCTTCTTAAGCAAGACATCTGATATTGCTATACTTGTTTTTACTTATAAAATACTAACATAATTCGCAAAATTCATAAATCATCTTATCACTGTTTAATTTCTCTGAGTTCCTGAAAGCAGGTGGCTCTGTCAAGATAATGGATCCTTTACTGGATAATTTACTTGTGTGCAGTATTAAGGGACTTGGGTAACTCTGGGTAGACCATACGTTGGGGAGAGGGGAAGTGAGGATGTGTCAATTTAACTAAACCTTCCTCAGATACTAGACTCAAGTTTTGTCCTGAAAGTTATGAGAACGCTAAGAAAACTTAGGAACTTTTCTTTAGTATCTTTGGAGAAATGCTCACACGATTCTAATAAAATAAAGCAGAAGAATGTAAATGAATGTGAGCAGCTGCCAAGGAGAACATATTTATCTCAGATTTATAACAAATACTGTACATCCTTTTTTATTTCATAAAGCTGTGAGGCTTCACCTCTGGGTCATTTGTGATTTATGCTATCAAGGTAAAGAATAATGTTTCCATTTTTATAGGTTTATTTTCTTCCTTTAGAAAAATTCTAATAGCAGTGTACCAATTTGCTACTTTAAAATTAGTGCTGGTATGACAAATAAGAACATGCCTATTTTATCTATTTATTGGTATAGAAAATAAAACTGCATTATGCTAAATACATGAATGTGGCCATTTGCTAAATGGTATATTCATGGACACGTCCTCCAGGACTCAGGCTTTATAAATTACTCCCTGGGTGGAATAATGACCCCAATTCCAAAAAATTGATCTTTTCCTTGTTATGTCATTCTTTTTTTCTCAGCTCCTATCTCTATTTAGAATCACAGTTATGTATTTTTAAAATGGAATGATAATTGATAATCATATTAAGGAGATATCACCCAAGAATATAATATCACGGTCAGATTATTTTGGATTTCAGTGTGGTAGCATCTTATGCTGAAAAATTTACTCTGGAGCCTGGACAATTTGAGGATGTGTATATGACCTATGTTGCCACTAAATAGCCCACGGTTTTAATGAATGGAAGGGCTCCTTCTACTCCTTCAGTGAATTCCACATTTTTTTTTCTCTGTATAGTAAAACTTGTTTGTGTGCATTCCAGATAATTTCATCTGATGCATTTTTTTAGTTCATTAGTTTTTCCAATATGTTAAATCTATTATATAATTGTCCTTTGAGGTTTCAATTTAATTGACTAAAATTTTCATTTCTGTGTGTCTGTGTTCATTTTTTAAATGATTTTGGTCTTTTGATACATGGATTGTTTTTCCTCATATCTTAATATTTTGTGTCTGTGCTAATTAACATTTATTTATAATCTTTATATCATGAGTGCGTTATGTGGGGGTTCTTGGGTTATAATCTATTTCTTAGGTGTGATCAATTTTAACTTTTTTTTTTTCTTTTACCAATTAATTCAGAGGTATTGCCAGCCTGGTATCACTTTTTAATGTTCATTTCTGGCCCCAGGTTTTCTGTAGTTTGTAGCTTATGCACGCTGGAACTCTAAACCTTCTTTCTCAATAGCACATTTAAGATCACAAATTCTCAACACAGACTACAGAATTTCCACCAGAAAGCAGGCCAAAAGAGACAAGTTTCCCAGTTGTCTTTATTTGCTAAACTGGTGGGCAGGGTATCTGGTCTACCTATTCATTGAGGATGAAGCCATCAAAATCCTTGATTTTTGTGGGAAAACTAAATGCCAACTCCGTGCCTCATCTGGGACCAAGGACTAATCGGCTATTCCACATACACCCTTGGCCCCTTTATCAAGACCTAGAATGTTTTCATTAAAATCTTTCTGTCCACTCATTTCACTACTCTGCTTTCATTTTTTTCATCCTGGAATATTTCTCTTAATTTAATAAGAGCTTAAATCTGCATCTTAAATATGGTATTATCATTTATTAGGATGGGTCTTTGTATTAGAGTTTTATCAGACTATCCAGTATATCAAATTACCATAAGTAAATGCATATTCTTTCTTAAGGATGTTCTTTTGTTGTTTTTTTGTTTGTTTGTTTTTGTTTTTTTGCAGGTTTTGGCCGGGGCTGGGTTTGAACCGGCCACCTCCGGCATATGGGGCCGGCGCCCTACTCCTTTGATCCACAGGCACCGCCAAGGATGTTCTTGGTATCATGGTTCATATGTAGCATCTCATAGCCCGGTGTCTTCGTTAGTCATCTCATCTAATAACTCTTCTATCTGGCTCCAAGAACTGTGTACACCATTATGTACAAGTGGTGGGAATGTTTTCTCCTCCCCCCACCCCCAGTTGTTCTCCGCTCCACTATGAATGTACTTGTGGTTACCATAGCTGCACCCATAGATAGACAGGAGAGTGATTGTAGTACACGTACAATGGAATTGAACTAGTTCATTGATATGCTACATGAAACTGATTCAAAATGTTGATGCTTCTTGTTTCAAATCTTTTACTTTCTTTATACGAAATTTTTAAAAGTATACTCACAATATTTCCCATAACGTTTTTTAGAAATGCCACCCAAATTATTAATGTAAAGTATATTGTTGCTGAAAGAAAAGAGTATGTTGACGCTTACGATTCTGATGTTCTAAATAATGTGACATGGCGTATTTTTCATAATTGCCTTTTAAACCAAATTGGTCAAATAATTTATTCAGAGACTGTCACAATGTTATTTTTTTCCCTTTCTGGTCATGTTTAATAATCACATCAGCTCTTATCACAGCTACTTGAAAAGAGTTAGGTGGGCCAAATTAGAGATTATTTAGATTCAGGTGCAAAGAAAGTCCACTGAAACTAAGAGAATATGTAATGCTATAAAAATAATTTTAGCAGAAAAGAGAAGGACAAAATACAGTGTGAGAAGAATGTGAGTGAATAAAACAGATGGGATCCCAGTAGGCACATTTGTATCAGAGTTCAATAATACTGGCAATAATTAATTGTCCTTACATAGCACACTCAGAGCCAATCAGGACTTAGCATTATGTTATGCAGCTCAGATTTCAGATTTTGAAAAGGGTCGGGAAACAGGCAATGAATAGTAACATCACTTCTACCTCAGAGTTGTCACTTATAAAGAAAGCAAAGAAGTTTTCAATAAAAGTCAAAACATAATGACTGGACTCAGCCTGGGCAAAAACCCAGTTAAAAATTTTGGTGAACAATTTTTTACTTTTAACATTTTTGTACCCTCTTCATTAAGGGCCACACTGATTCAAAAAACAAGGGAAAATCTGACTCATTTCAACATACATGGAAAGGAAAAGGGATAAATAGTAGAGCTAGATAGATACAGATGAATGGCTTAGAAAGACTTGAGGAATTTAACCAGACAACCCAGTAGGTCAGCAGACTTTGGTAGTATTGTTAGATTTACCCATGATCATAATGAACATTAAACATGTGGTTTTCATGTTCATTCAGTTTTCTTTCACTTACTGTTAAAAGAAGAAATTTTTATTAATCCATTTTCATTAGAACTGTGACAAAGCAGCTACTACAGAGGAATCTGTTTATACAGAAAAAAATGCTTTTAATAATGGCCCCAGCTAGTTCTAATATGCTAAAGAAAAATACAGTTAGGCTATATTAGATAATACAGTCTTAATAAATGGAATGTATTTTCATTAACATTTCTTCAAGTTTTTAATTAGTACTCTATTTATGGAGCCTGATTTTATGTTTCGTACATAAATGTTAGAAGTCCATTTTTCCAATATATTGTATAATTCATGCTTAGCAAGATTCTTCCACAGTTATTTTTGATTCTTATAACCATTTTAAATAAATGTATGAAGGTCAAGTTTTACAAGGGATCTTCAGTTTGAACAGTTATATCTGGAGTGATCTAGAAAGTCTTGCATCCCACAGATGGGAGGAAACAATTGGGTCTTAGTCCATTTTTTGCTTCTATAACAGACTATGACAGGCTAGGTAATTTATAAAGAACAAAAGTTCATGTAGTTATGGGGGTTGGGAAGTCCAAGAGCATGGTGATGACATCTGCATGGCATCTGGTGAGGGCCTTCTTGATGCTTCACAACATGGTAAAAGGTCAAAAGGACACAGAGGAAGGGAAGCAAGGGAGAGGGGGCCAAACTCCCCTTATAAATAAGTCACTGCAGTCATAAAGGCATCTTCAACAAGGGAAGGACCTTCATGATATAATCACCTCTTAATATCATTACATTCGCACTTAAATTACAACATGAGTTTTGGCAGGACATTCAAATCATGGAAAATGAATAATCAAATTCTGAAAGAAATAAAGGTATCAAGTTTACATTAATTTGAATAACAAGTTTTCTTCATTGTACACTCAACATGTCTTTCTCAAAGAGAAGCAGAAATCTCCTTATCTGCATGTACCATTATTCCACTTCCCCTCTTTTCCCCGATTGTGAGCTGAAATTAACATGTAGATTCTATTAATAAAAATCTAGAAGGATATTGTCACTTATATTAATCATCAAAGGCTCATTTTTTTTTTAATTTAAAATATTTCTTTCTAGGAGAGGCAAATCTAAGAAGTGCTCAAAATTTGAGAATGGAAATTCCCTGAATTCTCCTTTGAATTTCTTAGCACATGTCGAGTGTCAAACACATTATCTGCTGGGCTCTCTGCTGCCTTTTAGCTTTTTTTCTGTCCATTGAAAGGTATGACTCTCATCTTGGTAAATGACTCTTTGGTTCACATTAAGAACATTTCTATCTATAAAAGAGACGTTTTTATGACATGTAACTTTAATGTCACACATCCAATATATAATACTGAATATTAATTATTTTATACATTTAGTAGAGATAGTATATGTGTAAAAAATGCCCCCAAATAGGTCACATCTGGTATTTGTATTCAGTTTTGGAGTCTATTATTTGTCAGTTTTAACATCGAAAGATAATAGTGGGTGATTGCATTATTTTCCCTAGTTATTTTGTATGAGAGAAATATATGAACACTATTGTCATAGAACTGGCAGTGTCTGTATACCAGAGTGTACTTCCAACCATATGAAAGTCAAGTTGGGCCACATGACTTGCTTTGCACAACTGAATAAAAACAATGCAAGTCTTGCAGTAGCACCATATGTGGGAGGCAGGCAGGTGTGGTGGGCATGACCACTTATCTTTCTTCTTTGGTATTGACAGTTCTTCAGCCTTCATTCAAGTATAAAGGAGAATGAGATGTAAATCAGCAGGATAAAAAACACTGTTCTGCCTACCTCAAACAATGGTATAATACTAGACATCAGGACACTCAGACTAAATATAGGGAGGATTAAAAGATGTTTCATGAAAATTTTGCAGAAGATTTTAAGTAGAGAGGCTTCTGCTTTCAACCACTGCCCTCTTACCCTCCTGTTTTAATCTTGGGTTAGTAATTTTACTAAATAGTGTTAACCTGGCAACCTAGTCACAGTTCAAATGACTTTTTCATGTATTTGTTTTTATTAACTATAAGACTGTTTGTTCCAATTTGAAGCCTAATGGTCAAAATAAGTCTAAGAACCCAATTTTTTTAAGTTTAAAGACTGCCTTTTCCTATTTATAGTATTGTGGAGGAATAATTCTAGAAGAATAAAGATTAAATTGTCTTTGAACTTAGATATCAGCTACTACATTTCAACTGAATTGTTTGAGGCATTGTGAGTTAAGCTTAATAAAAGCTGTCACGTCCTGGGTATACAAGTAATGGGTGGGCAAGAATATTATGGTGAAAGGCAAGTTTATGTTTGGAACAACAGGCTTTTCTTCCCCTTGTGATTTGAGTTGCATTTCAATCATCATGGTGAAAATAAAAATGCCAGAAGGAATTCATGTGCTTAGCTTGGAAGGTGGTGTGCAAGCTTGTAGAAACTTGGATACTGATTAGTAGAATCTGTTTTCCCCTTGATTCTCACATGCCAATGTGTAGTGCATATAAAACACATGAATTGCCTCTCCCCTTCATCCTCTCCACTCCTCAGAAGGAAGGGACAGGTGAGCAGAGTCGAATGTAATTAGATCTGTCTGGAAAGCTCTCTTTGGAAGATCTAATAGAATCTTCCTCAGATAAGGTTGAATTCTGATTGTGCTCTGATATATTTTAGTAACCTTTTAGTATGAACCCAAACAAATAAAATTCCCTACTCACAAAAGGAATGATGCCTCAATGTCCTCTTTAATAAATGCCATTCTTTAATAAAATTAAAACCACGAAAGTGAGACGTAACTACTTTTACTTTGCAAATGGAGATCCAGATGTTTTGTGAGGATGTTTGCAAAAGTCCTTGTTCATTATTCCCAGCCTCACACAGCATAAGCTTATTACACTATGAAACTTTAAGAGGAAAAGAAGGGAGTAACTGTTTTTGTTCTGACTTGTAAGATTTTTGAGTGGAAACTTATTTCTGTCACTCTTGGGCCTAAGATATTCATTCAAAATCACTGTATGAAGGTTCTCTCTGTCTATATGGTTCACTTTATCCTGGGAGGGCTTCCGACCAAGTGTAGGAAATTTGTAAGGGGTTTCTGCATGTAACTTTTGATGTAAACACAAATATTCATGAAGATCTAAGGAGTGGAGAATTTTAAGTCAAAATGAAATTACTAATTAGGACTAAGGAATAGCCATTAAGAACTTAAAGAAAGGCCTAAGCATCACATCTGTCTGTGTTAGCCAAACCAAAACTTCCATCTTTGATAATCCTAGCACTCTGGAAGGCCAAGGCATGTGGATCGCCTGAGCTCAGGAGTTCAAGACCAGCCTGAGCAAGAGTGAGATCTTATCTCTAAAAATAGCTGGGCTTTGGTGGGT
The DNA here is from genome assembly GCF_027406575.1 of Nycticebus coucang. Lineage (NCBI taxonomy): Eukaryota > Metazoa > Chordata > Mammalia > Primates > Lorisidae > Nycticebus > Nycticebus coucang. The sequence goes on along the minus strand of NC_069799.1, from coordinate 61,915,377 downwards.
GCCTGTAGTCCCAGCTACTCGGGAGGCTGAGGCTAGAGAATCGCCTGAGCCCAAGAGTTTGAGGTTCCTGTGCGCTCTACTGAGGGTGACAAAGTGAGACTCTGTCTTCTCAAAATAAAAACAGACAAAATTTTCATCTTTCAGAAGTAAGGTATAGATGAGTCAGCATTTTTTGTTTTGGTCTTCCAGACCCTCTAAAGCAGTGGTTCTCAACCTTCCTAATGCCACGACCCTTTGATACAGTTCCTCATGTTGTGGTGACCGTAAAATTATGTCCATTGCTACTTCATAACGGTAATTTTCCTACTGTTATGAATTTTAATGTAAATATCTGATATGCAGGATCGTCTTAGGTGACCCCCGTGAAAGGGTTGTTCAACCCCCAAAGGGGTCGCGACTCACAGGTTGAGAACCACTGCTCTAAAGTATGACCTACCTCACTTATTCCTCTTTCCTTTTTTCCTCACTGCCTTCCTTCATGCATTTCACAAATATTGATCAACTAGCTAATAAATATAAAGCACTATAGGTGGCATTAAATGCAACATAAAAACAAATAGAAAAGGTAGGAGTGCTATAATTTATATTCTTGTGATGAGGAAAAGATACGAATATACACACATGAGCAGACAGCTCACATACAGCTAAAATACAACATGCATGGATATCATTAAGTAGGATTGAATTAGCTCTTTTCTCTGCATGATAATAAAGTTTTGTTTGCCTGACTTGTTTAGTTGTTACCTCGCATTTGACCTATCACCAGTGCCCAACTCTCTTTGTGTCATTTACAATCCCTTGAAATGACCCAAACTTCTCCTATTTTTCAAGTGCCCCTCAAATCTCGCCATCTCTGCTGGGCCTTTCTTTTTGACCTCCCTCACAGCAATCTCTTCCTCTGTTCAAGGAAACTGAACTGTTTCCTGAAATAAACAGGAAGCTGTTCTTGGCATGCCTCTCTCCGACATCATTCTCTCCTTTGCATCCCCATCTTAACAAATGATCAATGACTTACAAGGAAAAGTAATACACGTGCTACTCTGTAATCCCAACTTTTGCCTTGCAAATGTGTAATAGTAGAAGAGAATTTAACAACCGAATGCAGAACCCAAAGGTGCAAAGAGGACATCATGTCAAATGATGCTTCATGCACCCTCTTGTTCTACTGGTAACGGAGATGCCTTAACCACAGATGTCAGATTCTGTCACCCTCTCTGTGATGCTGCTGTACTGTTTTATATACAGTTTTGTGAATCAAAGCTTAATAAACAAATCTAAAATTTTAGCCATCTGTCACCAGGTGGTAACAAAGTCCCAGTGGTACTAAGTCTGAGCAATCCCAAATGGTAGGTCATAAACACACCTTACTGCACAATAATATTACATAAACTCATATACATGTCATTTCTGATTCTCTTTTAGCTCCCTTCTGTTTTAAATTTTGAAAGTCTACAAAAGATCCTAAACTCTGGTTTGAAGAGGGACTCTTTTTCTATTCCTGGAAATCCACTTCTGTTTAAGACACCCTTCCCTGGCTCAGGGCCACCGTCAGGTGCACGATTCATCCACAGAGACATGCCTCTCTGACTGCTCAGCTCTCAGAGACCTGAATGTGTCAAAAAAAGTTGGCCTCTCTTTTCCCTCTCTCTGTTAAAAATTACTGTCACTAGCTTTCTCTGTTTTTGTTAAAGCATTCCTTTCTGTCTTTAAATGCCACAAGAAGAAAAGATAAAGCAAGAACCTTCATTCAAATTTTCAAGTGATTTCAAAACCCACAGTTATTATTTACCAATTAGAAGGGAAAATCTGGTCTCTCATTCAAAGTGCTTCCTACAGTGGTTCTATCCCACCCTTTCAAACTTCCCTCCCACACTGGTCTGTTTGCTCCAGTTAAATAGGGTTCCAGTCACTCTCCCCTGAACAGACTTCATTAATTTTTAGGTCCGGGACCTTTAACATCCTTGTCCACCCTATGCAATTTTTACCTGTCATAATTGTGCGATCATCTCAGCAGAGCCCAAATGCTACTTCCACGACATAACATCTTCCCTGATGTTCACTGCTGTTTGGAATCCTTCCCTCTCCTAATGCTGATATGGATTTGGCTACTTCTTCGGGGCACTTATGTAATTCCCAGTACTATATTTATTTTCCTAGTCACTTTTAATGTTACATGAAAAGCATCTCCCAGTGTAGACAAAGTCTCATTATCTATACATCTTCTATTTCATCAAAACTCAATACATCTGGTTTCTTCCTATTTCTCAAACAAGAATCTACTGAGATAATATGAATAGAATTTATTATATTACCTGCAATATGACTTAGCTTTTGGATTGCCTTGGAGTACAAGATTTTTAAAGCCTTAAAGAGTAATGAGAGAAGTCTTACTTAGGCACACAAACACACACACAGTGTTCACTAAATCTGTTTAGACACAAGGTATATCATTGAACAATGATTTTCAAATTTTGAACATGATTTCATTTGAAATGCCTGAATATATGTATATGCCTGAGTATATGAATAACCAGAGAACACAAAGGAACGTAAAGGGAAGTTTGAAGAAAAAAAGCCTGGTGGTCCTGGGCGGCGCCTGTGGCTAAGTGAGTAGGGCGTTGGCCCCATATGCCGAGGGTGGTGGGTTCAAACCCAGCCCCGGCCAAACTGCAACCAAAAAATAGCTGGGCGTTATGGCGGGCGCCTGTAGTCCCAGCTGCTCGGGAGGCTGAGGCAAGAGAATCGGTAAGCCCAAGAGTTAGAGGTTGCTGTGAGCCGTGTGACGCTACGGCACTCTACCGAGGGCAGTAAAGTGAGACTCTGTCTCTACAAAAAAAAAAAAAAAAGCCTGGTGGTCCTAACGTAATAGACTAGAAGAGACAGAAGGGAGTATATAAGACATCGATTAAAGAAGTTAACTACTGGGGCGGTGCCTGTGGCTCAGTGAGTAGGGTGCTGGCCCCGTATACTGAGGGTGGCAGGTTCAAACCCAGCCCCGGCCAAACTGCAACAAAGAAATACCTGGGCATTGTGGCGGGCGCCTGTAGTTCCAGCTACTCAGGAGGCTGAAGCAAGACAATCACCTAAGCCCAAGAGTTGGAGGTTGCTGTGAGCAGTGATGCCACAGCACTCTACCGAGGGCAGTAAAGTAAGACTCTGTCTCTATAATAAAAGGAAGAAAGAAAGAAATTAACTAGTAAAAGTAGGATTATGAGGTTCATATTTTTTGTGAAAGGCAAGTGGGTTTAAGTGGAATGATTCAAAGAGCAAAGTTACATAAACTGAGTGGGAGAGATATGTGATTTTCCAGTAAAGCATTTTAAATACAAAAGAATGAAAGGTTAAAAAAAGTTAGATCCAGCTTTAAAAAAGATTCTTTAATAAAAATGCGAACAGTCACACAAAGAAAATGCCTCATTGCAGAAAGAAGGGCGACCCTCAGATCTCTCAGAATCATCTCAGTATGTTGACCTTTGTAGATTAAAGAACAAATAGGAAATGCCAACAGGGCACCCACAATCAGCTCTAAGGGAGGCAAAGTCATTGTAAGAGCCGTAGATTTAAACGACTATTGTGCAAAAACTTCTTTAAGATGTAAAGACCACAGTACTAGGAAAACAAAATCCTAGGAATGATTTTTAAATGCTAAAGTTATATTCATCTGCACTGTGAAAATGCTTCAAGGCTTCTGGGGACCAAAGAATATGTATGTCACATGTAGGTATTTTAAAATGTTTATATTGGCAAAAAATGTATTTAAGAATTTATGTTAGCAGTTATGTATTTACATTTATATATTAGAATAAGACTAATCTTTGTTTCATTCAAAGCTTAGTTAATGTGTGTCTTCATGATTTGAGGAATATACTTAAAATTTTCTTTTTCTATGTTCTTTGTTGGTAACATAGTAAGACCTACTTAGAGGTAGAGAGATACACGGGGAATCAATAGCGTGAATCAGGGATTATTGAGCACAGAGCCAATCGAAAAATGAGGCTTCAAAGTTCTACCATATGTTATAGTGCTTTGTAATTAAAACTTACAATTCTTGGCCAGGTACACTGGCTCATGCCTTTAATCCTAGCACTCTGGGAGGCCCAGGTGCGTAAATTGCTTGAGCTCAAGAGTTTGAGACCAGTCTGAGTAAGAGCGAGACCCCATCTCTACTAAAAATAGAAAAACTAGCTGGGCATCTGATGGGAGCCTATAGCCCCAGCTATTTCGGAGGCTGAGGCAAAAGGATTGCTTGAGCCCAAGAGGTTCGAGCTTGCCGTGAGCTATGAAGAGGCCCCAGTACTATACTCAGAGTGACAGAGTGAAAAATAAAAGTAAAAATATTTAATTCTTGCTTTGGGAAGAAAGGTTTTATTAAATGATTAACAATATGTTAATTTACTGAATACTCCAATACAACTGATTTTCCTTAGGTCTACTCAAGGTCAGCTCAAGCTTGGAGATTAAAACTCATTTAAATGCAAAGGATATTTAATTTTTTTTGTTGTATTTTGTTTTTAGCAATCCATTCCATTTTATGCAAACATTTTTACTCATCCTCCATCATGGCCTCCATTCCCCATCCTGAATTTCCACCAGTTAGTCAAGAACTCAGATTTTATTCTTCAAGAAAAATTTGGTACTAATTAAGTGAAGAAAAACTCATACAAAGTCAACAAACCATAATAATGCAGAAAAAAATCAATAAGGAAAAATTGTGGCTTTCTGAGACTCTATATAAAAAGTTGCACCACAATGAATTATTTCTTCTTGCAAACCTTTGGGACATGTATGTGTTTGAATTCCTGTAAAAGAAAAATAAATGCTGTCATCATCTTATATAAAATTTAAGTGCTTAAAGCTTCATCATGCAGCCTCACACATGTATACCAATAAAAATGATATAGTTTCTAGTAGGGCACAATGAACTGACCCACTAGAATTACATTTATTGAACCAAAATTTAGCTGAGATGCCATTTTATATGTACCTCAGTAATTCCAAAAAGTGTATTTACCTCCCTTTAGCTTCACTTTTCCAAATATTCTTTTTTTCTATCTCATATAGAGCATATACTTTACAATAAGGTAAGATAAAGACTAGGAACTTGCAAATCTTGAAAAATCATTTTGAAATTTATGTGCTATTTCAGCAATATGAAATGATTTGAATTTGAATTCATTAAATTTCTTTAATATCCATTATTTGTGAGACATTCTCATAGGTATGATGTTGGATGCAGAGAGAAGAATATTGGAATTGTTATAGACAATGATGCGCAAAGCATAAAAACAATATATCATAATTAGATGGGGTTCATCAAAGGACTAGTGACAGATTTAATGTTAAGAGACTACACAGTAAAAAATCTATGGTCATATTGATAACATGCAGATAAAATTAACCCTTGTGTTAAAATTTCTTAACAAATACAAAATGGAAAGGAATTACTTAAATAACTTAAATTATCATGAACCAAAATATGATAAACATCCTATTTACTATTAAACACCTTCCCTTTATAAACTAGAAAAGGTAATGATACCTGCTATTACCACTGTTAAGGTGATAAAATTGGAAGTCCAGGAAGGCTAAGATAGAGAGTGGACCTATTCACGAAGAGGACAGAACTACTGAAGGAGCTTCAGAGATCTCCAGAAGGTCAGCCTCAAGTATGCAGTAGTGAATAGTGCACATGTGCAAGGACACTGTCTTAGGACGAGATAAGAACTACCTGAAAGTAGTAGACTTCCCCAAAAGAGCTCACACTGGATCACAATCAATAGGTAAAAGTAGCATAACACACAGGGCATCAAATAAAGTATTTTTTAAAGCAGTGACTCAAAAGTGGGACAAAATTCACCCTAAACTAAAATCTGGTGTATTTTATCTGATAAAAGCAAATATCTGAGGGATTGTTATAGTTTGGATGTTTTCGCCTCAATGCCCATGTTGAAATTTGATCCCCAGTGTGGAGGTGGAGCCTCATGGGAGGTGTTTGGGAGATGGGTGTGGATTCCTTATGAGTAGATTCATCTCCTTCCTGCAGGGGTGAGTAGGTTCCCTTTTGTTTCACTTGAGAAATGGTGTTAGAAAGAGCCTGGCACCTCTCCTCTCTCTGGCTTGCTTCCTTTCTCACCACATGATCTCTGCACACTCTACCTCCCCTTCAGTGCCGTGAGTAGAAGCTGCCTGAGGCCATCACAAGATGCGTATGCTGGTGCCGTGGTTCTTATACTGTCTGTCACACCATAAGCCAAATAAACCTCTTTTTCTTATAAATTACCCAGCCTCAGATCTTCCTTTATAGCAACACAAAACAGACTAAGGTAAGGATTATGCTGTTTGCAAATAACTTACCGGTGTTATAGGACCTGGGGTGGCTGGTTCCAACACAGCCCTGACCAAAACTGCAAAAAAAATAAAAAAAATAAAAACCGACATTGAATGCATTTTGGATCCATGCAAAAGTTAATAATCTTGTAAAGAAGTAGAAAATGTGACACATAATTAAAGGAAAAATAAATCAATCAAAATAGACTGAAAACTTTATTGGTCCAACATGTAATGAACTTGGTAGTCATTCCAATCCTCACAGCAAGTAAAAATCTGAAAAAAGAAAAAGAAAAAGAAGTTAAACAACTCTTAGATTCATCAGAAAATTCAAATCATGTAGCAAATGATAGGCCCCAAATTGGAGATATAGGTAAATACAAAGATTTACAGCTTTTTGGAACAGAAGTCCAGGAGCAGAGCCCACCACTAGAATTAGGACTGGATTCCTTTCACCCAGAACATTATGTTCACCTTTTCATAAAAAAATAACAAGGCACACTAAAGGAAAAAATGTTTACAGAGACAAAGTATCAGAACTAGACCCAGATATGGCATGTACCTTAGAATTATCAGTCTTAGATTTTAAATTAACTATAATTAATGTGCTAAAGAATCTATTAGAAAAATCAACAACACATAAGAACTTAAAGGTAATTAATCAGAGACATGAAAACTCCAAAAAAGAATTTAAAAAAGGAAAATGATACAAACAAAAACAATAATAACTTATATTCACATCAATAGATAAGAAACAGTGGAAGAATCAATGAACTTGATAGAGATCAATGTAAGTTTTCAAGACTGAAAGGCAAAGAAAAAAATAGATGTAACAGAACATACAAGAACTGTGAGATAATTATAAACAATCTTATGTCAAATGTGAAGACCATAAGGAAAAGAAAAGAAAAAAGGAAAAGAAGAAATGTTTGAGAAAACAATGGCTGGTAATTTTCTAACACTAATGTCAAACACCAAGTTTCAGATTGATGAAGCTTGGAAAAGACCAACCAGTATATGTGCCAAAATATATACACTCAAGAATACTATCTTTAAACTTTAGAATATAAAAAAGAAAAAGAAAATCTTGAAAGAAGCTAGTAATGGTAGAGAACATAGCCATTGAAAGAGTAAGGATAAAAATTGAATTGGCCTCTTCAAAAAAACATGCATATGAAAAGAGAGTGCAGTAAAAATATTAGTTTTAATGGAAAATACTATAATGTACAATTCTGTATTCAGTGAAATTATTCTACAAATATGTAGGAGAAATAAAGACAGCCTCAAACATAAATTAAGAAATTTGTCACCAATAGACCTGCTTTTCAAGAAATATTAAAAGAGGCTCGGTGACTGTAGCACAGTGCCTAGGGCGCCAGCCACATAAACTGGAGCTGGCAGGTTCGAACCCAGCCTGGACCTGCCAAACAATGACAACTGCAACCAAAAAATAGTTGGGCGTTATGGTGGGTGCCTGTAGTCCCAGCTACTTGGGAGGCTGAGGCAAGAGAATTGCTTAAGCCCAAGAGTTTGAGGTTGCTGTCAGCTGTGACGCCACGGCACTGTACCAAGGACAACACAGTAAAACTCTGTCTTGAAAAGAAAGAAAGAAAAAGAAATGTTAAAAGAAATTCTTAAGTAAATAACGTATGTCAGAAATTCCAACCTACATAAAGAAAAGAACATTAGAGAAAAAATAAAAGTAAAATGCGATATCCTATTTTTCTTATTCTTTTTGAACTAAAAATTTTTCTAAAATAATATTAGAAACAATATATTCAAAGATTTTAGCTGATGAATAAGTATTATTCATTACCATCATTTCCTTTCAGCTCAAATAATTCCCTTTAGCAGTTATTATAAGACAGAACTGGTGATTATGAACTCTCAGTTTTTATTTGTCTGTCTGGAATATCTTTGTCTATCTGCCATTTCTGAAGAACGTGATGGCTGATCACAGTATTCTTGGTTGACAGATTTTGGTCTTATTTTCCCCCTAGCACTTTGAATATATCATATATATTGGATGAATATATCATCCAATTTTCTCCTGAGAAGTTTGCTGCTAGATGTATTTAAACTGCTTTATATGTTGTTGCTCCATTTTTTCTTATTGTTTTTCATATCCTCTCCTTATCTTTGATTTTTGACAATTTGATTATATAGTCATCCTTGGTATCTATGGTAATAGATTCCAGTATCTCCCTGTGATTACCAAATTCTGTGGATGCTCATGCCCCTTGTATAAAATGTTACATAAATGTGTGTATAACATATGCACATCCACCTGTATACATTAAATTATCTCTAGGTTGCTTACAATACCTAATACAACAGCAACTGCATAAATAGTTTTATACTATATGTTTCACTTATGTTATCTTTGATTGTTTTTATCATTACTTTGAACAATATTTTTAGCCACTGTTGAATCCATGGAAGCAAAAAATATGGATACAGAGGACATACTCCAATGTATCTTATGGTAGTTTTATTTGGATTAAATCCGATTGGAAACTTTTAACCTCCCTGTACCTAGATATTTACAACATTTTCTGGGTTTGGAATATTCTCCTATTTCTTTAAATAAATTTTGTACTTCTTTATCTTTCTTTATTCCCAGTTGAGCTGCAATGACTTAGCTATTTTTTCTTTTTGATGCTACCTCATCAATGCTGAGGCTTTTTTCATTTTTTGCTATTGTTTTGCTTCTCTGACTATATATTTTCAAATGATTTGTGTTCATGTTCATTATTCTTTCTTAGGCTTGATGAATTCTGCTGTTAATGCTTGCATTTTTTATGTTGTTCATTGTATTCTTAGCTTCAGGATTTCCCTTTTAATTTTTATTATTAATAGTAGCAGTATTTTAATCTCTCTGTTAAATTTCTCACTCTGATAACTTACAGTTTTCATCATCTATTTGAATGCCCGTCTCTCTGTATTTTTTGAAGTTTGCTAACCTTTCACAAAGAAGTTATTTTGAATTATTTGTCAGGTAGCTTATGCATCTTCACCTCTTTGCCACTGGTCTCTTTGGTGTTGTCAATTTTCCCTCATTATTCTTGATCTTTGTGCTGATATGAATCAATGTCCACGAATTTGAAGAAGTATACACTTATCCAGTTTTGGGGAACACACCCCAACATGAATCCTGTTTAGAGATTTCTGGGCAAGCCATCAAGCCTGGCCTCTATTCCCCACCCAGGGTGGCCATTGCAGCACTTGGAGCATTTTAAGACTACAACCACTGCAGTTAGAACTGTGCTAGGCTCTGAGGCACTGTGCTGAGGTATACACAAAGCCCTGTAGCCCAGGAATCCCACAGCTCTGAGGCACTGTGCTGAGGCATACACAAAGCCCTGTAGCCCAGGAATCCCACAGCCTTAGCACAGTGCTGAGGCATACACAAAGCCCTGTAGCCCAGGAAGCCTTCTTATCATTGAGATTTTTCCAGAGAGGATGCCCCCTTTAATGGGCCAGCAGTGATTCAGACTACAGAGTAAATCCATATTGCAAGGCTGTAGGTTCCTGCTTTGGTGCAAGAGAGGACTGGATATTCAGTCTTCAGGTTCCAGTCTGGAGTCAGGTACCACAGGGTTCTGTTTGGTACTTTTTTTTATTGTGGTGGGATCAGTGTTAGGGTCCAAGACAAATTCCTATGCTTACTTCCCATCTCTTTTTCCTTAAGCAGACAGAGATGCACTGTGGTGCCTGGGTTGTTTGGGGAGCTGTAATATGGGAAATATTAAACTGTCCTTTCTATTATCTTCAATGCATTTTCTTTTTTTTTTTTTTTTTTGTAGAGACAGAGTCTCACTTTATGGCCCTAGGTAGAGTGCCGTGGCATCACACAGCTCACAGCAACCTCCAACTCCTGGGCTTAAGTGATTCTCTTGACTCAGCCTCCCGAGTAGCTGGGACTACAGGCACCCGCCACAACACCCGGCTATGTTTTGGTTGCAGTTTGGCCGGGGCCAGGTTTGAACCCGCCACCCTCGGCATATGGGGCCAGCGCCCTACTCACTGAGCCACAGGCGCTGCCCCCAATGTCATAACTAGGTATTATAATCTCTCACCTGATTTTCTTGGCTGTTATAAAGATAACTTTATGTTTGGATAGTTGTTAAAATTGATGTTTCTGTGTGAGGATAATCACTGGAGAGTCCTATTTTACCATCTTGCTTCACTGTCCTCTAACTTATGGTTAAGTAAAATCAATGACAATAATGTCATTAACAGAAAGGAGAGAAGAATTGGGAATACTCTGTTATAAACTACTTGTGCTACCCATGAAGTGCATAGTGTTATTTAAAATCAGTTTAGATTGGCTCAGCACCTGTAGCTCAGTGGCTAGGGCATCAGCCACATACACCAGCCTGAGCCTGCCAAACAACAATGACAACTACAACAATAAAACAGCTGGGCATTGAGGCAAGGGAATCACTTAAGCCCAAGAGTTTGATGTTGCTGTGAGCTGTAATGCTACGGCACTCGACCCAGGGTGGCAGCTTTATAATAATTATTATAAATTATTATAATCAGCTTATAAGCTGATAATTATAAATGGATATTGCAAACTCTAAAGCAACCACTAAAACTTTTTTCAAAAAGTGCAATTGATACACTAAGGGAAGAGATAAAATATAATCATACAAAATGCTCAATTAAAATTATAAAAGGGAAGGGAAAGACAAGATGGCGGACGGAAGCCAGCTTTCCACAGAGGCTCCCATCCAGAAGGAGAGTTAAGGGACAGGAATTTAGTAAGTATCCTGGTGGATTTGAGCCGCACCAAGAGAGAAGGTTGAAGAACACATATCAACACCGCTGAGGCAAGCTGTGATCACAAGGATGCAAACAAAAGGTACAAAATCCACCACCAAGTGGACGGGAGTCACCCTCCCCCATGAGACTGGCTCAAGAACCGCACAATTATACAAACGGGCAGAAATTAAAGGCCCTCCCACTACACTCCACAGGACAGACCTTCTAAAAACTGGACCTACCTCCCCTTCTAGGGTGCCATGGCATTCTCCTGCCAGGCATAAAACTGTATAAAACTTTAAAAATCCTTTGCCGGCAACCCTGAACCCCCAACACTCCCCTCCCACTCACTGAGGTCTGGAGGCCTGTCCCCCAGGAGTTCGGATTCTTGGGTGATTTCTCAAGGGGAGTGGACAGTCCCTGAGCTGCAACTGGTCAGCACTGACTCTGAGGCACGCGAGTGAGGAGAGGGCACCCAGCTAAGGGGGAGTCACGCCTCGGCAGCACTTCCTTGCGGTGCGGTGCAGCAGCCCTCCCCAGGCAACAATACGGCCAGGCATAAATCTGAATGAAACTCTAGCTTCCCCATTGAGCTCTCAGCACTCCCCCCCCCACTCTCACTCAGGGTCTGAGGGCCTGTCCCCCAGGAGATTGGATTCTTGGGTGATTTCTCAAGGGGAGTGGACAGTCCCCAAGCTGCAACTGGTCAGCGCTGACTCTGAGGCATGTGAATGAGGAGAGGGCACCCAGCTAAGGGGGAGTCACGCCTTGGCAGCACTTCCCTGTGGTGCGGTGCAGCAGCCCTCCCCGGGCAACAATACAGCCAGGCATAAATCTGAATGAAACTCTAGCTTCCCCGCTGAGCTCCCAGCACCATCCTCCACTCTCGGGGGTCTGGGGGCCTGCTCCCCAGGAGTCTGGATTCTTGGGAGATCTCTCGCGGGGTATGGACAGAGCAAAAACTGCGGCCACTTAGTGCTGACTCTGGGGCACGAGACAGAGGAGAAAAGGGTTGGCTGGGTGCCAACATCAGAGCGGCAGTTCCTGGAGGCAAATCAACAGCCATTTTTTCTTTAACAGCAAAACGACTCACTTCTGGATATTATGAAGCCACACCCCCGTCTCCCTGAGCAACCAGAGGAGGCCACCAGTGAGCAAAGGATTTGCCTGACGCTGCTTACAAACCCGGGAAGCTTCCAGGGCAGGGCCAACTCAGAGAGGTAATCGGACACAAACCTCCAGCAGCAAAGACGTTTGAACTCAGAACAGCCCGTCTTCTGTAGGCGATTATAGCAGAAACAGAGACAGAACCCCACAAAGTTGTCTGTTCTGTTCTGTTAGCAACATCAATCAGGGATGGCGCTAAGCCTGAGTGAACACCTCCCTCCCACCACCTGCATCAAGCACTCAAAGATGTCAGGCCCCATCTCCTCCTGCTAGATAGCGGCAGACTGCAGGGGCCTGGCAGACTTCCTTGCGATTCAGGCAGGTGCAAACCCCTGGAGTATCTGTTCACTACAGGCAACTGGGTTAGCCATCTGCAGAGATACCAGTGACTGGGTCTGACGGAGGGGCAAAGTGGGGAAGGAGACATCAACCTTCCCAGACCGATCTATTTGCTAGGTGGCTCCTCCTGACTCCACACAGCTGGAGTAAGCCATATCAGAGGAGTCACCAGACCCCTGTGATCCAGTTCCCAGAGACCTCTTGAACTCTCCCACCTGAGACAGGTGCTGATTGAGACAATCGATTTGGACCTTTTGAACTGAACTAATAGACTGAGGACTTTTCAGGCAGTGCCCTGGGTATGCGGTTGTAGGAAGGTTTGATTTTCCTTTTCCAACTGGTGCCAGAGGTGGGCGGGCGGGGTGACTTAATTGCTGGTTTTTCCACACAGCTGAGACTTCAAGCCAGAGTAAATGTTACAACAGGATCAAACAGAAACCAGCTGAAAACAAGACAGAACCACTTTGCCCCACCACACCAGACAGGGCCCCAGTTTCTCAGGCCACAACACTGTACGGGCCCACGATAAAGCCCCAGGGGAAAAATCAAAGGGAGTAAAATAACCATGGGGTGGAATCAGCGTAAAAACTCTGGTGACATGAATAACCAGAATAGATCAACCCCACCAAGAAAAGATACGGCAGATGTGATTGAAGATCCCATTCATAACCAACTGGCTGAGATGTCAGAAATCGAATTCAGAATTTGGTTTGCAGACAAGATTAATAAAATGGAATTAGGAATTCGAGGAGAAGTTCAAAAGTTGTCTCAAGAATTTAACGAATTTAAAGACAAAACCACCAAAGACTTAGACACGCTGAAGCAAGAATTTACAGCCCTCAAAGATATGAAAAATACAGTAGAATCCCTCAGCAACAGAATGGAGCAAGCAGAAGAAAGGATTTCTGACATTGAAGATAAAGTCTTTGAACGCTCCCAATCTCTCAAAGAGGAAGAGAAATGGAGAGCAAAAACGGATCACTCACTCAGAGAACTCTCAGGTGATTTGAGGAAAAGCCATATACGAATAATTGTGACTTCTGAGAATGATGAAGTGGCCTCGATGGGCACAAAGGCCCTTCTGCATGAAATTATGAAAGAAAATTTTCCAGACATGCCTAGAGAATCTGAAATTCAGATAGCAGACAGCGTCAGAACCCCAGCACAATTCAACCCCAATAAGTCATCCCCCAGGCATATCATAATTAGCTTCACTAAAGTTAACATGAAAGAGAAGATTCTCAAAGCAGCCCGGCGAAAGAAAACCATTACGTACAAAGGAAAGAATATTAGAATAACTGCAGATCTCTCTGCTGAAACTTTTCAAGCCAGAAGAGAGTGGTCATCAACTTTTAATCTCCTAAAGCAAAAAAACTTTCAACCCAGGATCTTGTATCCAGCTAAACTGAGTTTCATTTATGACAGAGAAATTACATACTTCAATGACATTCATATGTTGAAAAAATTTGCCATAAGTAAACCAGCTCTTCAGGATATTCTCAGACCTATCCTCCACAATGACCAACCCAATCCTATACCACAAAAGTAAACTCACTCAGAAACTTCAGGTCAAACTCCAACTTCCACACTGGCGAAAGGATTAAAAATGTCCACTGGACCTTTGAAAAACTCGATACCCAAAATTCCACCAGACTTATCAATACTCTCCATTAATGTGAATGGCTTAAACTGTCCTCTAAAGAGGCATAGGTTAGCTGACTGGATACAAAAACTCAAGCCAGATATTTGTTGCATACAAGAGTCACATCTCACCTTAAAAGACAAATACAGACTCAGGGTGAAAGGATGGTCATCCATATTTCAGGCAAATGGTAATCAGAAAAAAGCAGGTGTTGCAATTTTATTTGCAGATACAGTAGGCTTTAAACCATCAAAAGTAAGGAAGGACAAGAATGGTCACTTTATCTTTGTTAAGGGTAATACTCAATATGATGAGATCTCAATTATTAATATCTATGCACCCAAGCAGAATGCACCTCAATTTATAAGAGAAACTCTAACAGACATGAGTAACTTGATTTCCTCCAGCTCCATAATCGTCGGAGATTTCAACACTCCTTTGGCAGTGTCGGATCGATCCTCCAGCAAGAAGCTGAGCAAAAAAATCTTAGATTTAAACCTAACCATTCAATATTTAGATTTAGCAGACATCTACAGAACATTTCATCCCAACAAAACTGAATACACATACTTCTCATCAGCCCACGGAACTTACTCCAAAATTGACCGCATTTTAGGTCACAAGTCTAACCTCAGTAAATTTAAAGGAATAGAAATTATTCCTTGCATCTTCTCAGACCATCATGGAATAAAACTTGAATTGAGTAACAACAGGAATCTGCATACTCATACAAAAACATGGAAGTTAAATAACCTTATGCTGAATGATAGCTGGGTCAGAGATGAGATTAAGAAAGAAATCGCCAATTTTTTGGAACAAAATGACAATGAAGACACAAACTATCAGAATCTCTGAGACACCGCAAAGGCAGTTCTAAGAGGGAAATTTATAGCACTGCAAGCCTTCCTCAAGAGAACGGAAAGAGAGGAAGTTAACAACTTAATGGGACATCTCAAGCAACTGGAAAAGGAAGAACATTCCAACCCCAAACCCAGTAGAAGAAAAGAAATAACCAAAATTAGAGCAGAATTAAATGAAATTGAAAACAAAAGAACAATACAACAGATCAATAAATCAGAAAGCTGGTTTTTTGAAAAGGTCAATAAAATAGATAAACCTCTGGCCAACCTAATCAGAAAAAAAGAGTAAAATCTCTAATATCATCAATCAGAAACAGCAAAGATGAAATAACAACAGACTCATCAGAAATCAAAAAAATCCTTAATGAATATTACAAGAAACTTTATTCTCAGAAATATGAAAATCTGAAGGAAATTGACCAATACTTGGAAGCACACCACCTTCCAAGACTTAGCCAGAATCAAGTGGAAATGTTGAACAGACCCGTATCAAGTTCAGAAATAGCATCAACTATACAAAACCTCCCTAAAAAGAAAAGCCCGGGACCAGATGGTTTAACGTCAGAATTCTACCAAACCTTTAAAGAGGAATTAGTACCTATATTACTCAACCTGTTCCAAAAGGTAGAAAAAGAAGGAAGACTACCCAACACGTTCTATGAAGCAAACATCACCCTGATCCCCAAACCAGGAAAAGACCCAACAAGAAAAGAAAATTATAGACCAATATCACTAATGAATATAGATGCAAAAATATTCAACAAGATCCTAACAAACAGAATCCAGCAACACATCAAACAAATTATACATCATGACCAAGTTGGTTTTATCCCAGGGTCTCAAGGCTGGTTCAATATACGTAAATCTATAAATGTAATTCAGCACATAAACAAATTAAAAAACAAAGACCATATGATTCTCTCAATCGGTGCAGAAAAAGCTTTTGATAATATCCAGCATCCCTTCATGATCAGAACACTCAAGAAAATTGGTCTAGAAGGGACTTTTTTTAAACTGATAGAGGACATCTACAGCAAACCCACAGCCAATATCGTATTGAATGGAGTTAAATTGGAATCATTTCCACTCAGATCAGGAACCAGACAAGGCTGCCCATTGTCTCCATTGCTTTTCAACATTGTAATGGAAGTTTTAGCCACCGCAATTAGGGAAGAAAAGGCGATCAAAGGTATCCATATAGGGTCAGAAGAGATCAAACTTTCGCTCTTCGCAGATGATATGATTGTGTATCTGGAAAACACTAGGGACTCTACTACAAAACTCCTAGAAGTGATCAAGAAATACAGCAGCGTCTCAGGTTACAAAATCAACATCCATAAATCGGTAGCCTTTATATACACCAACAACAGTCAAGTTGTAAAAGCAGTTAAGGACTCTATCCCATTCACAGTAGTGCCAAAGAAGATGAAATATTTGGGAGTTTATCTAACAAAAGACGTGAAAGATCTCTATAAAGAGAACTATGAAACTCTAAGAAAAGAAATAGCTGAAAATGTTAACAAATGGAAAAACATACCATGCTCATGGCTGGGAAGAATCAACATTATTAAAATGTCCATACTACCCAAAGCAATATATAACTTCAACGCACTCCCTATTAAAGCTCCGCTGTCATATTTTAAAGATCTCGAAAAAACAATACTTCGTTTTATATGGAATCAGAAAAAACCTCGAATAGCCAAGACATTACTCAGAAATAAAAACAAAACAGGAGGAATCACACTACCAGACCTCAGACTTTACTACAAATTGATAGTGATCAAAACAGCATGGTATTGGCACAAAAACAGAGAAGTAGATATCTGGAACAGAATAGAGAACCAAGAGATGAATCCAGCTACTTATCGTTATTTGACAAGCCAATTAAAAACATTCAGTGGGGAAAAGATTCCCTATTTAACAAATGGTGCTGGCTGAACTGGCTGGCAACCTGCAGAAGACTGAAATTGGACCCACACCTTTCACCATTAACTAAGATAGACTCTCATTGGATTAAAGATTTAAACTTAAGACATGAAACTATAAAAATACTAGAGGAGAATGCAGGGAAAACCCTTGAAGAAATCGGTCTGGGCGAGTATTTTATGAGGATGACCCCCCGGGCAATTGAAGCAGCTTCAAAAATACACTATTGGGACTTGATCAAACTAAAAAGCTTCTGCACAGCCAAGAACGTAGTAAGTAAAGCAAGCGAACAGCCCACAGAATGGGAGAAGATATTTGCAGGGTATATCTCTGACAAAGGTTTAATAACCAGAATCCACAGAGAACTCAAACGCATCAGCAAGAAAAAAACAAGGGATCCCATCGCAGGCTGGGCAAGGGATTTGAAGAGAAACTTCTCTGAAGAAGACAGGCGCACGGCCTTCAGACATATGAAAAAATGCTCATCATCTTTAATCATCAGAGAAATGCAAATCAAAACTACTTTGAGATATCATCTAACTCCAATGAGACTAGCCTATATCACAAAATCTCAAGACCAGAGATGTTGGCGTGGATGTGGAGAAAAGGGAACACTTCTGCACTGCTGGTGGGAATGCAAATTAGTACATTCCTTTTGGAAGGATATATGGAGAACACTCAGAGATCTAAAAATAGATCTGCCATTCAATCCTGTAATTCCTCTGCTGGGCATATACCCAGAACAAAAATCACAACATAACAAAGATATTTGTACCAGAATGTTTATTGCAGCCCAATTCATAATTGCTAAGTCATGGAAAAAGCCCAAGTGCCCATCAATCCACGAATGGATTACTAAATTATGGTATATGTACACCATGAAATATTATGCAGCCTTAAAGAAAAATGGAGACTTTACCTCTTTCATGTTTACATGGATGGAGCTGGAACATATTCTTCTTAGTAAAGTATCTCAAGAATGGAAGAAAAGGTACCCAATGTACTCAGTCCTACTATGAAACTAATTTGGGGCTCTCACATGCAAGCTATAACCCAGTTACAACCTAACAATAGGGGGAAGTGGGAAAGGGAGGGGAGGGAGGGGGGTGGTGAGTAGAGGGAGGGGGATCGGTGGGATCATACCTGTGGTGCATCTTACAGGGGTATTTGCGAAACTTGGTAAATGTAGAATGTAAATGTTTTGGCACAGTAACTGAGATAATGCCAGGAAGGCTATGCTAACCATTGTGATGAAAATGTGTCAAATGGTCTATGAAGCGAGTGTATGATGCCCCATGATCATATCAATGTATACAGTTATGATTTAATAAAAAATAAAATAATAAAAAAAATAAAGAGTTGTAATATAGTCAGAAAATAAAATAAAATAAAATTATAAAAGGAAGAAAAAGGGTGGAAGAAAAAAATAGGAACAGAATAAGGGCAACATAGAGAGAACAGTAACAAACATGGTGCATGTAGATGCAGCTACATTATAATGATCACTGTAAAGTGAAAGCCATCAAAGTGGATTAAAAACAACACTCAATTATGTGTTGTCTATAGAAACACAATTTTAAAAAAACAGTTTGATTTTTAAAAACAGAGAATGATACACCATGCTAACCCTAAAAGAAGACTAGAGTAGCTACCTTAATTTCAGAAAAACCCAACTTCAAAGCAAGGATAATTAGCAGAGGAAATAGGGACATTATGTAATGACAAAGGGGTCAACTCCATAAGAATCTTAATGTTTAATTTGTGTGTATGTAATAATAACAGAGTATCAAAATATGTAAGGCAAAAAAATGATAGAACTTCAAGGAGAAACAGGTAACACCATTATTGGATTTGGTGACTTCAGCCCCCCCTCTGTCAGTATTGACAAATGCAATGGAGTATCAGTGAGTAACAGTTGAACTCAACAGCACCATAAATCAACTTGATATAATGGACGTTTAGTGACACAACAGCACGCATTCTTCTCAAGCTCTTGGGAACAGTCACTAATATAAACCACAATGTGGGGCACACGATACACCTCAACAAGTTTAACCGAATAGAAATCACAAAAATGTTCTCTCAAAACACAGTGAACTTAAACTAAAACATCAATACCAGAGAAAGAGTTAAAAAATTTGAAAAATATGTGGAGATTAAACAACATCTGATGGCTGTCCAGAACGTATCCTTCTGTATAATATGAAAAATAGCATTAATACTCCCTGGATACTTTCTGGACAGCCCTGTACTTCAAATTTGCACCTGGGTCTAAGACATCTCAAGAGAAATTTTAAAATATGCCAAACTAAATGAAAATGAAGTGATTCAAATTTGTGTGATGAGTCAAAAGAAATGTTTAGAGAGAAATGTACAGCTTTGAATGCAGAACTTAGAAGATTCTCTCTTTCTCTTAGAAGAAATCTACATCCAAAAATCTAAACTTACACCTGAGTGTCCTTAGATTCCTATAAGAAGAAGGAATAATTAAATCCAAAGGCAGTAGAAGTAAAGACATGTTAAAAAAATAGGGAAGAAATCAATGAAATTTAAAACAGACAGTTTAAATGAAACCAAATGCTGTCTTTTAAAAAAATAAAATTGAAAACTCCTAGGATAACTAAGGACAAAACAAAGAAGACATGAATTACTAATATCGGATATAAAAGGTAGCTATTACTACTAATAACATGGATGTTACTAAGATAATAAAAAGACATTATGAATAACTATAAATTGACAACCCAGATATAATGGGCCAATTGTGTTGAAAAACACATATTTGGCCAAACATACACGAAATAGTTAATCTGAATAGGTCTTTATTTTTAATAATTAAATAAAAAATTAATAACTTTCTAAGACAGAAAGCACCAAGCTTAGATGGGTTCAGTGTTGAATTTTACAAAATATTTAAAGAAGAGCCTTTACCAGTCTTCTAAAATATGTTACAGAAAATGGAAGCAGAGGAAATATGTTCTAACTCACATAAATATGATTAACATTATCTTAGTTCTAAAACCAGATAATGATATTACAAGAAAAGAAACTATGGATCAATATTTATCATGATCATAGATGTAAAATTTCTTTCTTTTTTTTTTTTTTTTTTTTGTGGTTTTTGGCCAGGGCTAGGTTTGAACCCACCACCTCCAGCATATGGGACTGGCGCCCTACTCCTTGAGCCACAGGTGTCACCCGATGTAAAATTTCTTAATAAAATATCAATAATTTGAATTCAACAATATATAAAAAGAATCATGTAGCATGACCCTGTGGAATTTATTCTTGGTATTCAAAGATGGTTCAACGTTTAAACATCGGTTAACGTCATCCATCATATCAACAAACTGAGGAACAAGTAGTATCATATGACCGCAAAAACCTCAGCACAAATAGGAATGGAGAGTAATTTCTTGCACTTTCATAGATGCAAAACAGTAATTTGAAAAAAATCAGCTTTTATTCATGATCCCCATTCTTAGTAAACATAACCCCCCTCCTTGTATCTTATTAAATGGCCCTGCTCTCCCTTCTCGTAGCTTCTGATTATTTTTCATAACATAAAATTCCTCATACTTTTTTCTTCTGTTGCTTCATTGCCTTTTTTGTTGCTCTAATTTCTAGTAAAATTTGTTCTGCCTAACTGGTACTCAGCTGGTAATCTACTAATGAAGAATTCAGGTTTTGATTCTTGGCTACCTGGGAGGCTTATTATCATTTTAACATAATGGGAATGTACAGCAGCTAATTGTTAATGGGTATTTTGACGTGCCAGGCAGAGTGCCAAGAGATTTCTATGCAAAAATTTGTTGTTTTACAACTGCTACACAAGTAGGCCCTATTGGTATAAATTCCAGTTTTATAGATGAGGAAATAAAGGCACAGAAATGGTTATAGCTGGTAAATAGTAGAGTCCGGTCAGCAATGTACCCAAGGTCACACACAGTAAATAGTTGAGTCAGGTTTGATCTCAGATGATCTGATTCTGGAGTCTGTTTCTTCGATATGATCCTCAATGCCTCTGGAGCAGAAGAAAGTGCTGACATAGGAAAGGGTATGGAGGAATGAGGATGGGTTTAACTCTGGCCATAATAAGTTTAAACATCTACATATAACATTCACCTAGCTGCCATGGGTTTGTAGAACATAACTTAGAGTTTGCCTTCAGTAAGATCAGAGAACGTGTAGAAATGTAGTGATTCGGTTTACAAACATGCACCAACAAATTTTTACCTCTTACAACTGGACTTGGTGGCAGTTCCCAAGATGAATAAAACAAAATCTCCGTCTTTGAAGATCTCCCCATCAATTCAAAACCTGACAAATTAAAAAGTATTCTTCCACCTCTTCATTTTCTGTCTGTACTACGACCTTATTTCTATTCTAAATGCATAGATAGTAAGGTGATGATGAGAAAAAATGTATTTTGTTCTAGTTTTTCCCAGTATTATTTAAAAAAAAAAAGTTTGTTTTTTCTTTTGGAAGTTTCGATAATTGAAATGTTTCCATGTGAGAAGGATTTAGATCAAAATAAATAAAAAGCGCAGACATAGATCTTGTGATAATCAGTCATGTCCCCGAACTTCATAGGAAAAAGAAAACTAAAAACTATATATGTGTTCAAAATCCTATACATGGGCTGAAATTGGCGTTCCATACTCAGCTGTGTCACATGGTCAGAATGGTAGGATTCCATTCACCAATAATTTACTAATACCGCATGAGCTAGTTAAATATCAGATGGCTTTTCTTAACATTGCCCTTTTTAAGATACTTAAATTTCATAAACTATATTATAAAGAACTTACTTAAGAAAATGACTTGGGACAACAAGAAAAATGCAGAACATTTGCTACTTCTTGAGGCGGATTAAAACCCAAAGACTTTGAATAACTCCCCATACTGAGGGTATGGGATTATGTAGGTCAACGCCTACACTGGTATGCTGTCTTTCATTTCTGTCAAATGAGTCAGTTGAGATGATGGTGCTCATTTATTTGATCAGAGGCATGTCAACGTAATTAGGTAAAAAGGTGCCCTGTTGTTAATACATAACACGGAATTATCTGTAGAATAATGAAGAGCAGCATGAAATAGTTTTTAATAACAGAAACACAAAAGGCAAAATTGTCCAAAGTCCTCCAAATAGAGCCACCTTTTCTGGAACTAAAAGGCCAGAGGAGTAACCCTTTTGTACTTCCTTGATACTTGATATTAATGAAGGTAGGTAGTGATTTCAAGTACGTATAGAGTGTCCTGGAACGAATGCCTCTGACTTTTATTTGGGACAGGGGAGTAGCCAGGAGGTATTTGACTTTATTTGGTGGAGAGGAAATTTATCAAGCTAAGGTGCTTAGAAGCTAGTGGTGTTAGGGAGAGAAGAATAATGATTTAGGAAGAGACACGCACATAAAATTATATTGATATTCTGGAATAAAATATACAGACTGATAAAATATATCAGTCTCTTTAAGACTGATTTCAAATGCAGACATGTATTGTGTGTGCCTTTTTAGATCCATCAGGAGGACATATTCACCATGTAAATACTTCTATGAAATGGAATAAATTTGACCTCAAAGGTCCAAAGTAAAAGAAATGCTAAAATTTTTATTGTGTTCGTTCAAATTTTTAGAAAGAGGTCTTTATTCTATACACATGCCCAAATCCTGAGTGAACAGCTTGAGTCATCCTCACCAGATCAAGAAACCGAACAGCTATCCTTCTTCCAGCTTGTTCTGTATCTCCTACTAAACATTACACAAAAATTCTGGTGAGGTAGGCTGGCTTCGGGGGTTCTCTTTTATTAATAGTGTGTATTCTTCTAAACCTGGCTTTTTAAATCACTGTCCTATTCCTGAGTTTCCTCCATGTTTCTTCGTTTATGGGTCTCTTTCCTTACTTCGTCATGCTCCCTATATGACACACGACCTATTCTACTGTTGAGGGAAATCACAGTTATTTCCAGTTTAGGGTTTTTACAAGTAGTGTTGCTATGAACACATTTTGTCCTCAGTGAAAGTCCATGTCACATTCCACGTATATGTATAATTTTGCTCAATATGTACCTAAGGCTAGAAACTTGAGTGAAAGAATAATGTATATGCTCAGCTTTAGTGGACACTTCCAAGGCCCTCTCATCAGCAAATGAGATTTCTAGTTGTCCCACACCCTCTCAAAATCAGATATTGCCTGTCGTTTCCACTTTATATCATTAGTTAAGGAGCAGTATCCTATTTTATGTGATAAATGATATTGAGTAGCATTTCATATGCATCATGGCCATTTGGCTACCCTGTTTGGCTGCCCACTCCCCCTAGGACTACATAGGAGTCCCTCACATCTTCTAGAAGCCAGTCTTTGTTGGACGTGTATAAAAAAATGTATTTTCTTATTTATTCTGTGACTTGCCTTTTTACATCTGCAATCACATCTCTTGATGGACAGAAATGTCTGTTTGAATAAAGTCTGATTTACTTATTTTTTTTTTCCCCTTGTGGTCAGGTGCGTTTGTGGTCTTATATAAGAAAAGTTTGCCTGTTGGAAGGCCTTGAAAAGTTTTCTAATGTTTTTGTGTGAAAGTTTTAATTTTCTTTTTAATTTTCACACTTAGCTCTGTATTCATTTGAAATTGATTTTGTGTATGATTCAGTAGAGGTCAAGATTCCTTCTTTTACATATAGATAGTTAAGGGCCTCAGCAATAATTATTGCCAAGAACTTTCTTTTCCCACTGTAGTGAAGGTCACCTGTGTGTGAATCATCTAGCTTCATATGCTTTATATGCACACATTGCTTTCTAGACTTTGTTTTGCATTCCATGGATTTGTCTACAGTTTGACAATCATTATACTTTATAACTTTGTGTCTCATGTGGCGCATTCTACCATCCTTAGGCTATGTTAACCAGTGTGATGAAAATGTGTCAAATGGTCTATGAAACTAGTGTATGGTGCCCTGTGATCACATTAATGTACACAGCTATGATTTAATAAAATACAAAGAATAAAAATAAAATAAAATTCTCTTGCCTAATTCTTGGTCTTTTACATTTGCGTATACGTTCTAAAGTCAGCAGGTCAGTTCCTATAAAGGCCATGATTGATTGTGATTGCATTGACTCTACAGATAAATTACAGAAGATTTAATATCTTAAAAATACTGATCTTCCAATTGAAAATATATACCTCCCTTAATTTAAGTGTTCTTTAATTTTTTTAAGGTATTTTATATTTTCTCATGTGTGTATTTGTGTGTGATCATACGTATTATTTGTATCTGCCAGGTTTCATTTCGGGGATAGAAACCACAAGAATTTGAATAGCAAAAGTTTAATATATGTACAAATGATGAACTGCGTAGGGTACCAGAGGGTTGCAACAGTGTAGGACTGATTACTAAGGAGAATTCTGAAGAGTGAAGGAAAATGAGATTTGGGGAGAATCCGGTGGCTACCGGAGCCAGTGGCAGAGCACCCAGAGAGAGAAAGAATCTGGAAACCCGCCCCCCCCCCCACCCCTGAAAGGATTGAAATCCAGACCTCATTGGAGAGTGTCCCCCGGGGTCTTTGAGGGGTACAATCAGGTGCCAAACTAGTGGACTCATGGCGAAGCCACCCACTATGTTCAAGGGAGACCATCCTCTGGGAGGTTCTGTGTTGAGGGAGGACATCCTGGGCAGTGCCACACTGGTGGGGCTCTCTGGAAAGAATTTTTTGTGTGACAGGAGAAACTGTCCACCTGGAGGAAAAAAGTCTCAGACCTGACTGCAAAGCAAGCTGATGGGGTCTGGGGTCAGCCTACTACGCAGAGATGCAGTGTCTTCTGTGGGACTCTCTTAGGAGCTGCTCTCTCTGGTGCTAGGAAAAGTTGCACAGGGCAAGGTACCAGCCCATACTGGTCTAAATAACCACACCTGATCCAGGAAGGACAGACTAGTCTTCTCATCCTTTATTTTCATCCCTCTGCTGACCAACCTTGATGTCACGCCAGTCAGGAAGGGCGAAATATTCTAACATTCAAGCCGAGCAATGGCAAGTGATCTTATTCAAGTTCTGCTATTAATTCTCCTGGTTTTTCTGTATGTGGTTTTGGATTTTCTCTTTTAAACAACAGTTCTGACAGACAGTAGTTTTATTTATTATTTTGCAATTGCTATGACTTGTTTTTTTTTGTTCTTACCTTGGTTCACCAGCTAGAATTTCCAGTATGGTGTTGAATGTTGAAATAAAATCATGGCAGCAAATGTTCTTTTCCTCATTTCTGTTCACAGGGATAAAGCTTCTATAATGACCGTTATCTTTGAGATTTGCTTTATGAGCTTAAGGGCATCACAGATTACTCCTGGTATGCGAAGACTTTTTATTATAAATGTGTGTTGAATGTTATTTAAATTATATTTTATGAATCTGTTGAGATGACCTTAAACTGCTTCTGTTAACTTGGATCGGTCAATTGATTTTCAAGTGTATTTCCAAACTATATCTTAAACACACATAAAACTTCATGGTCATGATGTATGATCCATTTAATATAATACTACAATGATTTGCTAATTTTTCTTGAGTGTTTTTTAATCTTTCTTCATAAAAGAGATTGGTATTTAATTTTCCTAGCTTGTAATGCATTTGTCTGATTTTAATTATCAACATTTTATGTGGCCTTTGTGGAATGATGTAAAAATATTCTCCTAAATTCTTTTGTCAGCAATCATGAAGGACTACTTCTTAGGTTTTCCTAAGAAGAATCGGTCCCTTGGAGGGTAGCTGGATGACAACCTCTGGGGATATCTTCATACTCATTATGCCAAGACCATGTTACTGCTATCTGCTTCTAGCAAGGGAAGGATCGAACATAAGGGAGGCATTATAGCCAGACCATTCCTATAACAATTGGGCCTCTTCTCATTTTGCTCAAAAAAATCCCCATCCACCTGGCCAAGACTTTTTCAGAATTTCTCAGCAGTCCTGTTTGTTTATTATTTTTGTTCTTCTTAATATTCCTTCCTTCCTGTTCCTTTTTCATAAGGCTAAGGCCCATTTCCCTGCCTATTTCTCTTTCCTCCTCCTCTGTCCCTCACCAAGATTTTTCCAAATATATTTCATGTACATTTAATACTATCATAGCTTTTCATGGGATCCAAACTGACACATCTATTCTCCAGAAGAACTGGAGCCAGTGTTGGGCTTACCTTTTCTTTAAATAGTGGAATAATTAACAGGTGAAGTCAACTAGGTTTAGAATTCTCATTATAGAAAGGGTTATAGGTAATAGAGTCCATTAATCTGATACATTTTGTAGTATTCAGAATTTCAAATGCATCTTATTTCAGCCACAAGACATTGTCTTTGTTGAGACAATATTTAATTTTATCTAAAATTTTGAGTGAGTTGACATAATGGAGTGTTTGTTTATTTTTTAAATTAATTTTAATTAAAATCGTAACCATATACCTTTATGGGGTACAGTGTGATGATTTCATATATGATGTGGAATGCTCTAATCAAACTGATTAATATCACCATCCCCTCACTTAATTCTTTTTTGTGGTAAGACATTTAAAATTTACTCTTAGTAAAAAAAAAAAAAAAAAAAAAATTTACTCTTAGTTATTTTGAAATCCTACCAAATGCCCTCCGTCCTCTCACCAATCACCCTCTCGCCTTCCATCTCCCCTCCCTCAAATTGACATAATGTTGTTTATAATTTTAAACAACCTTAAAATTGTTGATGATGACCAGTTTTCACTCTTGATTAAATACGTCCCTTTTTTCTGGACATCCCTAAACTGTGAATGCCTCTACCTCCCGCTCATCATTGTTAGAATGTTACTAATTTTTTTTCTTTTTATTTTCCAACTAACTTTTGGCTTTGTGTTGGCTTTTTTCTATTATATGAATGTTTCTTATTCATTTCTCCTCATATTTCTTTTCTTTTACTTCCTTTTGTGTTGATTTACAAGTTTGTTTTTTTTAAGTCTAGCTTCTTGAGATAGAAACACAGGCCATTAATTTTTCCAGCTTTCATTTTTCTAACATATGAACACAAAACTACAGATTGCTCCCTAAGTATAATGTATTTTATCTTATAATTCAGTTCATAATAGTTCTGAATTTTCCTTGTAATTTTTCCCTCAATCCTTGAATTATTTGGAAGTTAATTTCTAGGAGATAGAAAATTGTCTGATATTCATCCATTCTTTTGTTAATAATGCCTGGCTCAATTCTACTAGAGCTGAAGCATATAATCTGGATTTTGTGTCTTTTAACATTTGTTGAAGTTTTGCTCTATGACCCAGCATATCATTAATTTTAGTAAATATTTCATATGTTGAAAATTCTCTGTTAAGTACAGTGTTCTATAATGTTAATTAGGTAAACGCTTTGAAAAGTAGTTGTTAGATCTTTTTGCTTTGCTTTTTCTGATGTTTTCTTCTTTGTTCTTTTAACACTTGAAGAAGGTAGATTCAAATCTCCATGATCTAGCAATTTATTTGATTACAAGTTTGTTTCACCATTTAAAAGCATTAAACTTTTGCTTAATATGTTTTAAAATAATGCTATTTATGAATATGGTTTTGAATTTTGAAATATGCCTTCTAGGATGACCTCATTATCATTATAAAAGGTCCCTCTTTATATCCAGCAATTTTTTTTCTTTTATGGTCTGAGCATTTACCATATTTTAGAGTATTATTACAGCTACATATCAGCTTTATGTTGGTGAATTCTGCCTTCTTTTACTTTCAGAATTTCTATGTTTTGTATATAACATTGATTTGTTGTGAGCAGCAGATAATTCAATTTTGATTTTCAGTCTAGTTTAAAAAAACTGGTCATTATCTTGAAGAATTTTGTCTATTTTTAAGGTAATTACTACACCGTTCAGCTTATACCCACCATCCTACAATTTTCAAAAATTTGACCCATCAGCTCTCCATTAATTTTTATCTTTTTCTTTATATTTTGGGGGCTAAATGAACTTTTAAAGTTATTTTCCCTGTATTCATTACATATTTTTGCACCTTAGTGCTCGTATAGGGGTTACAGAATGTGTTCTCGATGTATTACATTTTAAGAAAATTTTCCACTTTGCTATCAATGTTAGAATCTAAGAACATAGTCACTCCACCTACACCCTACAGCTTGTATTGTCATTGTCATGAAAATTTTGCACCATTTTAAATATCACATGACATAATAATATCATTTCACATCATCAGAACTCACTTATGTTCACTCATACATTATCCTTCCCATTCCTCTGCCCTTTATATTACATTTCTAAAATTTAAATATAACTTCTATTGATATTTCTTCAATGGAAGCATAATGGTGATGAAGTCTCTGGGTTATTATTTGCCTGAAAGCATCTTTATATCACCTTCATTTTCTAATTGTACTTTTTTCATTGATTAAAGTCTTTGTTTTCAGTTATTAATATTATTGTTATTTACTATTTAAAAGATGTCTATTTGTTATCTTTGGGATTTCCATAATTTTTATTGAGAAGCTAGGAATTACTCATTTTAAGAAGACTTTGTCCCCCCCTTTGGCTATTTTTACATTTTATCATGGTTTTTACTTCTCATTAGTTTTATTAAAATGTGCCTAAGTATGGCTTTCCATTCTGACACAACATGCTTTCTTGTTCCCTAGTTCTGTGTTTTGGAATGAACAACATTCTATTAAATCTGTCCATTGCTTTCTTAATTTCTGTTATCTTACTTTTAAGGTATAAGATTTTCACTAGATTTTTTTTAAAAACATTCAGATTCCCTTGGGTAAGTCCAATCACTTGTTCTATCTTTCTATTTTTTCCTCTACTATCCTCAACACATTAATAATAGTTATTTTAAAATCCTTGTCTCTTTACTCCCATGTCTATATCACCTGTTACACTCTTCCCATTCTGTGTATTTTTTCTCAGTTTTAGGCCCTATGGTATTGTTTCTTTAATAGTCAATTAAAGACCATTACAGATTGTTAGCTATTCGTCCCAAGGACTGATGAAATTTAATTCCTTTGTCCTTGAATTCAGACTGTCCTTAGGGATTTGCTTCAACAGTAGAAGGTGACAAAAGGGATATTCTAGACTTTCACGATTAAGTCATAAGAAATAATGTAGTTTCCTTAACCTCTTGTAACACTTGTAAGGTAATGACCAGTTTTTGAAAAATCCTAAGAAGTTTTTTGAAGAAGGCCATGGAAAGTGGAACCACAACTCCCAGCCACCTGTTACTTTTGAGTCCCTAGCTTACAGTTGCCCTGATTTCCAGGCACACAAGAGAAGCATCCTTGAAGCAGGTTTTCCACCCCTACGTTGAACTGCTCAAGTTGAAATATGTATTGGCATAAAGACAAACCATTTCTATTATTCCCTGCTCATGTTGACATAATACATGATCTTTGAATGAATTTAAACCACTATGGTCTCAGATGTTTGGTGAACTACCAATCAATAACTTGAACATTTGGAATTCTTTTTAGTTATTTCATATTGCCATTGTGCATAAAGAAATGTAGAGACTCGTGGCAGTGCTATATGTCCTAAGAAAGGAGTCAGCCTTTCTTCTACCGGTAGGTAGAGTAGAGGGGCTGGGTATATTATTAAATATTGAGAGACAGAATGAACTGCATTGAGATTGGATTGCAATTTTACAAAATTCAATTTCCTCTCATTCAAGCTTGTTAGGAAGGCATAGCCCTCCTGCAGCTGTTAACCTCCTATACTGCATGGATTTGGACTTCTGGAAATGTACTAAGACACCATCTGTATGTGACAGTCAAAACTTCTGCTAGTTTTTTTTAACTTAACAGTGAGCTTGTTTCTTGGCCAAATCTATTTTCTTAGATTCTAGTTCCTATCGAGAAACAGAAAATGCCTCCAGGAGAAGATCAGTTCCATAGCCTCTGCTTGCTTTTCAGAGGTTCTCCTGGTCCCTGCTGTGCTCTGAATGTTTGTATCCTCCCCAAATTCAGTACTTCTGTTGCAAAAATTCATATGTCAAAATCCTCATCCACAATGTAATGGTGTTGGGAAGTGGGGCATTTGGGAGATGATTAGGTCATGGGGTGGAGCTTGTGAGTGAGATTAGGCCCAGGAGGCTGCCTTGTCCCTTGCCCCACCACATGAGGACAGCTACAAGGCACCATCTGTGAATCAGAAAGTGAGCCCTCACTAGATGCTCAATCTGCCTTGATCTTGGGCTGCCCACCCTCGAGAACCATGAGAAATAAATTTCTATTGTTTATAAGAGAGCCATGTTATGACACTTTGTTATGGCAGCCTGAATAGTTGAAGGCAGTCCCTCTAACCTGGTTAATTCCTGATGACTTTACCCAGTGCATTGATGTATTTTACCCAGCTTTTTCAAGTTGTTTTGAATGGAATTTTCTGCTGCAAAAGTCTATATCCAAGCTAGCAGTAAACATTGTAGTATTACCCTATTTTAATTCTGATCCTAATTTTGAGAAAGGTAATGTAATTCTTCATATTTACAGCTGAGAAAATATTTCAGAAAAAAAATTAGACAACTTCCCAAATGACAGAAGGTAACTTGATCAGGATTTTATAGAAAGTAGACAAGTCTGAATGCTAGCCATTGTCTATCTTATTTCAGAATTTATGTTCTTAAGCAATAAGGTATATGTTTCTTATTTATTTTATTTTATTATGAAAGAATTCCATTAGGAATAAAGTATTCTTTAATAATCACATCAAGCTCTTGAAGGTAGTGGCATTGAGAAATAGAAGGAAATAAAATGTGTGTGGTGTGGTAAGCATTCATCCTAAGACTATAGTGTGCTTAGTGTCCATGACCTTGAACACAGGAGTATACAATGAGAACTAAAGGATCTTGTGTTGATTTCTACATTTCCCCCAGAAGTGCAGAGGTTGAAGTGATTTTCTCTGCCTCTTCATATCTCAGACAGAAATGGGCTTTTAAATCTAACAAGCTTGGAAACATTTAACATGAAAAGATTTATAGAATTTAGTTACAATGCATTTGAAATACTATAACTCAGATCAACCCACAGCAGCATATTCTTAATCTTTTTATGGAAAACTATATTTCATGTTATAACCTTTCCCTGTCAATATTCAGAGGCCACATACTTTCAAGAATCTACATGTCTCTTGTAGTTGCAACGAAACCCACTAAAGTTTATTTTGTGAGTGCAAGGACACAAATGTCAGAATATATTAAGGAAAAACTTTTCCATCATCAAAGTTAAAACATAGCAGCTAAATCTAGTAGAAATATGCTATTACAAAGTTTATATACATCAATATTTCTTTCTTCATTAAAAGGAGGTGCTACTCACATTGTATATTGAAAAAACATGAAACAATACATTGGAAAGAAAAGTATGCATTAATGGATAAGCTGAGAAATTGGCAGCTTCCTGATTTCTAACAGCAAAACTTCCAAGACGTAGCTTCTCTTTGCCCAGACACCCGCCTATTATATATAGTATGTGTTTTTCTGTCTCTCAATTGTATTCACAGACTAAGTTGTAAATACTGATATCAAGTGAAGTGCGGTTGCATCTCAGGTGTTCAAAAACTGACCCATGCAGCATGGTGCATTCAGATCTCAGACATTTGTCTTCCCTATGTGTGGGAGAAGGGTGGAGGATGCAGGATCCTGTAACCACTGCATCGTAAGAGTCTGAATTACTCCTGTTGCAAAAACCCGGTATATCCAGTGTATTTAAATATTTTTTTTCTAGTTGAGAGGTCAATTAGAAAGCAATATTTTTTCTCAGATGAATTTAATCAAGAAATAGAATTGGATTAATCAGGGAAAAAATTATCTGGGAGAAAAAATCAAGTGAGATTACCAAGACAAATTACTGAATAATGGATGCTAAACAAGAAAATGTTCCTACAGACGTGAGTCAGAAAAGTATGTGGGTCTAGTTTGAAGCTTTGACAGCCAGAATTGGGGACCTGAGTGGCAGGTAAGGTTCTTTGGGGCAAGAATCTAAGAACAACACCAAGGATTTACCTAAAAGCAACATACACTTTTTTTTTTTTAATCTGAGAATAGCACATTTTCTTTCCCTTAAAAGCTATTTAAAAATTTCCCTCTCCCAGTATGGGAGACTGCAGCCTTACCCACCCAAGGTGCTGCCACTACAGTTACTTTCAACGTGCTCCCCTCGGCCCTATGGTGACCATAGTGATATTCAGCAGTGAGGTATGTGGCACTTTTTCTAGGATGAATTTGTGAACTTCATTGTCACACCTTGTGAGATATCAGCTTTGATGGTCATTCCCGAATTCCAAAATTGCTTTGAAGAGGGGACTAAGAGGTGGCATCAGTGCACAGCTTCCCAAGGAAAGTACTTCAAAGGTGACCGTAGTGATATTCAGTAATGTGATATGTTGTACTTTTTCTGGAATGAATTTGTGAACTTGATTGACCTTGTAGAAGCTCAGTGGAGAGATTTTATCTGGTTTGAGATAAAGCTTGAGTCAAACACATGGAAGAAAAAAAGGATATCACACACAGACTTTGGAGGGCCGGCACGGATGTACCATACATCATGTCTAAGCCCATCCATTGACCAGAACTTGACACTTGGCACTACCTCGATGGAAAACATGGCCTTTCTCAATGCCCAGGAGTAGAGCAAACAGTGTGTTAAACACCTGGTGAGGTCTCTGCCAGTGGAAATAACAGAAAGTTAAGCTAGGAATGGATGGTTTAAAATAAGAAGGACTTGAATGCCAAGACTGAATATTTTTTGCTAATATTTCTATTTTTGCCTCATTGCATAGCTTCTACCCATCATGCAACATTGTTCTCTGAAATCAGTATTTAATGATAGCAAGGTTGCTGGAAAACAAAATTGTATAACAACCAAGTCTAAGAAAGAGTAATTGTGAAGCCTATGAATAAGTGGGGCTATTATCTCTTCTTTTAGAAATCCAGGTCCATAAACAAAAGTACTTTAAAGTCACTGTCACTCAGGAATGAGTCTCTTCATGCCACTTTACCTGGTAATTACTCTCTTCCCCTCTCCATCTTAGCAGAAGTTAACTATGTAAGCTTACACAGTTCTAAAGCTCAAGCTAATTATGATTAAACATTTCTGTGCTTTATCACTATTCTTTTAAGATAGAGACCTTAATAATCAATTCCTTTATTCTCTTTCAGATTTATTCCCAGTGCATTGAAAATAACAGCCCCACATTAAATTCTCTTAATGAATAAATAACTTTGCAAAGGTTGTCCAACATACCAAATATACCAGATCCTACTACTATAGTATTATCATATGTTTAAAGATACTGCCGTTGTGACCGTTACGGAGAGGGCTAAAACAGTGCCAAATTTGTTTAGGTACAAGCACTTAATGAGCACTTCGTATATGTCAGATATTATAATGGGACTTTGGAAACTAAAATTAAATAGGAGAAAACTGAAATCAAGATGAGGAATGACAAAGAAATATAAAAAGATGCCCATGATATTTCAGGCCAAAGTTATAATCCAAGATGTTCCAAATACTCAATTTCTTTCTCCCGAGATTTCTGTAGGTTCTATAGATTCCTCTGTCCAAAATGCATTAACTGACATTTTTTTTTTCCCAAGGTACCATTAGTGGAGAGAAAATTGAGTGTATCTTATTACTTCTGGCTAGAAGGCGTGAGCCCTGACTGAGAGGTTTTGGAACAGGAACAATAACTGAAAAAGAAATTGGTGGTGATATAGACTTCAACTTCCAGAAACCAGGCAAGGATGCCTTCCCTTGTATGTTTCCAAACTCTGATTACAAAACGGCATCTGGTTTTTGTTTTCCATTTTACTCTTTGATGTTCATGCCAGCCATTTTTTTAATTGGATGAAAGCCATTTTCTTACAGAGAAATACTTAGTTTAGATGCTTGAATAACATTCCAGTTCACGGTTGCTGACTATGCTGCAATTTAAATAAGTCTTCAGCAGTGTCACTTCCTTTCTTTCTGTTGATATGATGACCTACTTGGCAAGTCATATTTCATATAGTACCGTAAAGTCAGATAGCCATGTACCTTGTCAAGATTGTTACAATCTATGTTTTAACATTTAGAATGGTATGGAAGAATAAATATGGCAGAAGATAAGGTTCCTAGGAACAAAAACCTGAAAGATTTGGCTAGCTTCTAAGCTTATGTCATTTGAGAAGATAGATATTTGGGGAACATTTCTAATCAGAGTCCTTTCAAGGGAAATATGAAAGATAAGACTAAAACATAAGAGCTACCCATGACATGACAGTGTGAAGCTGTCAAATTGTTAAAGAATTAGCTTTAGGAAGGGCAGAGACCAAAATGTGCATTGGATGGGGGGGGGAGTATTATTTAGAAGAAAAGTTGTTAAAGTAATTAAATATTGTCTCTGCCAAATCCCAACTGGAGCTAAACCAGTAACTCAGTGTTCAGCAGTCCCCCTTCATTTCTCTTACCTGAAGATTACTTAATCATCATTTTTTCCAGCCCCCTAAAAGTTTTTTTCTCCTTCTCTTAAAACCACGCAGTCACTGTCACATTATCAGACCCATATCAGCATCATCTCTTATATTATATTTACAGTAATGGGAATTCCTCATCATTCACTCCCCACTAGACTTGCAGCTTCTGAACCCGTCCCCTTCTTGTCTCCAAATGCATTTCTTTTTTTTTTTTTTAAATATGGAACGCTTCACGAATTTGCGTGTCATCCTTGCGCAGGGGCCATGCTAATCTTCTCTGTATGGTTCCAATTTTAGTATATGTGCTGCCGAAGCGAGCACCAAATGCATTTCTTTAAAACTTAAATCCACTATATGCTTGCCTCCACTTAAAAATATTAACAGCTTTTTCTCTTCTCCTTCACTGTCCCATTTACCTACTCTTCTTCCCTTGTTGAAAATTCACCCCCAAAGCCATTAGGTGGGACCAAGTGGGGTGAGGAAGCACGGCAGGAGGAGAATGCTGAGAAGCGTGGTTGAGAGAGGAACCCTGGGGCCCTGGCGGGAGGTGGGCATGGAAGGCTGAGCAGGTGAGGGCAGCCCTGACTCTGAGGTGCAGCTGGCTGCAGGTATCCACCCAAGGGGTGGGACAGGTCAGAGTAAGAGGTGAGAGCCCCAGCACAGGGAGAAGGTATCTGAGCAGGGCTGGTAACCACCATTCTACCCTCTACCTCTGTGAGTTCAGCTTTTTTGGATGTCACCTCTCAGGGTGTCCATAAAGTGCATGTGAGATCCTGACATATTTGCCTTTCGATGTCTGGTGAATTTCACTGAACATAGTGGCTTCCAGGTCCATCCATGTCAAAACTGACAGGTTTCCTTCTTTTTAAAGACTGACTCACATGCCATGGTGTTTACAGGTACCACATTTTCTTCATCTTTATTTTATTTTTATTTCTTTTACTTTCTGTCTTCCAGGAGGATAATTCTTGTTTATATGCTTCAAGCTCATTGACCTTTTCCTCTGCACTCTCCAGTCTGTGCCTGCCTAGGCCTCTATGGTTTGTCATGTATTTCTTTGTATTTCAGACATTTTATATTTTAATTCCTAGATTTTCATTTCCTTGTCTTATTGCTTGCAGTTCTCTGCTGTAATTCTCAGTCTGCTCATTCAGACTTCCCTTGAGGTCTCTGAACATACTTATTGACAATAGCCCTCTTAAAATCCTTTCCTACTAATCCTTCTTGGATTCAGTTTATATTGCAGGGATTTTTTTTTTCTTTCGTTCTTGATTTTAGGACGTTTTTTCTTGCTCTTTCACTGACTTGTAAAGTTCTAATCTCTCCTAAGCATTGTAGTTAAAAAAAAAGAAAAATGGGCCTGGATGAGCTATATTGTCTTCCATTAAAGTCAGATAGTTAACTTTGGTTAACTTATAGTTAAATTACTGATGGACTTTTAAAAATTCCATTAGTCTTTAGTTATATGCATTTTTAGGTAAGATATGTTTTTGTTTTGTCTTAGGCCTACTCTGTGGAAATAGATTGTCTGAGACTCCATGGGCTCCATTAGTGCTCTCTTAGGAAGATACCTGAGTCCAGGTACAGTGGCTCATGCCTATAATCCTAGCACCCTGGAAAGCTGAGGCAGGAGGGATGCTTGAGGTCAAGGACTCGAGACCAACCTGAGCAAGAGGGAAACCCCATCTCTACTAAAAATAGAAAAATTTATCTAGGCCTGGTAGCATACATCTTCAGTCCCAGCTGCTTGGGAGGCTGAGGGCATAAGGATTTCTTGATCCCAGGAATTGGAGATTTCAGTGAGTGGTGATGATTCCATTGAACTCTATCTAGGTAACAGGGGGACAGTATATCTGGAAAAAAAGAAAGAGGAAGAGAAAAAACATACAGAGTTTACTTAAGGAAAACTTAGAACTATTTATCAACAATATTATTTTCTATGCAGTATGTAAAATAGAATCTAGTAGATATAAAATTTAGTTTCCCATTTATTTTGGTCGAAATCTTGTATTTTCTTTTTTTTGCAGTTTTTGGCTGGGCTGGGCTGGTCTGGTCTGAACCTGCCACCTCCAGTATATGGGGCCCGGCACCTTACTCCTTTGAGCCACAGGAGCTACCCATATTTTCTTTTTAAATTTAATTTTGTATAAATGTTTTAGAGACCTACCTAATTTTGTTTCCTTAAATATAACATTTTTGGTGCCTCGATGTTTATAGGATACTTTCTTTGCCACTGTTAAATTATTCTTAAGTATTTCTGGGTACACACCAGCTTGTTGATTTTAGGGGGGAAGATCTTACCAATCTTCATATATAAATCTTTCTGTTTCCTCGGTAATATTAAATCCATGAATCCTTTAGATTTTTGACTATTGCTTCTTCTCAAATGTTTTTCCTTATGTATTTAAACCAGCAGCATATTTTTATATGTTAATTCTTTCTTTTTTCCTTCATAACTATTATTTTTCTATGAGTGTTTCTGTGCATACTGATTCAATGTTTAACAGGGGAGTCTTGTTCATAACTACTTTCCAGGGACATTTTCATTCTGTTATCAACCTTTTAACTTCCTTACAAGTCTTCAGCACACTTTACAACCTTTTCATGCCTTGCTGTTGGCTGTATAGTTTTAAACAGAAGAGGACTTTACTGTATAAGGCAAAGTAAAAATATAAAGGCATTATTAATGTAATACAGTTAACAAACAATGCACAGGTGAGCAAGAGACACAGTAAGAAGTAAATTCAACTGGAGTGTGTTTACCATCACAAAAGGAGAGAGAGCTGATGTTTAACCAAATAAAAGAAAAGTTCCAATTCAGGATGTTTAGTGCAGACTCCAATTTTTGTTGCCTTGACAATCGGACCTCCTTACATTTTAAGCAGTGCAATACGCAAGTAATGATTATGATCAGGCTAATATAAAAGGAAAATGTAAATAAAGCAGATAGTATTAAGAGACTGAAGAACATGTTATCAAAAGCTCCTTTGTGCCTTTTTTTTTTTTAATGTGTCAATTGGCTAAGCTACAGTCACCAGGTATTTAATCACACACTAATCTAGGTGTTGCTGCAGATATAATTAAAACCCTGAATCAATTGACTTTAAGTAAGTGAGATTATCCTGGATACTCTACGTAGGCCTCATGCAGTCAGTTAAAATACCTTAAAAGCAAGTCTGAGTTTTCTCCAAGAAGAAAATATTCTGCCTGTGGACAGTCACTTAGACTCCTGGCTGTGCATTCCAGCCTGCCATGATAGATCCTCATTCCTTTTCCGATGGCCTTCCACATGGACTTTCGGCCTTCACAGTTCTGTAAGCAGATTTTTTTGTAATAATATCAAAAAAGTGACAATACGTTGTCTCTACCACTTTCCTTCATATACATGGGAATATCTATGTGTATAGTACTTTATATACATTTTTCATGTATACAGAGGCTGCTAAAATAAAGTATATATATTTTTGAAAAGGAAAAAAACTGTATTAAAATTATACTATTCAATATATACCAATTATGTTTATTGTCTTTTTTTTTGGCCGGGGCCGGGGCCCAGGTTTGAACCCCCACCTCCCGTATATGAGCCAGTGTCCTACTTTTTTGAGCTCCAGGTGCCGCCCCATAGGTTTATTAACTTTTATATTGTGTCTTGAATCTCTAGTAGTTGTAGGAGTCAAACGTGACTCGAGTATTACAATTTTAATACTGATTTTTCCTTTCTTAAAATATGGATTTTTTTGTGGCACCTTCTCTCTGTGTGTGTTTATATATAAATCAAATTGTGTGTGTATATATATATACACACACACACATACACACACAATAAGTATATGTGTGTGTAGCTCAAGGTTACATATCAGCCAGACATATGTATCTGAATGTATCTACAGGGGTAAGGGTCAAGATCAGAATACACATATTCTGACTGACGTACTGATATGGTATATATACACTAACATATAAACATGAATTATAATATAATTATATAATAATATATAGTAATATGTTAGCATATATTATATAATATCTATTAGTCTATGTATATGTACTAATATATACTATATGAGATGCACTATACTAATATGTATATGTGTCTGTGTGCGTTTATGCATTTCTCTGGTTGAACTCCGATTGATTTATCTATCCAAAGCAGCGGTTCTCAACTGGTAGGTTGTGCCTCCTCTGGGGGTCAGAAAACACATATTTCCTAGGGCTTAGGAACCCAGACAGGGCTCCTCTCTCTGTCTATCTCCAGGCGGGTCTGCCCAATGCAGATACGCCCCCATTCCAGTACCCTGCGTGATGACATCATCTGCATGAAAGGGTCCTGGCATTAGGAAGGTTGAGAACCACTGATCAAAAGAAAAAAACGTTGGAAGAGGATATTTTTGGGTTTGGTTAGTTTCTGGGAAGAGGTAGGGCTGGTGGTCCTGTAGATACTAGTTAAGATTATGGAGGGAAAAGTTAGGATTGGTAACAAAAGGGCTAAACTCTGCCTGTATCTCAGGAGCTTCTCGGGGGCTGCCTGAATTATTTTTCCCCCTGCCTTTGCGGTTTTCTGTGTCGTAGAAAAAGATAATGCTTCACAAAGAAAGGAGCATTTGCTATTACAACACACAACTGCTTATTTTAAATGGTAACACATCACAAAATGACTCTCATTTGGCTATGGGAAACACTTATAGGTGTATCATTGTAAATAATATGGAAAATGATTTTCCATGAACCATCTGTGAAACATTTAACCTGTTGATGATCGTGTCTATAGCTTCTAAAATTTCCTTCATGAGGCATAGTGGAATGGGTTCTAAAGTTGTATGATAATTGTAGAAATACTAGTTTGTATAACTCGTGAATTTTCAAAAGTTATTTAGAACCCCCCAGGGGGTTCCACGATGCCCACACTCCAGCCGTGTTCTGTGAGCCGTGAAGAACGATGGAGCAGATACTCTATTTATAGAAGTTGGAGGCTGGGGTCAGGCTTGAACTTAAAGTCCAGCTCTGCTGCTTCTTACTAAGAAAAACTCTGTGCCATAGTATCATTATCTTCTAGAATGTGACTAAAAATTTTTCATAGCCAGGTATTGTGGCATATACCTGCAGTCCTAGCTACTTGGGAGGCTGAGGCAAGAGGTAAGCCCAGGAGTTAGAGGTTGCTGTGGCTGTGACTCCACAGCACTCTGCAAAGGGCGATATAGTGAGACCCTGTCTCAGAAAAAAAGACCCTACTAACAACAGAGAAATTGGGGTTCTCTTCAAATCACCAAGGTCAGAAAACAATTGACTCTTACGTCACTAATTTACCTAAGATCTCAAAATCAGCAACATACCTCCCCTCTTCTCCCCAGCCCCCACCCATTCATCTCTCAAAAGTTTGACCAGACAAGCCTAGAAACATGTTGGGATGCATCACTGTAACTCTTTGGGATGGTATATGTGTAATTGAGATACCCACCAGACTAGAAGATCTTCAGTAAAAGAGAATACAACAAAAATAAAGAGAAGCACAGGAAATACTTTGGTAGATTTGCAACATGATAAAGATCTACATAGATGAATTCAACTTAAGAATAAGAAAAAAAGGTTTTTCACTTGCAGATAAAAGCTTGCAGAAATCCTATAAAATAACACAAGGGATAGATTTCACCTACTTTAAAGCTTAGCTTCTGTCATTGTGTTTAATCTATACAGCACTTCAATCTAGAAAAATATTTCATGCATTTGTGAACTACCACAAAGACACCAGTAATGTGATGTGTTACGATGTTACAATGGCTGAAAATGACAACAGGCAATAGGGCATTTTCAGTTCTATTATAATCTTTTGAGACCACCATTGTACACATGGTGGCTTTATCACCGACTGAAATGTCGTTGTGCAGTACAGGACTGTAACACTTTATTTCATCTCCAGGTGTGGTTCCAATTGGAGTGACCCTTTGTTTTGTCCAGCAATAACTTCTGAACAATACTACAATTTGCTTTTGGTTTTGGCAGTCTTGTGAATGAAATCTTTAAATTTCATAATGTCCAATTAAATGATTTTAAGCGTAGTTCTCACCCTGTTTGTTTCACACTTGAATGTTCAATTCCAAGTCAAAATAGCAGACAGTGCCTGT
The DNA here is from genome assembly GCF_027406575.1 of Nycticebus coucang. Classification (NCBI taxonomy): domain Eukaryota; kingdom Metazoa; phylum Chordata; class Mammalia; order Primates; family Lorisidae; genus Nycticebus; species Nycticebus coucang. The sequence continues at coordinate 61,874,765 of NC_069799.1, read as the reverse complement.
GTAATAAAACACACAGAAAGTACATCGGATGGTTGTTTCAATGACGGAAAATTTCTCTACAGTCTCCATTTTTTTTTTTTACCATTCTTTGACATGAACATCAAAAATCACCAAAGCATATTCTAATTGTAAGATATTTTATTCTTTGGACAGTAATAAAACTCAACTCCCACACACAGAAAATTGACAAAACATATAGGATCAACTCGGTAGATAGAAATTAAGTTTAGATATGTGCTTCTGAAGAGTAGGCCATATATGTTATTACATAAAATTTTATTACATAAAATATCATCATCCTGGAGAAATTAAAAGAAAGTCACAGGCTTATTTGTATCAATACAAACATTTAAGTTGGAAACAAAATTATCTCCTCCTGGCTGCTTAAACATGTTGTCTGTATGATTATAGACTGTAGAGAGAAAAATAAAATCTGGTGAATGGAAGTACACATTTGCCTTTAAGGAGTGGAGCATCAAAGCCAGGATGGGACAAGTATGGTCCTCAGTCCCACAAAATCACATAAAAGCTCTTTGGTTCTAGGGTCAGTTTTCTTAATCATCAACTAACGATATGCATGCTGAGGTCCCCTGGGAATAATAAAGAATTACATCTGTCTCAAGTGAAAGAATAAGAACTAAGAAATGATGCCCTGGTTCACCCCCAAGTTTGTGGTATGTTAGGCTACTGACCACACTCTTGAAAATTCTGGCTCTGAGGATGGAGTGCTAATTGTAAACTTAATAAAGCTACAATATCTGATTGCTCATATCCTTTTTTTCTCTTCAGAGCCTTTGAATTATTTTTTTCTTCTTTTTTAATTTCAGATCAATATGACGGTACAAATGTTCAAGCTACATGGTTTCCATTTCTAAGGAAGTTCAAGTTGTAGTTGATTGCTAATATTCTGTATTCTTCCGTCTTTGAATGAAATCTGTATTTCTAGAATATCAGAGGGAAGGAACACTATCTGTATTTGCCAAATATATGGGGATGTATTAAAATAAGCATGCGTACCAGTGCTATTGTTTTTATGTTAATCTCTTTTTTTATATATATATATATATTCACAAGCTACCTTCATTCTCAATCATATGAAAATCTATGGAATCATTGTGTTTATTTTTTTATTTTTAAATAAAATTTTCTCATGCATTCAGGATATGTGTACAAATCAGATTTGAAATCTTAAACTTTATTTAGGAAACTAGCTCTATCTTCACGGTTTGCCAACATTAGAAAGGGATTGTTGCGCCATCTTTCAGTGGATATGAAAGCCAGGACCGACAGCTTGAAGGAGGGATGGTAACAAGATTAATTAGGAAGGCACCAATGCTTCTTTGTCTAGACACAATCTATATTCCAAAGGCATCTCACTCTGCAAAGGCATTTCTAAGCCTTTGTCCACTATTCACAGAGGCAGCATGGCTCAGTGGTTTGAAATAACAGGCTTGAAGATCAAGGACTATGAGTTCTGATGTTATATTTAAAAAAAAAAAAGAAGCAATAAGGTTGCTTGGGCTTTTTAGATACCTTTAAAATGCTTCTCTAACATTGCGTTCCATTTGTTCTTTCTTTCTTGTTGTTGCTCAGGTAGCATGCATCACATGGGTCAGGGATACAAAAGTGAAAGTCAAGGTTGCCCCAGTGATTCCGTGGGAACACACAGGGTGGAATTTGCAGAAGCAGTGTCTTCCTTCTTGTTTGATTAGCACCTGGAAGGTGTTCAAAATACACTGTAGTGGCAAAGTAAGTCTTGCTTTCATTGAAGGGAGTGGATGCAATTTAAAAAGACTCAGAAATTGGTGGTAAAAAGTAATTGGGTTTTGCAAAGTTAAAACTACAGGGATATGTATTTAATACTAATGTAAAATGAGACATGAGGGTATCCCCGCGGCAGGGTGGGGGGGGGGTATTTTCTTCTGCATGTCTCTCTAACTGTCAGAATAAGTTATTCTGGTATCAAATATGTTTTTCAGATCATATGCAAATTTTAGTGTGTTTTACTGAGTTACCTCTGTAATCATACATAATTTTTTTCTCATTCGTATGTAATATGTGCTTTCAACACTCCAAATTTTATGAAATAGAGCTGAGCAATGCTCTATGAAAATGAGCTTCGGTGGTTTCTGATAGGTGTGATTTGTGTTACTACTCTCATTCATGAGACAAGACCATAGCCCTTGATCCTGCCAACAATTCCTGCACATAGGAGGTAACCTACTGATACCCTCCAGATAGCAGGAATTATTTACAAAACTGTGATACGTACCTTACAAGATGCCACTGAAGTCAATGGCATGAGAAGGCCATTGCTCTTGCAATTGTCCAGTACGTACAGTGGCATTCATGCCCCAGTTCTCAGCTCAGGGAAGAGAAGAGTTGAGTTCTAAACTGATTAAAAAATGAGCAGGACTAAATGGCAACTCCTCAATAAACTGATTGTACTTTGTATCTAATCCCCTGCAGGCTGTCCACTGCTTGGTGTTAGGGGCCATCTTGTTTGTTTTATATCCACGGCCTCTTCCGAGACTTCTCAATCTGGAAACACATTGTGGGGATAGGGCAGAGGGTGGTCACCCCACATCTCTTCAGAGAGTGTTTGAAAATGAGCAGAGAGTTTATTAAAAATGTTTATGTTTTCTTATCACCACGACTGGGGAATTCTCAAGGCATTTAGTGGGAGAGGACCCATCCTTCTAAACGATCTGCAAGGTAGTACCTCTTACTGATGAAATGGCCTAGTCTGTCCATTATTTTAAAATAAATGAAACATAAGTTTTTCTAATAATAGGAAATTTGGCTTCCAGAACAAGTGAAAAGAGATGGTAATGCCTTTAAACCTCAATTTTTTAATTTTTTACTGTTTTATTTCATAATATTATGAGGATACAAATATTTTGATTACATGAGTTGCTTTGGTACAGTTTGAGTCAAAGTTATAAGTGTGCCCCACACCTGGATAATGTGCACTGTGCCAGTTAGGGGTGAATTTATCTCTTCCCACCTGCCCCCTGTCACCAATGAGATTTCCCTTGAGTTTTTCACCACATGTGCACACGGGTGTTGATTGATTAGTTCTAATTTAATAGTGAGTACCTTTGGTGTTTCTTTTTCCATTCTGGTGAAACTTCACGTAGAACAATGGTCTCTAGTTCCATCCAGGTGGTTACAAAAGGTATTAATTAGTTCACCATCTTGTTTTATGGCTGAGTAGTATTGCATGGTATATATGTACGATATTTTCTTAAGCCATTCATATACTGAGTGGATTAAGCGCTTGGGTTGGTTCTACATCTTTGCGATTGTGAATTGTGCTGCTATACACATTTGAGTGCATTGGTCTTTGGGATAAAATGACTTTTTTTAATTTGGGTACATCCCCAGCATTGGGATTTCTGGATCAAATGATAGGGTTGCTTTTAGTTCTTTGGGGGATCTCCCCATATTACTTTCCATAGAGATTGTACAAGTTCGCAGTCCTGCCAATGGTGTGTAAGTGTTCCTTTCTGTTTACAGCCACACTGGTATCGGTTGTTTAGGGGAATTTTTTGAGACAAGTCATTTTTCATTGGAGTTAGGTGACCTCATTACGGTTTTGATTCACAGTTCCCTGATGATTAGAGACATTGAGCATTTTTTTCACATGTTTATTGTTCATTCATCTATCTTCTTTTGAAAAGCTATTCATGAAAGATAACAGTCTTAAACCCTAGAAATAAAACTATAAAAAGTCTAGAAGAAAATGTTGGAAAAACTCTTATAGGCCCAGACCAAGAATTTATGAAGACTCCAAAGGCAATCACAGCAACCACAAAAATTAACAAATTGGACCTGAATAAATTAAAAAGCTTCTGCATAGCCAATGAAACAACCAATAGAGCAAATAGACAACAGACTGGGTGAAAAATATTTGCTTGCTGTACATCTGATAAAGGACTGATAACCAGAATCTATAAAGAACTCAAGCAAATCAGCAAGAAAAAGAAAATCGAACAACCCCATAAAAAATGGGAAAAACTCAAATATCAAATGTAAAAATAAAGCCATATTTTGTATGGATCAAAAAGGGAATCTAGTTTACTATCTTCTGTAGTTCCATTTTAAGATAAATTGTATTTGCTAAAAGGCAGAGCATCTCTGTAATCAATTGTTTGATATACCTCCCTATGAACCTCCTCATGGTTTATCTCTTTGAACTATCCTTAGAATAGAATTGCTATTCAATAGGTCCATCCCTTTCCCATCTAAACTCCCCATCCCCCATCCCTCCCTGATCCCTCCCACCTTTTCTGTACTATCTTCAATCACCCAAAGTCTAACACCCCTGTGCGGTTGCTATTAGGAGAATGCAGATCCAAACATACAGAAGTATGCTCTGTATTTTATTTTTGTTACACTGTGCCCTTCAGCTCCTTCCATCTGCATGAGTGCCAGGGCCTCTGAGAATGATAATTTCACATCTTATTCTTCTTAGTGAAAGGTGGTTAAGGAAGAAGGTGGCTGCCTGACCCAGGGGAGATGGGAGGGAATCAGGAAACCTGCAAATGTTGATGTTTCTTTAACAAAGTCGCTTCTGTCTTCTGTGAAGTGTCAATGTCTTGGTCTTTTTTTTTTTCTCTTTTCTGCCAAAACTGTGCATGTTATGTGACTCCAGCTTTCTTTACAAGGGGTGTTGTGACCCCCAGAGGGCCTCCATCTGTCTGCCTGGAGCAGGTGGTCTCCTCCATGGCATAGTTTGCAGTGGTTAGAGCTTGTTAGAAGATGCACTGACATTGATTTTGGACCTCTACATTTAATTATTTTCTTCAAGCTTATTTCTGTATACACTGGACCTCTACATTTAATTATTTTCTTCAAGCTTGTTTCTGTATACATTGAGGAAGTCTGTGGTATAATAAAAGACAAAAATTTCCTGTGCTTTAAGATACTCTTAATACAAAAATATTAAACCACAGAGAAGCAGCCTAGGGTGTCAGATGGTTTGATTCCTGACACTGTACTTGACTAGGGAATCAATCTATTTTAAACATTTCTTCAATACAAAATATTCAATTTACCTTGCCTTTAACCACTTGCTGTCTCCCCTTCTACCCAAATAAATAGGTTTTTGGATATTCTTCAAAATATTTCAAGTTAAATATTTTTTTGTGTGCGTGTGTCAGAATCTGAAAGCCCATATTTTTAGTCAAATGCGATTCCAAAAAATGACTGGAAATAGAAGGAGCACTGGCATACTGGGACATTTCCACTCCTGAAACTTCCAGCTGGAAATTCAGCAAAAACTGTTCCTTTGGTGCTTCCTAAGACACACCACAGCTTTCGTAGCAGGAGGTGAATGGGAATAAAGATGAGGGGGCCCAGCACCACCAGCAAAAATGACAATAACAGAAAACGGCAATTGAAGTGTTTTGGTATGGAAGGTTCAGCTTTTATTTTTGTTTTGTTAAGTTGCAGCAGGGAAACCATCTCAGTGCCTAAGACTACAGAGGAGCAAAAACAGATTTCAAGAAAGATGGAAACTTTCTCATTTTCTGGTTAGAAAACCAGCCCCCGAGGGAACACGTCTCATTATCTGAGAACCTTTAATTCCCTGCCCTGGCCATCATGGCCCCCCACCCCGGGGATCTGCAGGCCTCCTGGAGTAGGTGGGGCTCAATGAGCCTCTTCAGCCTGATTTCTCCACACAACACCATGCTAGAGGCACAATGCTTTTCATTCACAGCTCAGAAAACCTCTCGCCCAGCCTCCTGCCCCCTGGTTCTTCTCCCTGCCCTGACAATCACAGCACATAGCTGGATTTTCTGAGATGCCAGGCTTCGAGTGCTCTGTCCTTGTTATTCAAAACTGCATTTCATACATGGTACATTGCGAGTCTTGGGTTTTGCTTTAAAAAGAAAAATCCAATCATAGAATGTATTTACACCCAGTTCCTTCCTTCCTTCAAATGCTTGAGAAACCTTTAAGTACCATTTTTCTCTGTAAGTTTACTTTTGTAGTATTGTCCTGACTGTGCTACTTTGAATTGGATCTGAGTCTGAGTATGTGTGTGTGTTTGTGAGTGTGTGAGTAGGTTCATGTCTGTGTGTGTCTGTGTGTGTGGATGGATGCATGTTTGTGGGTGTGTGTGTGTGCGTGGGTGTGTGGCAGCAAACAGGGAGCTTGCCATGAGGGTGAGGCCTTGGAGACTATGTGTGTGTGTGTGTGTATGTCTATGTGTGTGTGAGTGGGTACGTGCTTGTATGTTTCTGTGTGTGTGTGTGTGTGTGTGCTGGTGTGTTTGTGTGCGTGGCAGGGAACTGGGAGCTTGCCCTGAGGGTGAGGCATTGGAGACTATCACACACGGAGATGTCACGGGGGTTTTCAATATGATTTTCTCGTGAACTGAAATGTCACAGTGTTCCCCAAAGAGATATTCTCTAGCCAAACATCGAAAGAAATTGCTCAGCCAGGGCCTCTGCTCAGTCTGGGGAAAGGGTAACATTTCTGAGTGGGGTAAATTGTAATGGATCAGATAATGCAGCACAGAGATTTTCTTAAAAGAAAACGCCCTGGACACCATCAATGAAGCTGTCCATCCTTTGTCCCGAAGGGAGCAGGAGCTCTGCGTGTGCACAGGCTGTGTGGAATCCCCGGTGACATCTCCAGGTAGCAACACTGCCATGCTCAGGGCTCTGAGAGCACGAGGCTAATTGCACAGTGTGGGATGGAGGTGTGTCCGTGGTGCGTGGTGAAAGGCACATCAGAAGAAAACACCTGAACCTTAGCTGAGCTCCCCATCTGTCCAGGTTCTGTACAAGGCGTGATAAAATGATAAATGTGAGTTAGGAGCCATAAGTTGTATTAAAGATAAAAGAAACGGCCATAAAAATACGATAAAAGATATGATCACAGATAGAGGCCCAAAGAAAATATGAAAGCAATTGCAAACTAAAACAGCATGGCGGTGCTGAGAGGGTGCTGGAGATAATCTTTGGTCAACATGGTACAGAATGAATTAGCACAGCCTCACTCATGGCTGCTGGTGCAGTCTGAGGGCCATCCCTTCAAGGTCCCAACACTGCCAGATCTGCTAATTCCAGATTATATTCTTTGTGTGTCCCTTGGGTTTCTCGAGGTCAGCAAGGATTTTGCTTTTTGTTTTGTTTTAAAGAGCCCAGACCCAGGGTCCTCAGGGAGTATCATGAGGACAGCCGTGATAACAACCTGTGATTAATATAGAAACCAAAGTTATTTTGTAACTGAGAGTTCTCAATCTTATGACAATATATTTTAAAACATCCACTGAGTTGCAAATGTCACGTGTCATTGTCACATACCGGTATGACTTGCGTTGACATGAGTTAGCAGACAATTCACGTGGTCACTAGAAAGTGCAATCATTTGCCACATGACAAATAACTACATGGATTCAAGGTTGACCAAATCAATACTGCAGTGAGAACATGATTTATAGATGTGGGGGCATTGTTAAACTGCAGATGTGATTGCACTGTAATTATCACTAGCTTGTACTTTCTTCAAGTCCTTTAATTTTTTAAGCATTCTACCAAAGTTTCTGGTATTTAAATCTACAGATAGGCAGAAAATCACCACAGATAATTGGAAGAAAATCAGCTAACATCGAATGGTATTATTTGTGTTGGTGAAGGCTATGCCAGCTGTGGGACCAGAAAAATGAAAAATATCAATGGATTAACACAATAGTGGTTTAGTTCCCACTTACATGAAGTCTATTTGGTAGCAGGATGGGATGGGGACTATGCCCCATGCAGTCATTCAGGTACCCAGGCTATTGAAGGCCCACCCTACCATTTTTTAAACTACATCTTCCAAGGTAACTCTAGGTATCAGCCAGCTTACATAGAGGTATGTGTGAGATATTTTTATGAGTTATAGATGGAAGAAGTGTCTGGCAATTTCTGCCCGTTCTATTAGCCATACCTCAGTCAGATAGCCACACCAAACTGCAAAGGATGCTTTGAATCAGGTCAATATAACAAGCTAATAAACATACAGAGGTGGTCTACATAAGGAACTGGGCTTCCTATACTGATATGTACATGTGGGGCATGTCTGTTCTACCAAAGTTAGGAGAACTTAAGAAGATGTTCAGTGTAGGAAGGTGGTCAACTATGGAGGTTCTTTCTACCATATTTGTGCTTTTTTACTTACTTAATTTATTTTTTTGAGACAGAGTCTCACTATGTTGCCCTGGGTAGAGTGCTGTGCTCACAGCAACCGCAAATTCTTGGGCATAAGTGATTCTCTTGCCTCAGCCTCCCAAGTAGCTGGGACTACAGGTGCCCATCGCAACACCCAGCTACTTTTTTTGTCATAGTTGTCATTGCTGTTTAGCTGGCCTAGGCTAGGTTCGAACCTGCCAGCTTTGGTGTATGTGGCTACAGGCGCCGAGCCACATATTTGCACTCTTAAAAGGAATCTGAACAGTTTTGAAGGCAAAGGACCTAAAAATTTGTTTGATGCAGGAACTTACCACAGTTCTTGTATCATTTTAGATAGATCTATTTAATCTTCTTTGAATCATCAGATGATAAACCACCCCGTGAACTAGCTTAGTCATCACCCTTATTTTCAGAAATAGAAACAGAGGTTTGGTGGTTATGTAAATTGCCCATAATCACGTACCTGGTAATTTGGGGCTCTAGCACTCAACTTCAAATCTTGTAATGTCAAAGCCTATTTTTGTCTCTATACTGTCCTGTGTGGGTCCGCTCGCCACAAGGTTTAGTGGAAAAGAAAGAATGAATTAAAAGAAGAATTAAAAGATTCTGCCTTCAGGGTGGCACCTGTGGCTCAGTGAGTAGGGCGCCGGCCCCATATGCCGAGGGTGGCAGGTTCAAACCCAGCCCCGGCCAAACTGCAACAACAACAACAACAAAATAGCCGGGCATTGTGGCGGGCGCCTGTAGTCCCAGCTGCTCGGGAGGCTGAGGCAAGAGAATTGCTTAAGCCCAAGAGTTAGAGGTTGCTGTGAGCCGTGTGACGCCACGGCACTCTACTCGAGGGCGGTACAGTGAGACTCTGTCTCTACAAAAAAAAAAAAAAAAAAGCTTCTGCCTTCGTCTGTCCAGCACGAAAGCACAGAAGTAAAGCTAATGAGTAATAATTACAGAGCAGTGTTGAAGCGAACCCAACTCAATGTATCAAAAGGCCAAAAGCAATGGGATTTGGTGGAATAATTCATCTAAAGCCACCACATATACAGTATTTACTTAGTCCAAAACCTACCATTTCTGTCATAGTATTCAATAAGTTTTCATGGAAACAGAGAATGTTCTAAAGTTAGGTTACAGAGCTCATCCTGATCCTAAAAACGGGTTCCACCAAGACCAACTCCATTCCTGACATTTGATATGTTCTCAAGCAGTAATTTATAGAGCATACTAAAGGAGCAAAACACACAAAAACATAAGAACTAGCTAAGAAAAAAAATAAGTGTAATAGTTTTGGATTCAGCCGACGTAGATGGACTATTCAATAGAAACTAGGCTGTGCAGATGAATTCACACATATTATTCTGTTTGTTCAAATGCAATTACAGAGGAGCAAAATAGGATTTGTATTGTCTGGAGATATAAATTATTTATGTTATCCTTGGATCTCTTTAGTATGAATGAGTGATGTTTGGCTTTTGTATTTTTGCAGATTATTGCAAACTTTCTAAAAATTTGCTTTATTTGTTAATAAAAACACAGATCTTCCAGCAGAAGGAGATATCAAAAACACATCTGGTTTGCCCTACTACCTTACTGAAGCAGGTGCTGCTGTTTTCCTTTCTCCTTGGCTATGTGACCATGAGCAGTTCACTTGTCTAAGCGTCAGGGTCCTCGTACGCTAAATAATAGTGCTAATAATGAGCCCTCCCTGTGTCCAGTGCCGATAGCTATAGCATCTAATGCTGTTATGTTTTTTAAACTATAAAGTAGTATGTATGACATATATCAGACAGTAATTGGTCATTATTTAACAGATGACCCAACTGAGGCTCAGCATGGCAGAAGGGACTTCCGAGGGGTCACAGAGTCAGGTAGGAGGTGGTAGAAACCTAGATCATCTTTCCTGACCCAAACTTTAGTTGTTTTGCATGTGAAGGACTTGAACAAAACGTTCAGTTTCTTTTGATCTTTCCCCAGATGAAAGTGGGTAAAATATCAATCTGGAATCATTTTGTTCCAAGGATAAAAGAGGCAGAAAGGAGCCTCCCCTGATAGGAGGGTGAGTGACTCCAGTAACAAGTGTTTGTGCATTGAAACCACAACAATCTCCAGGGGCCCCAAGAACGACAGGAAACACACACACACAATATTTAGGAGACCGAAGATCTTGCATTTTTTTCTCAGGGCTTGGTAAAGTGGCACACCACTTTGTACGGGGAGCCTAGTTCTATGGGCCCCCATCATATGATTTTTATTGTGTAAGAGAAAAAATATTAACTTCTTATGTTTTCACTGTGATTTGTGCCAAAGATCCATGTCTAAGGACCAACTTTGGTTTGTTTTTTTTTTTTTTTTAATATTCTGGTAAGATTAAGAGCCAGTAAGAATTTGGAACACAGAATTTTGGCTAAAGAAATAGACACTCGAGGCAAACTTTTAAAATAATTGGAGTGACATAATGGTGGGTAAGTGAGCCCAGAGTCATGGTACCATTAGGAGGATTTTGATCAATTAAAATAACAAAGTGATTAACACCTGCTATATGCTGCAGCGGGGAAGGAGGTGAATTGTCATTCTCTTGGAAGTTTCTGCCTTCCACAACTCCTGCTTTGGAGCAGAGGCACAGAGGGATGGATGTGGCAGCCTGCAGAACGTGGTTACCAAAGTCCATATGCTCATATGGGCCTCTACACTTGCAGTCTTCCAAGAAGAGTTTGGTTTCTACAGGATGATATTTAAAAGCTAGGCCAAATAATACTGAGCTCTTCTGGACAGCATCTTTTCTCACAGATACAGTATTTTTATCCATTTCAAAAAATAGAAGTTTCGTATATGTCAGTAAAGAGTGTTCCTCAAAAACCTGATGTTACATGCTAAGTCGTGTCCACTTAGACCCCCTATGCTGCCATCCTGATCCCCAGTACTTCATAATGTGTCCATATTCACAGATAGTTTTTTAATTTTTTATAAGAAATAATTCAATTAAAATAAGGGGATTAGGTAGATCCTGATCCAAGATGGCGGGTATCTTTGTAAGGAGAGATTAAAATATAGACACACCCAGACTGAAGACTGTGGAAGATGTCACGGGAAGGTGGCCGTCCACAGGACAAGGGGAGAGGCCTCAGAAGGAACTAGTCCCACCAACCTGGCACGTGGGTCTCCCTTAATTGGCAGAGTGTTTCTGTCCCTTACGCTGCCCAGTTTGTGATACTTTGTGATAGCAGCCATAGCAATCTGGTACTTTGGAATTCCCACAAAAAACACCACCTCTGAAGTTGTGATTTGGCATGGCTGAAACTATTGGCATTCTCTGAAAGGTTCCTCTGATTTAGGCATGTAGGTCAGTGCTGGGGTCAGCAAGTGGGAAGACAAGGCCTTGCTCCCAGGATGTTGCCGGGTAACCAAAGTCTGGCATGTCCCAGCCAAAGAAGGGTGGGGGGAGGGAAGAAAGTATATTTAAGAGCCCATTATTTAAAACAAACAAATATTATTTGAATTGGAGATAAGGTGAGAAATGAAACAAAAAATAATTGTTTTGCTAATAAGCAAGAGACTGGATTTTGCATTATGATTGAAAAAATAGAATATTTTTTTTAACAGGTTTTTTTTGTTTGTTTTTTTTTTTGCTGGGGCTGGGTTTGAACTCGCCACCTCTGGTATATGGGGCTAGCACACTACTCCTTTGAGCCACAGGTGCCACCCTAAAAAATATAATCTTTTGAACCAGGAAAGCTGATGTTTTGCCCAGAGTCCAGTATTAGGCAATTTCTGTGTCTTAGAAAAATTCTATCATCTCTTTGGGTCTCATTTTTTTCTCATACCCTTTAAATGGTGATTGTCCCCAGCAGGTGACTTGATGTTTTCACAAATGAATATTGTTTTAAATATTAGCGTTAGGTGTGTTCACTCTTCTGCTACTGCTTACCTGCCAGTCTATAGAAGAATGTATCTTTCTCCAAAGATATATATTATACAAATGTATTATAATATTAAAAATGTATTATAAAAATGCATATTCTTTGAAGTGAAGTTGAAATGATTTAAAAGAGAGAAAAATACAAGTTATCAATGCTATCAACTTTATAGAAAAATAATTACAGCATTTTGAGCTGTGTTCTATGTTCAAACACAAGCACGCATTTATGTTTCACTATTAATCCCGTCATTGGTTTATAACCTGGTTTTCCATGGCTATTATATCGCCAGTACTTTGGTTTTGTGACTAGGTCATTAGTACTACTCACCACATAGTGAGTTCTCCTAAATTCAGGACATGCAGAATACCTGACCCCAGCGGGTTTGGATAAAGCCATAAATTTAGTTTGGCCAGTGCCGCATAAGTGGAAATACCTTGTGTCACTTCTGGGAAGGAGCATTTGTTTCTGGTGTGTAATCCACCAGAGCTCTTTTCCTTTCAGCCACAGAACTAGCAATGATCAAGTGGTTGTTCTATTCGCCTGTGTGTTAGCTTCTCATGGCAACTGTAAAAAATCACGATGATCCTAATGGCTTTAAACAAAACACATTCACTGTCTCACAGTTCTGGAGGCAAGAAGTTCAGACTGATTCTTTAGGGTCCAAACCAAGATGCTGGCTGGGCTGTTGCTCCCTCTGGAGGGTCCAGGGAAGCACTTGTTCCCTTTTCCAGCCTGTGGCGTTGTGTGTCCTTGCAACCTTTGAGCTGTGGTTTCTTCCTCCATCTGCAAAGCCACCAGAAAGTCATCTTCTGTCTGTGACTCTGCTTCCCTCGGCTCCTGTCAGGTGATTTTCTTCTTTTCTGCCCTAAGTTACATCTTTCTATATTTCTTATTTATAAAGATACTTTTGGTTACATTCAGGACCCACCTGGATAACCCAAAGATAATCTTCCCATCTCAAGTTCCTGAAATTAGCCATACCTACAAAAGCTCGTTTCCACATAAGTTAACATGTAGAGGTCCCAGGGATTTGGACCCAGGTATTCCTGGGGGGCTGTTCAGCCTGCCACAGCCTGCACCCCAGTGAGGAGTGGAGAAAAATTCCCCATTGGCCCACCATGAACACATGATAGGAACAGTAAATAAACCTTTGTTTCTGTAAGCCACTGGGGTTTGAGAGGGGCTGATTATCATGGAATGATGTGGAATATATCAATAATGGTATACTTTAATATTTTTCTACAAATTTTACTTTTAAATGGCTGCATCTTTTTTAAAAGCTCTCATATACCTGTACTATATCAAAGTTAATTTGATAAAAATCTTATTGGAATTTAAATTATATGTAATGTTTCAATGACTACCCTAATAGATAAATCATTAAGCACATCTCTGATTCCCCGCTTACTGAACATTTCTTATGAACTCCTGGATCAAAAGGCGTGTATGGTGTACTTCTAAGGGCGTTTCACCTGTGGTTAAAGGACTTCCAGAAATGTTATGCTTATTGACACTTCAGGGGTAGCATTTGAGCAGAATCATTGATTTTAACCCTCTCTCAGGAAAGGCTTTAGAAAAAGAAAAGCAATTAGCCTGTAAAAGTTTTAACTGTTCAATAAGATAAACTTGGCATGTCAAACTGATCAATCCTATGTGACGTTTCCCAGTTATTTTGTGGATGATGCTAAATGAGGCAGAGGTTCCACTCACGGCTCTACTTCCAGAAAGACTTAGCCTCATACATGTCCTGTCTATAGGTATGTGTAGAGCGTTAAGACAAGTTGGGTAAATATAGTGTGACTATGGAAAAGAAACTGGGGAATAAAGAGCCTTGCTCAGGGAGAGAGTCTGGAGGGGAGAGCAGAGAGAATCAGCATCTATGGATCATGTTTATAGGGAAGGTCCTGTGTTGCAAACGCTTACCTCTTTCCAGTAGCTCCTCTCCTTCCCCCGACATCTCCGTAACTCTTGAAAGCCATCCACTTTCGTAAAGGAGACTGGCTCTCCCTTCAGAGGGAGGGGACTCACCAGGGTGACAAAGTGGTGACTTTCCCACATCCACATCGCTCATGGGGTGGAGTCCCTGACCAGGCGCAGGGACTCAGCCTCTGCCCAGCAGGAACTAAGTGTGTCATCTGCACAAGCACCTGGTCCCACTTGCTGGGACTCAAAATCCGAGAGCCCAAAGAAGACAGATGTCGCAGGAGCATGCTGCCAGGCGGAGACAGCAATAATTTTTCCATAAATTGACTTTTGCTGTTTCTGTCCACCTCCCCCATTCCCTGAGAGCTTTCCAGTACTATTCAGAACAGTTACTTCAGCCTTCAACTGTTTGATCCCTGTCCTCTTTGTCAGACTCGGGGAGCCATCTGTGCTGTTAGAAAGAGGCTCTTTTTTCATCGCTTACCTGTCTCTCATTCCAGAGATTCTGGGCTTGGGGCAGCCAGGTGTCTCACTTTTCTGGGCATATTGCCACCATCTGGGTAAGATGCAAATCTTGGGCCGGTCTCTCTGGTAGGAGAATCCACAGGGGGCTATATTTTCTTGGCATTTTTTTTTTCATCCCCAGAGTACTGAAATTAACCTGGCTGTGCCTGTTGGCTTGCTCTGTTGAACCCTAGTCTGGGGGAAGGGATTTGCTCTCATCCTAAAAAGGTCCTGTCAGCCAAGGCAAATGAGACTCAGCATTACCTGAGCAGTAGGGAATGATGAATGGGCCGCTCTCCATTTCTTGGGGGAAAAAAATATAAATCCATGCAGAGGAGTGGAATTCAGATCATTGCGCGGGCAGTTCCAGTTTTAGAAATGCTGTTGACAGATACTCAGGGTTGTAGGAATAGTCTTAATTAAGAGTGTGCTGTTCAACAGTGTCCTAGGTTTTCTTAGGAGCACATATGCTTTCATTTTAAATAAAAAGCAAGCTTGGAAAACCAAAGTTCTTCACATTGGGGCCAGTTTTAGGGGTGAGGGGTTTGTTTTATAAAAATATACTGCATGAAACAAATGAGCCTCATATAACCCAGGAACTACATGAGTTCAGCAGTTTTCTACTATGGTTTAACTTTCTCTTTGAAAATATTGGCAAAGATCAGTGCAATTTATGGTTAAAGGGGAGTATTTCAACATCGGAAACTTACTTGGCTGATAGGAGAACAGCAGGAGACCAGCCCTTGCAGGGCAAAGCACAGCAACCCAGACGGTCACCAGGGCACATGACCTGTCCCTGTGTCTCATGGCTGCTCTTCTCTCAAGCTGCCAGTCTCTCTTTATTGTATTTAAATCAAGGGAAAGTCTTCATTCTCTCCTCCCCAGCTTATAGCCATATCATAAGCATAAACGTAATTAATGGTTATGAAGACTGTTATGGTATCATAAAAGTAAAAGTAAAATGTATTAAATTGCAATAGACTCGCATTTATCTAGACAATTTTAATTTAGGATTTGATGTAATACAGACACACTTCTGAAGTTTACTTGGGCACCATATGGGAAGAAGTAGTTTGCTAAGCACATTGAAAGGATAAACAGAAATTTTAGATGTATAGTATATATGTAATTAAAAGCTCTTTAACAATTATTTAAAAATAAAGGAGGAGAGCTCTCCAAATTATCCATCTATTGACATAACCATATCTTAAAAAGATAATACTTTAAATGAGGTACATTAAGTATGATATCATATTAGTCATAGACCTTTATTAGGGTTTTTTAAATCCCTTTTTTCTCATCTCAATTTTAGAACTTGGCTATAACATAACCCCCCAAATTTTATTTTATTTTCACTCAAGCACAAAGGAAGCTTGGCTCACATGTTAATGAAGGGTGGATACCTCTAAAGATTTCGTGAATGTGGTTGCAAAACAACATGGTATGGTAATACAGAAAAAGAAGCATTTAATTCCTGCAAACGACACCTGAGGTGGACTTTCAAAATGAGTAGAATTTCAGTAACAGAGAAAGAAAAAGAGCAATCATGAGACATAAGCATAAAAAGAAAGTACATGAAAGGATGGCGTGTTCAAAAACTGCCAAATAGATAAATAATCTGAGATAACTTTAGAAACAGCAAAGTCTGACATGGACTTGTCTTTGGTTGCCGTGCTACAGAACTTCAAATCTATTCCAAAGGAAACAAGAACATCTGGATATGTTTAAACAGGGGATAACGTAACAAGATGTGTGATTCGGGAAGAGCTGAGAACGGCCGCAACATGGAGAAAGATTTGAAATAGGACAAGGTGGGAAATTGCACAGATAATCTGTTGTGCCCTCAGTCTGATAAGGTTACAGAAGCCCCAATATGAAGCCATTTATCAAAATAGCAACACACAAATTCCGTGTTTTCTGTTTTAAGGCACTTGTTCTTATAAATATAAAGAGAACCAAAAATATAGCTTGTAGTCATTAAGCTGAAGGCTGTTGTTCAGGGTCCAGAAGTGGGTTAGAATCAGAAGGGAAGAGGGGCGAGAACACACCTTGTAGTAAATGGATTTGGGAGGGGAGGGTCAGTGAAGAAACTCAAGGAGGAAACTTCAGAGGAAAATTAAAGGCACAAGGTTCCTAGGATATGACTGAATCCAGGGATACGAGAATTCAGGGAGGGGGGCGGATCAGGGGACCAATGCTTTTGAAAGTGCCAGAGGCCTTAGAGTCTGAATCACATGAAGGTTGGGCCCTTTAAATTTGATAAATACAAAAGCATTGATGACCTTTGGAAGTACGGATTTTCAGGGTAGAGAGTAAGATGACAACATAGATAGCAGGGAGGAGAGAAAGAAGTTTGGGGCTGACCGATAAGCACCACAGGGGAATAGACATTTTCCTCTTTAAAGTGAGGTCAGGGAATGCAATGTGTGAGCAGAGAGTAAAGAAAAAATCAGGCTGGGCCTGCTGGCTCCTGCTTGTATTCCCAGCACTTTGGGAGGCTTAAGGCAAGAGGATTACCGGAGGCCAGGTGTTTGAGAACAGACTGGACAACATAGCAAGACACTCCCTTTACAAAAAATAAAATTAGTGTGATGTGGTACGTGCCTGCAGTCCCACCTACTCAGGAGGCTGCAGCTAGAAGATCACTTAAGCCCAAGAGTTTGAGATTGCAGTGAGCTATGATCATGCCACTGCACTCCAGCCTGGGCAACAGAGCAAGGTCCTGTCTCAAAAAATAAATTAATTCAATAATAATATAATATAATATAAAAAGAAAAAATTAGCGGACAGGGCAGGACTAAGGATCAAAGAGATTAAAGAGATGGTGCAAAAGGTCAAATCCTGCTGTAAGAACAGATGGCTTTTAGTGCTCAGGGCTAGGTGGGTCTTAGAAAGGAAAATTGCTTTGAGTTTCTTGGAAATAGACAAAAATATATTACAACTGATGCCATGAAGTTTTGAAGTAATGACAAAAGAAATCAGAAGAATTCACATCATTAGAATTTGCTTTTCTGCATTTAAATCAGAGCTCAGTTAGTGGAAAGGGGTGGGGGGTAGTTTGGGCACGCTGGGATGGTTAGAGAATACCGGAATGGATTAAGGAATTAACTCTGAATGAATCAAATGCTGGCAGGTACCTTCTAGAGCAAAGCTGCTGCCGAATCACACACTTTATTGTGTTTTATTATCCATATTGATTTTGTTTCTTTTTATTTATAAAAGACGTGTTCAGCATGAAAATGCAGGAAAGATTATAATACAAAGGAGAAAAGTGTTAGCTAACAATAATACCAACTAAAGATGAGCTTGCATGCGTCTTAATGCACCTTGGTATCTCCCGTACCTGCCTGTCAGTTTATTTATGTGAGCGTGCATGCCTGTGTGGGAAGTGATTGCACGTGGCAGGGAAAAGACAGCACACCACTTGAATGTGATCATGGAGGAGAGTTTAAGAAGGTGTCCATTTACAAAGATGTTGATAAAGAGTAGCCAAGAAACACAGGTGAACTATCCCAGGACTAGTCACATGTGGACGGTGGGAGGCCTGAGAGAGGAGGAGAAAGCTTGAAAGAACTTGGTAAGGTCCTCAGCTTCAGACAGGACTGTTCAACAGAAGCTGGGAGTTGATTATAACTATTGCAAGCTGTGTCTCTGCAGGAATGGAGCTGAGGATATTATAAGGACTCTAACTGGCCTCTCCTCCTGTCTCTCGTCTCCTGAGGGAGCCTGGGAGTGACTGAGTATCCAACAGAAAGTGAAAGGGCAAGAGAGGCTAGTGACGCCTTTCAGGGAGGAGGCCTGCAGCAGGGCAGAGAGGGCTGGGGTGGGGCCAGAGGGGCCAGTGATGGTGAGAAATGCAGTTACGTTTTGCAGAATTCCAATCCAGCATCCCTAAGGTAGAACCAAGGAAATAGATGGTCGAGTTCACCTAGTACCTAAAATTAGTAACAACAACAACAAAACAGCCTTTTTTTTCAGGGAGAGACAAGGGCATCTCATCAAGTACCATGAGATCAGCTTCATTGATGTAGATTTTGCTCAGCCTTGCTCCAAAGACAAATGTTCAGGCTCTAGGAGACTAGCGTTTTTTAAAGTCTCACAAAAGTGGAAAAGCAAATATCCAATGTACTCGATGCTAATATGAAGTCGGAAGACAATCTAATTCACCCCACATAGGAGAAAAACTCATTTCAGTTCAAGTGGCGGAGGAACAAGGAAGGGGGCTGGGGGTTGGGGTGCTCCCTCTGAATGGGCACAATGTAGGAGTGTACGGCACACCTTTGGGGTACAGGACATAACTACAAAAGGGACTGTACCTGACAAATTCAAATATTGTGATTTGGTTGTTTGTAGCCTCATGTTAAACTGAAATTAAAAAAAAAAAAAGAAAAAATTCATCTTGCCTAAGTTTAAAAAAATGAGTATTTTTTTTCTGCATCCTTGGGCAAAGTGGAAAAGCGGCCTATTGAGACTAAAAGCTCTTTCCTTGGACTGGAGAAGTTTCAGGTTTATTTGGACAGACACTGAAGACACTTCTTATATAAAATCATTAAAATATCCCAGACAGAATGGGGATGAGACCCTGAGGATGACTGTACATGCACGATTTTTTTTTCATATTTTTTACTTTTCTGAATCAAAATTTATTTTAAAAATGTTTCTTTTTTCTACATTTCTCCCCACCCCACCCCCCGCAAGAAAACCACCAACTGTTTTTATATCTATGTTAACTCTTAGAGCCAAAGACATTGTAACATATAGGAACTAGGGTGGTGGAGAAGAAGTTATAAAAAATAAAAGCTAGAAAGGCTGAGGTTGACATGATAATTACTAAAACAAACTTTCAATCAAAATGCTACTGAATATTCTTTTGGCAGGTGCTTATTGATGCAAATTGAATGGAAGATGCAGTAAGCAGATTGCTGTTTAAATCTTAATTAAATTATGACTTAAACATCAGTCCAATCTTTTAGAGTTCTCCATAAACAGGGCACAAAACTAAGCGAGGCAAGGGGAAAAAAATAAAAAAAAAAAAACATGAAGAAGCTGCTTCATTTAATTTTCAATTGATCACTTATAGCCCAAATGAGAAAATGAGGAAAAGCAAATAAAGAAGAGTGCCCTCAAGAGACACCAGTGGCATCTTTGAAATTGCATCATTTATGTTTCCACCATCACCATCCCCTGCTCT
Source organism: Nycticebus coucang (assembly GCF_027406575.1). NCBI lineage: Eukaryota > Metazoa > Chordata > Mammalia > Primates > Lorisidae > Nycticebus > Nycticebus coucang. The sequence continues at coordinate 61,855,047 of NC_069799.1, read as the reverse complement.
ATTAGGTTCATGGTTTGCAAGAAGCTCCCTGTTACTCAGCCAGGCGTCCACTGGAAATGCAAACCAAGTTTGCTAAGAGCACTCAACGCAAATGGACGTTATTGGACTTGATATATGTTTGGGACAGAAACCTTGGGCAAGGTGCCATTCCGGTCTTTTAGCTTTCCTCATCCTGTTCCAAATACTTGGAAACTAATACATTTTTGGTTTCCTTACATAAAATCTGTTGTTGTTCATCCAATACGATGCTTCTGTCACAGACCTTTGTAGCCTTGGACGTTATCTGTGTCAGTCTAATATCACTAGGGCATTGATTTTCAACCCAGGTGCCGTGGCATGCCGGTGTGCCATCAGAGTATCTTAAGCATGCTGCAAAAATTTTAAAAATCATTAGTAAAATTATTTTTGAAAGAAGTTCAAAACACAGTAATTATTATTATTATTATTTTTGTTTTGCTCAACATAAGTTAGTGTGCCATGAAAGTTTAACTATAGGTTCAAGTATGCCATCAGATAAAAAAAAGGTTGAAAAACACTGCTCTAGGGTTCAAAGAGGAAATATACAGTGTCTCCCTATCAGAAAATGTACATTTGGTTATTAGAAGCAGTTATGTAAATAAATAAATGTCACACTGAGTACCACATGTTACAATTCCACCAGAGTTCAAAGTACTCCGGGAGGGAAACAAAGCAGGAAGTGTCTGACTTTATCTAAGAATAACTCTGAAAGTTTCTAGAAGGAGCTGACACCAAATCAAGTCCTTAGGAACGCGGGCATAGTATAGTTTTTAATTTCTGTTTACTTCTAAATACATGTTGGATTTTCTTATTTCCCTTGTGCACTGGCAAAAATTCTTACGCAGAGTTATTTTTTATATAAATAAGTGCATAATATACTATTATTTAATACCATTTCTAATACAAATAACCTAGGCACAGGTCTACTAAAAACTAAAAATAGAGACATCTTGAGAAACATTAAAATAAAAGTTGATGTTATTAAATTACATTTAACATATCTGAGTCGGAAGCTTACATGCAAAAATCTTATATTAGGACTTGTGAATGGATAGATAGACAGAGAGACAGATAGGAAGACCCACAGACAGAGACCTTTACCCCAGGGTGCCTTACATTTGAGCAAAGGGAATGTACACACGGAAATAAAGTCTATATCCAGAACCTTCTGTGAGAACAGTTACATAAGATACAAAAGAACTATAATCTGGTGGTGGGAAGAGAGAGAATTCTCTGATGGAGAACCTCAAAAGTTTCTTGGCAGAATGGAGGATTTCCATTCATATACTTTGGGTGGTTTTTTTTTTTTTGAGACAGTCTCACTATGTCGCCCTCAGGAGAGTGCTGTGGCATCACAGCTCACAGCAACCTCCAACTCTTGGGCTTAAGAGAGTCTCTTGCTTCAGCCTCCCAAGTAGCTGGGACTACAGGCACCCACCACAACGCCCAGCTATTTTCTTGTTGCAGTTATTATTGTTTAGCTGGCCTGGGCTGGGCTTGAACCTGCCAGCCCCAATGCATGTGGCTGGCGCCATAACCACTGTGCTATGGGCACTGAGCCAACCATTCATATACTTTGAATTGTTTTCTCAACCATAGTGACAAGATAATCCTGCTGATAAATTGTTCTGATCTGCACGTGTCCAGGATCAATTATGACAGATCACACATTTATCAATGGGGCAGCCATGGCCTTGTGCACAATCTGTAAGAAATGCTATGTTACGGTCGCAGGCTGGAATCAACATGGCCTTGACCTCAGTGTCCCATGGAATCTCATTCCACTAGGATGCCAAGCCACATCCATGAGTCAGGACCATGGGGGAAAGGGAGTAAAGAGAGGGCCAAATCTCTGTGAGTTATGTATAATTTGCAAATTAGTTTATCTAATTTACCACCACTGATGAGTGTACACCTGCCAGCACACGACTTTTTTTTTTTTTTTTTTTTTGTAAGCAGGTATCCAGTGAAGAGAAAAGGATTGAGATACCTGATACTAATTGTCTAAACTTAAGAAAGTTTGGGATTCAGGTTTGTCCAAAGGACAGATTTCTACCCAAGTCCATTTCTGCCAAGTTATCTGAGATACCTGGCTTTACTAGACTAAGTGTTGGGATCCATAGGACATTGTGGGAATATCAAATCTTAACAGAACCTTCCGATGTAAAACGTGTCCAGTTAACCTTCCAAAGCTCGTGGAGTATGTTAAAAATGCCTGAACAGAGTGATATTTAAAAACAACAAATGGAAAGTGTCGTATTATGCTAAATTATCTGATAAAATTTCAAGATACTGTGGCAAGTAGCCCCAGATAAATGCTGAGTAAGATTAGCACCTATTTGATTTTCATTTAACTTTAAGAAAATACGGTTTATGAAGTAATTTTGTTGCTTCTAAAGAGCCATAAATCTTCTTTGTGACCCTGAATCTTTGTGACAGTCTTGATTGAAATTAAGTGTCTCATCCGGCCTATGTGTTGATTTTGCTTTAGCAAAGAAAGAAAGTGAGCAGATTCTCCAGAACACAAAAGCATTTTTTGTAATGCAAAATTACATTGCCTATTGCCATAAGAATTTAAAGTGTGCATTCCTATAAAATCTGAAGAGGGCAGCTTTCTGATGTCATCAACGGAAAAAAAAAAAAAAACTATAAGTGGTGTGAACTAAATTTTATTACTGGGTATTGTACACTTGACCTCATTTACCAGTTTGGGGACGGTAAAATGTATTTAAGTGCAAGATACTACAATGTATATAATCTCTGTTTTAATAATGATTTTAATAATGATTTTAAGGATTGTCTTTGTATACATTTTTAAGTCATCAATTTTTTTTTTATTTCAAGTTAAGGTGAGGGTACAAATAACCAGGTCACAGTATTTGTTAGGTAGAGTCCCTCTTGTAGTTGTGTCTCACACCCCCAAAGTGTGCCATATACCCCCCATTGTTGTGCCCACCAAGTGGGAGCACAGTAATGCCCCCCATACCATTACCCTTCCCCCAACTTGAATTGAGTTTTACTCCTATGTGGGCATGTATTACGTCACCTACTGGCTTTATATTAGTATTGAGTACATTGGATATTTGCTTTTCCATGCTTTTGATACTTTACTAAGAAGAATATACTTCAATTCCATCCAGATTAATACAAAAGATGTAAAGTCTCCATCCTTTTCTATCCAATCAGCCAGTTTGTGCCTCTTTAGTGGAGAATTTAAGGCATTAACATTTATTAAGAGAATTGATAAGTATAGTGGAGTTCTATTCATCTTGTTTTGTGAGATTCCATTGCTTAGTTTTATCCAGTACCCCATTATGGAGGTTGGGTTTTGTCCTTCAGTTTCTGGGTGTTTACTGTAGCAACCTAAGTAACAGGATGTGTATCAACTTATGTAATAACATGTAACAACTTACGTAGCAACCTATGTAGAAAAGATATGTAGGAAATGGCACAGCAGGTTTGAAGAGACAAAGTGGCAGTTGACCAGGACAGCAGGCTTGCAGAGACTAAGTGGCAGTTACTGGACATTAGGAGCAGACTTTGGCAGTGGGAAATTGATCAGCTGTGGAACTCCAGTGAAGGGGGCGGTGCTCGGGGGAGGGGCGAATTTTCTCAATAAATAGCAGCTGCAGAGGTTGCTTGGGGCCTTTTCCCCGGACACATACGGGCACCTCCTGCAAGTTTGAGCTTACAATCCATTGTCCAACCTGCTTCGTTAGTGACAGCACCAACAGTTTACATTGCTGGTCATCCATAGTGATGGTCAGTATAAAAAATAGGTCTACATATTTCCTGTAGAGCAGATGGTTTTGACGGGGCAAATTTCCTTGATGTTTGCATATCGGTGAAAGATTTGATTTCTCCATTGATGTTGAAGATTAGTTGAGCAGGATACAGAATTCTGGGTTTAAAATTGTTTTGTTTAAGAAAGGTAAATGTAGATGACCATTCTCTTATGGCTTGGAAAGTTTCAGCTGGAAAGTTTCAGCTGTCACCCTGATGAATCTGCCCCTGTAGGTCCATTCACACTGACTCCTGGCTGCTTGCAGAATTTTCTTTTGCATCTTGACTTTGGACAGATTCATTACAATGTGTCTTAGAGATGCTCTGCTTGTATTGAGATGACCTGGGGTTCACTATCCCTCCCTCTAAAATGAGTGTTTTGGAATCTTTAGAGAAACTTAGGAAATTTTTGTTTATAGTATGATTGAGACATTCTTCTTTCCCTTTAGGGGAAGAACAATTACATACCTATAATTCATATGTTTGAATACTTCCTAAAGTCCCATAAGTTTCTCACTGAATATTCTGCTTTCTCTCTCTTCTTTTTTTGCCTCTTTAACTACTGGGTTTAGCTCAAGAGCCTTGTCTTCTAGCTCCCAGACTCTTTCTTCTCCATGATCTAATCTGATTTTCATACTTTCTACTGCATCTTGAAGTTCCCTGACTGACTCCTTCAACTCCTTATGTTCCACCATACCCTTTCTATAGACGTCATATCTTTCTTCCATTTTTTGGTTTTGTTTTTTCACGTTCTCATCAATTCCCTCCATTGTCTTTACCACCTATTCCACATCGTATATGAAATCATCACATTGTACCCCATAAAGATATACGGTTACGATTTTAATTAAAATCAATTAAAAAAATAAATTTAAAAAAATGAACAAAAACTCCATGATGTCAACTCATCCAAAATTTTAGATAAAATTAAATATTGTCTCAACAAAGACCATGTCTTGTGGCTGAAATAAGATGCATTTGAAATTCTGAATACTACAAAATGTATCAGATAAATGGACTCTATAAACCTTTCTATAAGGAGAATTCTAAACTAGTTGACTATATTTTAAATCCCCTTTCTGTCATTTTCATTGATTCATTATAGATGGAATCCTCTGCAGGAGCTACCTCATGGCCCCTTTGGGGAGGTTGTTCTGTTTTGCTTTTTCATGTTGCTAGAATTTTTCTGTTGGTTCCTCCTAAATGTGTCTTTTCTTCTTATTTACTTCCTCCTCCTTTTTCCTTCTCACCACCTCCTTCACTTAAATTACCTTGTCTCAGAGCTTAGGTGTCAAAGTTTCCTTTTGGTATAAGGCCCAAAGGAAGAGAAAGGTAAAGAGCAAGAAGAGAGGGGAAAAAGGAAAAGATAAAGAGAAGAAAAAAAGGGGCGGTGAAAGAATATAATTGAAGAGGAGAGAAGGAAAGAAAGAGAGAGAAAGAATAACAGGATTAATGATGGTGATCAGCACATCTGCAAATTGTGGCCTTTGCAGAGCCAGGCTGGGCAGGTTCCTTGTGGAGCTCCTTACACACTTGGGCAAAATCAAGACCCCTGCTCTGCTAAATGTAGAAGAAAAAAGCCATAAAAATCAGCAGTATGAGATGGTGGGGAACTATCAATCCTGTCTTTCCAAAGCCCAAAGCTAGAGGACACCCTGGACCATGAGCCTGCGACCTCCTTGAGCAGATAAATGCCTTGACCCCCAGTCAGACCAATGGCATGACCTCACAGCACTCAGAGAAAAGGAATAAAAATAATAAAAAATAAAAATGAAGTTAAAAATACAATTATAAAAGATAAATAAAAAAGGGGATATCATATGGTGTATGAAAAATTTATGTGGGAATGATGAGAAAAGCCTAAAAATTCTACTAGAAGAGAAAGAAAAGGAGAGAAGTAAAAAAAAAAAAAAAAAAGTAACAAAGGAGGAAAGAATAAAAGCAGCAAAAAAAAAAAAAGCAGAAATGGAAGAGCCCTTGCTAGTGAAGAAAGTAAAAATGAAAAATAAAAATACAACCAGACAAAAACAAAACAAAACCAAAAACAACAATGACCACAAGAAAAAATAGAAAAAAACTTGTGAAAAGGAAAAAAAAAATGGAAGAAATATATACACACACATAATACATACATGTACACATACACAGTTTGGCCATAAAGTTACAATTTAAATTGCACACTATTTTAAATTGTACATGAACTTTATGTACAATTTATGTACATGAACTTTATGGCCACCCTGTCTATATATATTTTTTCACACACACATACATGCATATATACACATATATACATACAATATACATATGTAAAACATACATAGTATATAAGTATACAACATACATATATATATTTATATTTCCTGGACACCAGGTGGCACTATGGGGTTAGGAGACAGAGAAGACCCTCGCTTTTTTTGCTATATATACAATCAAAGCTGGAAGCCACTTTCTAGTTGCAGAAGAGTTTGCCCTCAATCAGGACCTGGTTGCTTTTAGTCTCCTCATGATTGGATTCCTAAAGATCTTGCCAGCTTCCTTAGGAGTCCCGTCGAACAGTGCCCCTGGACAGCAACATGGTCTTCTTGGGGGTGCACTATCTACTCAGCTCATCCCAAGGTTGATTGCCTGAGCTCAGTGAACATGCCATAGCAGCTTTGCGCTGGGACTCTGCAAACTGTTCCTCCTGCACAGTCTTCCCACAATGGCACCACCCAGTTAGCAGCCAAGCCAATGGGAGATCCTCCCTGGATGCTGTTTTAGTCCCCTTACTTGTTTAAGCAGTTTAAACTGATCACTGGAGCTGTTTAGTCTGAAATCAATAAGCTGTAGGACAGCCCTTTCCTGTCTGTGTGAGGGCTGGGTGGCCGGCCCTTGCTCATGCACGAGCACTTGCTCTGTGTGCTAGCTGTCCTCAGCTCCAGGCCACCTCATCTACTCCTGGAGTCCACCACTGCTTCACTGTGCCCTGGGAGTGATGTCCTGTGTAAATTCCTTCAACCAACTCTGTCTCACCATGACTGGTCAGTAAAGAGCTGTTTCTAATCTGCCATATTGCTCAGCTCTCCCCTTAAATCTAGGTCATCACATTTTAACATGAAAATTACCCTTAAGCTAGCAGGAAAATACTTAAGGTCTGTTCCTTGACAGACCTGAAAACATCTTTTATATTTCTATCTACCTGTTTTCAACTCCTCCCTCCTACATTTTTTTTTCACCAAGCAGACAATGTGAAAACTGAGTGTTTGAAATCATGCAACCTGAAAAAGCAACTCCCCTCAGCCCTACCACTATATAGGTACACCTGGACTTCCTGACAAAAAGTAAGCCTCTGTGTCTTCTGATGGTGGCTTCCCTTTCTTTGTGATAGGAATTTCTCAGAAATCAGATGTGGCAGTTCTATTGCCATTTTTTTTTCATTTATTATTCCAAAATCAGGATATTATGAAAGTGAACTTGTATATCAGCAGGCTCAAAATTCAGTTAATATTGCCCTTGTCCCCACTGCACTTTTCTTCTAATACACTGGCTTCCTAGAATGTTTTCCTTTCATGTATATGATTCTGCTTATTGCTTTTGTAGTAGCCATAATTTATTTAGCAGATAATGACTATGGTTTGATGTATTCTAATTTGCTAAGTTCATATCAGTTTTCAAATCGGGAGACATTAATTCTGATACTCTATGTATACAAAATGACCAGCTAAAAGACAGTCCACAGTTCAAGAAATGTGAAAATTCAGACTATTTTTTTTCCATTTTGTAATTTCTTTATCAATTGATGTCACTATTTAGAAAGTGAGTTCTATACACATCCCTGTAGGGACTAATGTAAATTTTGTTTTTATATTGGTTATGAAACTCTGTTTTCTAAGAATTATATTTGGAAAATGGCAAGTGAACGGAAAGAAGCCTTGAGATTCAGAGATAGACCCCTTGGACTTGAATTTTCTCTCTACCAATTGCTAATTGCATATGTGTGAATGTTTTAGAACTTAGTTTCTTCAGTTATGAAAAGGAAATGAGAATGCAACTTAGGTTGATCTGATTATAACACAAAATCGTGCATATCCAGAGCAGGGCTTTGCACCTATTCTCTTTTTTCCACATGATTTGGGGGGGTGGGGGTGAGGGCTCCTTTTTAATAGGTAATAAATATGGCCAAGTTAATCCAGGAATATGGAAATTGTCATTTATATCTGAAAATCATAATCAGCACAAAAGTAAAATTAAAACCCAGCCCCCAGTTGAGCTAGTTTGAGTTTTTTAACACCTAGACGAGTTATTTAATATAGGACATGATATGGGGGTTTGGGAAAAGGATTTTTCAAGCATATTTGTTAGAGTATTACTTAACAAACATTAGACACAGTTCAGCTATTGAAGTTAATGTTCATAACTATATAGTAGGAAAAATTATGACGTTCTTAAAATAGTTTGGAAGATGCCATTAAGGAAAAGAAATACCAAGTTACATAAAGGGAAAAAACATAATATAAAGAAGTGATACTTGTTTATATAAGGACATTATACAAATCAATAAAAAAGAGTCAGTGGCAAAATATTTGAACATATACTTCAGAAGAGTCAACTCAAAAGGTGCTCAAACCTGCTAATACTGAAGGGTATGCGTAATAAAACCATAAGGTAATATCCATACACACCTACAGGAGGGATGAAAATGGAAAAATCCAGAAACACGAAGTGTTAGCAAGGATGAAGAGCAACCATAACCTTCAGAGATTGCCGATTGAGTGCACAGCGGTGCAAGCTCGTAGGAAAACCACTGGGAGGTTTCTAGAAAGTTGAACAGGCACCTATTACACAGAAATGTTATGACCAGGCCTATATACCCAAGAGAAATGAGTTCCTATGTACATAAAATGATTTATACAAGAACTGTGCCAAGCAGCATTACATAAAATAAACAAAAACTAGAATCAAACCCACATCCATCAATAAAATAATGAGCAATACATTGTGGTGTTTTCATAAAAGGGAATGTTATTCAGGATCAAAGGGACTAAATATTGATAAACTCAGTGACATGGAGAAAGTTTCCAAACATCACAGTTGGCCAAAAGAGCACTGACCACATATTTTCCTTTACATGAAATCCAAAAGCAAGTAAAACTCGTGCATGGCGATGGAAATCCTAGCAGTGATTGGAACCCACAGAACTTGATAGGAAAGGACCTGACAGAACGCTCCTGGGTGATGGCAATGTTGTATCTCTAGATTTGGGATAAGGTGACCTGATGTATATGTTTGGCAATGTTCATGTAACTGTAATCTTCAAATTTGTGCAATTTATAATTTGTAAATTATACCTCAATTTAAAAATATCCAAGAAATACAAAGCATTCTTCATCATTTAAAAAAACAAATACAAAACCAGCACTATTTAAGCAAATATTTTTGAGTGCCAGGCAACACCAAAGCTCTGAGATCGCCAGGTTGAACAGAAGTGTCAGATCTGCTGCTCAGAGAGAGACGCCCTGCCTGCGGCATGATCTGAGGTCTGGAGGGACAGTCCTCGGTGCCATATTAGGTCAGGGTCCTTCTGTTGTGAGCTTGTGTCTTACAGGGGCATAAGGGACATTTTCTGGGAGGATGTGGGTTTTTGCGTGTTCAGATGTCAGGGAATCATGCTTTTGAGCTCTGGTTTCCTGCAAAACATGTCTCTCATCTTATAAAATTAACCTTTCCTTGAAGCTTTTTGGGGTCTTTTGCATGTCATGCTCCGGCTAAGGGAATAATACATCATATACAATGTCTAAAATAACACCCAACATTTTAGTATTGATCCCTGGAATGCCTCATTCTAGCTTCAAGCAACAATCGCATGTGTTCTGATACACTAAGAAAGTTTGCTCATCTTTAGTTTATAACCTTTTGACTCAGATTATGTCAGAAAAACTTGAATGCATGTTACCACCTGCTACTCATCCAGCTAACTTTTGTCATTTCCTTATGCTTTGGAGAAAGCTGAAAACGTTTCTGGAACTAACACAGCTATAGGACACTCCGTCCTTGAGTCAATTACATCCATGTTGCAGCCGGTGTGGAGGATCCCTGCTGTTCACCCCCACCCCTTCCCTACTTCATCTCTTCCTGGGTGTCCCAAATCATGTCATGTATAATTGGTGGAGGGGAAAAGGTTAAAAAAAAATTTTTTTTAACTTTTTTTTTTTTGTAGAGACAGAGTCTCACTTTATGGCCCTCGGTAGAATGCCGTGGCCTCACACAGCTCACAGCAACCTCCAACTCCTGGGCTTAAGCAATTCTCTGGCCTCAGCCTCCCAAGTAGCTGGGACTACAGGCGCCCGCCACAACGCCCGGCTATTTTTTGGTTGCAGTTCAGCCGGGGCCGGGTTTGAACCTGCCACCCTCGGTATATGGGGCCGGCGCCTTACCAACTGAACCACAGGCGCCGCCCAAAATTTTTAAAAAGTAATATTTTAACATATCATTGCCTTTGAGGTCAGTTCCAGGGAAATACTGAAGTAACTAAATCCACATTGAATGGGGAGTGAATTTTCAACTTGTCATCCACTCCTGTGTCCATTTCAACCTGCTGAATGATGATGCCCCTTGTGATATAATCAGAACTAGGAGAAGTTCTGCTTGCCTACTCATTACCAGAATTCTGGAAAGTTGTATATGTTCTCATACCTCTTTACATTTCTCAAAAATAACATTGTATATTTTTGTTATGAGATAGTACGTGAGGATGGATTCATAATTGGAATATTGCAGACACAGTTTGTTACCTAGATCCTAACTCTTCATTAAATCATGCAAACCCAATCTGAAATAAATCACACTTGGTTTTCTCCAAATTGAAAAGAAGTTGAAAAAAAATGTTATCAATGACAGCATTTTAATTATATTTAGAAAAATCAGTGTCACTCTACTACTTCACTTGTTCCAAATTCAAAATACTTAACACGAATGAGCTCAGCTTCACTCCCATTAAACATCTGTACGAGATGGAGGAATCTAGGAGAACCCGGAGGGTCAGGAAGGTTTCCCCTTCCCAATCCATCTTACCATTAGAACTTGGTAGGTGCCCTGAAACTTTGCTAACCCAGTGAAGCAGGCTATAATAAAATTTGGTACGGATGAAGGGTAGGGTATCCTTTTGAAAAGAAGAAAGGTGATTGTGAACACAGTTGAATACAGATTTTGACCATTCTCAAGCAGTTTTAGAAAAGATATGTCTGGAAGCTGATGAGGGTGTGAGTCCACTCGCCAAGTCTATCTTTTCTAATTGCACATTCAAAAGTGGAAAATGAACCTTGGATAAATTTACGGTCCCACTGGATACACTGGGCAGCAGAGTCAGGCCTGAAACCTATTTTTCACCCAACCTTGCTATGTCCCCACCTGATCAGTAGACTTCAGGGTGATTTGAATCTCTCAGGATTATTGCTAGCTCAGCGCCTGGACCCAGTAATCCCAAAGAGCCCTGCTTCCCTTTCTGAAAGGCACAGTTAGTCTAGTTAATGGCTCCCAGTTTCTTTGAGGAAGGACAGGAGGAAGATTGGCTGTGCACACTCCTGACACCATGGGAGGGTGTTTCTTCAAGAGAACCCGCCAGTACCTTGTCCTTCAAGGGGATGTCCCCAGAGCCCCCCAGGGTCAGTGGTGCTCCCCAGCAAGATAGTACTCCCTGCCTCTGTGAAGAGTGTCCTGTGAGCCCTCCCCAGACACACAATGAGGAAGTGGTTAAGTCAGCCACACATTATAAATGTGCTCCAACATTCCTGTTTCCCTAAGTCTTTCACTTTATTCTTCTATGTTATTGCAAGGAAATTCCACATCTCAGCTTCCTTTGATGTAGACGATGTGAGCAAATGATGACAGCCTTTCCCAGTTGCTTAAGCAAACATGTGGAATCCAGAATCTCTCAAAAGTACACCCATATTGATACATTTGGCTAATCCAAAGTTCTTTTCCTTCCACCATGAGCAAATACACTTATGTGCCATTTTTGTGTATATATACCTTAATTTCTGCCAGCAGAAGTTAGCCACGTTTTGCGGTGTGTACATTGACTCCTTACCAGATGTGGTATTCACCTCCCTTGGGTTAAAAGTAACCCCAGTATGGGTCTGGAGGCCATTAGGGGAGATGAGTGGGGATGTTTTGGAGATAAGCTTTCCTTGGAATGGAAGGTCCTCATTGTATCCTCAACCTAGGAGAAGGTAGCTTCCTCTGAAAGGGGAGAAGGGGAAGAGGAACATGCTGGTGAGGAAGGTTTAAAGTCATTTATATGAAGGTCAAGATATTCCGATTCATCTGAATCCACTCAAATTTCTTCATTCTAATTTTGAGAAAACCATTGTTTTTCTCTCAGTGGTTTAACATTCACATAAGAAATTTGATGCAAAGGAGAAATTAACTCGAATCAAAACTTGCAGTTAAAGAGATTTTTTTTTTTTTTTTTTTGCAGTTTTTGGCCAGGGCTGGGAATGAACCCACCATCTCCGGCATATGGGGCCAGCGCCCTACCCCTTTGAGCCACAGGCGCTGCCCTAAAGAGCTTTTTTTTTTTTTTTTTAATGATAATCATAATTCCCTTTCCTTGGTGCTTTTAACTGAACTTGAAGGTATTTGTTCCCTTTCTACTGCTTCTCCAGTGTGATCAAAGGTAACTAGCACACTCCTAATGCCAAGGGCAACATCTCCATCACAACAATCATTTGAAGCAGCCACTTTGTTCCCAAAACCCTTCTTTTCCGCAGGAACAAGATTCCAGGTAACATTTGGGGCTTAAGACCTTAAAAAAAAGTCCCCACTGTGGATACTGCCGTAAGTTTTTGTGGATAACGAAAATAAATACATACCGATGTTCAGTCCACCATCTTGACCCAGTATCTCAGGATGTTGAATTTTGTAGGAAAATGTTTTTACTTAGACACTCTGCTTAATTAAAGTCAGGGTTTTGTCACCAAGCAGTGAGGTTTCAGCTTTGCAGAGGCTCAAAGAAAAGTCTTTGACTAAGTGTGAATATCAGAGAAAGTCCAAGTTTCTTACATGCTGATGGTAATGCATTAATTAAAAATTCACTGGCATTTTTTAAAGCAAAGTCACAGTTACATAGCCAAAGAGGATAGTTTAAGCACATACAACTTGTATCTGTATTACCATCCTCAAGGAGCATCAGAGAATTTCTTACCACGTTCTCTAAGGCTTTCGGGGCTCTTAACCCTTTGATTTACTCCACCAGGTTCTTTCTTTCTCAGACCAATTTAAGGCTTCCAAAGATTATAAACAGCTTTTCACTAGAAAGGAGACATTCATTTGTATCCTTGGATTTCTAATTATCTCCAGAGTCACTCTCCACTCATATTTGGCAAGGGATGTAAGACTGGTTTGCTGCTTCAAGTAGCTTTCTCCTAGATTCCATTTCTGTTTTCTGTTCATTCCCTGATGAGGAAAAAAGTCACTGTGTTTCCAGAAGAAAAGTAGAAAAATATGTAATTGTGTCTGCAGACTTGATTTCGTCATGGTGATCTACTGCAATCACAGAGAATTCCCTGGTAACCAGGTCTACTAGGAAGCCATTCTGGGTAACCCCTCACTCTCATCAGGGCCACTTCTGTACAGATGAATGAAAAATTAACTATTTTCTCTAGGATCTCCAAATGGCTTTATTCTGTCAACAAGGTTGCTGGCCAAAAGTCACAACTAATTCGCTCACTTAAATTGTTTTTTTTTTGGTTTGGTTTTGTTTTGAGACAGAATCTCACTTTGTTGTCCTTGGTGGAGTGTCGTGGCGTCACAGCTCACAGCAACCTCCAACTCCTGGGCTTAGGCAATTCTCTTGCCTCAGCCTCCCGAGGAGCTGGGACTACAGGCGCCCACCACAACATCTGGCTGTTTTTTTTTGTTGCAGTTTGGGGCCGGGTTCGAACCCACCACTCTGGGTATATGAGGCCAGCACACTACCCACTGAGCCACAGGCGCGGCCCTCACTTAAATAGTTTTAAAGTAATTAAATATAAAAGACCTTATAAACAAAATTATAGAATGGCTTTACTAATGATAGAAAATACCAACCAAAACGTTGAGATAGGGTTATATAAAACAAATCTAGAACAGACTTATGTCTATAAACACTATTACTGACTCTTCAATTATGAAGGAATAGTTTTCAAAATCTCATGATCTAGAAAGGCTGGGTGCAGTGGCTCATGCTTGTAATCTTACACTCTGGAAGGCCAAGGTGGGTGGATTGTCTGAGCTCATGAGTTTGAGACCAACCTGAGCCAGAGTGAGGCCTCATCTCTAAAAAAATAGCAAGTGTTGGGCGGCACCTGCGGCTCAAAGGAGTAGGGCACCGGCCCCATATGCTGGAGGTGGTGGGTTCAAACCCAGCCCCAGCCAAAAACTGCAAAAAACAAACAAACAAACAAAAAATAGCCAGTGTTGTGGTGGGTGCCTGTGGGCCCTGCTACTCGGGAGGCTGAGGCAAGAGAATTGCTCAAGCCCAAGAGTTTGAGATTGCTGTGAGCTGTGATGCCACAGTACTCTACCAAGGGCAACAAAGTAAGACTGTCTAAAAAAAATATATAGAATATATATATATAAAGATAAAAAATATATATATAAAAGATATATATATATATATATATATATATATATCATTATCTAGGATTTGATAGTTTAGCCAAAACTTACATAATCCAGTCTTGGTGATGAAGTCATAAAATATCTTGGTATATTCATATGTATAATCTTTAAGAAATTGTGTATAATTTTTTTAAAAAACATTAAAAATCTCCACTCTAACTTTTCACTGTCACTGGCCAGACCTTTGTATCTTTCAACATACCTTGCAAAATATATTTTAAATGACCCTGGAATTTTAATTTTTTTCCTTCCGTATTTTTTGGGTTTAATTAGCATTCAATACAGTCCTTAACTATTTTAGAGTGGTTTGGTTGTGGGAAGTGTGTTGTCTCCCTCCAAATCCAGGAATATAAAACTGTGTTTAAGCATATCTACAAAAAATTCAAATACTTTGAAAATTGCAACTCAAGTGTAAGTAATTTAAGAGACTCACTGTGGCTTTGTCTTGAATAGATGCCCGAGAACAATGTGAAAGGGAAAGAGTGGCTGATGAGATTATGCACGTATTTATAGGGCTTATACTATTCAGTAGCTGTTTATATAGCTATATTTTCACTTTGGGCTTTTTTTAATGGTGTTTGTTGTGACTTTATCTTTTTACTTATCTTTTCCTTGGGTACAATAGGTTATTTAGTATCTTTTTAAAAATCCACTTAGGGGTGTGTCTTTTGACAGCCTTTTCTAGTATTTGCTTGATTTCCTCCGTGTAACATCACTCCCTTATAAAGTGAATGAATAAATAATTTGGGGATTAGGCATAGGAGAGAGAATCTTGTGATAAGAATTGGCGTGGAATGAACAAGGAGAAGTTTTAAGTGTCGTAGATGGGCTTTCTCAGAAATTCTTGCTTGGGTTTTTGTTTACCTGTTTGTTTATGGGGGAGGGATTTATCATAAAAACAATAATATTAATCATTACCAATAGAAACAATAACTTATTATAAGCTTTGACTTTGGATGTAAAAGTGCTCTTTTCAGGGCTTCCCATACATTTACATATTTACACTGTTGTAGTTAATCCTCAGAGATTGAATACTTAGAAGGTGGGGATATTTGTTCTCTTTGCACAGATGAAGAAACTGAGGCACAGGCTATACATTTTTCCCATAATCCCCTAGACAGAGAATGAAAAGTCTGAGAAAATAACCCATCCCTCTATGATGGAAAAC
The DNA here is from genome assembly GCF_027406575.1 of Nycticebus coucang. Classification (NCBI taxonomy): domain Eukaryota; kingdom Metazoa; phylum Chordata; class Mammalia; order Primates; family Lorisidae; genus Nycticebus; species Nycticebus coucang. The sequence continues at coordinate 61,839,437 of NC_069799.1, read as the reverse complement.
CCCAAACAATTAATGACACTCAGGGCAGAGTGCTGTAGATATGGGGATTAATCTGTATTTTGTAAGGGCTAAAGGTCCAAAAGGAAGCAGCGGTGAAAGTATTAAAAAGAAGTAATAAAAATAATAACCACTATAATATTACCATGTAGGAACAATTGTGGGCCAAGAATCAAACTAGGGACTTGATATAAATTGTGTTTATTCTCCTAATGACCCTGAGGAATGGTATTGTTATTCCACTTCTAAGACCACAATATTGAAGTCATAAAAACTCTATATCTCATTCAAAGTCACATAGCTAGTACATTATAGATACAGCAGTCTAACCGTGTTCTGAAATCTATACGTAATCTTCTGCCCCATTGTGAGCTACTCTCTGTACCTATGATTTTATCTAAAAAAAAAAAAAATCATTCTTATGGAATATCAGGGATTTTTTTAAAATCCTAGCATAATGTGACTTTTATACATCACAATGATTGGAAGTATTATATTTACAGACCTATTCATCCCATGTTTTTCAGTTAAAAATAAAAGGCTTTCTGAAATTTTTGGAGAAAGTCTGGCCACAGGTATGGAAACCTTCCATGTAAGCCAAAGATCTCTAAGCAAATGATAACATTCAGTGCACAAGGACAGACAGCATGAGTCAGAATTCTGGGACTTCTTGTAATGCCTATAAAAAATAGGGCAAAAGAAATGTAAGGTGAGTGAGGGGCTCCATGGGAATGTAAGATTTACCATGAAGGTAGCATGCAGGCTAAATTATTTGTAGCAACCTAGAAATACTGAAGCTATCAAGGGTCAGAATCTGAATCAAGAAGAAATAGATCATTTTTCTAAAGCTTTCTAGAGGTCAAAGGACAGAATCCTTGAGTTGAAATATGAAATGCTTGAATTAAAATTCTTTAGTTGCATCTGTGAACCTTTCCTTTTCGGGTCAATGAAAAAAATGTATGTGTTTGTTTGTATATATATTGCACTTGACTACTCAGACTTCCACATCAAAACATTAACACTTGAGGGTTTAAACAATAAAAATGTTTTTCTCACAGTTCTAGAGGCTGGAAGTCCAAGATCAGGGAGCCAGTGTGGTCAGATTCTCAGGCCAGCTTTCTTACTGGCTTATAGATGGTCACCTACTTCATATGTGCTCACATGGTCAGAGAGAAAGGGTAGGCTTTCTGGTGTCTCTCCTCATAAGGGCACTAACCCCATCAGACCAGGGCCCCACCCTCATGCCCTCATCTGATCCTAATCACTTCCCAAAGACCAACCTCCAAAGACTATCACTTTGGGAGGATATGATTTGGACATATGAATTTTGGGTAGACACAAACTTTCAGCCTATAAATACACACCACACACACACACATGTTGACAGATATATATAGAATGGTGTACATATGTGTTATAATTACATATTTTGTTAGCTATCAATACAAAAATAGCTTTAGTAGAATCAGGTATAAAAATAGAAGTGATGACATCCCTTTTCGCTCTTTACTTATTTATAGCACATGAACTGTTTTTCAAACAGCTGGCGGAAATGTTACTTTTTGTTCTTAGTGTGAAACTTGGACTTAGTATGGTGAAATCAGTCACTTTTTCCTAATCAGCATTACAGACAGGCTGACAGAAGAAACACCCACAATTGAGCCTTGTGTGTTTCTTTAGAGGGGACAAAGGGCCATCCGACAGCATTGTCTTAAACCTTGACATCCACTGGCTGCAGTAGTAACAATCCCTTCTGAAATTCAGTCACAATATTTCTCTTTAAAAAGTTATTACATGGTAATTTTTTCCAGCAAGCTTCTATATGTGATATGTGAAAATACATATCTCTAAGTATGTAAACTCAATTGTGGTACTAAAAGGAAGGGAATTTCTAAACCATGTTTCAATTATATTTTTAAAAGTGTTACATGGAGTCATCAGAGTGATCATTATATTTAAATACATGACAGACTAGAAATAGAAAAAAGTCAGAGGGTAGGATTAGGAACTGATGGTAAAGTGGACAGAAGCATCTATATCCCTTCCCAGCAAAAACTATGCTACCATTCAATCCAGCAAATTCACTACTTGGTATCTATGCAAAGGAAAAGAAGTCAATGTAACAAAAAGACACCTGTACTCAAATGTTCATCACAGTACAATTGCAAAGATGTGGGATTGACTTGTCTCCCTCAATTCATGAGTGGATTAAGAAAATATGGCATACTTATACCGTGGAGTACTACTCAGCCATAAAAAAGGATGAATTAATACCTCTTGCAACAATTTGGATGGAATTGGAGACCATTCTCCTAAGTGAAAGTATTTACAGAATGGAAAAACAAACATCACATGCACTCACTGTTAAACTACAACTAATGAGCACGTGTGTGAGCAAAAGAAGGTAAAACTCAGTGGAAATCAAGAGGGGAGAAGAGGAAGACAGGAGGGGTGAAAACTTACCGAATGGGTACAGTGAACACTATTTGAGTGATGAGCACATTTACAGCCAGGACTCAAACATTATGAAAGGGATCCATGTAACCAAAGACATTTGTGCTCCCTTAATATTTTTAGATTAAAATAAATTTTAAAAATTTGGAAAAAGGTGTAATATAACAGAGTGAAAATATCACTGACCTTGAAAAAGCCACCGACATGTTCAGAAGACATAACGGTCTCTGCTTCCCCAGGGTTGTTTAAAGATGAAGTGAAATCTCATGAGATAGGTAAAAGCACTTGAAAATTTGTTGTACAAACATGTTGTCAAATTTGCTGTACAAATATGAACTGGTTGCTCTTGTTGAGACTTGGGAGAAGAGCACAGCAGGTGTCTGAGAGGGGACCACTCTGTAAACCATAGCTGAGATCAGGTCAGCACCAACTACTGGGAAGAAACCAGTCTCCTCCATAATGCTGCGGTCCCCTCTGTCGTTTGCATAATGAGAGGGAGGCTAGCTCTTTGAGCAGAAAGGTAATCTTAGCATTTTAGAAGCATTTCCTGGGTTACACAGAACTTTTTGGTGCTGTCCATAGTCTCTCAAATGATCCCCTACATCACTCCAGCCCCACCTCATGCAAAATGACTGACCTTTGTTTACCAGACCAGACTGGGAACAAGTCACGAGAACCCCATATCCATGATTAGGGGCAGAGGAGAAACATTGGGAGGGCCTGGGAAGACTGGGGAGGCTGCCCAGTGTGGAGTTTGGGGGTGGCGTTTTGGAGAGAAAAGACCCAAAAGAAGCTTCTAGCAGATAGGGGGGATGTTGGAGGAAGGGGTGCCTGTGAGAAGGAGGGATGGGAACAGTCCTCTTCCCCAGAGCACAGATGCTCCCAGATATCTGTCAATATTCAGTGGTGGTGTTCTCATTGCTGTATTCTCAGGACCTGAAAAGTGTCAGCCATGCAGGAGATGCTTAGTAAACACTGGTTGAATGCGTTGAATGGACAGAAACACAGAGAGGGTCACAAAAACTGTCTGGCAGTGACCGCCTTGCTCCCGCCCTCACTGTGCCTGCAGAAGGAATTTCCTGGCCCATTGCTCTGGATTTGAAGGCCCAGACAGAAGGATTCAGCAGGCAAATCCCTACACCACTCAAGTCATGTGGCATTAATACCCTTTCTGCATATCCAAACCCAGGAAGCAGACTTGATTCTTTCTCTACATTTACTAACAGAGCTCTGTCTGCAGTGCCCTCAAGAGGTTTCTGAACCTCTGTCTTCACATACCACGGCTCTCAGTCTCCCGTCTGGACCCCTGCAATGACCTCCCAACTGGCCTCCCTGTGTCCCTCTGCCTTCCCATTCTTAGACACACCAACACACTGCCAAAAAATGTACACATTTTAAGAAAAGGACCAAGTATAATAAAATTATAATATTCAATATATATCAATATTAAGAGGGGAATGCCAGTCATGTTGAGCCACTCTCATAATTGCAGAAGTCAAACATGACTTGAGTATTACAAATTTAATACAGATTCTTTCTTAAAATGTCTATGGGATGTTTGGCACCGTCCGTATTGAACAATTTTACGTACAAACATGTATCATTTAGATAGTCATCTATGTAATATACATATATTTTCACACATAAATTTTCTATAGTGACATCTTGCCTGAAATTGTCCAATTGCTTTGAATTACACATAGAATAGTGTCCTAACTTTAAATAATAGCCCTTGAGTCCTGTGAGATCTGCCCTACCTTTTGTGGCTGTTAACCAGTTACAGAGGTACAATTAGTCACCAATGCAGAAAAGTTAACCAGTCACAGAGATACAACTAATCACCAATGCAGAGAAGTTAACTAGTCACAGAGGTACAACTAGTTACCAATGCAGAGAAGTTAACCAGTCACAGAGATACAACTAGCCACCAGTGTGGAGAAGTTAGTGAAACAGAGATAAAACTAACCACCAATGCAGTGAAGTTAACCAGTCACAGAGATACAACTAGCTACCAGTGTGGAAAAGTTAGTGAAACAGAGATAAAACTAACCACCAATGCAGTGAAGTTAACCAGTCACAGAGATATAACTAGTCACCAGTGTGGAGAAGTTGACCAATCACAGAGATATAACTAGTCATCAGTGCAGAAAGTTAACCAGTCACAGAGATACAGCTAATATCAATGCAATGAAGTTAACCAGTCACAGAGATACAACTAGTCACCAGTGGAGAGAAGTTGACCAGTGCCAGAGATACAACTAGTCACCAGTGGAGAGAAGTTGACTGGTCACAGAGATACAGCTAATACCAATGAAAAGAAGTTAACCAGTCACAGAGGTACAAGTAGTCACCAATGCAGAGAAGTTAACCAGTCACAGAGCCAGAACCAGTCACCTACAGAGGCACAACATCAGACTGACAAGTGACCGCACAACAGCAGTTGTGGAAGCTGGAAGACAATGGAATGCCTTCAATGAGTAAAGAGAAAATGACTCCTAATGTTGATTTTCACATCCCTCTAAAATATCCATTAGTTATGAGAGTGAAAAAAGATAATTTAAAACAGAGAGATATTTTCTACCAGAGGAACTTCAACTTCAGCGAAGAAATCATAAAGGAAACATAAATAGGCACAACAAAATCATTTCAGATGGAAAATCTAAGATACAAAATAAATAATGAACAAAGATGTTGGGAAATTTGTAGGAAAATCAAAATGCATATCGATGTGTAAAGACATGGAAATGACACATGATGAAAGATAGTTTTATAACCAGTATGGAAAGAAAAAAAGGTAAAACAATGCATAGTTTCATGACTACAGTTAATGTATTTTATATTTTAAAATGGCTAGAAGATTCAAATGTTCTCAACAAATAAATGACAAATGTTTAAGATGATAGATTTGTTCATCGCACTGTAGACACGTATTGAAACATCATTTTTATGCCATAAGTATATTGATTTCTTCTGTGTCAGAGAAAAATAAAACTTAAAACAAGAATAAAGGTTAAGAAAAAAGGAATAGGAAAAAAATTTCAATCAGAAAAGAATGCAAACTGGAAGATCCAAAAGAAAAAAAAAAAAAAGGAACAATCAGGACAATTAGAAACCATTGTATAGAATTATAGAAATAAATCAAAAGTAAAATGAAATGGGTTAAATAGTCTAGTTAGAAGATCTATTTTTGATAAGATTTAAAATAACTAGCTGATATTTTAAAATACACATTGCTGGGTTTGGATTGCTCATATTAATTTATATTATATTTAGGGTCTTAAAAATATGTGTTCATAAGTGATATTGGTAAAATGTAATTTTCTTTTTCCCTACTCTGGCTCCTTGATTTTGCTAACAAAATTATATTAACTTCATAAAATGGAATGAAGACGTGGTCTTATTTTTCTACTCTGGGGAGTTTGCATAATACATGTATTAGAATAATACCTTTCTTAAATGTTTGATAGAAAATGCCTAAAATGTCACATGGGCCTGGCATGCTTTTGTGTGGGGGGATAATTTTTAACCATAGATTGAACCACTTTAATCATGATGCATCTATTCAGGTTTTATAATTCTTTTTCCATATGTTGTGGTAAATTACATTCTCTTAATTATTATTTCTGTCTGTTTTCACATTTTTGTCATGCAGGGTTTTTTTTTTTCCTCTGTAACATTTAGAACTTCTGTTCTAGCTGTAATTAATCCTCCTTTACATTTCTAATATTCTTTATCTGTGCAGTCTTTTGATCTTTGATTTGTCAGGCCAGAGATTTATCTACTTTATTAGTCTTTGCAAGGATCAGCTTTCTCCTGGTTGATCCTTTCTGTTATATCTTTATTTTCAATGTAATGAATTTTCACTTGTACCTTTCTAATTCCCTCTCTTTGACTGTTATTGGCTTTACTTTAATCTTTTATGAAGGGGAACAGAAAACTTAGTAAGGATTGGGAAACAATCTAGTTGAAGCTCTGCCCTTCTGCTACTCACTCGTTGCTGGAAAAATTGTGTAACTCTTTCAGACCCTGGTGTTTTTTTTTTTTGCATAGGAGAGGTTACCACCTCCTCTTTCTCTGTCATCAAATTTAGACAAGACATAAACAAAAATATCATGAACTTATCTGGGATTTTAAGTGTTGCCACATTAAAACACTACATTTGGAAAGCCACTCGAAATGATGTAAATTTCGAAATCATAGTATAAACTCACTTACAGGGACAATCAACTTCAAAGTGCCTAGACTAAACTTTAATACTGCTGAAAGTTTAAAAATGTTTTTTTAGTCCTAATTTCAAAATTAATTACTTTATGAATTATACACTCAAAGAATTTCTATCACTTTTCTTTTACTAAAATACTACAGGATTGTGTAAACTCCACAAGGAAGTTATATAAAATCTGCATAAACATGAAAGATTAGTCCATTTCCATTCTGTAAAAGAAAATTAAATGTTTGGTTGGTAAACCAAGTTCCTGGCATGATGCTTTTGCAAAGATTCCTTGAAAGACATTTTATTAAAACACCATAACAAATTAAATTCTTAAATTAACATTGATACCTCCTTCCTTAAGGGAAGCATATTTCAAATTAAATTTGTGTGTGATTGCCTCAAACATAGCCTTATTAACAGCCACCTAGATGTTTGTGGGTTTTCATGCATTCAATTTTTGTTCCAGATTATTCATGGTTTGTTAATTGGTGTGATACTTGATGAATATTGATGGTGCATATTGTAGAAATAATTTCCATATGAAAGGGGCCATAGTATTTCCTGCCCAAGCAAAACTCAGAAAATAAAAGTAAAAGAATTCTGAAAGCCTGAGTTCAGAATATGAGTTGACCCTCTATTTACTTAACAGTTAAGGATCCTCTATAACCAACCATCTCAAATGTATGTATGCCAGATTATAGCTGAGCACTTTTAACGATGTCCCAAACAAATTAGGAATTTAATTTATTCATTAGAGCCCTGTTTAAAAGTCTAATGTGGAGGTTAAATGTTTGCTTTATTTAAATGAGATGTTCAGGCTTTAGAAAAATCTGCTAGATTTAACTTCTACTTCTAAAATGCCATGTTCTCAGAATGTTTATTTTTGTCATTTTACGGCAGATACACAGACTCAGCTAACACCTTCATCAACTCACACGGCCTTTGTTACCCAGCATATAACAATTATTTATCAAGTGATGAACCCACAGATTACTGTATTTATAAGCGGTTTTGTAAAGTTAATGGAATTGGAGTCCCTTCCATGCCTCTATTATCATACAGCCACATGCTAAGTACTCAATAATACTAGTTTTGAATTTCTTTCTTCAGTTTTTTTTTTTTAAACACTTGACTGTGGTAGATACCATTTTGATTATTATTTCATTTAATCTTCACCAACTTCATTATAAAATCATTATAAACCTGACATTGCATATAACGAAACTAAGACTTGGAAAATTCAATTGTTCCTTGTTTTAGTTCCAGGATCATGTTATTTAGATAGCCATGCCCTTCTTAGGATTATAAATAGAACATAAAAATTAAGATATTTTATAGACATCTCACACATTTTGTCTTTTGGCCTTGTGAAAATAAGGAGGCTGACTATAGTATTGCATATGGGCTCAACAACCTTTTTCTTGAAGGTGGAGCATACTTTCTGTGGTCCCATTCTTATTAATATACTTTTTTTTTTTTTAAAGATTTCGTTCTCCAAATTTATTGAACATTGTAAGAATAATTGCTAGCATTACATCTTTTACACTAACATTAGTAGTTCTTTTTTCTATTGGCTACAAATAGTAGGGCTTGCTTTTTAGAGCCATAAAATTCCATTTGCTAGAACTGAGTCCAAAAGTTCACTAGGGCTTAAGAAATGTGTGATCTGATAAGTTAATCAGGGATTCAGAGGCTATGCTATTCTGATCCTATATAATGGATACCTGTAACCCCTGTCTCCTGAAGTCATTCATACAGGCTGATATTTTGGATTTTTTTTGTGTGTGTGTCTTTTTTTTTATTGTTTGGAATTCATTGAGGGTACAATAAGCCAGGTTACACTGATTGCATTTGTTAGGCAAACTCCCTCCTGCAATCATGTCTTGCCCCCAGAAGGTGTGCCATTAATACACTTTTTATATTCTTAAGTTAATTTCATATCCTCAAGGACTCCATAATACTCATAGAAGAGAGGGTTGATAGCAGACTGATAAAGGAATCAGAGAAAAAAGGAATGTGTATTATGAAGGTTCCCTAAATTTTCCTGCCTTTCGATGGCAAAAATCTCTATTGCAGAGCTATGTAATAGCAGATTTATGGTAAATTTGCACTGTTTGTCTTTGCTTTTTCTACCACGCAGCTTCCCATCAGTTCAGATGTCTTTTTATTTTTGAATCATATACCAGTTCCTTACTATTTACTGTTCTATCTCCTTTTTCCTTTAACCACTAAAAATTAATCAACCCCATGAATTATGCCCCACACAGCTACTAAGTAGTTGCTCCAGGACTCAATTTTCAAGTTTAATTCTCTTCTCAAAAATAGAAGATTCCCTTGAGATATGCATTCTTTGGATTCTAACTATATGCATTACTCTTGAGGAGAATGGAAGCTAATCTTGATTTTTAAAAATAGGCTATTAACATAAGCAATAGGACCAGTGCATTTTCTCATATCTTGAAACCACATGGGCTTAAAATAATTCAGAAAATCCAGTCAGTTTTCTGAGTTCCACACACACACTTCTCTGTCCCCATTGTATTGGCAAGTCCTTTACCTCTTGGAAGCCAACCTTTTGCCAGCCTCCCCTGTCCTTGCCCAATGGGCTCATGGACAAAGTGGTTATTGTAGCAGGAAAGCCCAGGAAAATGGACTTTCATTCACCAAAACCAACCTGTACAGAGACACTTCTGCTTGTATATAACTTGCCAACAACAGGGAATTAAACTGGATCTCCAATATGGTGTCATTCCCTGGAGTCACCAGCTAGGGCAGGCTGATTACATTGGACAACTTCCATTGTGAGGGGACAATTCTTTACTCTTACTAAAAATAGTCACTCTAGATATGGATTTTCCTTGCCTGCTAGATTTTTTTTGCCAAAATCACCATCTGTGGATTTACAGAATATCTTAATCATTGTCATAGTATTTGTTTTGCCAGGTAATTCTGTAGCTGCCTAACAAACCATCTCAACGTTTAGTGGCTTAACAAAACAATCACTTTATTGTCTTCTATAACTGTGAGGCTGGCTGCTTGGTTGGGTCATTCTTCTGTCCCATGTGATGTCAGTTGGCACTTCCATCCTTGGGCAACTCAAGAAGGCTGGAATATTTAAGATCTGTCTTTCTTTGGGGACAGAGCTCTTGAGAGCTGGGTTCAGGTAGCAAGGCTGGGCTTTTGTGTCTCTCTGTAGTTTCAGATTCTTGCCTCTTCCTTTGCTCTTTCCACATGGCCATGCCTTTCTGAAAGGCAGCCAGACTTCTTAGATGACAGATCAAGACTCCTAAAGCCACAGAAATAAAAAGGTACCAGGTGTCCTTACCGTTTAGGCCAGTGGACTCCAGCCTTTTTGGTACCAGGGGCCAATTTCATGGAAGATAATTTTCCCAGAAATGAGTGGGTAGAGGATGGTTTCTGGATTATTCAAGTGCATTATATGTATTGTGTACTTTATTTCCATTACTATTAAATTGTAATATATAATGAAAAAATTGTGCAATTCACCATAATGCAGAGTCAGTGGGAGCCTTGAGTTTTGTTTTCCTGCAACTACATGGTCCCAACTGGGGGTGATGAGACAGTGATAGATGAAGCTTTGTTCACTCAACTGCTGCTTACCTCCTGCTGTGCAGACCAGTTCATACCAGGCCACGGATGGTACCTATCTTCAGCCAGGGTTTGGGGACCACAAGTTTAAGCTCCGAGCTGCCCCAGATTGTTTAAAGCAGTGGTTCTGAACTTTCCTAATGCTATGGTCCTTTAATATGGATCCTGTAGATCATGACCCACAGGATGAGAACTGCTGGTTTAAAGTATTACATGAGCAGCATTGTTAACGAGAGGGGAAAATTACTTTTCCTATAGAAGGCAGTAAAGAGGAAGAAAAAATGGCCACATTTTAAATCCTGTTGCTGTCCACTGGGCTACTTGGTCGAAGATGCCGAGGAAGCACCACAGACAAAATGAATGATTTTAAAAGGGAAGGCTGGTGCTCACTCAGGCACATCAGCAATCACCTGTCTTTATTCACTTTCTTATTTATCCAAACTCATCAGCTAAAAATAATCCAAGAATAAAGAAGACAAAAGGTAATGAAAACTCATAAAGATTCCTTATCAGCATTAATGCAGCAAAGTACGTACATACCTTTCTAAACTAAGAATGTCCTGCTTGGAGATTAACAACAATGGAAATAAACCACAAAGGCACTGGGTTGTCTGTTCTGTTTGCCCACTTCCCTATATGACTAACTGAAGGTTATTGTGTAAATTGAGGTAGGGAACAAAGTGCAATGACCCACTGCCCCAGGCAGATGATCTGTCCCCACCTGCGACTTGGCGGGGCCCTCAGGCACACTCTTTCCTTTAAGGCATGACTGTCTGCATTTTTCAGCAAGGCCACTTCTGTGAGCTGGGGGAGAATATTCCCCCAAACTCACATCTAGCCCAAGTACTGGAAATGTTCCTTCTCAGAGCCTTGTACCTCAAGGAGCACAGATGAGACTGATTCACCTTACGAGGGTGCAGGGGACTGTGCCCCTTCAAATCCATTCCAGGGAATAAATTCAAAGTGGAGCCCAGAACATTTGCCTAAATTATAAGAGGGAAAGAAACACAATGTGTTTGAGAGTTGGGGTAGAAAGAATAGCATGAGATGAGGATACCCTAGAAAAATAAACGCTTCTGCAGGCCTTATTGAGGCAGTGGGAACTTAATATAAATGATATGGATGGAGAGGCCATTCAATGATAGGGCGATTAAATGAATAGATTTTTCACTTTTGCCAGGTCATGCCGGCTAGAATAGAAAGTGGTTTGGCAGGAAGCGGTAGTGGCGGCAGAAACATCATTGAGCAAACTGCCGTAATAACATGGGAAGTAGGTGGTGGTTTCTCAGAACCGGTGGGAAAAGTGGAAATGGAGAAAATCAGGCTGTTTCAAAAAATGTTTAAGAGACAGAATCGGCAGAACTTTATGCTTGATTCAATGTGAGTACTTCAGTCTCTGGCTAAAATCTCCAGGTAGATGATACTGTCAGTTATCAAGATGGGAAACCTGAAGAAGTCAGGGTTTTTTTGCAGGAGGAGGATGGAAATCCTTAACTCTATTTTGGATGTATTAAGTTTTAGGCCCTGTGAGATATCTGGCTGAAAATGCTTAGTGGTAACTGACTTGGGTATGGCACCCAAAGAGAGGTCTGAGGATATAAACTTGGTAAAGTTGCAAATGCTGGTGATGATGATTACAGTGAAGGTTGTGGATGGGGCTGCTTTCTATGGGGAGAACACAGAGGAATTTTCTACCTGGCTCCTAAGAACCCAGTCCACTACATGTTTTGGTGGGCGAGGAATTGCATAGACGTTTAAAGAGTAAAACCCTTGGAAATAAATCTCTGAGGGAATGTGAGGCCACAAATACTAAAGAAGCTAGTAACTTGAGGATGTGAGTCTTAGAAAACCCAAAGAAAGGTTTCCGGGGGAAGGACTGGGTCGGGAGAGCAGAAGGATAGACAATTACTAGTTGACAAGTGGATAAACAACTGCTAGTCAGAATGCCAAGGACAGCTTAGGGTGTGAGGCTATATCATAGGTAAGCACTAACAAGCTCCCCGCCTTCTGATACTGATAGAAGATAGGAAAATCTTAGGTAAAGAAGGGCACCTTGACCATCCCCACAGTTACATCACTCCCCAGTCCCCAATGTCACAGGTCAGTGAGATGGAGGAGGTCTGGTGACACTACTGTCATAGAGATTTTTGTTACAGGTTAAAAACTCTGAGCTTGGGTTACTCCAGTTTTTCTTAATGGGCAGTAAGCATACATGCTCTTTGCTCTGAATGGAGAGACGATCTCTTTCTTCCCAGATTGTTCACTGGAAAACCATCCTTAAAAAGATAGTCTGAAACAAAAAGAAAAGACATCCTGTAACATGAAAGACCCATGGAAAATTGTCTCCCGTTGAGAAAGCCCAAGACATTGATCTTTGGCTGAATGAAATAGGCTTATGGGTCATTTAGTCTGTTGACAGTTCTCTAGAGGTTTTTTGATATTTGGGCTTAATAGAATTCAGATGCTCAGAATATCTAATAATAGTTTTCCTAATTAGAATGTGCACTTAAGTAATTTAGTATCTGTTTGTTCACAGGGCTCGTCAGCTATAGTGGAAATAGCAATGACTGTTATCTAGAAATAAATCCATGTCGACTTGTATAATATAGTGATTAAGAGCACAAGTTCTGGAGGAGGAGGACTACCTGGAATCAATGAATGGAGATTACTGCATCTAAATTAGGGATTTCTAGTCAATAAAGGACATCAGATAGGTAATCAAATTGGTTAAAAAAAAATACTACATTATTTCTGTTATCTGCAGTGCAAAAAAGATTAAAATAAAGACTATAAAGAAAATTTCAGATCATCAAGAAAAAATAGGCTAAACAGTAAATACACAGGCAAATGTTATGGTGATACAGTTCACAGGAGGAGAAATCAAGGGGGCTTGAAGTATGAAAAGAGAGACTCTACCATTGTAGTGATCAACAAAATGCTACATAAAACTATGGGCTACTTTAAACCCATTCACCTGATAAGTAGTAGTGACTAAAACCACAATCCTTCTTGATGAGGCAAAAAAGATGCAGTCTTCGAGAAAGTGCCATCTTCTAGAAAGCCATCTGGTGGCACTTAGGGAAATCAAATATGTTTATGCATATGATATAATTTAGCACTCTCTTTACTTGAGTAGGTACCAGATTGAAACTCCCAAAATTTTGCAAACAGCTATGTAGGAATAAGACTGTCCCTTGGGTATGTGAGACTCAGGGAAATATTTCTGGCAGAACTTTGATCTGTGTATACAATCTGATCAGAAAATATATTTAAAAATTCAGGAGTCTATATGAATATAGCGGTTGATTGACAATGATTTCGTATAAAGAGTAGAATAGAAGTGCTAAAATATTTATTTGTCCTCTAGTTATTGCATGTGAACATTCCTCCTCATGTTTAGGTTCTATCTTTTCTTATTCAGATCCAACAATTATCTTTTCATGTTCATTATTGTCAAATATACCATTTCTAGTCAATTTCAAATCTTTGCCATGAGATAAAGGGAAAGATTAATATTTCATGGAATTCCATGACTCTCTGGAATATATCAAAATATGGATCTTCTTGCCTCTGTAGTTATATTAGTGCTGGCTTCATCATGACTCAGGACTATGACATTCATTCTGAATTCTTCCATCTGTGAATTCTGGTATCAAATGACTATATCAAACAAAGGTTTTACCTCATCACTAATGACCACAAAGGCACATCTCACCCAGAGTAGGCAGGACAATGTGAATGATAATTAGTTCCCTTTCATATTAAAGTTAACTTAAAATTAAACAAAAGCAAAGAACAACATATCTATCACCCAACATCATGTCATCTCTTGAGCCTTATGGGCTGCAGTCGCTGTATACGGAGGATGTGATCTCTTTCAGTGTTGACTACACGTCTGTCTTCCACATATTGCCACCAGCGGGAGGAGTCCAGGGCCCATGGGCTGAGTGAGAAGACCAGAACCATCTTCTTAAGGAATGTGCATCCTTTGTCCACCACTGCTTAAGATCAGAGAGTATAGTGTCGTCACATTGATTGTGAGTAAGAGAAAATATAGACAGGAAGTGGCTGTTAGTATTTTGGATCAACAGTTTAGGTCAGCAACTGTCCTTGGAGGAGGTTTTCATTGCCATCCAGAGAAGACAGCCTGACATACAGAGCTGATAGAGGGACGAGTGACCACTCTGGGTACCAGCATAGGGGAGGGGACTGTTGAGTGTGGCACAGTATGGGGATGGTTTCCATCATCCCATCAACTTAGAGTCTCCCAAAATGAGTATGTCAGCCCATGGTAACCCAACCTCATGGCATCTGGGCCCATAGACCCTGGGAAGACCCTAGAGTGTGAGTTCTAGAGCTCCCAAGGGGAACTGGTCAACCTCACATGTAGAGGGACAGAAACAGTCCCCAAGTGGAGAAAGGAGAAGTGCACCCATATAGGTCTTGTTCTAGGCTCATGTCTCCAACCTGGATATCAGTGGTACCCTAGGGGTCCCAGGCACCAATGGGGACTTTGGAAATTCCATGGAAGCATTATCTACAGCATTACCCGAAATGCCTGTGTCCAAGGATATTACTGGGGAGTGGGGGCGGAGATGTTCACTACAGTTATGGGCTCAGAGAGTTAGAAATGACATGAGGAAACTTTATAAGCAAAATGTGATATATGCAAATAGTGAAATCTAGAGTGGTCCGAATAGTATTAGATTCATATTAAGTAGCCCAGTAGACTGGATACGCCTGTGGGTTACTCCCTACTTTGTCAATTCTTATACGAAGGATTCCACTTACTGCTGTGGCAACTGCCTTTAAATTTTTTTATTTTTACCTAATTATTATGAGTAAATAATATTTGTGTATATTTATATACATGTACATGTGATATTTTGATATGGGCATAGGTGTGAATCACATCAGGCTAACTGTGGTATTTACCACCTCCAGCATCTGTCATTTCTTTGTGTTAGGAACATTCCCATCCCACTCCTTAGTTAAAGTATGTCCTATCTCATTATTGATTATAGTCACTTTGTTATGCTACCAAATACTATTCATTCCATCTAACTGTCTAATAAAATAACCCAAGCACAGAAAGACAAATCTCACATGTTCTCACTCATATTTGGGAGCTGAATATTAAAAACAGTGGATCCCATGGAGACAGGGAGTAGAATGACAGCCACCAGTGGGGAGGGAAGATAAAGTGGGGATGGTTCATGGGTGCAAAACTATGGCAACCACTTTTTGAACACACTTCAAAGCGATTTTCCCAGGTGCAATCTGACAGTTCCTGACTTTGACCTTTAGGGGAGAATAATCCTCAACTGGGGTTTCTCTGAAGCTGTGGTGTGAGGTGCCTGCAGGAAACCTCCCAGCACCACCCAGGTGCAGCCCCAGAGTACTGGGGTTTCCCTGGTGCCTGAAGGGCCCCACTCGGCCAAGTCAGGACAAAGCCAACAGAGGAGTCAGTGCTTCCTTCTTCAACCGCACAGGCAGAGAGTCTGAGATGCCTTTGCTACCTGCTTCATGACAAGGTCTGCAGGGGTCGGGGCCTGCTCAGGAGTGGGATAACAGCACAGCAGACTGGGGTATTAGCTTCTCCTTCTCTCTCTGCTCATTCTTTTTGTCCTTTGCACAGCACCCTGGGACCATTCCCAGAGGAACTATCTGCTCAGAAGCCTTTGTCTCAGGCTGTCTTTCCAGACAACCCACCCGGAGACATATGAGCAGATTAAAAATTAAAAACAAAACAATTTTGACTGCAAAGAATGAGAAATAGGGTGAAATCCATAGCGCAGTACAATGTATGGAGATTCAAATCCCTCCAAAAATAAATAAATGCACCCCAACATGTTTGAAAGGACACTTAAAAAAGAAAATACACATACATTTAAAATACTAGGGAGGATACCTTTCAGGGGGGAGGGAAAGGAAAGAATTGGGAAAGAAGGCATTGGAGAATCCAATAATGATAACTGGTTAAGTCCTGAAAAATTATTTACTCAACTCAGTGGCCCCAAGGTTCAATTTTTTATGGAGAGAGAGACAGAGAAAGAGAGAAAGAAAAAGATAATGTGTCTCCACCAAAGGGAGGTGTTTTATGCCAAGAAATGTTCTTTAGCTTCTTAATGAGGACGAACATGCACTTAATACGAAAAAAGAGGAAAGGAGAGGGCCTTTCTGGGTGACACTGACGCTGGTGCTTCTCAAGCGTCCTTCCCTGTGTATGGAAGCACCTGAGTCTTGCTGCTTAAATATCTTACTTGTCTTTGGTTCATTCTCCGTAGCACAGAGTATCTGGAAGTTCAGAGTAAGGGTATTGCTGCCCTCCAAAGTCCAAAGCGTCCATCTCATCCCAGTTTGTTTATTTCCCCTGCTTCTGCATCCTTTGCCTCGGACTCGCTTGCTGGAAACATTGCTTACTGAGGCTGTGAGGTAGAACAAGAAAAAGAGAATTTCTTTTCCAAAATTAGCAATGCTGCCTTAGTTCTTCGTACATAAGCATTCTAAATTTTTACCCAGCCTCTCCGGGTATTTCAAGAACTGCTATAATTATTTTGCCAGCAGTTTTCAAATCTGCATTTGTTCTGCTTTTCTCTCAATGTGTGAAAGGTTATCAGAAATAGAAAACTCAGGGGGACAAAAGGAAAGAAAAGACCAATGTTACCTTATGCACTGGTGAGATGCCCATGTTCCGTTTGTTTTTTGGTTAAATTCCTTTACAGGGAAGGGCGTGGATGGTGGTTGACTTGGCAAAGATTCTATTTCAGAGAAAATAAAAGAAACTTTTGGTTGAGAAAGATAATAGGACTTCTTATCCTGAGCATGTGTAGTGAAAGGCAACCTAGAAGCGATGTATGTAATTTGCAACAGCTGGACTGCCTTCCTGTAATTTATCCTTGCCCCAACAAATTAAAGCCTTTCTATCACCCAAAGGAAAGATAAGAGAAGCCTTGCCCACAGCCACACATGTGAGCAGCTGGAACATGTGAACCGCGAGCCCAGCATTGGAAATCTCAGAGTCACTTCTCCCAAGAACCGTGGCCCTGGCCGGGGTGCTGCTGTCAGGACTAATGTCTTTTCAGGATGATTCCTCATTCCAATCACTCATGTCTTTTGTCCCTAAGATTTTAGTGTCATAGCTAAAAGTGGATAAGTTTAGAAAAGTTCTTTCAGTCCTTTGAAAATTAGAATTTCTCTGCTAAAAGAAATAAAATTTCAATAGGCTCCATGAGGTATCTCAGACTTGCCTCATAACTTTCTCCCCACAGTGAGCAGCAGGCACTTTAAACTAGGTATTACAGAAAAACAATCATTGGGAGGGCACTGTCATAAATTGCATCTTTCCTGCTTTCCAGTTACATGATATAGACACATTTTTTAAAAACCCTACAGGACTCTTTACATCTACAAAAATGGAATCATAATGCATATGTCTCTTAACATTTACCGGAGTACCAGGCACATAGTAGGAGTTTTTTTATTGTTACTCTTATTTCTTCTGACTTTATACCTGGTAGTGGAAACCTTCATTCCTACTGATAGAAAGTGTATCTGAACTACTCATGATTCAGTCCCTCCTGTTATCCTCTTTCCTAATATTTTTTAATAAACCCATTATTTGTTACTTTTTGGGACTGAGGACAAAGAATCTCTCAACACTAAAAGATAATGAGTATTCAGTGTTAATGATTTTTAATATAATTTATGCCTTTTAAAAATCATAGACACTGTGGGGGTGGTGCCCATGACTCAGTGGGCAGAGCACTGGCCCCATATACCGAGGATGGCGGGTTCAAACCCGGACCCAGCCAAACTGCAAGAAAAAAATAGCCGGGTGTTGTGGCAGACGCCTGTAGTCCCAGCTACTTGGGAGGCTGAGGCAAGGGAATTGCCTCAGCCCAGGAGTTGTAGACTTTTGTGAGCTGTGATGCCACAGAACTCTACCATGGGCAATAAAGTGAAACTCTGTCTCTACGAAAAAAGAAAAAAGAAAAGAAAATCAAAGACACTGTGAAAAGAGCTACTATTAAGAATTATAAAAGTTATTTCACAAAACACAAGTTGAAATAATGTAATATCCTTTTCATTTCTTTTCTTCTTCCCCACCAAATTTAGTCTATGAGCCTCCATCCTACTGGCTGAGAAAAAGTTCAGTCTCTATCATTGCCAAGTTGCCTTCATTCCTTCTCCTGAGATATGAGAAGCACCCAGGGGAGGGTTTGGGTTCTGTAAGGACAACATGGCTCTTCCTCACCTACTGTGTGGCAGGAACAGTACTCAGAGTGAGAGTCACCAGAAGCTCCCCATCCTGCCCTCAAGGAATCTACAGTGTGTCCCAGACTGAAGCCAGGCCACCTCCTGGGCACTCATATTACCTGCTACCATGATCGTTCACTGAGCCTTGGCATGGTGGGGTGCTCCCCGAATTCTCTTCCTGTGGTTGGCTTCATATCTACCTTTCATAATCTAAAATTTTCTCAAAAACAAAACTGTGGTTGGACGTTGTCTTCCAGGTAACTGCCAATCTGCTTTTGGTCATCTAGTTACAAATTAATAATGACTAGTCACAGCTAAGACCTCATGTCTCAAAAAACTAAACACGGCTACATTTTTGGGGGTGGAAGAGGGGAAAATACTTTCATTTCCTTCTAACCTCTTAAGCAAGGAGACAGTAGAGAAATTCATCTCTCAACCTTTTCTCATCACTGCTTTAGTGTGATACTCTACTGACATGCAAGTAGATCGTGAAAAATATGTATGTATCTCTGATACTTTTATCAAAATAATTCATAGTATCCTTTATTTAAACAGTGTAAAGTTAAAAAACATGGAAGTTGAGAGACTTTTAGAGACTGATCCACATTCACTAAGCTAATAAATAATGGGGCATAAATTTTAACTCAGGAATGTCTGCTTTAAAAGCTGCAGTCTTTCAACAATATCATGCTATATCCCAATCAGAGAATCATGATGCCCGTTGTATTAATTAGTGTTCTTCACAGAAACAAAATCAATAAGACACATACACCACACACACACATATATAAAGTAAAATTTATTACAAAGAATTGGTTTAAATTATCATGGTGTCTGGTAAGTTTCACAATCTGCCATCTGCAGAGTGAGAGGACCCAGGGAAATCAATAGTGTGAATTCTAGTCCCAGTTTGAAGGCCTGAAAACCAGGAGTGTCAATAGTTTAAGCCTGAGCCCATGGGCAGAAGTCTGAAATCTCAGCTTGATGAGTCAGGTAGAAAAAGAATTCAGTCTTCCTCTGCCTGTGGTTCTTCATTCTCTCCAGGCCTTCAGTAGGTTGAATGATGTCCAACCACATTAAGAAGGGCACTCTGCCTTATTCAACTCAAGAATTCAAATACTACTGTCATCCAGAAACACACAGTTGCACCCAGAAATCATGTGTAACCAGATATCTGGGCACCCCGTGACCCAGTCAAGTTGACGTATAAGATTAATCACAATACCCAGGGGAAGGAAGTTCCAATTACCTCAAACTTGAGTCAGATTCCTTTTTACAGTCAGAATCTTAGAAATACATCTTCTTTAGTTTTTGCAGACTTCACTTTAAAGCAATCAGAATAATCAATAAGATGGGAATATAATCAAAAGAACGAAAAAGAATAGTTTCTTTATTTTGAAATAATTTCACCCCAAGGCATGGCTAACTCATCCCCAAATAGACAATCTTTGTGTCTATACCATAAGCACGTCTCATGGTCCTTTAATGGAATGGCCACCTACTATGTATTCTTACATGGCTGCCACCCTTGTCCCTCATGGTGTGGTTTCCCTTGTGAGTACCTAGTTGGTAGGACTTAAGCATAGTGTATGACATATGAGCTAGGAGTCCATGCAACTGCCTACATTATAATCCTGGCTCAACTATTCTCTACCCATGAATCTGGGTAAATGACTAAAGTACTTCTGAGCCTCCATTTCCTAATCTCTAAAGTGGTAGTAATAATAGCATCTACTCTTTATGGTTGTGTGAAGGCCAGGTGGGGGTCATGAACATAATTTATATAGGGCACTATGGTCATTATGTGTTTGCTACAGGGAAAAAAGGAAAAGAAAACACCTATTATTACATCTAGCCCATCTGAGCCCTACACTCCAGCAATTTGCCAGATCAGGGATTTTCTCGTCTTTAGGCTCATGCCCTTGGTTTAAGATCAGCTTTCTACAAAAAGAAATAGCTCTCCCTTCGAGCTCTATCTGGAAGTAGATTGTTGGCTTCTCAAAGAGCATGTGTAAATGGAAAACCTGTTTTCACTACAAAGGCAGCATCTTGGCCCTCCTGGAGTGATCTTGGTGCAGTTTCTAATCTAGTGTCACTGGCCTGCTCCTTCCTGCTGCTCCATCCTGTCCTGGAAGCCCTGATTACAGGTGTGTAAAGGGATTTCCACCCACCCCTGAAAAAAAAATTAAAAAAAATTTTTTGGCTGTTTTGAAGCCATCCGGTTTTTTCTCAGTTCTCAGTTCATGCCAGAGTGGCACTGGGGCTCATTATGCAAATTAAAATGACTTATGCATAACCCAGCTCACCGGAGGTTATACTAACAAGTTCTAGATAAGAAAGAATGAACACAAAATTACATCAAGGGTATTTAGGAATAACTGCCCAACTAAAAGAATAATGAAGTAAATTGTAAAGGGAAGCCATGGAGAGATTTTTAAGGTAATATTTCACACCTTCAATCCTTTTAAACAATACGCTCACCTGCTGATATGCAGTGCAGCTGGACTTCATGTGTGAGTGAGAATCCTTTCTGAATAGTGATAATGTGAACTCATGATGGCAGGGTCTTGAATAGAAAAGGACATTTGACCTTTTCTAGCCCTAGGCTTGAGGGTCAGAGGGTCCCCATTCAACCCCAAACTTGCATCTTTAGTACAAGAGATGTCAATATGAACTGATATTTCACTGTACCCCACGGGGATGAAACTTACAGAAAGCCTTGAGTTTGTCAACAATATGTAACTCCTCGCCCATCCTGTGGGCCACCCTAGCATCTTGGGAATTCAGCCCACATGAAACTGGCCAGGAGTCAAGGAAGGAGATTGAGCAAGTGCTGAATCTACCATCAGAGAACACAGGACCAGGCCGCTGCCCCCAGAGCACTCTGGGAAGGGTTCCAGCTCTGAGAAATGAATAATTTTAGATAGTTTAAGCAGAAAAGTTACCATTTAATGAAGTTTGGGCAGAAATGCTGTTAAAGGACTTAAAACTAGTTCAAGGTAGAGAGTAAAGAAGAATATAGGACGGGATTTTAAGGCCAGGCTTGGAGGCTCACACCTATAATCCCAGCACTCTGGAAGGCTGATGCAGGTGGATTGCATGAGCTCAGAAATTCCAGACCAGCCTGAGCAAGATTGAGACCCTGTCTCTAAAACTAGCTGGGGGTTGTGACAAGCACTTGTGGTCCTGGCTACTCAAGAGGCTGAGGCAAGAGGATCTCCTGAGCCCACGAATGTGAAGTTGCTATGAGCTATAACACTACAGCACTCTGTCAAGGGAAAAAAAGTGAGACTCTGTCTCAAAAACAAACAAACAAACGGACAAACAAAAAAACCATAGACACTAGTCTTGAGTTTTGAGTTTCCAGGAATGATCCTCAAAATCACATTGCAGAACTGAGTCCGCAAAAGGGCTACTGCTGCTAGTACGATCAGACATCTGTGGAATTCAGGGAAAGGCCAGAACACGGCAGGGTCTGGGATAACACTGTCCCTGCCACAGTCCCCTCTAAATACACCCCAATTCTGCCTCTCCTCTCATTTGACCCCTGCAAATACAGAATTCAAATAAGGGAACCTACTGTCTAGACCTAACAGCACACCTGGAACCCCCCAATACTTTCAGCTTTTCAACCCTTTGGACTAGAGGCTCTCAGGATGCATACGGGATGACCAAGTTCATAGTATTTGCCAAACTGTCGTTGAAAATCCCAGTGGCCCTGCTCTGGGGGAGTATGATTTAAAGAAAGGAGTAAACAAGAGCACGAAGCCAGCCTCTCCTGAGGGAAGAGAATGGTGGGGCAGAAAATTACCCCGTCCAGACACAAAGGAGAGTGTCTCTCCAGATGCAAACGGGGCAGGAGTACAGGAGTCTCCTTTTATTCTTTCTAATGCCTGCTTTCTCTCAGAGTTTGTCCTATTATCAATTTCATAGTGGTGTTCGGGTATTTGTCATGGCTGAGAAAAATGAAATTGCCTGTGTCATTACCAGTAATGGCCTTCTTAATGTGGCAAACAGGAAAAGCGGTATTTATAAGGTTTTGTGGTGTGTGTGTGTGTGTGAGATATTTGCAGAAAAGTACCTTTGGTCACAGGAAAAGGGGATATTTGGGGGTAAGAATAAACATTGTAACCATGTGACTATGTTCATCCATTTTGATATTACAGAAAATTTTCATATAATTATGAAAATGTAATTAATCAACTTTGTCATAGAGGCAAAGAACTAAAAAGCATTGAATAAGCCAGATGATGATAAGAACAGCTAACATCTGAAACCACAGCACAGTAAAGAAACGCTTTATGTGGTGGTTTCATTCTCAAGTTAGCTCATAAAGCAAAAATTTTGCATAGTCAAATTAACCTTGAAAATTTCCAAATCGCCCATAAAATTTAGTTTAGCATGTGGCTTATTTGTTTAGATGTAAGCCTAGAGTGTGATTCTCATGAATCCTAAAATGAAAATCCCCTAATCTAGACCAAAAGAAGAAATAAAGGAAAGGCTATATGTAATATTCTGCTGTCTGGATGTTCAAACTAGGGTCCTCCGGGAAAACTACCGAATTCTAAGAAGTGAATGGGAGTTAGGTGGAGAATGGCAAGCCATTTCTGCTTGCCCCAAGGGATAATTCGTGTTTTTGTTTTTTATTAATATTAATTGGAATGTATGTTACTGTTTTTTATTATCAAGAGTCAACATTATAATAGAGTTAAATCTTAGAAGGGGTGCAGAATCAGCTCTGAAGTTATCAGGTGCTTCTGGAAAGACATAACTATACCGAATGGAGAATGGAACTTAAAAATTTTAGATATTCTTCCTGATTCTGTCCTTAACAAAAACCTTAGAATGAAACCTTCTGTTTACTTTCCACATTTTAGTTTCTCTTCTGAGAAATGGATTTATCACTGTAGCTGCCATCCCTAGTAGGTTATTAGGGTGAAGGTTCTAACCCTAATAGACTTTCCTCGTCCTTTACCACTTAGCTCAGCGGTTCTCAACCTGTGGGTTGCACCCGCAGGACCTGTATTAAAGGGTCACGGCATTAGGAAGGTTGAAAACCACTGACTTAGTTCAATGATCTTTTGTTGAGGTAACCTCTTGTTTGGACAAATATAAGACAGACAATGATTACCTCTATTAAAGTTTGAACTATTTACCAAACTATTCACTTTTTTGTCTTCAGTCTACAAGGTTCCTTGTGATTGCTAGCTGTTTTCCCACTTCAAAGCAGAAACCTTGTTTAATTATAAGTGTTCAATAAATATATGTTGAACAGAAAGAGAGCAATAGGACCTCTTTTGTTTATATGTAAGCCTAAAGTGTGATTCTTATGAATCCTAAAATTAAAATACCCTAATCTAGACCAAAAGAAGAAATAAAAGGAAAGGTTATATGTATAGAAACAGAAGGAAGTAATTTTATTTATTTATTTATTTTGAGACATTCTTCCACCCTGGGTAGAGTACCATGCTCTCATAGCTCACAGCAACTTCAAACTCTTGGGTTCAAGTGATCCTCTTGCCTCAGCCTCCCTAGTAGCTGGGACTACAGATGTGCCAAATATACCCTGCTTGTTTTTCTTTTTTCTTTTCTTTTCTTTCTTCTTTTCTTTTCCTTTTTTTTTTTTTTTTTTTGTTTAATAGAGATAGGGTCTTGCTCTTCCTCAGGCTGTTCTCAAACTCATAAGCTCAAGCAATCCACCATGGCCTCTAAGACTGCTAAGATTAAAGGCATGAGCCACCATGCTTTACTAGAAGAAGGAAATTTTTAACTTTCCAATGTAGCATTAGAATCTCCCTATTATATTATAATATACGGACTTGGTGTGGTTACTTCTTCCTTAAATTAAATGAACGGTGCCTCCCTCTACCTTCAAAAAGTTTTTATCCAAGAATATTTCATTGAGCACATTTCAATTCTCTTCTAGTTAACCTAAAACCAATCTCTAACTTCAAGAAGCTCTCACATTGGTAGAGGAAAAAACAACATGAAAAGACAAGTAATTATAACAATTAAGGAACAAAGGTCTCTGCAATAAGGCCTTAAGTAACTTCCACAGGTATGAGGCATGATGACTCTTACTTTATGTAGAAACTTTTGCCAGATGGCATTCCTGGTGCATTTATTTGGAGATAAATGAAAATAATAATTGTGCTTATCATATGCTGGCAGTGATGTTCAACCCATGTGTACTGGTATGCTGTGAGAAGATCTTAGGTATACTGCAAAAATTTTTAAAGAGCATTCATTAAATTATTTTCAAAATAAGTTCAAAGCACAATAAGTATTTTCTTTTTTTTGCTCCTTTTTTTATTGTTAACTCATAGATGTGTACATTAGTGCAATCAAGGGGTACAATGTGCTGGTTTCATATACAATCTGAAATATTCTCATCAAACTGTTCAACGTAGCCTTCATAGCATTTTCTTAGTTATTGTATGTAGACATTTGTATTCTGCCTTTAGTAAGTTTCACCTGTAACCATTCTAGGTTGCACTGTAGATGTGGCCCAACCCATTACCTTCCCTTCACCCTAATCTCCCCCCTCCCTTCCCCTTCCTTGGCCCTTCCTCATAGTCTTGTGCTATAGTTGGGTTATAGCCTTCATGTGAAAGCTATAATTTAGCTTCATAGTAGGGCTGAGTACATTGGATACTTTTTCTTCCATTCCTGAGATTCTTTGCTAAGAAGAATATGTTCCAGCTCCATCCATGTAAACATGAAAGAGGTAAAGTCTCCATATTTATTTAAGGCTGCATAATATTCCATGGTATACCTGTACCACAATTTGCTAGTCCATTCATGGGTCGATGGGCACTTGGGCTTCTTCCATAACTTAGCAATTATGAATTGGGCTGCAATAAACATTCTGGTACAGATGTCTTTGTTATATTGTGATTTTTGGTCTTCTGGGTATAAACCTAGTAAAGGAATTATGGGATCGAATGGCAGGTCTATTTTTAGGTCTCTAAGCATTCTCCAAACATCCTTCCAGAAGGAACGTATTAGTTTGGATTCCCACCAGCAATGTAGAAGTGTGCCCTTTTCTCCACATCCATGCCAACATCTCTGGTTTTGGGATTTTTGTTATGTGGGCTACTCTTACTGGGGTTAGGTGATATCTCACAGTAGTTTTGATTTGCATTTCTCTGATGATTAAGGATGATCATCTTTTTTTCATGTGTTGGTAGATTGTGCATCTGTCTTCTTTAGAGAAGTTTCTCTTCAAATCCCTTGCCCACCCTGAGATGTGGATCACGTGTTCTTTTCTTGCTAATACGTTTGAGTTCTCTGTGGATTCTGGTTATTAGACCTTTATCGGAAGTATAACCTGCAAATATTTTCTCCCGTTCTGAGGGCTGTCTGCTTGCTTTACTGACTATGTTCTTGGCTGTGCAGAAGCATTTTAGTTTGATCAGGTCCCAGTATAGTATTTTTGATACTGCTTCAATTGCTTGGGGAGTCCTCCTCATAAAATATTCACCCAGGCCAATTTCTTCAAGAGTTTTGCCTGTATTTCTTCAAGTTTTTTCAAGTATTTTTCAATATTTCTTATTTCTGTATTTCTTCAATATTTCTTCAAGTATTTTTATAGTTTCATGTCTTAAGTTTAAATTTTTTATCCAGTGAGAGTCTATATCTTAGTTAATGGTGAAAGGTGTGGGTACAGTTTCAATCTTCTACAGGTTGCCAGCCAGTTCACCCAGCACCATTTGTTAAATAGGGAATCTTTTCCCCACTGAATGTTTTTAATTGGATTGTCAAAGATGAAATAACGGTAAGTAGCTAGATTCATCTCTTGGTTCTCTATTCTGTTCCAGACATCTACTTCTCTGTTTTTGTGCCAATACCATGCTGTTTTGATCACTATCGATTCATAGTACAGTCTTAGGTCTGGTAGCGTGATTCTTCCTGCTGTGTTTTTATTGCTGAGTAATGTTTTGGCTATTTGAGGTTTTTTCTGATTCCATATAAAACGAAGTATTATTTTTTCAAGAACTTTAAAATATGGCAATGGAGGTTTAATAGGAATTGCATTAAAATTATATATTGCTTTGGGTAGTATAGACATTTTAATACTGTTGATTCTTCCCAGCCATGAGCATGGTATGTTGTTCCATTTGTTAACATCTTCAGCTATTTCTTTTCTTAAAGTTTCATTGTTCTCTTTGTAGAGATCTTTCATGTCCTTTGTTAGATATACTCCCAAATAGTTCATCTTCTTTGGCACTACTGTGAAAGGAATAGAGTCCTTGACTGTTTTTTTGGCTTGGTTATTGTTCGTATATATAAAGGCTACAGATTTATGGGTATTGATTTTGTAGCCTGAAACATTGCTGTATTCCTTGATCACTTCTAAAAGTTTTGTAGTAGAATCCCTAGTGTTTTCCAAGATATACGATCATATCATCTGCGAAGAGTGAAAGTTTGATCTCTTCTGACCCTATGTGGATACCCTTAATCACGTTTTCTTCCCTAATTGCAATGGCTAAAACTTCCATTACAATGTTAAAGAGCAATGGAGACAATGGGCAACCTTGCCTGGTTCCTGATCTAAGTGGAAATGATTTCAATTTAACTTCATTCAATACAATATTGGCTGTGCGTTTGCTGTAGATGGCCTCTATCAGTTTAAGAAATGTCCCTTCTATACCAATTTTCTTAAGTGTTCTGATCATGAAGGGATGCTGATATTATCAAAAGCGTTTTCTGCATCAATTGAAAGAATCATATGGTCCTTATTTTTTAGTTTGTTTATGTGATGAATTACATTTATAGATTTACGTATATTGAACCAGCCTTGAGACCCTGGGATAAATCCCACTTGGTCGTGGTGTATAATTTTTTTGATGTGTTTTTGGATTCTGTTTGTTAGGATCTTATTGAGCATTTTAGCATCAATATTCATTAGTGATATTGGTCTATAATTTTCTTTTCTTATTGGGTCTTTCCCTGGTTTGGGGATCAAGGTGATGTTTGCTTTGTAGAATGTGTTGGGTAATATTCCTTCTTTTTCTATATTTTAGAAGAGGTTTAGTAATATAGGTACTAGTTCTTCTTTAAAGGTTTGGTAGAATTCTGATGTAAAGCCATCTGGGTCCTGGGCTTTTCTTTTTAGGGAGATTTTGAATAGTTGATGCTATTTCAGAACTTGATATAGGCCTTTTCAACATTTCCACTTCGTTCTGCCTAAGTCTTGGTAGATGGCGTATTTCCAGGTATTGGTGGATTTCTTTCAGATTTTCATATTTCTGAGAGTAGAGTTTCTTGTATTCGTTAAGGATTTTTTTAATTTCTGAGAGGGTCTGTTGTTATTTCATCATTACCATTTCTGATTGATGAAATTAGAGATTTTACTCTTTTTTTTTTTCTCGTTAGGTTGGCCAAAGGGTTATCTATTTTATTGATCTTTTCAAAAAACCAACTTTTGGATTTATTGATCTGTTGTATAATTCTTTTGTTTTCAATTTCATTTAATTCTGCTCTGATTTTGGTTATTTCTTTTCTTCTACTGGGTTTGGGGTTGGAGTGTTCTTCCTTCTCCAGTTGCTCGAGATGTCCCATTAAGTTATTAACTTCCTCTCTTTCCGTTTTCTTGAGGAAGGTTTGCAGTGCTATAAATTTCCCTCTTAGGACTGCCTTTACAGTATCCCAGAGGTTCTGGTAATTTTTGTCTTGACTGTTGCTTTGTTCCAAAATTTGGTGATTTTCTTCTTAATCTTATCTATAACCCATCTATCCTTCAGCATAAAGTTGTTTAGCTTCCAAGTTTTTGTATAGGTATGCAGGTTCCTGTTGTTATTGAGTTCAACTTTTATTCCAGGATGGTCTGAGAAGATGCAAAGAATAATTTCTATTTTTTTAAATTTGCTGAGGTTAGATTTGTGGCTTAGGATGTGGTCAATTTTGGAGTATGTTCCATGGGCTGATGAGAAGAATGTGTATTCAGTTTTGTTGGGATGAAATGTTCTGTAGATGTCTGTTAAGTCCAGATGTTGAATGGTTAAGTTTAAATCTAAAATTTCTTTGCTTAGCTTCTTTTTGGAGGATCTATCCAGCACTGCTAAAGGGGTGTTAATATCTCCAACTACTATGGAACTGGAGGAAATCAAGTTGCTCGTGTCTGTTAGAGTTTCTCTTATAAAATGAGGTGCGTTCTGGTTGGGTGCATAAATATTAGTAATTGAAATCTCATCATATTGAGTATTACTTTTAACAAATATGAAGTATCCATCCTTATACTTCCTTATTTTGGTTGGTTTAAAGCCTATTGCTTCTGCGAATAGGATTTCAACACATTCTTTTTTCTGCTTTCCATTTGCCTGGAGTATAGATGACCATCCCTTCACCTTGAGTCTATATTTGTCTTTTAATGTAAGATGCGATTCTTGTATGCAGCAGATATCTGGCTTGAATTTTTTTATCCAGTCCGCCAACCTGTGCCTCTTTAGAGGACAATTTAAACCATTCACAATAATTTAGAATATTGATAAGCCTTTCAAGAGTCCGGTAGACATTTTTACTCTTTTTGCGACTGTGGAAGTTGGAATTTGATCAAAAATTTTCTGGGTGGGTTTACTTTTGTGGTGGAGGATTACACTGGTCTTTATGGAGGATATGTCTGAGAATATCCTGGAGGGCTGGTTTAGTTATGGCAAAATTCTTCAACATGTGAATGTTATTGAAGTGTTTAATTTCTCCATCAAAAATGAAACTCAGTATATGGGGCCGGCGCCCTACTCACTGAGCCACAGTGGTGGGTTCAAACCTAGCCCTGGCTGAACTGCAACCAAAAAATAGCCAGGCGTTGTGGCGGGTGCCTGTAGTCCCAGCTGCTCGGGAGGCTGAGGCAGGAGAATCACGGAAGCCCAAGAGCTAGACATTGCTGTGAGTCCTGTGACATCATGGCACTCTACCGAAGGTGGTAAAGTGAGACTCTGTCTCTACAAAAAAAAAAAAAAAAAAAAAAGAAACTCAGTTTAGCTGGGTACAGGATCCTGGGTTGAAAGTTATTTTGTTTTAGGAGATTAAAAGTCAATGTCCATCCTCTTCTAGCTTGAAAGATTTCAGCAGAGAGATCTGCAGTTATTCTAATATTCTTGCCCTTGTAGGTGATGGTTTTCTTTTGTCTGGCTGTTTTCAAAATTTTCTCTTTCATATTAACTTTAGTGAAATTGATTATGATGTATCTGGGGGATGTCTTATTTGGGTTGAGTCATGCTGGATTTCTGAAACTGTCTGCTATCTGAATTTCAGAATCTCTTGGCATGTCTGGAAAGTTCTCCTTCATTATCTCATAGAGAAGAGACTCTGTGCCTTGTGAAGCCACTTCGTCGCTTTTGGGGATCCCTATAAGATGAATATTGGTTTTATTTGCATTATCCCAGAGCTCTCTGAGACAGTGATCTGTTTTTGCCCTCCATTTCTCTTCCTCTTTGACAATTTGGGGGCGTTCAAAAGCTTTGTCTTCAATGTCAGAAATCCTTTCATCTGCTTGCTCCATTCTGGTACTGAGGGATTCTACTGTGTTTCTCAGATCTTTGAGGGCTGCAACTTCTTGTCTCAGTGTGTCAAAATCTTTGGTCATTTGGTTTTTGAATTTGTTGAATTCTTGAGATATCTTTTGGGTTACTGCTTGGAATTCTAATTTGATCTTACTTGCTATTCAGATTCTGAATTCGATTTCTGACATCTCAGCTTTTTGTTTGTGCATGGGATCTTGTGCTGTGTCTGCCCCATTGATCCTTGGGGGAGTTGATCTACTCTGATTATTCATATTGCCAGAGTTTTTCTGTTGATTTCACCTCATGATTGTTTTTCACCATTGCCTCTGGCCATCCTCAGAGTTGAGGAGGTGTCTCTCCAAGATTAGACCCCAGCGGGATCACTCTATTGTTGCTGGATCTTTGTAGGGAGTGACCCTGTCTAGTTCCTCTGGGGCTGCCCCAGCCATGGAGTTCTGGTTGTGGAAGCAGCTCCGGAGTGTGACACACCCAGATCCAGCAACAGGGCGGGAGGTGGTGCGCATGGTTCTGGGAGTGCCTGGTGCCCAGTGACCTTTGCACAGAGAGCCCAAGGCTCCAGCCATCTCTGGCCAGGAGAAGGGCTCTGCGCAGAGGCAGGGAGGGCTCCAGAGGGCACGTGGCTACCAGAGTCCCTGGCCAGACGAGCGGGCCGGTGTGAAGGCAGGGAGGGTCCAGGAGGGAGGACTCAGGGTTGCGCGGCTCCCGCAGTTCTGCTCCTTTTTTTTAACCAACATAATTTAAGTGTGCCATGAAATTTTACCTATAGTTTCAAATGTGCCATGAGATTAAAAAAATGTTGAAAAACACTGTATGCTAGGCATTATTTAAGCATTTTATATTATTAAGTCATTTGATTCTGGCACAACACTTTGAGGTCAATACTGGGACAAAAAGAAGTTAAAAAACACACCCAAGACCCCCTAGCTGACTTGCATCAAGGCCTAGGTTTGCATGGTGTTAACTATCTGGCTCTTCAGCCTGCACTCCTGGTTAGCTCCTGTGGCGTGCGGCAAGAGAGAGATCCTTTCCCATGGGAATTGATTTAAAAAATGCAAACGTAAGTATAAATGCATGGATGCTGCTAATTTCTGAGCAAAAGCAATGTAGAAAGAACACCTACAGCTAGAGAAATATGGATTCTATATGTTGGAAATTTGAATGATTATATGAAGCTGGGGAGTCTCTGGAACTTGGCAGATGAGCCATGAGTGAAGAGGTGGTCACCATGTTAATACCATTCCCAGTGTGAGAACACACAGGTGAACTAAAGCAGAATCCACAAGATTCTGAAAGCCAAGTATTGAGTATTTCACATCCATCAGCTAACAGCCACAAGAAAGGCCAGAGAGTAAAAGATGGATGGTTTCTTAGGAGCACTCAAGATTCTGCCCCGACTCCTAGAGAATACAGGTCAAATAAGCTGTACTTCTCATAAAATGGTGCCTGTACAGAATCTGTCTTCCTGTGTAGTGTGCACACCTTATGACCCCAAGTATGACCCTGTGTACACTTGACATTATAGAAACAGAGATGAGACAAGAGCCATTTGGAGCAACACAGAAAAAATTATATTTTCCCCTCATAGTCTTCCAAATAGCACATCCCCCTTTCTTCTGCAGCTTCATTGTTCTCTTGTCATGTAGGTTTATCCCTCATGGACATGATTCCGCGCTTGTCACTGTCCTATTCATCTTCCTGTCAGAGTATTCTAACTGACAGTCTCCCCCATCATGGCTGATGTCTTCACTGCTCTGGAATCTTGCACCCAGTTCTATCACTGCAGCCCTCGTTACATTTGCTGTTGTTACTTGATGCACTTCCTAGTGGACCATATATACCTTACAGTCTTTTTAATATGAATTATTATTAATCTGGGTCTCCCCTACTCTGTAACTGATGTCGTCCTTTTAGATTAATCCCATCTTTCTGATCCAGGGTAACCATAAGGATTCGTTCATACCCCTTTACAGAGATTTTTATCAGCAAATCACATTGTTGTAAACCTTGTCACATTTCAGTCATTCATAAATTTGATAAGTAGGTCTTTAGTACAAGTAGAATTGTTACTAAAAATATCAAATCTGTCATAATTATTGCTGTGGTATCTTCAAACATTTGAAGGATGAGCTCAGTATAAGTGAAAGATATAATAATGGAATTATTAACCTGGTAACTGTTATTTTCTCATTACCCTATCCATTATTTGTTCATTAATTTTTCTTACTTATTTTATTTTGTTAATCAAATTATTTTGGTTTCCATTCCAATTCTGTTTTTATTTAATCAAAATCACTTTGTATTCTTTTTTTTTTTTTAATTTTAATTTACTTTTGGAACTTTTTTTTTGCTGTTTTTGGCCAGGGCTGGGTTTGAACCCACCACCTCCCATATATATATGGCCAGAGCCCTACACCTTGAGACACAGGCACCACCCCACTTTGTATTTTTTTACATAGTGTCTCTAGGATTACAATATATACACACGCATATGTATACAAATGTGTAAATATATAAAATGGCTGCATTTATATACATCATGTATGTACATATTAGCATAATGTACTTTAGAATTAATATCTCTCTTAGTGATTAATATAAACATTTTAAAATAGTGTAATTCCATTTATGCCCCCTCCCTTCCTTAATACCCCTGTTGTCATATTTTTACACTTATATATTTGAATTAATTATTCCCATGAATTATTTAATATGTTTCTCACACTTTTTTTTTTTTTTTTTTTTATTGTTGGGGATTCATTGAGGGTACAATAAGCCAGTTACACTGATTGCAATTGTTAGGTAAAGTCCCTCTTGCAATCATGTCTTGCCCCCATAAAGTGTGACACACACTAAGGCCCCACCCCATTCCCTCCCTCTCTCTTTCTGCTTCCCCCCCCCATAACCTTAATTGTCATTAATTGTCCTCATATGAAAATTGAGTACATAGGATTCATGCTTCTCCATTCTTGTGATGCTTTACTAAGAATAATGTCTTCCACTTCCATCCAGGTTAATACGAAGGATGTAAAGTCTCCATTTTTTTTAATGGCTGAATAGTATTCCATGGTATACATATACCACAGCTTGTTACTCCATTCCTGGGTTGGTGGGCATTTAGGCTGTTTCCACATTTTGGCGATTGTAAATTGAGCTGCAATAAACAGTCTAGTACAAGTGTCCTTATGATAAAAGGATTTTTTTCCTTCTGGGTAGATGCCCAGTAATGGGATTGCAGGATCGAATGGGAGGTCTAGGTTGAGTGCTTTGAGGTTTCTCCATACTTCCTTCCAGAAAGGTTGTACTAGTTTGCAGTCCCACCAGCAGTGTAAAAGTGTTCCCTTCTCTCCACATCCACGCCAGCATCTGCAGTTTTGAGATTTTGTGATGTGGGCCATTCTCTCTGGGGTTAGATGATATCTCAGGGATGTTTTGATTTGCATTTCTCTAATATATAGAGATGATGAACATTTTTTCATGTGTTTGTTAGCCATTCGTCTGTCGTCTTTAGAGAAAGTTCTATTCATGTCTCTTGCCCATTGATATAAGGGATTGTTGGCTTTTTTCATGTGGATTAATTTGAGTTCTCTATAGATCCTGGTTATCAAGCTTTTGTCTGATTGAAAATATGCAAATATCCTTTCCCATTGTGTGGGTTGTCTCTTTGCTTTGGTTATCGTCACCTTAGCTGTACAGAAGCTTTTCAGTTTAATGAAGTCCCATTTGTTTATTTTTGTTGTTGTTGCAATTGCCATGGCAGTCTTCTTCATGAAGTCTTCCCCCAGGCCAATATCTTCCAGTGTTTTTCCTATGCTTTCTTTGAGGATTTTTATTGTTTCGTGCCTTAAATTTAAGTCCTTTATCCATCTTGAATCAATTTTTGTGAGTGGGGAAAGGTGTGGGTCCAGTTTCAGTCTTTTACACGCAGACATCCAATTCTCCCAACACCATTTATTGAATAGGGAGTCTTTCCCCCAAGGTAAGTTCTTGTTTGGTTTATCGAAGATTAGGTGGTTGTAAGATGTTAGTTTCATTTCCTGGTGTTCAATTCGATTCCAAGTGTCTATGTCTCTGTTTTTGTGCCAGTACCATGCTGTCTTGAGCACTATGGCTTTGTAGTACAGACTAAAATCTGGTATGCTGATGCCCCCAGCTTTATTTTTGTTACTAAGAACTGCCTTAGCTATACGGGGTTTTTTCCGGTTCCATACAAAACGCAGAATCATTTTTTCCAAATCTTGAAAGTACAATGTAGGTACTTTGATAGGAATGGCATTGAATAGGTAGATTGCTTTGGGAAGTATAGACATTTTAACAATGTTGATTCTTCCCATCCATGAGCATGGTATGTTCTTCCATTTGTTAATATCCTCTGCTATTTCCTTTCTGAGGAGTTCATAGTTTTCTTTATAGAGGTCCTTCACCTCCTTCGTTAGGTATATTCCTAGGTATTTCATTTTCTTTGAAACTATGGTGAAGGGAGTTGTGTCCTTAATTAGCTTCTCCTCTTGACTGTTATTGGTGTATACAAAGGCTACTGACTTGTGGACATTGATTTTATATCCTGAAACATTACTGTATTTTTTGATGACTTCTAGTAGTCTTGTGGTTGAGTCTTTGGGGTTCTCTAAGTATAAGATCATGTCGTCAGCAAAGAGGGAGAGTTTGACCTCCTCTGCTCCCATTTGGATTCCCTTTATTTCCTTGTCTTGCCTAATTGTATTGGCTAGAACTTCCAGCACTATGTTGAATAGTAAAGGTGACAGAGGACAACCTTGTCTGGTTCCAGTTCTAAGAGGAAAAGCTTTCAGTTTTACTCCATTCAGTAAAATATTGGCTGTGGGTTTGTCATAGATAGCTTCAATCAGTTTTAGAAATGTGCCACCTATGCCTATACTCTTCAGTGTTCTAATTAGAAAAGGATGCTGGATTTTATCAAATGCTTTTTCTGCATCTATTGAGAGGATCATGTGATCTTTATTTTTGCCTCTGTTAATATGGTGGATAACGTTTATGGACTTGCGTATGTTGAACCAGCCTTGCATCCCTGGGATGAAGCCTGCTTGATCATGATGAATGACTTTTTTGATGATAAGCTGTAATCTATTGGCTAGGATTTTGTTGAGAATTTTTCCATCTATATTCATGAGTGAGATTGGTCTGAAATTCTCCTTTTTGTTTGGGTCTTTTCCTGGTTTTGGTATCAGGGTGATGTTTGCTTCATAGAATGTGTTGGGGAAGATTCCTTCTTCCTCAATTTTTTGGAATAATTTCTGCAGTACAGGAATAAGCTCTTCCTTGAAGGTTTGATAGAATTCTGGAGTGAAGCCATCTGGACCAGGGCATTTTTTAGTTGGAAGCTTTTTTATTGTTTCTTTGATCTCAGTGCTTGAAATTGGTCTGTTCAGGAGGTCTATTTCTTCCTGGCCAAGTCTAGGGAGAGGGTGTGATTCCAAATATTGATCCATTTCCTTCACATTGTCAAATTTCTGGGCATACAGTTTCTGGTAGTATTCAGAGATGATCTCTTGTATCTCTGTGGGATCAGTTGTTATTTCCCCTTTATCATTTCTGATTGAGGTTACTAGAGATTTTACTTTTCTATTTCTAGTTAGTCTGGCCAATGGTTTATCTATTTTATTTATTTTTTCAAAAAACCAACTCCTTGTTTCATTAATTTTCTGAATGATTCTTTTGTTTTCAATTTCATTGATCTCTGATTTGATTTTGGAGATTTCTTTTCTTCTACTGAGTTTAGGCTTAGATTGTTCTTCTTTTTCCAATTCCATAAGGTCTCTTGTGAGATTGTTGATGTGCTCTCTGTCTGTTTTTCGAATGTAGGCATCTAAAGCGATGAATTTTCCTCTCAAAACTGCTTTTGCAGTATCCCACAGGTTTTGGTAGCTTGTGTCTTCATTGTTGTTATGCTTAAGGAAGTTAGTGATTTCCTGTTTTATTTCTTCCTTCACCCATCTGTTATTCAACAGAAGATTGTTTAATTTCCATGCCTTTGGATGGGGTCGAGCATTTTTGTTAGAGTTGAGTTCCACCTTTAGTGCCTTATGGTCTGAGAAGATACAAGGTAAAATTTCAATTCTTTTGATTCTGTTGATATTTGTTTTGTGTCCCAGGATATGATCAATTTTGGAGAATGTTCCATGGGGTGATGAGAAGAATGTATATTCTTTATCTTTGGGGTGGAGTGTTCTATATGCGTCTATCAAGCATAATTGTTCTAGGGTCTCATTTAAATCTCTTATATCTTTGTTTAATTTCTGTTTAGAGGATCTGTCCAGCTCTGTAAGAGGTGTGTTAAAGTCCCCTGTTATGATGGTATTATCAGATATCATATTGCTCAGACTGAGTAAGGTCTGTTTCAAGAATCTGGGAGCATTTAAATTTGGTGCATAGATATTTAGAATTGAAATGTCTTCTTGTTGTAGTTTTCCCTTGACCAATATAAAGTGACCATCTTTGTCTTTTTTGACTTTAGTTGCTTTAAATCCACATGTATCTGAAAATAAGATTGCAACTCCTCTTTTCTTCTGAATTCCATTTGCCTGAAAAATTGTCTTCCAACCCTTGACTCGGAGCTTTAATTTGTCTTTTGAAGCCAGGTGTGTTTCTTGCAGACAGCAAATGGATGGCTTGTGTTTTTTAATCCAGTCAGCCAATCTATGTCTCTTCAGTGGGGAATTCAAGCCATTAACATTTATGGAGATAATTGATAAGTGTGGTAGTATTCTATTCGTCTTATTTGGTGAGAGTCCATTGCTTAGTTTTATCTTTTGCATCAGTGTGGAGGTTAGGTTCTGTCCTTTGATTTCTGAGTTCTTACTTTGCTGCTGATCCATTGTGGTGGTCAGTGTGCAGAACAGGTTGAAGTATTCCCTGTAGAGCTGGTCTTGTTGTGGTGAATTTCCTCAATGTTTGTATATCCGTAAATGATTTGATTTCTCCATCAATTTTGAAGCTTAGCTTTGCAGGGTACAGAATTCTGGGCTGAAAATTGTTCTGTTTAAGTAGATTAAAGGTAGATGACCATTGTCTTCTTGCTTGGAAAGTTTCATTAGAGAAGTCTGAGGTCACTCTGATGGATTTGCCCCTGTAGGTCAACTGGCGCTTACTCCTGGCAGCTTGCAGAATCTTTTCTTTTGTCTTGACTTTGGACAGGTTCATCACAATGTGTCTTGGAGAAGCTCGGTTAGAGTTGAGGCGACCTGGGGTCCGATAGCCCTCTGAAAGCAGTGTGTCAGAATCTTTGGTGATGTTTGGGAAATTTTCTTTTATAATATTCTCTAGTATGGCTTCCATTCCTCTGGGGCATTCTTCTTCCCCTTCTGGAATTCCTATAACTCGTATGTTGGAACGTTTCATAAAGTCCCATAATTCTGACAGTGAACGTTCTGCTTTCTCTCTCTTCTTTTCTGCCTCTTTTACTATCTGAGTTATCTCAAAAACTTTGTCTTCTACCTCTGAAATTCTTTCTTCTGCATGGTCTAACCTGTTGCTGATACTTTCCATTGCATCTTTAAGTTCCCTGATTGACTGTTTCATTTCCTTCAGCTCTGCTATATCCTTTTTATATTCTTCATATCGTTCATCTCTGATTTAATTCTGTTTTTGGATTTCCTTTTGGTTATTTTCCACTTTATTAGCAGTTTCCTTCATTGTTTCCATCATTTCTTTCATTGTTTTCAACATGTGTATTCTAAATTCCCTTTCTGTCATTCCTAACATTTCTTTATAGGTGGAATCCTCTGCAGTAGCTACCTCATGGTCCCTTGGCAGGGTTGTTCTGGACTGGTTCTTCATGTTGCCTGGAGTTTTCTGCTGATTCTTCCTCATGAGTGATTTCTTTTATCTGTTTCCTTGCCCTAATTTTCCTTTCACTTTCTCTTGCTCTTTAAGTTCTTGTGCCTGTGGACTAAGGGTTACAGGACCAGAAAGGTGAGAAGGTTGAAGAGCAAAAAAGGGATGAAAGAAAGGAGGACCGAGTGATAAGAAAAAAAAGAAAGATAGAGAAAGGAGAGGGGGTAGGGATAAGGAATATTGACAAAAAGAAGAGAGGCACAGAAAGAGGGAGACAGGGCAATATAGGTGTACAGTAGGGTACTTTGACACAACCTTAAAAAACCCCACCTTCTGGGGGTTGGGTGCCCAGTTGGGTGGTTCCCTTGAGGTCAGCAGCTCTTTGCTAACCTGGTCAGACACAGTACCCCACCTCCACCAAGTAGAGAGGAGAGACAAAAATGCTATAAATCAAACTAAAACAAGCAAACAGAAAACTTTATGGCGATAAAATTGGGTGAAAAACCAAGTGATAGCGGTAGAAACACTAGCAAAAATGAAGTTGTAGTTATTAAAAAAGGCAGCAATGGGAAATTATAATTAAACTAGAAAAATTGAGAAAGAAAAAGGGATCTGTATGGAAAAGATTGAAATTAAGAAACAAAAGAACATCAACAACGTCAAAATAAACAAACAAAAAAACCCAACCAAACAAAAAAAAAAGAAAAAAAAATACACAACCAAAAACAAAGCAGTTTGTATATGTTGTTGAATATTGTCTGGCAACACGTGGTCTTTTGGGGTATGAGATGTTAGTCACAGTTCTGATACGACTGGAGGCTGCTGATTTCTCAAACCCCAGCAGGTAGACACCCTAAATCTCTCTTCAGCCCACTTAAAAGGCACTTTGAACTTGTAAACTTGCTGAGCAGAAGCTTTCCCAGCTTTCTCGCTGGAATCACTGCTGAAGTGGCTATCCACTTACTCAGTGTGCCAAAACCGGTCTCACTCTGCCCCTGAGGGTTAGGGCTGCAAGGCGGCTCAGACCCCACCCTTAGGCTACTTGGTTGCTGGGTTACCAGCTCCCACCCGTTTCTAGCTCTGCTACCCTGAGGGCGGAGCTTGCCGGGGCAGATCACTGACAATGGATCCGTGTGACTCACCGCCAAACACTATTAGCTCCGTCTGGCTCAGCGGCTCAGACTGGGAACCTAGACAACGGCCAAAGTTCTCCGCACTCCCACTCAGGCCTTCCCCAAGGCAGTTCAACTCAGTGCCAAGTCCAAGGACATCAAAAGAGTTCACAGGTAAGGCCTTTCTGGTTTGCAGTCTCGCTGCTACTGAACTTACAGTTGTGGGCGGGTTTAGACGGGTTGAACACACGCGACCACTTGCCGGTTTTCCACTGTTTTAGTCCTCCTCTTGGGGTCCAGAAGTCTCTCGCTGACTCCCTGTATCCTCATAGGAGTGATGATAGGTAGTTCCCACCAGCCAGAGATGCCTGGATTCCTATCTCCCCAGACTCACGGTGCCCAGATGCAAGGAAGCTGTTACTCGGCTGCCATCTTGCTCTGCCCATCTGCCTTCCTCTCTCACACTTTTTTTAAAAAACCTCTGACTGCTATTATAATTCCCACATCAGGTTCATTTGTAGGTCTATTTTTATAGACTGAGTTTTCTCTTTGCATACCTTTTCATTAAAAAAAAAAAAAAAAAAAGGGCGGCGCCTGTGGCTCAAGGAATAGGGCACCAGTCCCATATGCCGGAGGTAGTGGGTTCAAACCCAGCCCCGGCCCAAAAAAAAAAGACTATATATTGTTGAGACTCTGTATTCTAATATATTTCTTCAAGGAATGAAGAGTTTTGTTCTACTAGACAGTGAAATTACTACATATCAATTTGAACTGGTAGATGCTTGGTTTCAAGCTTCATTAAGGTAGGTCAATTTGGATTTGCCTTTAATTCTAGTGTGAACCCCATAGTCTTTGTGTAGACTACTTCTAGACCTTTTGGAGGTTCAGTGAAAAACCCAAAATATATATCAAGTCCCTGTAACTCAGTGGGGCCTGAATTCCTAATTCAGTCTCCAGTGTTGTAGGAAGCCACTGAAACATCTTAGAGCTGACTCAATTTTAAGCTGTTCTTTCCTCCTGAGTCCCTTAGTGTGTTATCTCTCAAATACATCCTTCAAGATTTGAAGTATTTAAAAGGAATTTATATGATAGTTTGTGGGTTCCTACTGCTCTGATTCCAGTCATTCTGGGATTCCCCCCACCTGTCAATTCCCAGGCACCCTGCACCCCCAGACTTTATCATCTGGCTCATCAGGCTAATCAACTGCCTTTTCCTGCTTGATTGTATTCTTCCCTGGCTTGAAAGGATGAGGTTTCTACACGTGATTAAAGCTACAGTACCCAGGCCTTACTCATTGTTGGTTCCTTCTTTGAAGAGTTCAATATTCTCCAGTTTCTTGTGATTTGGGTTGTTCTCCAGAGTCTTCAATACCCATCTATAAATATTTATCAGTGGAGAACCTGTTCAATGTAAACTGCTCTGCCATCACTGAAAATCAGAACCAGAGATGTATTTTAAATCATGAATTCACTTTATTTAAAGGAATGAATCATATTTGCATGATAACCCAAGGACAGAGCAATAGAATGAATAGACCTGACTCTGAATTCTGACTTATTGACAGAAAGCAAGTTGCTTCATTTTCCTCTTTTCTAGGGTGGCCATTTCCCCAAGAATATTGTGAGTCTCAAAAATAGTAATTCCTTGCCCTATCCCATTGTCAAGGACGACGGAATTTAACATTTTGAAGCAATGTAAATATTACTAAAGGGAGGAAGCCTCTCCGAGTCAATATATTAATAGCTCCACATGTTGCTAAAGCAACTGAAAGGCTTGTGCACTGTAAGAATCTGATTCATTAAGGCCTATAAATAACTGTAGATACTTGCACTTAACTTTGCCTCCTTCATGGGAAAGGGGAGAGTAAACGAAGAATATTAAGGCAAAAGTTCTCTTCTGTGCACTGTGGTACTTTCTAGTCTTCTTGATTTGTTCCCTTGAGTTATACATTAGAAAATGTCAACCATTTCTAATTTAACCATTAGAAAATCATCTTGACAATGTTGCCTATCTATGAATCATGTTTGTTACCAGGAGAAAATTTGAGTTGTGAAATGTTGGCTCTTGACTATTACAAAGCAGAATTTCAGTTTGTGATAAAAACTTCCATTCCTAAAATTTTGAGGTCTCCTAGACCCTGGTTTTGTATATCCACCTTTATACAACACAAACATTGGAGCTATAACTGAAAAAGTAAATGGGCACAAAGCATGCACAATCCCTCACTCATGCTTGGGATTTGTGGTTAAGTTTAGGCAGGAAGAGCTAAGGGGCCTGTGGGGGTCCTGATGAGAGGACACTGCCCTGAACTGGGGGACTCCTCCTTAAAGACAAAAGCAGCAATAATGCCACATTCAATAAGTTGCTAATTAGGCAGATGCTTCAAGTAGTGGAAAATGCGTGAACAAAGAGTTAGCTAGGAGGAAAGGAAGAAAGAAGGATGAAAAAAGGAAGGAAAGGAGGGGAAAAGAGTAGGGAAGACTGGCATTATAAAACAAGTGTAATAAAGATAAGGTGCTATTGGGCAGTTAGCTAGACATGAGCAGGGAAGATGACAGATGTGGTTAAGCTATTTTGGATTGGTTTGGGTCAGACTGACCTGGGCTATTACGCGAATTAGAGTGATTAAGACCTTGCAGACAGGTGTCATCAAGATATTGCTGGTGGGTTGTTTTGAAAACAGAGTTAATTAAGACTCGGGGAAACTTCTAAGCAGCAGCTGATCTTTCTCAAAGTTGTGTATAAGACCCTAAAACTGCACTTTCCGCAGAGTCTGCAGTCATTAAGATGGCAGCCAGTTTGCTGTGCAAATCGTTAATAAATGTCCTTTTTCTTGCTAAAACTTTATTTGCACTTTTCAATTGTTTGGGGAACTACCTGGAGCCACTGTGCCTCTCTAATATACTATATGCTGAGACTAGGTTAAGTCACAGAAAAAGAATAGTCTTCCTTAATCAAGATAGGAGGGTTTGAATCTTGATTCTAATTCTCGGCAGAATTATAAAAATTACTTTACTTTTCTGAGCAGTACCTGTAGCTCAAGGAGTAGGGCACTGGCCCCATGTACCAGGGGTGGCGGGTTGGAGCCCAGCCCTGGCCAAAATTGCAAAAAAAAAAAAAAAAAAAGTACTTTTCTGAGTCTTGATTGTCTCACCTGTAAAAATAGGAAGAGGGTCAAAATATATATATATATTTTGTTATATGTTATATATATACATTTAAATGTTATAATGAAGGCTGAATTAGTTGCCTATGAGGCAGAATGTTTCACAAGATCCTATGGAAGACTCTCTATGGGCAGGGTAATAATGGGTGGATCAGATTAGAGAGCCAGACTTCCACATTCACTCTTGCTTAGAAAATGCTTCAGCCGGGGAGGTGGAGCAAGATGGCGGCCGAGTAACAGCTTCCTTCCATCTGGACACCGTGAGTCTGGGGAGATAGGACTCCAGGCATCTCTGGCTGGTGGGATCTGCCTATCACCACTCCTATGAGGGTACAGGGAGTCAGCGAGAGACTTCTGGACCCCAAGAGGAGGACTAAAACAGTGGAAAAATGGCAAGTGGTCACGTGTGTTCAATCCGTCTAAACCCGCTTGCAACTTCCACAGGCACAAGAACTTAAAGAGCAAGAGGAAGTGAAAGGAAAATTAGGGCAAGGAAACAGATAAAAGAAATCACTCATGAGGAAGAATCAGCAGAAAACTCCAGGCAACATGAAGAACCAGTCCAGAACGACCCCGCCAAGGGACCATGAGGTAGCTACTGCAGAGGATTCCACCTGTAAAGAAATGGTAGTAATGACAGAAAGGGAATTTAGAATACACATGTTGAAAACAATGAAAGAAATGATGGAAACAATGAAGGAAATTGCTAATAAAGTGGAAAATAACCAAAAGGAAATCCAAAAACAGAATCAAATAAGAGATGAACGATATGAAGAATATAAAAAGGATATAGCAGACCTGAAGGAACTGAAACAGTCAATTAGGGAACTTAAAGATGCAATGGAAAGTATCAGCAACAGGTTAGACCATGCAGAAGAAAGAATTTCAGAGGTGGAAGACAAAGTTCTTGAGATAACTCAGAATGTAAAAGAGGCAGAAAAGAAGAGAGAGAAAGCAGAACGTTCACTGTCAGAATTATGGGACTTTATGAAGCATTCCAACATACGGGTTATAGGAATTCCAGAAGGGGAAGAAGAATGCCCCAGAGGAATGGAAGCCATACTAGAGAATATTATAAAAGAAAATTTCCCAAACATCACCAAAGATTCTGACACACTGCTTTCAGAGGGCTATCGGACCCCAGGTCGCCTCAACTCTAACCGAGCTTCTCCAAGACACATTGTGATGAACCTGTCCAAAGTCAAGACAAAAGAAAAGATTCTGCAAGCTGCCAGGAGTAAGCGCCAGTTGACCTACAGGGCCAAATCCATCAGAGTGACTGCAGACTTCTCTAATGAAACTTTCCAAGCAAGAAGACAATGGTCATCTACCTTTAATCTACTTAAACAGAACAATCTCCAGCCCAGAATTCTGTACCCTGCTAAGCTAAGCTTCAAAATTGACGGAGAAATCAAATCATTTACGGATATACAAACATTGAGGAAATTCGCCACAACAAGACCAGCTCTACAGAAAATATTTCAACCTGTTCTGCACACTGACCACCACATTGGATCAGCATCAAAGTAAGAGCTCAGAAATCAAAGGACAGAACCTAACCTCCACACTGATGCAAAAGATAAAACTAAGCAATGGACTCTCACCAAATAAGACGAATAGAATACTACCACACTTATCAATTATCTCAATA
The DNA here is from genome assembly GCF_027406575.1 of Nycticebus coucang. Classification (NCBI taxonomy): domain Eukaryota; kingdom Metazoa; phylum Chordata; class Mammalia; order Primates; family Lorisidae; genus Nycticebus; species Nycticebus coucang. The sequence continues at coordinate 61,795,641 of NC_069799.1, read as the reverse complement.
TGTTAATGGCTTGAATTCCCCACTGAAGAGACATAGATTGGCTGACTGGATTAAAAAACACAAGCCATCCATTTGCTGTCTGCAAGAAACACACCTGCCTTCAAAAGACAAATTAAAGCTCCGAGTCAAGGGTTGGAAGACAATTTTTCAGGCAAATGGCATTCAGAAGAAAAGAGGAGTTGCAATCTTATTTTCAGATACATGTGGATTTAAAGCAACTAAAGTCAAAAAAGACAAAGATGGTCACTTTATATTGGTCAAGGGAAAACTACAACAAGAAGACATTTCAATTCTAAATATTTATGCACCCAATTTAAACGCTCCCAGATTCTTGAAGCAGACCTTACTCAGTCTGAGCAATATGATATCTGATAATACCATCATAACAGGGGACTTTAACACTCCTCTTACAGAGCTGGACAGATCGTCTAAACAGAAATTAAACAAAGATATAAGAGATTTAAAGGAGACCCTAGAACAACTGTGCTTGATAGACGCATATAGAACACTCCACCCCAAGGATAAAGAATATACATTCTTCTCATCACCCCATGGAACATTCTCCAAAATTGATCATATCCTGGGACACAAAACAAATATCAACAGAATCAAAAGAATTGAAATTTTACCTTGTATCTTCTCAGACCATAAGGCACTAAAGGTGGAACTCAACTCTAACAAAAATGCTCGAGCCCACCCAAAGGCATGGACATTAAACAATCTTCTGTTGAATAACAGATGGGTGCAGGAAGAAATAAAACAGGAAATTATTAACTTCCTTGAGCATAACAACAATGAAGACACAAGCTACCAAAACCTGTGGGATACTGCAAAAGCAGTTTTGAGAGGAAAATTCATCGCTTTAGATGCCTACATTCGAAAAACAGAAAGAGAGCGCATCAACAATCTCACAAGAGATCTTACGGAATTGGAAAAAGAAGAACAATCTAAGTCTAAACTCAGTAGAAGAAAAGAAATATCCAAAATCAAATCAGAGATCAATGAAATTGAAAACAAAAGAATCATTCAGAAAATTAATGAAACAAGGAGTTGGTTTTTTGAAAAAATAAATAAAATAGACAAACCATTGGCCAGACTAACTAGAAATAGAAAAGTAAAATCTCTAGTAACCTCAATCAGAAACGATGAAGGGGAAATAACAACTGATCCCACAGAGATATAAGAGATCATCTCTGAATACTACCAGAAACTCTATGCCCAGAAATTTGACAATGTGAAGGAAATGGATCAATATTTGGACTCACACCCTCTCTCTAGACTTAGCCAGGAAGAAATAGACCTCCTGAACAGACCAATTTCAAGCACTGAGATCAAAGAAACAATAAAAAAGCTCCCAACCAAAAAATGCCCTGGTCCAGATGGCTTCACTCCAGAATTCTATCAAACCTTCAAGGAAGAGCTTATTCCTGTACTGCAGATATTATTCCAAAAAAATTGAGGAAGAAGGAATCTTCCCCAACACATTCTATGAAGCAAACATCACCCTGATACCAAAACCAGGAAAAGACCCAAACAAAAAGGAGAATTTCAGACCAATCTCACTCATGAACATAGATGCAAAAATTCTCAACAAAATCCTAGCCAATAAATTACAGCTTATCATCAAAAAAGTCATTCATCATGATCAAGTAGGCTTCATCCCAGGGATGCAAGGCTGGTTTAACATACGCAAGTCCATAAACGTTATCCACCATATTAACAGAGGCAAAAATAAAGATCACATGATCCTCTCAATAGATGCAGAAAAAGCATTTGATAAAATCCAGCATCCTTTTCTAATTAGAACACTGAAGAGTATAGGCATAGGTGGCACATTTCTAAAACTGATTGAAGCTATCTATGACAAACCCACAGCCAATATTTTACTGAATGGAGTAAAACTCAAAGCTTTTCCTCTTAGAACTGGAACCAGACAAGGTTGTCCTCTGTCACCTTTACTATTCAACATAGTGCTGGAAGTTCTAGCCAATACAATTAGGCAAGACAAGGAAATAAAGGGAATCCAAATGGGAGCAGAGGAGGTCAAACTCTCCCTCTTTGCTGACGTCATGATCTTATACTTAGAGAACCCCAAAGACTCCACCACAAGACTCCTAGAAGTCATCAAAAAATACAGTAATGTTTCAGGATATAAAATCAATGTCCACAAGTCAGTAGCCTTTGTATACACCAATAACAGTCAAGATGAGAAGCTAATTAAGGACACAACTCCCTTCACCATAGTTTCAAAGAAAATGAAATACCTAGGAATATACCTGACGAAGGAGGTGAAAGACCTCTATAAAGAAAACTATGAAATCCTCAGAAAGGAAATAGCAGAGGATATTAACAAATGGAAGAACATACCATGCTCATGGATGGGAAGAATCAACATTGTTAAAATGTCTATACTTACCAAAGCAATCTACCTATTCAATGCCATTCCTATCAAAGTACCGACATCGTACTTTCAAGATTTGGAAAAAATGATTCTGCGTTTTGTATGGAACCGAAAAAACCCCGTATAGCTAAGGCAGTTCTCTGTAACAAAAATAAAGCTGGGGGCATCAGCATACCAGATTTTAGTCTGTACTACAAAGCCATAGTGCTCAAGACAGCATGGTACTGGCACAAAAACAGAGACATACACACTTGGAATCGAATTGAACACCAAGAAATGAAACTAACATCTTACAACCACCTAATCTTGGATAAACCAAACAAGAACTTACCTTGGGGGAAAGACTCCCTATTCAATAAATGGTGTTGGGAGAACTGGATGTCTACATGTAAAAGACTGAAACTGGACCCACACCTTTCCCCACTCACAAAAATTGATTCACGATGGATAAAGGACTTAAATTTAAGGCATGAAACAATAAAAATCCTCAAAGAAAGCATAGGAAAAACACTGGAAGATATTGGCCTGGGGAAAGACTTCATGAAGAAGACTGCCATGGCAATTGCAACAACAACAAAAATAAACAAATGGGACTTCATGAAACTGAAAAGCTTCTGTACAGCTAAGGAGACAATAACCAAAGCAAAGAGACAACCTACACAATGGGAAAGGATATTTGCATATTTTCAATCAGACAAAAGCTTGATAACCAGGATCTATAGAGAACTCAAATTAATCCACATGAAAAAAGCCAACAATCCCTTATATCAATGGGCAAGAGACATGAATAGAACTTTCTCTAAAGATGACAGACGAATGGCTAACAAACACATGAAAAAATGTTCATCATCTCTATATATTAGAGAAATGCAAATCAAAACAACCCTGAGATATCATCTAACCCCAGTGAGAATGGCCCACATCACAAAATCTCAAAACTGCAGATGCTGGCATGGATGTGGAGAGAAGGGAACACTTTTACACTGCTGGTGGGACTGCAAACTAGTACAACCTTTCTGGAAGGAAGTATGGAGAAACCTCAAAGCGCTCAAGCTAGACCTCCCATTTGATCCTGCAATCCCATTACTGGGCATCTACCCAGAAGGGAAAAAATCCTTTTATCATAAGGACACTTGTACTAGACTGTTTATTGCAGGTCAATTTACAATCGCCAAAATGTGGAAACAGCCTAAATGCCCACCAACCCAGGAATGGCTTAACAAGCTGTGGTATATGTATACCATGGAATACTATTCAGCCATTAAAAAAAATGGAGACTTTACATCCTTCATATTAACCTGGATGGAAGTGAAAGACATTATTCTTAGTAAAGCATCACAAGAATGGAGAAGCATGAATCCTATGTACTCAATTTTGATATGAGGACAATTAATGACAATTAAGGTTATGGGGGGGGAGCAGAAAGAGGGAAGGAGGGAGGGGGGTGGGGCCTTAGTGTGTGTCACACTTTATGGGGGCAAGACATGATTGCAAGAGGGACTTTACCTAACAATTGCAATCAGTATAACTGGCTTATTGTACCCTCAATGAATCCCCAACAATAAAAAAAAAAAAGAAAATGCTTCAGCCATAATTAGTTTTTTCTTCTTATAGAAAAGCACAGAATATATGCCTCCAATGTCTATACTGAAAACTTGCTTTTGTCCAATATATAATTATCCTATAATATACAGAGATGTCACTAAAGGTATTTTAGCAATTTATGTTTTTTTCAATAAACAAGGTAAAATTTCTACTTCTGAGTTTTAAAAGCAGAGCTGAGAATGAACTGCCATGAAAGATATTTTTGAAATTATGTGTTCATAGTCAGAGCTCAAGAGATGGCTCCTAGTTATTAGTGTTCAAATCCTAAATGGTGTCCCAGGTGGTAAAACAATATATGATCTAAATCATTCATCCATCCCTTAGATCAAAGCACTGGGGGATTTAGCCACAATGTTCACTTGAGATAACCTCGTATACACTGAGTCTGCCTTGGCTCATCCCTTCTATAGCTACTTTGTACTGAACAAATGCATCCGTATAACCTCATAGAATTCTGTCAACAATCCCCTAAGGCTGGTTCTTTTGTTTTTTCCTCACAGGGGAGGCATCTGAGCTTCAGAAAGTTTTCCCGAAGTCACACAGCCAGCAACAGGTGAAGCTAGGTTCAAAATGAGACCACTTACCCATCCCAGCTCCCCTGGGAGATGCACCAGCCCATGCACCAGGACTGTCATGGGGAATTTCTATGGTTCCTTTCTCTGTTGTGTAGAGATCTGAGTAGCACATGCTGCCTTCATTCTAACTATCCCACCCGGCTCTTTCAAAGTTTTATAAGTTGGAGGTCTGTGAAACTGGACACCAACTGGGTCTTTGAATAAGGCAGTCAGCCACGGGTGACAGGCTCAGAGCCTGTGAAGCAGAGTGAGCACGTCGTGTGGGGTGTAAGTGTTGCTCACCTGTGTGAGTTGGGTGGGAGGGGCTTCTGACTCCTGTATTTTGTCTGTGCTCATTGGTTGTGAGATGACCAACTGAGTATACTGACCCCAGACTCTTTTGCTACTGTCACAGCAGGTGGGTGGAAGCCACATAGCCCCCTATTCCCTGATTTCTTGTCCTTCATTTGCTACCTGAAGTCACTGGCTAAATATTTTGGATCTGTGCCCAGCTTCAGTGGCAGCAGCATGAAGGTCTCCAAAGCCCAGGGTCCGAGAACATCTGGACACACATTCACCAGGAAAAGGCTTGGGCCATGTCATTAAAACAAATGGTTTCAGAGAACGTTGATTTTTTTACAGGTAATTAAATGATCCGGATAGACACCAGAATAAGCTTTTCAGATAAGCCAGGCATGGTGGCTCACATCTGTAATCCTAGGACTCTGGGAGGCTGAGACAAGTGGATTGCTTGAGTTCAGGAGTTCAAGACCAGCCTGAGCAAGAGCTAGACCTGGTCTCTGCTAAAAATAGAAAAACGAGACAGGCATTGTGGCTGACACCTGTAGTCCCAGCTAGTTGGGAGGCTGAGGCAGGAGAATAGCTTGAGCCCAAGAGGAGTTTGAAGGTGCTATGAACTATGATGCCATGGCCCTCTACCCAGGGCAACAGAGTGAGACTCTTTCTCAAAAAAAAAAGAAAACAAAAAAGTTTTTCAGATGAACGAGAGATTTCAGTGTGAATGCTGGGAAGATGCTGTCTGTGAAGATGGCTATATGGATGTATTCATCAGACTTTTCCCCCCTACACTTTGCAACTTTCCTGTTTTACTTGAAAATGTCATGTCATCTAATGCAATTTTTTTAACCAACGTATACCGGCCACCTCCATAAAGTTAACTGGCAAAAGTAGATTATCATAAAAGGAGATGAGGAAGGAGGAAGCAGAAACTTACCAAACCCCTCTCAGGATAACCGCGAGGAGTGAGCTTAACTATTTCTGGTGAATGGTTTGTTTGGTTCAGTGATGGGGTTTCATTCGATCATGGTTCAGTACATATTTCTGGAGATAAAATGATGGATAAACCTCTGTAGTTTGTCTCTCTTAAAATGAATGGAGAGACAGCAAATAGGCAATGAATATGCTGTGAGCATGCACTGAGGACCTGCTGGACTTGAGTGAGTTTTGAAACATAATCCACGTGAGGACTAGGAGTTAGGACAGAAACCTACCCATGTGTGCAGGGAACCTCTCTCCTTCCTTCCTGCTTTGTTAAAGAAATGCCCTTCCTCTTCCTCCCAGCCAACAAGAGGAACCCCCGACTCAAGAAAAACCGGGGTGGCTCCTGGATGGAGGAGGTGATTAAAATGAGCCTAAAGGATAAGTGGGGGATTTGCTGAGAAGGAGCTGATGGGCATAAACACCATGAGGAGGAGAAGTGAGCTCAGCTTTGCATGGGCTGCCTTGGAGGTGTCTTAGACGCATACTAATAATAGCTAACATTTCCACTGAGCACAGAGAATGTGTCAGACAAGTTTTAAATGTTGTCTCTAGTGCTCTCAGCAGTCTGAAGAGGTAGATTTTTTTTATCACCCCTTTTATGATGAAGTGGAAATAAATATTTGGGGGTTGTTAGTGGACTGGTGGTAATAGAAGCCAAGCAATGAGAGGTTGACGTTGCCCAAGGCAGGAACCAAGTGGGAGGGGAAGAGGGTTCGTGGATGATCCTGGGGAATAGTACCACGTAGACAGACAATGCACCGCTGAAAAGATGGAGGACAAGGTGGGATAAAGCCACACAGTGAACATAAGGAAGCAGTTGGCAGAGCGAAACTCGGGGAGCCCACACAGAGCAGTCAGGACTCTAAGGACTGGGGGAGGGCCCAAGGATAGGGACCCTCTCCTAGGGGCCTGAAGAAAGAGCAGAGGAAGGAGTGACAAAGACAGCAAAATGCATTCAAATGCCAGGCTGAGAGGAGCGGAGATAGAGGTCTGGTATGAGAATGGAGTGCCGCGTGGAGGGTGTTGTGGGCTTGCATCTTTAAGGTCGGCAGAAACCAAAGCGAGCTTGTCTTGTAAATGCTGATGACAGAGAAGGCAGGAGGCAGGAGGCAGGGAGATGTTGAAACATCTAAAGGGGAGGTCGTGATGCCTGTAGGAAGTTGCTTCAGAGGGTTTGGGGAGGGGGGAGCCTGATGGGAGTAGGGCCTTACCTTAGGCTGGGAGGGGGCGGAAGGGCATTTCATTCATAAAGCAGGAAGGCAGGAGGAAGGTGGCTGCACACATGGGGAGGTTTCTGTATTCTACATGTTCCGGCCTCACCCCTACTCCTCCTGTGCATCACGTTACAAAGGTCAAACGCAGCATGTGCTTGAATACGTGGGTCACTACGAAAGTTTTGAGATAGACGGTTATGGTCTCTTACTTCACTTCCAAGAATCACAGTTAGCAGAGTCCTTTCTGAGTCCCCCATGCAAGTTCCACTCACTCAGCTTCTCAGGGTTGCTGGGAGGGCTTCATTTGTTTCGGTCCACGAGGATTTTACGTTTCTTGATTTTAGCGTATCTCAAAACTTTTGTTATGACCCAAGTCACATCATTTCATTTGCCATTATTTTATTGTAACATTAATGAGGAAAATAATAGATGTCTGTAGGGTCTGCGTGTGCTCCCCAGGTTTGAGAGGGTTTTGTTTAGAGACTCTGGTTTCCACTCATATTCTAAAGATGTGCACCTTGGGTTAAGGGGCATGACCCTTGTGTCCCCAGGTCAATGAGTATGTGCCTCCTGGGAGATCCAGGCTGACTGTGAACTGGAATACCTGGGCAATAATTAGCTTCCTTGTGTTTATTAAATGTATAGCTCACATTTAGCTCAATGTTTAGTATGAGAAGCGTTTCAGTCTTTATCTGAAAGTTTGGTAATGTCGTGGTGACCAGAAATATGCCGTAGGGATGTAACTCCCACTTATATCCATGAGCCCATGGTGTTTCCCTTAACGTTGCAATTTCCAAGAACCTATTAATGACATTCGGTGAGGATTTACTGGAATAAATTAGTCAGCAGAAACTACCCCAATGCTTAAGTTATGCTAATTTGCTACTTGTTTAGTCAGTCACATGTGGGTTAGTATTTGCTAATTATAAAGAGAGTTTAAAAAAAAATCTAAAGAAAGCCCAACATGAATAAATTCCACCACCTCATTTGTTCAGTTTTCTCATCTCAGCCCTTTGAAAAATCAGAAAAATATATCAGGATTTCCCACCTGCATTTAATGTGTCAAAATCAGGGTGACTGAAGCTGGGTGGCTGCACACAGCTTTGAAACAAACACGACTACACCATCTTGGTTCCTGCGTTGGAATCCTTTTTGTTCTGCATTGCCGCGGAAGTTATTTTCGGAAAATCATATGGATTTTTCATTGAAACATCTGTGTTAACTTTTATTATCCCTGGTCTGCTTTGTAATTTTGGAAACAGATATAAAGAACAAGCGACTCAAAGCACAGTAATATAGTGGGAAGCATCCTTCATAAGTCAATTGAGGAATTTAATAATCTCTTTAGAAATAAGCTCTGCAGCTATGAGAAAAATGTGTGGGTTAAAGGCCTTCCAATTAAGAAAGGTTTCTCTGTGGATTTATAGGCTGGTGGTTCACTCTTCCTGTTCGTGTTTCCATAGCAACTGTCAGGTAGATTTTCTGCTACTTGCTAGGAAGTTGGAAATGTTGAGTCTGGTTGAGCCTTTTCAATTCAGTGAAGCTTAAGTGAAATTCTTTGCAAGGAACTGGCATTTAGCCTGGGTCATTTATTCATATCTAGAGAAAAAAAAATCAATTATAGTAATCAAATGTGCAAATTTTTTATTGGTATTATTTTTGGTACATATTTTGTGCTATAATCTATTTTTAATGGCAGAGTACTAAAGGTTTACAGGGCTGCAGCTGGCCTCCTCCCTCTCTGATGGCTTGTGGCTTTAATTACAACCCAAGACGTAGGAAGACACGTCTTTTTCTGGCCGACTTTTGCAAGTTATAATCACCCCCGGTGATGTTCTGAAGCCAACTAGGATCCGAGAGCTCCTTAGGTTGAGACACCTATATTGCAGGCAATACAACCTGCAACCTTTTCTTCTGATAGTCCCCCTGTCCTGTTGGTTATTTGAATTAAAGCCTAGAGAAATAAATAATGCATATGCCAGTCTCTAAACTTCTTGGGAGGACATTGTCTGCATTTTCCCGTCAGGTGAAACTTGCCTGGGCGTTGCTCGCTATGGTTAATTTCAACCCACGTTGACTGATGCCTGACAGCTCCCCGTAGGATGGTCTCCTCTCATCCTCGAAAAGAGAGAGAGAGAGAGAGAAAACAACCGAGCATGCCGGTGGCAAAGGAAGCTCCTTACGTAACACACAGCCCGGGCCACACGCAGGACAGATGTGGAAGGGGCAGTGCTGGCTGCGTCCTTTGTTTGCCTTTCTGCTCACTGGCACAGAAACCGCAGCTTCTACAGAAAATGTCACAACTCTTATTCACACAGTGGTGCTATTTTTATCTACCAGCTCCCCTGTGGACATTTCTTATAAGATATGTTATTTACAACAATTGCTGTAGCTGCATATTTCAGTTCGTTTTGTTCCATTCTCCTCTTTTCTCTTATCGTTTGTATATGACGCCTTTACCGATGACACTGATGCTCTATAATATACCTGGCAACTGATCGGTCATAAAAATCCAGGTAAAACAGAGAGAGATTTTTAAATATAAAAGTCAGAGCCATAATGTCTTTTACTTCCTTGCCATGCCTTGTTTTTTCCTTTCTTCTATGCAGCTAACTAAAAACTTTCTGAGAAGAGCCGTTGAAGCTGACAGCGGCTGACTCTTAGTTTCTATGGTAGGAAGTGGAAATGAGGCCGCTCAGCGCTGCTCTCAATTTTATTTACTCTAAAAGGTGGGCAATTTTCCCTTAAAATAAATCATACTTGGAGTGACATGGCTTAGTTGGCGCAAGATACGTCTATGCCCAGGAGCCCAGAGAAGGGGACAAGTGGACCCTCTGAGTGTTTGTGGGGATCTGAAGTGCTGCGGGGAGGCGGGGCCGCCTCTCTTAGTTGCAGAAATATATTAGAATATGTATGTGTGCAGATGGAAAAATCTCTCAGCCACAGTAATCACTCTGACTCCTGCTTTGACACTTGTAAACAGATCCACTGTGGGTAAAATAATGCAGTGGGAGCCTCTGGCTCTGTGGAAGCAGAAAGGCTTAGATTTTGTCCACCACTCTCAGTGGGTGGGAGAAAAATCAGGCCCCCTCTCTGCTGCTGACACTTACACATAGCTCAGACCCTCCTCTCCTGCACCTGCCTCCAGCCCACTTAGGTCCAGCATGAGTTCAGGGTGGGGTCTGAGCCATCTGCAGGGCCACCGGGAGGATGTGGGAGGAAGTGTTGAGAGGGCCACCTGCTCCACCCCCCATGCGGCCCCTCAGCTCAGGGTCAAGGTCCCCCTGCCAGGGCTTCTGTGTCCATGACCTCCTGGAGCTCCCTGTGCCTCACCCCTGAGGCTCTGGCTCCTGCTGCGTGGACTCCCAGCTTCCAGGCTGGCCTGAGCACTCCTCTTCCAGATTTCAGTTCCTGGAAGAATGGAGACCTCCTCTGAATGGACCTCAGGATCCATGTCTTTGACCTCACAGTGGGACGACTTCCCCAGGGCTATGTCCCTGTGCACCTCTGGCTGATGGCAGGTGTCTTGCTGAGCCACAAAGGGGCGGGGGCAAGTTGGCTCTTCCCCCTTTTCACCTCCTTACTTCCCCACCTTCACCTCATTCTCCCAGCCTGAGTCTTCTCTCTGCCTTTCTTTACAGCCGTGTCCCTGCTCCGCCTCAGCTCATCCTTCATCTGCTCTGTGACAGCATGACAGACAGGAGTGCTGGTACTAAGGCAGTGTCTGTGCCCTGCAGTTCAGATCACACCCTCCTCACGCCCCGCCCTCGATACCTACAGCCAGCGAGGCTTTGCTGAAATACCAATTCAGACATTGGGAAAGACCGTCCCCAGCCCCGCCAAGCCTTCCTGCCATGTGCCTCCCCCCCAGGGCTCTGACAAATGGTGACGAGGTCCTTAACTGCTCTGTGCCTTGGTCTCTGCGCCCACCCAGCGGGTATCTAGATCCCACTGCTGCGAGGATCAGGTTAGCTGATCTGCATGGAATCAGTGGGACAGTGAGTAGCACCCAGAAGGTGCTTGATAAATATTAGCTTTATTCTTATACTTTATGGGAGGTTTTATCCCCAAGAGCTCAAGCTCTGAACTTATACACATAAGTGCTTGAATCTCTTTGCTACCATTTGCTGCCTGTGTGACCTTGACTAAGTTCTAAAAATTCACTGAGACTGCTTCTTTTCTAGTAAAATGAGGACACCATCCTTGCTCCCCAGGGCTGCTAAGGGCATGTATGGAGGTGAAGCATCTGTGACCTCCAGCATGTAATGCCCACCCCCAGTAGCAACTTGTCTTCCCCTTTAGCAGGGTGATTTTTTATTTAACTAGTATTAATTATTATTTCTGTCTTTAACTCCCCATTGTGTGCCTAAAACACTTATTCATCATTTTCCTCCATCTTACTACCTCCTTTTTTTTTTTTTTTTTTGGTTTGAGGGTAAGTGTTATAACATCATAGCTCACAGCAATCTCAAACTCTTGAGCCCAAAAGATCCTCTTGCCTCAGACTCCTAAGTAGCTGGGATTCCAGGTGCCCCGCACAATGTCCAGCTATTTTTAGAGACAAGTCTGCTCTTGCTCAGGCTGGAAAGCCACCCGTGTTGGCCTCCCCAGGGTACTGGGATTACAGGCGTGAGCCACTATGCCCAGCTATTTCCTTTCTTAAAGGTGATTTCTCTTTCATGTTTAGTGAAACCTCTGTCTCTTCCATGTGCCAAATCTGAGAGGCCCAAAACGTAAGAGAACACCCTTCCATGCCTTTGCAAACCTGGGTGAGTATTTTTAAGAGGCTGCTTTAAAAAGCAAGGGGACATCTCCACTGGCTGTGCTGAGATACAAGTCACAACAAGGGCATGTTTTTACCATGGTGCAGGGAGTAGTAATTAAAAGCAGTGTCTTCCAGATGCCCCCAACCACCAGAAATCCACTCCTGATTTTAACTTTACTACCTTAGAGGCATGAAGCACTAGGGATGGCCTGTGTCCAGCTTCTCCCATCCTCATCCCAGGTTCACATTTAGACTTCTTCTTATTTAGTTCATCAGTCCCAGATGTGGGCCTCAGCCCCCTTGTTATGCTTGCGGTCTCTGCAAGCGCAAAGCAGGGAATTATTCTTGTCAAATGAGCCCCTTCCAGATTGGCTAACTCGCAGATCAGAGCTCTCCGCAGAAGAAAAGACTTCCTGGCTCAATGTGTCAGTTCCTTTTCATGTAGTGAGATCTTTCAATTTGCAGCATAACCCCTGCAGCACTGGAGAGAAAAGATGTTATGTCTGAAACGCTGAACCACGATCACCCCTGCCTACCATTATGTTTCCACAGGCATTTCTATAAAAAGCTGCGAAACCAAGGGGTCTGAGATCTGACACCTGAAACGGCTGCAGTCACACAAAGGCGCCCCTTCTCCTGTCTTGCTGACTGACCTACCCGTCCTGTCTTTCCACATAGAGCCCATAACTCCACATTTAGGGCGATGACCAGCCGCGTACTGCACACACACTCTGCACAGTTCTCACTTCTCTCTTGGGTGCTTCCCCTGTGAGTCTGGTGTCACACTCCGGACCATGTTCCCAACCCTGTTCTGCCCCTTATCATATATATTCTATCCTTTCCTGGAGTTCTCTGATGGTTCTTGCCCTATCAAACACCAAATCCTAATGACAGCTCATATTATTGCAGACCTGCTGCGGGCCACATACCATACTAAGTGTTTCCTGTGGGTGGCTATGTGGCGATGCATCAGTTCTTTTGAAACCTCACCACAATCTCATGAAGGAGGGATTTTTGCAGGGGAAGAAATTGAAGCTAAATTTCTCCCAGGTGGTTGATGGTCAAGCTGAAATTTGAACTCAGGGTCTGCATGCTTAACCATAAATTATTCTGATCTTCAACTATAAGGTGTGTAATATAGACAACTACAATTAATTCTCATTATTTACAATAGTTGTGTTCTAGAAAGTCATTGCAAACACTGAGTGTGTGACTATAGAAACATTGTTCCCAAGGGGAGAAACAGGGTTAGGTTCCTAAGTGCCTCTGGTGACGTTGTTTTGGTCCACTGATTAGTACATGACCTGTTTTATGTGTGTTTCTGTTTAAAGACATCTATTTAATACATATGATTGGTCACCAGTGTAGAACTCCCGGCCAGCAGCGCTGAAAATCATGCCCGAAGGGAGCTTTTGTAACACATGCATTTTCTCCATAAGCTCCTTGCACATAGGAACACTGGACAGGACTTGCACATTTCTCTAGGGGGCCTTTATAATCAGCCAAATCACTAGCAAAACACATGGAAAATATGGTATCAAGTAGACCATGAAAAGGACTCTTGTTTACAGCAGGAGAGCTGAAACAAGAACACAGGGGCCACCTCGTGTGGCCTCACCCGGGGCAGACCAACTGGGTAACTCAAATTTTTGACTACTCTGGACACCTGCAGATGACTCTAAAAGTCATTGTGGGTATTGAGTTAGGGATTACAAGTCAATTTTAGAGGGTAGGCGAATTCACAAATAGGGAATCTGTGAATAATGAGCATCTACTTTACTGAATAGCTGGGAGAAAAGTCTCAGGAGGTCTTAAAACAAGAGCAGAACTACAAGTTGGTGGTGAGGGGAGCGCAGTCCAGGCGGGGCTCTCCTACCAGCACTGGGTCATCCCACTGTCCTCCTGAATTCTCTACTCTAAGCAAGAAAACACAACACTCCAGTCACTTCTCCATACAGCGAATGAAGTTTCATATCTCAGAAGTACCTGTGTATCTTGACTCCCTTGTTTGGATTTTAGAAAGAAGTTTTCGTTCGTAAATGCACAACCTCTACATCTACAACTTACGTTTCTCTTTCTCTGCGATGGATTAGAATGGCATCTGAGTAGCAGATATTAAATCATATTTTCTTTAGGGACAAAGTAAACAATTGGTAGGAAAAAGCAGTGGAGAGTAATCCATCCCTATTCCCACCCTTTAGCTCTCTCTTCCCACTTCTTTAGCTAAGAAGTAGAGGTGGCGGAGCTGAGGGTGGAGGGGCAATGTAAGTTCCAGAGTGTTTCTTTCTCATCTTGCTACTCAGAGAGGGTCTGTGGGCCAACAGCCTTGGCATTACCTGGGAGCTTGTTAAAAAGGGGAACACTCAGCACCCCCCCCCAAACCTGCTGAATTTGAAACTGCATTTTAATGAGCTTTTTGTGTGCTTCCTGTGTAAATAAGAATAGAGCTTTGCAAAATCTGACTCAGATTCCAGTGTCGCTCCATGAGACCAGCTACCTGTTAATCCTCCTCTGCTCCGTCACCAGCTTTTGCATAGTGCCAAGATCACTGGAACCTCACTGCGAAACGCCAGGATGCTGTCTGGGGCTCCCACCTACCAGGTCAGCCCTGCATGTTCTCACTCAGGGGCTGATCGTGTTTCTCACCCATGACCAATACCCGGGCTGAAATGTTTAAGTTTCAAAATAGCCCACTCACCTCTCTTCATCTACCAAATGATGTTTCCCCTGGTCATATGTCCTAGATGACAAATATTGAATTTCTTAGCTAACTTGGAGCAGAATATACACCTGAGAGTTTTTAATTGTTCATTTTTTTTTCCAGCAATGCTTTAGTCCCACATGGTTGCCCTAGTCAGAGGCCCATGATTCTCAGAGCTAGACAATGCAAATTCTTAATGTTTCCGTGTAATTTCTCTTTTCTACAGTTTCCCAAATCTGTAGAATAATAGAAAGATAATAGGCTGCCTATTTCACAGAGACTTTAAAGGTCAAATTAGAAAGTGAAAAAGTGCTTTCTAAAACGCGAAATCTTATGCAAATTATTTTTATTACTGTTGCTACTAAGGAGAAAGCTCAGTGTTAATGCTCCTAACAAATCAGCAATTTATGTATATGCAGGAGAATAGACATGTATATATTCCTTTTCCAGTGAGAAATCTTTCTGTACGTTTGGCATTAGAGTTTTAGAATCACTAGTTGAAATCTCAGGAACCAGATCATACCTCGTAGCCATCTGAATGTTGCCTTTGCGGGTGACCACCAGACAACTGGAACATCCAGCTTCTTTCTGCAGCCTGAGGTTCTTAAAATGCAATGAAAGTATTTGGATCATTTTTAATGGAAATGCCACCCTTGATATTTATGAGACCACCAGAGACCAGGAAACTCTCTAAAAGGCCTCTTTTTGTGTCGCCCTTGCAAAGCACAAACAGTTGTCACATTAAATGCCCAGTCAGGTGGTCATTCCCTGCACACAGGGAATGACATATTTTTCAAGCGAGGGTGCACAGGTTGTAATGGATAACCTCAATAGCTCCTCAGATTCAGAGTCTGGGTGCCCCCCATTTTCAAAGGTGTAGTAAGATATGTGTCATTTGGGAAGCCTCCAGCTGCTGCATGCTTTGGAACCAGGGGCCAGTCAAGCCCTTAACTCATGCTGGTTAATGAAGAGAGGTCCCCAGCGCCTAGGTCACTTCCTCGTGGTACCGAGGTGTGTGGTGGGGGATACTTGTCTGAGCTGTTAGAATTCAATTTAGTAATATTCCGCGTCTGGGGTATAGTGTCACTAGCACATCCAGTTGAGTCTGCTCAAACCCTACATGAGGCCCAGTGGATTGAGGGAGTGATGGGACACACGGGCCTGAGTCCTGAGCCGGGAGCAGGCTGGCAAGCAGTGAGCTCCAAGGCTTGGGGTTTATTATTTCCTCTTCCCTCACTACTCAGGAGTATTGTGTTCCAGTTAATGCCATGCAGTTGAGGGCTCAGTGTCCCCACCCAGCATGTAACTCCTGTGTGCTCACAATAACAGCATCTTAGAAGAATAGCTCAAATATGTTCTGCAAGGAACAGACGCTAGCTGCTCCGATGGCATTCTTCCTCTCTTTTTAAAACTTGACACCATTTTCATTTCAGCATTCTGTTTAAGTTTGGACATAAGATGTCTGGAAAGAACTTTGGAAAAATAAAATTTCCTTAATTAAAAAAGAGTTAGTGGACAGTTACCAGAGAAGTAATGGCATCTTATTAACAAATCGCCTTAAATGATACCCCATGATATTTAGGCTTGTTAAAAGTGTGTGCTTAGAATTCTGATGCCAGGCACTGAGGATTCAAAGGTGACAGGGACCTGTCCCTGACCCCGAGAAGGTGACAGTCAAGACAGAAGAGTAGAGTCACTAGTGTGATGGGGGTGACGTGGGGAAGATTAGAACAACTGCTGTGGACACAGAGAGAAAGGGAACCAGCCCAGAGCTTCCAGGAGGCCTCCCGGAAGGGGTGTTGCCTGTGTGTTACTAGGATGAGTAACATAAATTAGATGCTATGTGGGGAAGGAAATCCAAGGGAAGGTAATCTCACACACACGGGTACATAAGTGAGGGGAAAAACTTCAGGGACAGGAAAGGATGAGCAGCTTAGAATTCTAGAGAACAGTGTCTGAAGGAGTGTGAGGTAGAGAGGCAGGCAGAGGCCCAGTGCAGGTCAGGAAAGAGTTTTCTCTTTAGAGAGAGAAGATGGGGCAACAGATTCAGGAAATAATTCGGAGGCAGTTGATTGGAGGCTCTGAAGGGGCGAGGAGGGCGTCTTTCCGAAGAGTCACCAGGGGTCCTGTTGTTTCTGCTTTATGTCCCTGGGTCAGTGGTGCTGACTCTTTATGGAAATAGGGAAACCAGGAAGGAGAACAGGTGGGGGTGGTTGTGGATTAGACCTTGAGCTTGGAGCCTGCAGAGCTCATGAAACATCCAAATATCGCCTAGCATTCAGATGAAGTGATGTCTAAAGCTCAGAGGAACAGCATTGAATACAATTTAAGGGCTTTTAAAAAACAATTAATTATTCTTTGATGACTTTCCTAATGGATCATTGGAATGTTTCAATGTTGTATTTTTGAAATCAACTTCAATTCTACATTCTAACCAATATGATAAAGGTATGGTTATCATTTCAATAACAAGAATATTTATATTCTTATATTTCCTTAAGAGTCTTTGTTATTTTCTTTAAGAGTTTGCATTTTTTTTTGCAATGAAGTCCATTTTTGTTACTGATTTCTTATTTATTTAAAAATATAAAACATGCTCATTGGTGATTGGACATTATATATAAAAAAGAAAACATTCATTATTTAAAAAGTAATATTCATATTTCTAAGTTTCAGATCTTATTCCCCTAAAATAAATCTGACTCCATTTCATATCCAAACAGCAAAAACAAAATATTCATCCTGCACAGGAAGGTTTCATACTATTTTCAAATATATGTCACTTGAATTTTTTTTGTGAATAGTTCAATGACTTTTTGTTAAGAAAGAACCTTCAATTCCCATTTTAACATATTCTTTCAAATACCTTAGATGATCGCAAAAATATTCTTTTAGACATCAATGGAAAAGTTTATGATCACATATTTCAGGTTCTGCTTATTTTTCTTATAATAAAAAAAGAATAAGTGAATCTGTATCACTTGTTGCTATGGTAACTAACAGATTTCTATATTGAGGAAGAACATGAAATTTTTCTAAATGCATTTCTATCCTCATGATATATGTCTCTGTATAGACAAGACTGCATATTTGGGGTGATTTTAAGTCCAGCCCTCTTCCCTACATAGAAACAGGTACCATCAGTGCTGGGTCTTGGTAACTGGTTGGTACACACATATTGTACATGTTGGACAAGAAGGAAATTGATCACCATTATTTAAAAAAAAAGATTGAAAACGATTTTCAAGTATTTGTGCTTTAACTCTTAAAAAGTTCTATAAATATCTCGGTTTCTTAAAGTAATTTCAAATTTGAAATTCATTGGTAAATCATCTTTCTGCCTCAGTTCCAGTCTGGGTTGGCTGTAAATAAGCACATTGCACGTACAATCGCTTATTAAGAAAATTTATGACAACTACATTTGGACTCTGTGCTAGATTTTTAATCTAGAGGAGGTGACAATCACAAAGCAGGTGATTATACAGAATATGGATAATGGTACATGCCAAGGTGGAAATAGAAACAGTTATCCTAGGAGCACAGAGAAAGGGCATCTAATTTAGCCTGAAGGCATGAAGGAGAATTAGAGGAGCGGGGAAAAGGGAGGTAAAAAGAAAGGGAGAAAGGTGATGACTCTATGAAGTCTTGATGAAGGAGGCTTACCTTGTCTTTTTTTTTGAGACAGTGTCTCACTATGTCACCCTCTGTAGAGTGCTGTGGCATCACAGCAACCTCAAACTCTTGGGCTTAAGTGATTCTTTTGCCTCAGCCTCCCAAGTAGCTGGGCCCACAGGCGCCCACCACAAGGCCTGGCCATTTTTTGGTTGTAGTTGTCATTATCGTTTGGCAGGCCTGGGCCAGGCTGAAACCCACCAGCTCTGTTGTATGTGACCAGTGCCCTAACCACTGAGCTACAGGTGCTGAGCCAGGACACTCTTGTCTTAAAAATAATTAATACTTATACAGACAACTGAGATCATACTTGACAAGTACAAAAAAATGACCACATGTACTTACAAAAACAGTTCTTTGTGTGTGAAGGCACAGTTCAAGGGCGACACACGAGTGGATACCAACAATTCAGTTTAACTACCTTTTTCGAGCCTCTACTATTGCCAGACACCCACTAAAAACAAGGGTGGCTAGCTTGTGTGAAACTTAACCTCAAAAACTTCTAAAACCCTTAGGATCTTGCCCTATGGTAAGACTCTAAAAATCAATATTTAATAAATACTGCTAATCTACTATACAGCCACTTGTTTCAGTTAAATATTCAAGTAAGAACATAAAAGCAACAAATTCTGGAATGTAAAAATATAAAGTGGAGGATGTTCTAAAAGGATACCTACACCAGAAAATAGGAGAGGACAAGAAATGACAAGTGAAATGCTCGAGTCTGTGAAATTTTTTGAAGCTTCTGCATCATAAGAAGTCATAAAATTTAAAGAGATCCCACAAACTGAGAAAATAATTGGACAATGTATAGTAGGAAAAAAATTAATGCTCTTAATAATTTTTAGTGCATACTATTTTTTTACCTATTTATTTAGCAGTTAAAAGAATATTTTTCAATTGCTAATATGCAGCATTTGGGTTGCCTGTGAAGAAACTGACTATTTCATACGTTATTCCAAGAGGTAAAAGTTGATAAAAATTCTTGTGTAGGGCACATCTGAACTATCAGTAACTAGGTTTTATAGTATGCAAAACTTTCAACATAGCATTCTGGCATGAAGAGCATAATCTGAGTAAATAAATAAGTATAGATCTGTACAAGGAAGCTACTAGCATTTTCAATCAAGTGCTCTTAGTAAAAGTGAAAAAAACACTATTACCCAAAATGTCCAAAAACAGATGATTGATTCAATGCATTAGGGTACACCTGGGCATTTGCCACTATAGGATAATAATCGTGCTTATTACATAGTTACTGAATAAATATTGGTAAGATTTATTTTCATGGACATATTTTCATTAAAATGTTTTAGTGACCAAATCAGTACACATAAAAATAGGTATAATATATCTATACTTCTGAATTTCTTCAGTTATATGCTACTCAGATATGTTGTATTTGTGTGTGTGTGTGTGTATTTTTGTATCTAAAACAATTGTAATATAAAGGCCAACGAACCTGGGGAAAAAAACATTTGAATATAAGTCATGCTACAGAAGAAAGATTTTCCAATGGGTCAAGAGTCCTCTGGACGAGAACTGAGATTGTTAAGAGAAAATAAAAGAAAGTGGGACTTGTAAATAAATTGCAGGTAATAAAATAAGAATAAACTTGCATATGGTCTAAGAAAACAAGGTAGGAATAGGCAAAGGACAGGAGATGGAGACCAAGGAGAATGTGTCATTAATAGATTAATCTAAGGCTCTAGTTTTGAAAGTCAGTCTTAAGACAGAAAAAATAATCAGGAGAGCAAAGATGGGGTCTGAGGCAAGAGGAAAAAGACTTTCTGAGGGAGAAAAAAAATGTTTCAGGAGCCTTACAGCAAATGTTGGTAAACTATAACTGATCTGTTTTTAATTAAGGTATGACCTAAACATTTTAAAATAGTTAACACAAAATCAAAAGAATAATGTTTCTTTTACATGGGAAAACTATTTAAGATGCAAATATCAGTGTCAATCAATAAAGTTTTATTGGAACACAGCCATGCTCATTTGTTTATGTGTTGCCATGGTTGCTTTATCACCACAAGGCAGAGTTGAGTTCTTTAGGTCCAACGCTTCTCATAACACTTAAAATATTTACTGTCTTGCCATCTACAGAAAGTTTTCTGACCCTGCACCCCCACCCCCAGTCTAGAGTCTAAAGGAAACATTAAAGAACAGGCAAATCTTTAGGAAAAGCATTAAATAAGAATTGCTAGCTTGATGTCAAAATAAATGAGATTCTGAAAATAAAGTATGCTTTAGAAGATGGATTTGATGATTAGAAACCTGCTTCAAACCTTGCCCTATTGCTCACTAGGTGTATAACCTTGGGCCAGTTACTTGATCTCTGCTAGCTTCAGCTTTGTCAAATGTAAAATGAGAAAATAATTGTATGTACTTCCTAGAAAATGCATAAGAGTTAAGTGAAGTATGTAAAGCTCTTAGCACAATGACTAACATGTAACATGTTCTCAAGAAATTTTAGCTGCTATTATCATCATCATTCCTTACCAAAAGTGCCTAGTGAATATCATAGATGATATCTTAATGAATATGAACATCAAGGAAGGGAAAAAGGGGACATACATATAGTAGTCATTGATAAAGAGTTGCTCTACATTGCTTATAAGCTCCAGGGAGTGTCCAATGCCCAGCACAACCCACTCTGGCAACATTTGGCTTTTGCTTTGCATTTCACTCTGCTCCACCTGTCGGAGACGCTCAGTGCAACTACTAATGGCTTCCCCACCAGCACAGAGAGTCCTCACAAGTTTCATTCCACCCTGATGCTTCAGTCAGTCCAACCAAGGGTCTCTTGGTTCAGCCCCTGGCATTCAATTTCTGATATAATCAAGGCTATTTGCTTCTAGACCAAAACTGATCCTTCACTAGCCCTAATAGAAAGTTAAATTTGTGTATTTTTTTGTTTCAAAAAAGTTTAAGAAAATGGAAATGGGCAACAGTAAGTGAAGACATATTTTAGCACTGAATAGAATATTTTTTAAATTAAACTATTTGAAATATGAAAAAAAAAAAAGTTAAATTTGTGATAAACTCATACAGTGAGCCAAAGAATGTGAAGTTTGACTGGACTGTTTATAAACTGAAAGAGCTTTGGAGTCTGAGGCAAATGAAGGGTCATGTATCTTTCTTTCTCCTATCATTGAAGATAGGCTTTCTCTGTTTCTTCTTTGAATTTCTCATGGGTAAGGATGAGAGCCAATTCACTGTCTCTGTCATAATCCTCTGGTTTAGAATTCAATACCAAGAAGTGGGCAGTTCTCCAGATCACTGGGGAAGAAAATAAGATGCCTCACCCCAGGCCATTGATTGATTGTGTTGGCACACATGCGCCCCTCTGATCCATTGACCATGTTGGAGTGGATGAGTGATAAAGCTCCTTCACACTTTCTAGAGCCTGGAATGGCGTGAGCAGTGTTAACCCAGAGAAGGCGCTAGTGTATGCCATGTGCTGACCTTTCCTTCAAACTTCAGCTCCAGCCACTCCCGTAGACTGATTTACATGCCCTTTCTCTGTACTTCCAGAATGTCTCGGTCATACCTCCAGCCTGAGTAAACTCATTAAGGGTGAAGTTTCTTCACCTTTATCATTTGGTCCTCCTCATAGTTCTAGCACACATTTTGTGCTCAATAAATATCTATTGAATAATTAGTATACAAATGAGTAACAAGAACTTATGGGATCAAACACAAGCAAGGGTCAATAAATCCATGAAAAATACTCAGCATTCCTATTCATCAGGGAAATACAAACCAAAACCACCATGAAGTGTCCTCTCACCAGTCAGAATGGTTATTGTCAAAATAACAAGTTGGTGAGGACGCAGAGAAAAGGGAACTTTCAAACGTTGGAGGCAATGTGATCTAGTCCAGCCATTACAGAGGACAGTATGAAAACTATAACTATGAACAGAACTACCATATGATTGAACAATCCCTCTGCTGTTTAGATATATCCAAAGGAAATGATATCAGCATGCCAAAGAGATACCCGCACCCCCGTGTCTATCACAGCACAGCTTACAATAGCCAAGATATGAAATCAACCTCTATGTGTCCATCAGTAGATGAATGGATAAAGAAACTGCAGTCATATGCACAGTGGAATATTATTCAGCCATAAAAGAAGGAAATCCCATCATTCACAGCAACACGAATGAGGCGGGATGACATTATGTTAAGTCAGGAATAAGAAGGTCAATCTTGCATGCTCTCACTCATCTCTGGGAAGCTACAATAGAAGCTACAAGTTCATGCTACAGAACAATGATTTTCAACCATTGCATCATGAGAGGATCTTAGATGTGCCATGAAGCATTTTAAAGATCATGAATTAAATTATTTTTTAAAGAAGTTCAAAGCCTAGTAAGTATATTCTTTTTTATATTAGCATATTCTATTTTATATTAAGTATATTCTATTTTATATCACTCTTTTTTATTTTATCAATATAATTTCAATATGCCACAGAAGATTAACTATAGGTTCAACTGTGCTGTGAGATAGAAAAGCTGAAAAAGACTGCTACAGAAGTAAAGACTAGAGTACTGGTCACCAGATCCAAGAAAGGAAAGAGCAGCTGGGGATAGAGAGAGGCTGGTTAGAGGATACAGAATTACAGCTGAGTATGAGGAGGAAGTTCTAGGGTTCCACAGCACTGTGGAATGACAATAGCTTATTACGTATTCTCATGTAGCTGGAAGAGAGGATTTTAAAAGTTTCCAATACAAAAACTAATGTTTGAGGTGATATGCTAATTACCTTAATTTCATCACTGCCTAGTATATGTATCAAAGCATAACTATGTGCCAAAAAAGTACGAACAATTATGTGCCAATTAAAAATGAATTAATATTTTAGAAATCATAGGAAAGGTTGGTTGGATAGATGAGAGTAAAGCTAGATATTTTTATAATTGTTCAAATTAATTTAATTTAGGTGGCTCTGTTGTACAATGATAGCCCATTGGACTTCTAGAGGCTGGAAGCATTTAATTTAATAACTATCATTTATAAATTCTAAATATATGTATGCTATATATACATATCTACAATTAAGTTCACAAACTCACTCTAGTAGAAGTGCTACGTATCTCGTTATTGAATATGAATGCTGTCACCCTCAAAGTATTCCCCTTGGGAAGCCATGCAGTGATGCCAACACCCAGTCTTTTGTCTGATAAAGGGCGTCTATTAAAAAAATCAAAGAACTATAGCTAACATATGCATAATGGGAAGAAACTGAATAACTTCCCCTAAGATTAGGAACAATGTGAACATATCCTCCAACACTCTTATTCAACATCCTAATGGGAGCATTAGATAGTGTTATAAGCCATACAAAAAACTTCTCAATTTATAAAAATTCTCTATTGAGTGACTTTAGAAAAGTCAAAAATTGGAAATGAAAAAAAATTTTAAGTAACATTTATATAATAATAAAACCAAAACACAGCCATAGCTAAGTATAAAAATATATTTTAAAAATATGTAGGCTGTGTATGCTAAAGACTACAAAACACCAATTAAATAAATCAGAGAAAATCTAAGTAAATAGAGATATACTCATACACTGTGTTTATGGAACAGAACACTTAATATTGTTAAAATGTCACTTCTTCCCAAATCGAACAGTATGTTTAAAGCAATCCCCAGAAATCCCATGGAGGATTTTTTTTTTTTTTTTAAATATCACCAGCAATTTGAAAATGTATAGAGAAAGACAAAAGGATTAGTGAAGACAATTCCTGTCAAATACTTGTATCCAGAATACAGAAAGAACTCTTAAAACTCAACAAGGAAGCATCAAACAAACAAAAAATCCCCACCAATTTTGAAAACGGCAAAATATTTGTGCAGACACTTCACCAAAGAAGATACACAGATGTCAAATGAGCACAAAAACAGATGCTCAAAATTATCGGTCATTAGGAAAATGCAAATTAAAACCACAGTGAGATACCATTATACATGTCTTAGGATGGCTATTATCAAAAAAAGAGACTGACAATACCAAATGGTGACAAAGCTTGGGAGCAAGTGAAATCTTCACATACTATTGGCGAGAAGGCAGCCTGGGGCAGCAACGGGAGAAGACAGTTTGGCAATTTCTTATGAAGCTAAACGTACACTTACGTAAGACCCAGCTATCCTACTTGATGATGTTTGCCCTGAAATTTAGGTTCACACACACTCCTGTGCACAAAAGTTCATACCATAGAAGCTTACTCATAATTACCAGGAACTAGAAACAACCCAAATGTCCTTCAACCCAGGAGAAGGTTATGTATAGAATATGACTGGCATGAAACGGAATACGAGGCACTGATAGAAATGAATGATCTGTTGAGTCATGTGACCACATGAATAAGCCCCAAAGCCTAGAAATTCTACGATTTCTAATGTATGATGTTCAGGGAAAAGCCAAACTTCAGCAGTTGCCTGGATTTGGTGGGGCTTATGGGTAATGAGGTAATTTTAGGGTGATTGGTCATTCTGTATTAACCAGGGCAATGATTACATGACTAGGTATCTGTCAAAACCCATAGACCTATATATCATAAAGAGTAAATTTTGCTGTAAGTAAATAATAAAAAATTATTTTATAGTTGGTCAAGGGAGAAAAAAGGGTTAAAAATGGTGTAATAACTTATGTAAATACCTGATTCAAACAGAGTTAGTCTTAGTGTGAGATCATTGCATCACTTAGAGTATCATAATTGACCTATGTTTAATTTTTGTTTTTTGTTTTTTGAGATGTGGTCTCAGTCTATTGCCCAGGCTAGAAGGGAGTGGCATGATTGTAGCTCACTATAACATCAAACGGGTAGGTTCAAGTCATCCTTCCTGCCCAGCCTCTTGAGTAGCCAGGACTACAGGTGGGTGCCACAACACCAGGCTTATGTAAAAAAAATTTTTTTACAGACAAGGTCTCACTATGTTGCTCAGGCTGGTCTCAAAATCTTGGCCTCAATCAATTCTCCTGCATTCAGCCTCTCAAAGTGCTGAGATCATAGACAGAAACCACACTGCATCCAGCCCAATGTTTAAATTTGATCAGAAAAAGTAAATAAAGTCAATATATACATATAAGGAGAAAAAGTGATAGGAAAAATATTGGGCTATAATTTTGCTTAAAAATAAATCTGTGGGAATGTATACAGTGTAGCAAAAACAAAGTTAATCTGGTTTGGCCCAGTCATTTAGATGAATCTCATTAGCAGAATAGATTCAAATTAAATTAAAAATTCTCAATCACGTCAGGTACACCATAAAATTGTAAGAGTCGTCTACTGCGAATTTCAGGAAGGTATTGGTACAGTGTTTGGTCATTGTTACAGAAATGTGAGCTGGTTGAAACATCTTGGCCCTACCAATAACACAATGCCTCATTCTAAAGAGTTTGTGAATGCTTCGAACTCTACCCAGCTGGTTTCTGCAGAACAGAGTATGTTCCACCTGCTAGTAACCTCAGGAGGTTACCACAGTGGTTTGCTTTATAGATTATCAGTCTGTTGTCCCGCCATTAGGGTTGACAAGGCTAATGTCCTACTGTGGGCTCTTTCTCTGACTGCCAGAGATTATAAAATGATAGTCAGCAAATTTTAGACATTTAAAACATACTGGTTCTGTTCATATTACTTTCTTTTTCAGTTGCAAAGCTAACTGGGTAAAAATTCCAAAGACCTTACCCAGGCTCCTATAAAACAGTAAAATAGAAATTTGCTTTTTTCTTTTTTCCATCTAATATTCTTCTCTTCTTTAAGGGAAAAACTATCCCAGGCACTATTTCTCTATTTATAGCCCAGACAATTCACCTCCAGGCAGGCGGTTCTATGGAAAGATAAACAAACTTGTAAGGAACCCCCACTGGTTCGTAAATGGCCAACTGTGCGGACATGGAGGCTGCAGGTGACTGAACCCATCGAGGACATTGGTCATTTGCTACAGAGCTGGGAACCTCACACTGTTTTTGGCTAAGGAACAGCTGGTGCCTTTAGCATTTTTATCTTTTAACAAAAAGTCAAAACCAACAGCCTCATAAACTAGCTAAAAATAGGAGTTAAGTTTTCATCTGACATACCAACCACCAAAATATCATCTTTACTTTCTTTGCCTAATGGGCTTGTGGATCTCTGAGGATCTTTAGAGAATTATGTTGAAAATCCTTGTCTTTGAAACAAGAGTTCGTATCTCAGGAGCATATTTCTGCATCTCTTTTCTTCATGTCCCATACTCATCCATATTTCTTTGGATTGTCCTATCACCCAGTTCATGAACTCATTGGATCTTTTTGTCTCCTAATTAATTAAAACCACTACTATACTATGAAGTAATTCTTTTGGTCACAGATTCATTCTTCACAACTGTATTATGACACCTCCCATCCAAGCCTTCCTCTCTGGTTTCTTTAAGTATCAAGAATGTCTACTGGAAAACTAACATTTTTCCAAAGGATGGCCCAATCCCATGCACAATTATGATTCTTCAAGGAATGGAGAAACTTCCCTTGAAAACCAAATCTTACAGAGACATGAGATGGGGGACAATTAATTGTGATATAGTTGGCATGTCCGGATATGGTACTGAAATAATACTTTGTGATATTCAGAATCCTTTTAGGGACCAAAGGGAGAAGTAAATTATGGCAGGTTGTGAAGCTGACAAGGCATTTTCAGGGTCAAAACAAGGAGAGGTTTTCAGGATAATGGCAGTCCTGAAAGTTTACAGCAGAAAACGAACATCTTCAGGTTTCCATGTGATACACTCTGAGAGCAGAACAAAGGTTGGGTATGAGACAAATAAAACTCTGGACAATAAAATCAGCTACGACTTGCTGTCATAATCCAGGAGGAAGAATATACCAGAAGCACTGGATGTAGAAAGAAGTAGCTGAAAGCTTTTAAGAAGTAAGGTTTGCTTATGTTTTATTTTTATTTATTTATTCTGAAGTATGGCCCAAGCCCATGCTCTCAATTCTATGCTTTTAGCTTTGAAAGCAATCAAGAAGGGTAACAGAGACAAGGGCTTGGTAATTTTTTTATAACTAAAATCGCAGAATAAAATCTATTGTCTTTTCGTTTTTGCTTAGTAATCAAAATTATTTACTGGTGATGACAGAAGACAGTTTAATAATAGTGTACAAATTTATAGTGAAATTAGAACGCGTACTCATCAATTGTTTAGCAAGTATAGCTCGCAGTAGTAGGAATTTAGGTGGAGTCTAAGATTTAACAATGGATGACGCTTTCTTGACTTTTAATCATCAGTATCAGTGAGCAGTAGAGACATCTAAGGGGTCACAGCTGTTTGTCCATCAGGATGTCTGAAGTTCAGACTTTTCTGAATTGTGAACAAGGTAACCTCCCAATTCCACTTGATTTTATTTTGAAAGAGAAGAACATGAGTTACATGTTTTCTAAATACAAATTTTATTCCACACATTTTCCACGATGTAAAATGATTGCTTGATTTATAATCTTATTCATGTTGAGTTCATATTTTCCCGATATCTTGTCTCTGCTTCTTGAAGGTGGTAGCCTGTGAAGGTTTAAGATTGTACTTTTGTTAGTTTGCTTTAAAAAAAAGTAAAACCACAAACCTTTATAACTGGAGGTTTCATGGGACAGACTGTGGCCCTAGGAGGCCCTAACTGATGTGCAACATCTCCTCGGCTACTACCCGGTGTGGTGCCCCCTCAGTGTCAGCTGTGCTCCTGGGAGATCTGAGCCCCCAGTCAACATGGACTTCTTGGGGGGTCAACTGGCCACCGAAGCAGTTTGGAACCAAACTGTGGTGGTTTAAATTGGCCATTCACAACTATCACTAGGCATGGAAGTATTAGATGATGTCCTACTAAATCCCACGGCTTCTGGGAATTCTTCTCCCTGCTCCCATCATATAGAAATGACCCTCCATCTTCATGACAGTCAGTGCCAATTACTCCTGCCCATATAGTAATTCCTTTCTTGCCCCCAAACTACTGGCATGAGGAATGCCAAATGACTGTGTGGCAGTCATTGATTTAGACTTGTGCAATCTTTTCTGTGTTCCTTGAAAGAAATGTTTCCCCTCTCACCAGAAACTAGAATCTCTACTTCAGAAAAACCCAGAGTTTCACGAATGGCAAGGGCAAAGGCCCCAGGGGATCTGATTAGAATTAACGGTGAGAGGGGCACCTTCTACTTGTGCCTTTTGATCCTGGATCTGTGTTTATAGCTGTCATCAGTGCAGTACCATATGCATGTAATGCCATATGTGATGGTATTTTGAGGGAAAAGAGCTCCCAACTCACAGGGTGTCATCTCCAGGTTGTGGCTCAGTTGCCTTTAAGAAGATCACTGTACTGCTCAATCAGGCTGCCAGCTTCCTGTGATCCAATTTATGGGATGACCACCGTGTCCCATGGTCACATATTCATTGTCATACCTCCTTTGTGGTTCGGTGGATCCCTTGTGCTGTCTGACACTGGTGCTGAGTCACTATAGGCAAGAAGGAAAAGTTCATATTTAGGATATAAATCATTCCACAAAAGAATGAATCACAGAGGGTAGAAGTTGCCTGATACTATCAGCTTGTCATCAAGTGGCTGGATGGTCTCCTAAAGAGATTGTAGATGTAGAACTTTCAGCAGCAGTGGAAGCTAAGAAAAGCTTGATGACATGTAATTAATGCCAACTAGGCCGTGAATAGTTTCTGTCTCAGCCTACGTATTCCTTTGTTCATGGGCAATCATGGGGGTGGCCAACAGCAGAGGCAGGCTAACATCCAGATGAGACATCCTGTCCACCTGGCTTTCAATCTCTTGTCTAGAGAATGGATGCTTTTTGGTGGACACTGACATGAGACAGAGAAAGAGAGAGCTCTTCATACTGGGTGTTCATTCCCATAGGTCCATAAATATACCTTTCCCCATCTCTAATCTCCACGCCATTCTCCACTGCCAAGAAGGCCATATTTATTCCTACCTCACACTACTTCTCCAGTCAAATGAAGTACATGATCAAATGTACCTCTCAAAGCAATGCCACTGGGAAGAGTTCTCCTCATCACAGTTTTACAGGGACACCCCTGATAGGTCTCTTGTGCAATGATAGTTTTACATTGTCTTGTATTAACAAACAGTCTGACCTACATGTCAGCTGGTAATGGTGTAAACTGAGGCAAGGCATTGGTGTGACAAAGGTAGGTGACATGGAGTCTGAACCACTTGTTCCTGCAACCTGTGCGTACTCCCCAGTTCTACTTGGTACCAATTCTGAATGCAGCATTTCCACCATACAATATATCACCGTTGTGTCCTCTTGACATTACAACTTAGGCTTATGCCAATGCCAGCCCACAGTGGATAGCTCAATTAATGTTGCCTGGTCAAGTCTTCATTATTTATTAGAGGCCCATAGCTGGTATGACCTAGCTTCAGAACCCTATAGTTCTCTAACATCACTCTGTTATCAACATCTTTATCTATTGAGTTAGTCAGAATTGCCCAGAAACCAATTGGATGGATGGATGGATGGATGGATGGATGGATGGATGGATGGATGGATGGAATAGATGAGATAAATGGATGGATGGATGAATGACAGATAGATAGAGGAGAAAAAATGGATAGATGAATAGATGGGTGGATGGAGGGATGAATATATATAGAAGGATGAAAGATAGATCATGAAAAGAAAGATTTTATGGAACTGGTTCACACAGGCAGTTGTGAGGGCTGACAAGTCAAAATGTGTAGGGCATACCACCTGGAAATTCAGGCAGAATTTCTATGTTGCAGTATTAAAGCAAAATTTCTTCTTTGGAAAACCTCATTATGTGCTCTTAAGGCCTCTACTTGATTGGATGAGGCCCTCTCATATTATGGAAAGCAATATATTTGCTTAAAGTCAACTAATTGTATATGTGCTAATTTAATTTTTTAAAAAATCTTCATAGCAATGTCTAGACTAGTGTTTGTTTGACCAAACAACCTTGGCCCCATAACCTAAACAAAATGACATAAAATTAACCACCACATCCACTACGTAGACTCATAGCACCTGTGCGTTTCTCCAAGTTACATAGACTAATCAAAAGACCTTCTTAAACCTTCTATCACAGTATTTCCTAGAATAGCCTGTTAAAAAGCTGTAGGGAAGGACTGGGGAAGTACAATTGTACTTTATACATTTTCTGAAATATTTCTGGGCTTCCCCATTAGGGTCTCAGAGTCTCTTTCAACAGAAAGACTCTGGGTCCAACAATTTGCTTGGGTCTGGATTGGAGAAAGAGAATATGATTTTCAAATTGCAACAGTGGAGATGCACCTTCTGCTTCCCCGCTCTTAACTTCTTGTTGCTGTTATAAAATAGAGCAGCACCCTTGCCGCTGTGTCATCCCCCTCAAGCCTTGCAGCACCGCTGTCTGCCATCCATCATCACAGACCTTTGTGAGTCAAGATCCCCAGGGGCCATGCTGGCTTTGCCCAGGTGTGTGAGTGATTATAGATGTCGTCCAGCCTCTGGTGCTTAAATGTTGTCACTTGGCCTTGAATATTCTAGAATTCTCTCACCCCTAAGACACTGGGAAGCCCGCTTTCAATGCAGCCTCTCTCACTATTAATTAAGCGTGACCTATGGAGGGCAGTCTCCACTGAGCTTTCTCCATTTGTAAAACAAGTTTGACACTGGCTGATTTTTATTTGACAAAGACAAGATTTAAACACTTGTCTGAGTGTAAAGAAAGCACTTCTTTGTCTATCACAAAATGGGTTGAGAGTGCATCTAAACCACATCTGGAAAGGTTCTTCACACAATCCTCTCCACGAAAGCCATGAAGACGTTTCTACACACCCTCCCTCCTCCTTTGCTAGCTGGAGGATCACATTTTCCTTCCCGAGTAGCATCTAACTGATAGCACATACAGTGATAAAATTGGTTAGGTATGGAGTATGGAGGCTATGTTAAAATTGAATTTATTTGGTCTGGAACATTTCTTTTTCTACATGTAAGTGTAACTTAAACAAATCAATTCCATCTGATTAAACTCACTTTACATGGTTAATGTACCGTGGACACTCTTTCTACCCGGGCGCTTTTCCCAAAGATCACAGGAAGAGCATTGAGATGTTCACGCTGCGTGTCACCCCGATGCACACAGAATCCAGTAGATTCAAAGGAAACATTGCATTAAATCAATTCAGCTCCAAGTTCAAAGGCTCTTCTTGTATGATAAACAAAACCGAGGGAGGTGATAAGGTACAGTGTCACATTTCATTTACCATCTAAATCTGCTCACAACGAGGTAATATGTAATGCACTGTAGTCTTGCTATAGACTCATGTGGTGTCGCTCCTCAGGGAAAGAAAAGGAAGCTCAAAGAACCGGAGTTGGCAAATATAACGTGAAGTTATCAATGATTTAGAGCAGTGGTTCTCAACCTTGGCTACACTTTATAATCACCTGGGGAGCTAGTAAAATGCCCAATTCTTTGGCCTCACCTGAGACTAATTAATTCAGAATGTCTGCTGTGAAGACCCAGGCATCAATATTTTTTAAAGCTCCCCAGGTAATTTCGATGCATGAGCAAAGTTGAGATCCTCTGATTTAGCGAGTGGTTCTCAGAGGTTGGTTGTGCTTCAAAGCACCTGGAGGGCTTGTAAAAACTCAGATTACTACATCCCACCCCCGGAATTGCTAAATCAATAGGTCTAGAAACTGCATTTCAAACAGGTGCTCAGGTGATATTCTGGCTGCTGGGCCAGGGACCACTTTGAAAACATCTACTTTAGAAGAACCTAGTAAACCTCAGATAGGAAGAAATCCTATGGGATGGCCATTGACAGGGTCATGGCAATGACCCTGGTTGTGAGTGGATAAGAGAAGATGCCTCTCAGTAATTTTACACGGAAAGAAAAAAAACAAAACATTTACTACTTGTGAGTTCTGTAGAAGGATAAGCTGGTCTAAATAATTAAAAGTCACTGTTATAGAAACCTGAAGTCTTGTAGAAGAAAAAATTCAACATGTGTGAGAATTTAAATATAAGTGTGTGGCTAGAGAGAATAAAAGATGTTTGTGCTTTGAAATATTTTAGCCAAGTAAGAAAGAAGAAAAATCTAAAATCTTCATTAGTTAGGTAATCTAAGGAACAAGATTATAGGTGTCTTTTATTATATTCAGGGAACAAAGCAAACTAGAAAATATACCTCTAATAATGGTAGCAATGATAGCGATACATTTAAATTAGTATTAGGATATATTTCACAAGCTATATTTGCTCATGTTTTCATGTTCTGCAAACTCGAAATATGAAGTATAACTAAGCCTCAAACAGGGGATGGCCTATTTGAATATCTTCTCCTGTCCTATGCTAATTCCTAGATTGGATAATGTCATCAGTAAAGAACTGGCACAAAGTGAGCACAGAGAGGGGTTCAGAAGACAGATGTAAGAGAAGCTGTGCTCATCCTGAGCTTTTGTTATCCGTTGGTCGGTTGTTTGGGGGGGCACACATCTTATATGTGGTATGACTTAGTCCAGGGAACTCTACGGTCATTCTCAAATGCAGGCTTCCGGGGGCTTCTGGTCTCTGTCATCTGGTCCGTGAAGTCATCATTGTTAATGAGGAAAGCATGAATCTGAGGGAGGTTGCAGGACAGAGAAACTGCAGAGAAGCAATCATGAGATGAGCCCTGTGCAGTGGGGAAATTGATATTGCTGGAAGAGACAGTTCTCCACGGGTCTCCGCACTCTGCACGTCCTGCGAGCAGACACTGACAACTTTTATTCCAGGCTTTTTGTTCCAGACTATTCAGATGTTTGGTGAGCATAGAGAGGATCTCTCTCCAGGACAGAAGGTACATTTGTTGCTGACTGTTATAACAAATATGTTTCCTTCTGATGCAAAGATTGGGCAGGTTTGTTTGTAGCCCCTTTAACAGGATTCTCTGAGCTTGGGTTCCTCAATCTGATGCATACTCACTGCCTGCACAGAATCTGCCTGGTCCTTCCTCCACATCACCCCCAGGGGATGTCAAGAAAAAGGGGGAAGTGGGGTGAACAGGCATTCCTGGCTACCCACTGTGTTGTGCGTGATAAAATCTGATGCAGGAGTGTGGGGCCTTCTGCAGCCATTCATGACACTGCGTCCGGCTAATTTGCTGACTTTCAAGTGTGGTAAAATTCCAGACCTCTCACAGTCTTAAAAAATATCAAAAAATGCATCTGTACATGCATGGTTAAGGTGACTGAGTTTTAACAGGAGAAATGTATAAAGTTGTTAAAGAAATTAGGGTACATTCCTGCAATGAAACACCATAAACCCTTAAAGAAAGCGTCTTAGATCTGTATGTACTGACATGGAAAGAATTCAAGATATTATGTTAACAAATACAAAAATAAAAAATAAAAATAATAAAACAAATACACTAAAACCAGTCTTATTACACAGATGTTAAATTGAAAACCCTAAACTATTGCCAATGCTTCTTTATGGGAAAGAATTTTAGAAAAAAAAAATTGCTTCTAAACCACTCTAAAGTATCACCTAATCCCTGTGAGATTGGCCCACATCACAAAATCACAAAGCTGCAGATGCTGGCGTGGATGTGGAGAGAAGGGAACATTTTTATGCTGCTGGTGGGACTGCAAACTAGTACAACCTTTTGGAAAGGAAGTACGGGGAACCCTCAAAGAACTCAAACTAGACCTTCCATTTGATCCTGCAATCCCTTTACTGGACATCTACCCAGAAGAACAAAAATCATTTGATCATAAGGAAATTTGCACTAGACTATTTATTATAGCTTAATTTACAATTGCCAAACTTTGGAAACAACCTAAATGCCCACCAAACCAGGAATGGATTAACAAGCTGTGGTAGATGTACACCATGGAATACTTTACGTCTTTCGTATTAACCTGGATGGAAGTGGAACACAGTCTTCTCAGTAAAGCATCACAAGGATGAGGAGCAAGAATCCAATGTGCTCAATTCTAATACGCGGATGACTGATGACCTAGTACATAGCGTACATGGTACAGGGTGGGGGAAGGGGAGAGGGGAAGAGCGAAAGAGGGAGGGGGTGGGGGTCACAGTATCTGGCACCCCTTGAAGGTGGGATACAATTGTAAGAGGGACTTTACCTAACAAATGCAATCAGCATAACCTGGTTCTCTGTACCCTCAGTGAATCCCCAACAATTAAAAAAAAAAAAACTACCTTCTAATTTTTATATTTTGCAATTATTGCCAGTTTACTACATAACTTCTTTACTTTTACATTGCAAAAATAATTAATATAAATTTTAAGAAGATATTTTAAAATGATATAAATAAAGGGTAAGGACAAACTGAAAATATACTTACCAGAAATAAAAACTATATTTCCGCTGGTGTAATCCCACCAATCCCCTTCCCTCTACCCACCTCCCCCAGTGGTGCATCTTACAAGGGTATATGTGAAACTTGGTAAACGGTCTGTGAAGCTAGTGAATGATGCCCCATGAATATATCAATGTACACAGCTATGATTTAAAAAAAAAAAAACTATATTTCCCAGCAAAGCCTGACCCCACAAGGGCTTATTATGACGTGATAAAGTTCTTGTCAAAGTAATATAAACAGTTGTATCTTGTGCACCTTCCACTGAGTATGTGTGAAGAGGCAGAACATGTCTTGCTTTGTCTGTTCCTTCTCCCAGGGAAGCAGACTTGATGGCTGGAGCAACAGCAGTTAACCGTGTCCATGAAGCAAAGCCACATGTTGAGGATGGTGGATATATAAAAATCAAAAGAGCCTGGGCTCCCAACACCAAAGGGTGCCATGCCAGCCCAGCATTTCTGTAATTGACACTTTTAGAAGATAAGAGAAAAATGAACTTCAATTGCTTTTAACTACTATGATTTTGGAATTGGCGTTGCTCGAAGCTGAACCATATCCTGAAAGTTATAATGACAAGGAATCAGGTCTACATTTCAAACCCTGGTTACTAAGAGAAGGTTGGCACCACGAACACACATCCAGTGAGTAAGAATGTCCTCATTAGCATAAGACTTCAGTAGGAGAAAATGAACACTGTACAGTAATTTTGCAGTCCTGGCAGGGCTCTGTGTATTGTATCACTATTTACAGAAAACTAATTTCCCACTGATATCAGGACAGGTTAAGCTGGAAAGACTCCTTTTGAAGCTGTCTTCCAGAATGTAGGAAGTTGATCACACCTCCCTGTTCATTTAACAAGTTTCTTTAACTCCCCAGAAGACCAGAAAATTAATACAGAATGGAAAACCTACTTCCCAGGGAAAAGACATTTAATTAGTAGAACTATAAAAGTTACTTTTCTAGCTTTAGTTTTTTCAATTTGGAA
The DNA here is from genome assembly GCF_027406575.1 of Nycticebus coucang. Lineage (NCBI taxonomy): Eukaryota > Metazoa > Chordata > Mammalia > Primates > Lorisidae > Nycticebus > Nycticebus coucang. Next base: position 61,760,085 of record NC_069799.1, on the reverse strand, counting down.
CTTTTCTGAACAGCTATTACACCATCTTAACAAGAATGTACAGAAAAATCGATACCCTGAAAAGTTCAAGGTAGTATAATATGACTAAACTTGGAAATATTGTGCGATATGGTATTACAGTGCGCTAATCCTGCTAGATTTTTTCTTGTTCCTACAATCCCTCTTAATACCTCACAGTCCTCAAGTAATGTACTTTTATTTTAGGGCAAAGTCATTTCTGGGCAGTAGGGAGTGATCCCTTGAGGAAATTTGATCCTAAGTCTTTTTTTTTTTTTTTTAATAAAGCAAAATGAATGGTAAATTGTCTAGATAATGCCCTGAAATGTCAGAACTTATTCTCAGTGAATTCTTGGTGTGTAAAGTCAAGAATTAGTGAATTTATGAAATAATAAATACAGCAGGGTTCTTTTCAAATCAGTGAATAGCACATAGGTTACGCAATGATAAGACACAGGCTATTCTAGAGTACAGCTCTCTCTCTCTCTCTCTCACACACACACCCATGTATATACGTATGTATGTATGTATTTTCCATGTCTTCGAAAAAGAGATATGATCTTAAGTTTTTTGGTGGGGGATTGTTTTTATTTTTTGAATTTGGGGGTTATCAGATTTAACTCCCCTCTAAAATTTCTGTTTACTGATTTAATCCATTCCTGTCTGAATAAGTAGATACTCAAATGGTCTCTGTTATGGACCATTTTATTCTTCCTTTTCACGTATCCATAACATCACCACCCACAAATGTTAAAAAAAATCTTGAAGTATGCTATTCAAAATGGTATTCACAATGTTTGTAGCTGAACTTAGTTATATAGTCTGATGTGTCTCAAGATTGTCCGGAGCCAGTCAGCTTTCTGTCCCTGGATACAGAGCAGGCAGAGCCAGGATTTCCCAGCCCTACCAGGGTAAGTCAGGAACTCAATCAACTGCTCCTTCTTTGGGAACACACAGCAGAGGTCCGAAGAGCGAAATACACAATGCCTGGAGTGTTGTTGTCTCAGACCCTGATCACTGCTGGTGTCTCTGATAAGGCAGAAACATCTAAAAGCTCAGTTCTACCAAAGAGAACCTAAAAAAATCAACGTGCAGTATGATGTTATTTCAAATCACAGTCTTTGCTGGCAGCATCCAGAAGCCTGAGGTCAAGTGGTTGAAGAACAGGGGCCGTTTTCCAGGACTTGGAAAGTAACCTGAAAAGGCAAGAAACCATGGGGCAGGATGTTGACATTGACTGGAACAGGGACAAGAAGAGGCGCTCATCTGAACTCAGGGGATACAAGTTACAGAATTCTGCTTGAGAAACCTCTGCATCAAAACTGAGCTTCCCCTTGATTGAGAAATAATGAAGGACCCCTGTGGAAAGTGAATCCTGAAATTGTGACTAAATATGGAAACTTAATGAATCTGATAAGGCTTCAAAAAAAAAGTGAGACAAAAACCAAGAACAAATGAAAGTAGAAAAGAAGGAAGAGTAGGGGCAGAGGAGGAAGAGAAGAAGTATTTAATAATTCAAGAAACCGTGACAGCTAGATTCCCTGTACTTACTGAGCAAGCCCTTACAACCCAATTGTTTTGGGTGGAATGGTGGTCCCCAATGAGACATATAAGGTTCTAATCCGCAGAACCTCATAAGCTTCTGGGAAGAAAAGATCTTTGCAAACATCCTTAAATTGAGCATCCTGAGACCATCCTAGGTTATCCAGAGGACCCTGAGTCCAAGCAAGTGACCTTTTAAGGCACACACAGAGGAAGGGTGACGGAAGAAGCGGGAGCAAGGTAGCTCTGGAAGCAAAGATTGGAGAGATGTAGCCACAAGCTGAGCAATGCCAACAAGCGCCAGAAGCTGGGAGAGGTGAGAAATGCAATGGAATTTCCCCTGGAGCCTCTGGAGAGAGTGTGTCTCTCTGTTGGCCCCTGGATTGGTCTGTGCAGCCTCCAGAACTATAAGAGAAAACATTTCTATTGTTTTAAGCCACCAGGTTCACGGTCATTTGTTATGGCAGCCACAGAAAGTTAATACACCCATCAAGCAGACAGCATCATTATCAATATTTTACAGATAGGGAAATGAAACCTCAGACGGACTGCAAGAGATGCCTGGGTTTACTTAGCTATCCAATTGCAGAAGGATGGGAAAGAATCCCACACCCTCAACCTCTGCACTGTCTCATAGATTGACTAAATCAGGAGTTAGCAGCAAATCGTTTCATTATTAAGGAAGCTGGAGATGCTTTCTGGCTTCCATCAAAGGTCAGAAAACAAGACAGGCTGGAACTTGGAAGTTATCCTTGACTCTAGCTCCAAGGAGCTGGAGAAACAGATGAAGAAATGATGTAGGCGGGGAAACAGATGAAGAAATGATGTAGGCGGGCACACAACTGCTCCAGGGATGAAACATCGGTTAGGCACACTTCCATCATCCTGTTTGGCTAACAAAGAAGATTTAAACCAGCAAGCATGATTTTAGGAATGTATTATGAAGCCTGGAAATGGTTTAAAAATATAAATCTATAGAAAATTCTTATTACAAAAAAGAAATGTGATGATATGTGTAGAGATCAGTTGTCTCCTTTGTCAGAAAGAGGGTTTATCTCAATATTACTGAAGAGACTCAGGAAGGAATGAAAAGGTCTGTATTATTTTGGTATCCAAAATAGAAGATTGGAAATAAGATTTTGTTTTTCTAGAACTAGAACAGCTAGGCTTGGATTTACAGGGCAATTACAGCACAGAAATCAAAGATTCAGGATCCATGGGCAGGCAAAGAGCAGAGTGAAAGTGTGACCCCATGTGTAACTCAGCTCTCATTGGAGGCTCTCTAGTCCCTTGAGATTTTTTTTTCCTTTAATTCCTTCCTCAACATGTGCTGGGGCATGCAACTTGCCTCCTCATCTCTTGAGATTCATAGGCATGAACTGGGGGGTAGGTGGTAGTTATTAATAAAAACCTGGCTCCCATAGGGGAAGGATGGGTGGAGGGAGAGTAATTGGTGGGACCACACCTATGGTGCATCTTACAAGGGTACATGTGAAATTTACTAGGTGTAGAATAAAAATGTCTTAACACAATAACTAAGAAAATGCAGTGAAGGCTGTGTTAACCAGTTTGATGAAAACATTTCAAATTGTATGTAAAACCAGCATATTGTACCCCATGATTGCATTAATGTACACAGCTATGATTTAATAATAAAAAAAATAGTTCAAAAACCTGGCTCCCCACAAAATAAAGCCCTACTTATGGCGTCTGCCAATGCCCATAGTGTAAACACTCCCAGTGTAGAAAATTTCACACCATTACTGATCTGTTGTAGGAAAGAGATGCCAGTCTCCCACCCTCTTATTTATATCCATCACTTGGATGCATTGGGCATATTTCACCTCAAAATCCTAGATAATAAAACAATTAGGAAGTGATGTTTTGAGTATCTATTACATCCATTTTTCAGATAATTTATTTACTCATGCCCATATAATTTAATTTTTTATGACACCTGTGTTTAACAGCAGACTGACCAAAATTCATGGAAATAGAACAATTAACACTCGTGGACCAGCCTGAGCTGCCTCCATTCTTAGAAGTTATGGGGCCTAAATGCCCACCAACCCAGGAATGGATTAACAAGCTGTGGTATATGTATACCATGGAATACTATTCAGCCATTAAAAAAAATGGAGACTTTACATCCTTCGTATTAACCTGGATGGAAGTGGAAGACATTATTCTTAGTAAAGCATCACAAGAATGGAGAATCCTATGTACTCAATTTTGATATGAGGACAATTAATGACAATTAAGGTTATGGGGGGGGAAGCAGAAAGAGGGACAGAGGGAGGGAGGTGGGGCCTTGGTGTGTGTCACACTTTATGGGGGCAAGACATGATTGCAAGAGGGACTTTACCTAACAATTGCAATCAGTGTAACCTGGCTTATTGTACCCTCAATGAATCCCCAACAATAAAAAAAAAAGAAGTTATGGGGCCAGCATGAAGGCTGGAATTTCTCTCACCACCTCCTTTCTCACACCACAGCCGCCGACCACCTCCCTCTTTTTCCTCCCTGTCCCCTCCTGATTGGAATATCCCCTTCATTTCTGATACAAGGTATGTGCGTTAGCATTTGCTGCAAGTCCCCTTCCCAGTCAGGTTCCACACACCTCAAACTCTCACAGCTAAAAGAAGTGGGTCAGAGCTTTGGTTTTGTCTGTTTCAGCCTAAGAGGACCTGGGAGCCATTGAACAAATTAAAGTTGCTAAGGCTTACCATGTCGGCAAGCAGGGATGATGGCATGAATTATAGTGGCAAGTTCAGCACTCATTTTCAGGCTGTTTCAAAGCCAGCTGTACCTGTCATCTGTGGCCTTGTTAAAGCTCCCCCTCTCTGGTTGGTGGGTTACCATGTGGCCCACCTGTTTCTCATCTCACTGGCCCCAAAGCCAACCCACCCCACAGCTGCTGACCATGATAAACCTAACAGTCCACACCTGAGTTGTGTAAGTTTCCCCTTTGCGCGTTTTCTTCAACCACTCCGGCTGGCAGGGAGGCCTGAGGGGTCGCGCCCACAGGCCTTGTAAAGCCTGTCTGCGGCCAGCTCGCTGCATCCAGACCTGCTGCCTGAGTCCCCTGCTACCTCCACCGTGCTCCGGACTCCGTGAGTAGCCGATTTCTTCTGCTTCATGTGATTTTTTTTCACCGTTTTGCCGCGTCTCACCCCACTGACACAGCAAAGCTACCCAGGGCGCCGTTCCTGGGAGCTGCTACCTGGGCTTGTGACTATTCTCAGGAGAGAGACCACAAGGCCAGATGGGGAGGAGGTGGTCACAGTAGGAATCACAACAGATAAGGGGCACGTAGTGATCAGAAGGCGCGACACAGGGGTCCGTGGGGAACCCTGATGGACACAACAGGAGTTTGAGGTACACAATTAAGAGATTCCAGTTCACAGAGAAGGCAGTCGGGTTTATGGAGGGTCAACACACTGAAGCCCCTTGGGGGACCACGAAGCAGAGCCAGAGTCTCTGTCTGGGGACAGTGCTGCTGATAGACTCGGTGTGAGTCACAAACCAGCCCAGAACTGGGATGCCCCGAGCTTACAGGTCCTCAGGCCTGCAGGTAAGGCCAAAACAAGTGACCAAAGGGACAGAGATGCACACCTTTGGAAAGGCAATTGCCACTCTGGCCCTACCTACTTGGGATATGATTCTGGAATTCTGGGGTCATGTTTTTATTGTCTTGCTGCGTCCTACACACAGGTATCTAATAACTTAATACTTCAATTTGTAGACGGGTAACTAACTAACCTGCACGCCAAGCCCAGGTGCTGCTTTTCAGAGCCCATGGTGTGAGGTCAGGCTGCCGTTCGTTACGATAAAAGTTACAAAGGCAAAAATGCACAACACTTGTAATTTCAGTTTCCCTTCCTAACAAATAACTGTCTCCATGACATAAACTGAGATTTCTGATGCCAGAAATTAGAACCTAGAATAATCCTCTACGTAGTACTATATTAAAGTAGCCCATCATTTATGACTTAACCCAAATTCTTGCTTTCTGTAATTTGTCACACTCCTCTTATGCCATTGACATAGCACCAACTTTACATAAAAAACAAATTAGTAGTCGTTAGGACACAAGCATTATGTTCATGTGATTGCAAAGAGATTTACAAAATAAAAGCATGTTACCTCACTTCTGTGAATATTGGCCTGTCCTCTCTTATATGGAAGAGAGGAACATCATGTATTAGACATGGCATAATAAACAAATTAGTTTGAGATCCAGTTCAGGTAAAAATCGTATTTGACTAAGCTTGGTTAGATATTTAAATAGCCACGGTGTAATCACATATCAAAACCAAAGCTTATTTCTAAGACGGATGTGTGTACCCCATTGTTTACTGGGTCTCATTTATTTACATAAAGATGATTAATACCCACTCCTTTTATAAATAATACTTCTCCACGTCTCTTTGGCACTGTTACATCAGGAGAAACATGTTGTGAACTTTGAAACTGTGTTTTTCGGGGTAATCACCTATTTGCAACTATACGGATCTAATTTCCTATGTATTTGAATTGAGCATGAGAGGTTCTTAATGAAATTTAATGTCATCTGAAAAGCCCTCTTGGCAATAAATGGTTTTAAATTGTCCCCATTATTTGAATGTGTTCTTCTAACAACTCTTGTTAGAATATGTGCTTCCCATATTTGGCTTGAGGCTCTGAGGTTTTTAAGGGGAAGAATACGCCCCAACAATAAAAAAAAAAAAAAGAATACGTCTCATTTAACCTTTGTATCTATGCAGATCAAGATAGTTGATAGTCATAAGTGGTTACTGAATGAACAGGAATTCTGAGAGGTTTGCAGGTGTGACCAAATGCTAGAGGTATTTAGTAGGAAACTGGAAAATCTGAAAGGGCTGTAAGGTCAAAGTCAACAGCTGCGTTTAAGAACAATGGTAGAAGGACAAAGAATGAAGAAATGCCACAGTGGGCTTTGGGTAGAAAATCAGAACAGGAGGGCTCCAAGTCCAAGTGCACCCGTCTGCCCCTGACAGGGCTGTCACGTAGACCAGGAGGGTGTAATTTCTGTAACATTTAATCTGGCTCCTAGGTGAGTCCCCATAATTCCAGTTTGCCCCACACCTGACAGTAATGTCCTTATGCACCTTTAGAATTTGATCCTGAATTTTATGGATACCCAAGTCCACCCTCCTTCCTTTACTTTCTTACATTTTTCTGCCCACTATTCTAAGATGCTGTAACTCCCACATACATCATTAACTGAGAGACCAAGCAAACACCAATGCTGATACCAGCCTGTGAGGGAGATCCTCTTTCTCCAGGACGAATGCTTTTTTGAAAGGCAAAAAAATGAGAGGAGGAGAAATGTTCTTACTCTCTTCCTCCTAAAGGATAAAAGCTTGAAAAACTAAAATTTTTATTTACTATTTCATACATGAACCTATATTAAAGTTTATATATAAAATAAGATGGGGAATTTTAGATTTTAGATTTAGATTTATTCTCTGCTTAATGACCAGGGTTTTGCAAACACCTTTATTAAATAGAATTTTTATACAAATGTCATCACATTAGGAATCAAATGTTGATAATTTCCTCTCGGGAATGATGCCCATAGTATAAGTCACTAAAATGAAATTGAATGGTGGTGACGGAAATGAGCCTGAGTGAATTGTATTTATCCTTTAAAGCTTGATAATTAAGTAGGATTTTTTAAAAATCCTAAATACATTGTCTACCTTAAATGAAATCATGTTTTATATATTTGATTATTTAATGCTGATTTTGTTTTTTTGTTTTGAGAAATAGTCTCACTCTGTCACCCTGGGTAGAGTGCTGTGGCATCCTAGCTCATGGCAACCTAAACACTTGGGCTCAAGAGATCTTGGCTCAGCCTCCTGAGTAGCTGGGACTGCAGGTTCGTGCCACAATGCCTGGCTTGTTTTCATATTTTTAGTGGAGATGAAAGTCTTGTTCTTTCTCAGGCCATTCTCAAACTCCTGGGCTCAGGTAATCCACCTGCCTGAGCCTCCCAGAGTGCTAATTTTTTTTTTAATTGCATTTATTGTTATGGAGTAGATTCAATAATTTTCTGTAGTTACAAACTAAAATTTTTATAGATTCTCTTGAGGCAGTCTTCAATTACATATCACATTCGTTCGTATTTAATTCATCCAATATATATTTATTGAAACACTATATTCTAGGCAGTGAGTTCAGCTCAGTGTACAAACTGGGGTAACAACATTTTGGGGCAAGTAAATAAATAAAGGATATGATTTCTGCCTTGCGTGTGTCTGTAGTCTATTGAGGCAGGATTGGGGGAGAAGAAAGGGGCAAAGGACAGAAGTCAGGGGACATTCTTTGGAAAGATATACTGGAACAAGTTCTTAGGTGGGAGAGGTCAGGGAGCGTAGGTGAGGCAATGAGGAAAATCGTTCTATGTTCGTTGTAAAGTTATTCTTGCTTGACCTATTTTAAGAGGGAAATTACTTTTCCATAATTGTCCTTGAGAATGGAATGAATTTGAGGCAAGAAAAAGTCAAGAGTCAAGACCATTTGTGGGGGGTGATGCAGTAATCTGAGTGAAAACTGTGAGTCTCTGAATTGTATCAGTAAGTGCAGGAATGGAGAGAGGTGGTGGTCTTTCTTGGCTTCAAGAAGGAAGTTGATCCCTCCCAGGAGTGCAGTTACTCCAGAGGGATCAAAACACTGCTATACTAACCTCAGAGGTGTCCTAGAAAAATTGCCGTGTCTTTGGGGTCTGCTGTTGCCTTTGAATTGAGAATCACTCCTCCCAGGTGGCTCCAAGCCAATGCAGCTATATCACAAGGCCATTGTGGCCCAACATGGTTCTTTGAATGGCCAGTCTGAATTTGGAGCTTCCTACTGGCTTGACCTAGACTTTGTAAGATCTGCCTGGCTGTGTGACACCCCCTGCCCAATCCCATTTCTTCCCCCTTCCCTCTCTCTGCAACATGATATGAAGGTTGTACTGTCTACTTTCCCCCACCCCCCTTCATAGATATTCTGAAACTTCTTGCACACATTTCTCTATCTCATCTCGGCTTCCTGGGAAATGCACTTACCACAGGACATTGGAGAAGCCAGAAGAGAGAGTGGGCAGGAATGTTTATTGCTAGCAGGGTGATTCAAAGATAGTTGAGGATTTCTGCTTGGATAGCACTTCGGTTCCCTGAAACGGGGTCACTGGAAGAGCAGGTCTGGACATGGTGCGTTTTAGATATGGAGAAACTGATTATTGGTGGGGTGTGCAACAGATCATCCTTGTAAGTAATTATATATATGTAAGTTTAAAGTGCAGAGAGCTCCCAAGTCTGTCTGTAGGTGTTCAGGGTACATAGCTCGTAGTCATCAGTATTCTGTTCACCAGCCCTCATTAATGGTGTTACAACTATAGAAGGCAACTATAATACAATTCTCCCATTGATAAGAATATTTGTGGTAACAGTTGTGATTACATCGTGATGCACCTGTGTCTATCATCTGCAATAGACCGTTCTGTTCCCTAAATGGAGCTCTTCATTGGTTGTACAAACTGGGGTAACAACATATGGGGGCAAGTTTTTTAAAATGGGATCAAAATACTGTTATACTAACCTCAGTGGTTTCCTAGAAAAATGAAGAAAACCCATAAGCCTTTAGACCAGTACCTGGAACACAGCTATTTTTCTACAAGCTCGTATATCCATTTATTTTTCCAACAGTACCTGGCAGGGGGATTTTTCCTTTTATAGTCCACATGTAATGTGCACTTGTCCAGACAAGTGTATGGGATGCAAATTAAGTGGAAAGAAATGTAAGAATTTCCCGATTTCACATACCTCGTGCCCCAAAGAATGGGAGTGGCTTGTAAAGTTCAAAGTCTTTGCCTGGTTTAACTCCAAGCCATCTTCTGTTGTCGCTCACGGCAATTTTCTGGAATTTCTGTGAGGAAGGAAGAAAGAAGATAAATCCTCCCAATCTCTGCCTCAGAACCTTATTTTATTTTTTTTTTACAGTGGTGGAGGATTGTTTTTTTTTTTTTTTTTTTTTTATTAAATCATAGCTGTGTACATTAATGCAATCATAGGGTACAGTGTGCTGGTTTTATATACAATTCGAAATATATATATATATATATATTTTTCAATTTTTGGCCAAGGCTGGGTTTGAACCCTCCACCTCTGGTATATGGGGCTGGTACCCTACTCCTTGAGCCACAGGCACTGCCCCAATTTGAAATATTTTCATCAAACAGATGAACACAGCCTTCACGGCATTTTCTTAGTTACTGTGTTAAGACATTTGTATTCTTCATTTAGTAAATTTCACATGTACCCTTGTAAGATGCACCATAGGTGTGGTCCCACCAATTACCCTCCCCTCCCCCATCCTCCCCCTTCCCTTCCTCCCCTCTCCCATCCTTCCCCCCCATCCTTCCCCTTCCTTCCTCCCCTTTCCCATCCTCCCCCCTCCCCTCCCTACCCCCTTTCCCCATATTCTTGGGCTATAATTGGGTTAAGTCTCACTCTGTCGCCCTGGGTAGAGTGCCATGACGTCACAGCTCACAGCAACCTCCAACTCCTTAAGCGATTCTTTCTCCTCAGCCTCCCGAGTAGCTGGGACTATAGGCGCCCACCACAACGCCCGGCTATTTTTTGTTAGGTTGTCGTTGTTGTTTAGCTGCCCAGGCCGGGTTTGAACCCATCAGCCTCAGTGCGTGTGGCTGGTGCCGAGCCACCTCAGAACATTATTATTTAGATCTACCTGCTCCCTCCTCCTCGCCCTTAGCAATTTTTGTCTCCTACTCCAGCACTCAGGCTTCCAGGGAAATTTAAGGTAGTGCTGTGTCCCTTCATAGACTAGTGGTAACATTCTAACTTAATAAAACACCAGTTCATCTTTATTTCTGTCACAGCTAATTAACTAAGCTGAGTATTTTTGTAAATCAGGAGCAGCCATATACTATCAAGCCTTAATTTTCTCTCTAGGTTCCATCTTGGGGAACTTAATTTTCACACTCAGAAGTTTCTTGCATTAGTTTTTCTGTCTTCACAAGACAATGCAGCCACTGATCTCGAGATCATAGTTTCCAAATACTGTTAGAACGTGTAGCCTAATAGTCGTATTCTGTCTCATTTAGAGGAGCCTGCGGAGTAAAGGGATAGACGCTGGCTCTTGTAGGCTAACGTGTTGGAGTTTTGTCGTATCCCAACCTTTAACGGAATAAGATAATGTATTTGAATTAAGCCCATCCCAGAAGTTGTACAGCAGCAGTTTGTCCTGAGTAAGCAGTGTAAGCACTGGCAACAGGCCTATAATTGTAAGTCATTTTCTGTGAATGAACTTAGAGTCTGAGTAATAACTTGGAGATAAAAATTCATATACAACCCAGTGACTAGTGTATATAAACATAGTGGAAAATAAACATTCATGTTCACCTGGAATGTTCCCTCCAAGCGAGTCCCACATTTATTAACGTACTCACTCTAAGCTGGATGTTTGTAGTATATATATTATTTGCACTATAACTTAACATTAATCTCTGTTTTGCTTTATTTCATAGAACAGGAGCATTATAAGTTCAAATGCAGAGTTATTGTATGTTTTGAAGGAAATATGGTATCTGTTTAGAAATTCACTTTACACAATGTTAACTACAGCTCTATTCTGTTAGTTTCCAAGAATCCAGAGGCATCAAGCTCATACTATAGGTAATTTCAGTACAACACAGGCTGCCTAATTGGCACTAATTGAACGAGTAGAATTGCAGAGCAGTTTCACTCTGGTAGTTATAACAACTGTGATATTCCATGCAAGGTTGGCTCACAGATATGATAAATGACAGTATCTGGATCAAGTTTGTACTCAATTAAAAAAGAGCAATTGGCCATTCAGCTTCCACTTAGCTTCAGGATGGGCACCTTATTATCTTGTACATTTTATGATTCAGCACCTACTGATTGTAGATATCCTGTAGCATTCAAACATTCCAAGTTCAGCACATTTATTGGCAACTTACTATAATGGCAGGAGTAAAATCTATAAGTTTATGTTAACTCTGTCCACAAACAGCCTATGTTCTCCTTTGAATAATCTCTGTATCAACAGAGGTTTCTCTCCATGTCTGGCTCAGAAGAGCAGGCCGTAATAACTGTGCCCAGGATTGAAACGAATGCACACTGTTCTGGCTACCCTTTTCCAAGGGTCTGTGTTTAAATCTCAATACTTCCAGCCTTTCATTTCCTAGGTTTTTGCTCTGAAACATCCAAATTGTTTGCCACTATGTTTTTGATGATTGGATGGCCTCACCCCCAAATCCTTGCCCTCCATTTGATAACACAACCTCATCTTTGGATTATTCTTATTTTAAGATTAAAATTTGTAATTTTTGACACTACAGTTTATCCAGGTTTGGATTGGCTTAACTCCTAGGTCTGTATGAGAAACTCAAGGCCTTTCACTTGTGGTCTATTAGTGGCTGAGGGGACAGACAGAATATGACTTCAGAGAACTATTCAGCAGATTTGGGGACAAAAGAAAGTGTATAAAAAAGCTAGATCAGTGGCCTGAACCATGGCTAAAGATGGGGAGGCAGCAGACTGCCCCACAGCACTGTTTCCATTTAAGCTTTGCCCTTTCCTCCTTAATGAACAAACTTTGGATTGAAATTAATGTAGAACAAAAGGAGTGGGACGTGTGGAAGGTGACATGTGCTTCTCATGCTAATTAGATGCCCTGGATATTTCTCAGCTGAGACTCGGTTTCAGAAATAAAGATCAAGCGCATGCCACATCCCAACAAGTCCCATGTGTGGACTCAGAGCAGGTGGGAGTCTCAGGAGATCATTATCTGGCTGCGTGTTCTTCAGGAAGCACTTCTGTGGCAGAGATCTGAGGAGCTCACAAAATTCAAAGAGTTTGGCTCTAGTCGAAAAACTTTGACAAATGCTGCAAAGTGCAAAGGCAAGAATTACAAAGTCCCATTTCTCAGCTTCGCTTGCCCCCACCCCCGCCTCCAAAGCTCACATTGGTTTCAAAGACACTGTAGGCTTGGATCAGCTCTGTGGGACATGAAGCAGGGCAAGAAATGGGCCAGACAGGGACAGAAAAGGGCTAGACAAGGAACAAAGTTCTGTGCAAGAATTTGAGCACCAAAGCATGTGCCTTGTTTCTAACCCACAGGAGTACTAAGGCAGTGGATGGAAATATCCGTCATATAAACACGTTTTATGAGGATAAGGCCAATTGTATCATGAGACGGACATGCATGATTAAGTCACATAGCCAGAATAAATAAAATGTTTTTCAGAAAAATTATAAGCAGGGGAGACCTGGGTAGAAGCAGTATATTAGAGGACCCTGTGAATCCATTTAAAAATGTATTTTTCTTTTCAATACACCACTGATGACTATTTTTCATCTGAGGGTCCATGGTGCGAGAGCGATCATAGCATCCAAATATGTTTCATGCCTGAGTCAGCAGTTCTCAACCTGTGGGTTGTGCCCCGCAGGAACTGTATGAAAGGGTCGCGGTATTAGGAAGGTTGAGAACCACTGGCCTAAGTGATAGAGATTTTCTGGGCTTGGGGGGGGGGTATGCAGGGGATAATTTTAGAGAATAGGCATAAGGTAGATCTCTCTTCTAAATATTAATGTTCTCATTTGGGTATTTGATCCACGTGGCACTTATTCTTGCATATGCTGCATCATAAGAATTTAGTTTAATTTTCATTATATGAATAACCACTTACTCCAAATTATTTGTTAACTGTCTTTTCCCCAGTAAGGCATAATATCTCTTATTTAAAGCGTGTGCCTTTAATACTTACGGACGTGTGTGGTCTGCCCACTGAACCTATTTCCAGTGGCTGTGCTAACACCAAACTGTCTTAACCGGTATAAATATGAAACAAATGGTGATGTATGGTAGTGACCCTCAGATACCTTTTTCATCAAAATCGGCCTGCATTGTTTCTGTCAAGCAAATAGGGGATCAGACAGTCAAATTCTACTAAAACCCCTATAGGCATTTTATCTTTAATACATTTAAAGGATAAAATAAGTTGGACAGTTCATATCTTGACAGTAGTCTTCCTATCAATTGATACTGAATCAGAAGAAAACTTGCAAAGACTCCAAACAGCCAATGTACTCAGCTGCCAGCATCAGCACCGGCATATTCTAAACCAGGGTCCTCAAACTGCGGCCCGCGGGCCACATGAGGCGGAGTGATTGTGTTTGTTCTCCTTTTGTTTTTTTACTTCAAAATAAGATATGTGCAGTGTGCATAGGAATTTTTTCATAGTTTTTTTTTTTTTTTTAAACTATAGTCTGACCTTCCAGTGGTCCGAGGGACAGTGAACTGGCCCCCTGTTTAAAGTTTGAGGACCTCTGCAGTCTAAATGTTATAGATGACTATCCCTGTTCCCATCTGATGCCAAACTTGCACTGTTTGCACTGATTTGCCATCTTTTGCCTTGTCAAGCACAGTTCTCTATCAATTTATTCTCTCAAACTTTTACCTTCTATCAGATTACTCCCATCAGCATACAAATGTGATGCGATCTGTGCCACATTAAAAAATATACTTCCTGACTTACTCCTCCAGCTCTATTTCCCTATGCCACAAAATTATGCAAAACATTGTCTTCCTCCCAATTCTTCTCCTTAGAGTCCTGCCTAAACTCCTGAGTTAGGATGCCTCAGCATTCCGCTAAAACCGTTCTTGTCCATATAACCAATGACTCCAAGTCGAAAAAATGCAGTTGAAGTTGTTTCTCTGGAAAATAATTCAATCTATTTTACTTTCAAATGTGTTATATAATCATGTATTACATAATCTTACAACCTTTTCAATGTTTCCAACATCTTTAGGGAATTATTATACCTTTTATTCCCACCTGCACTTTTTTTTTTTTGGGGGGGGGGGGGTTTGGTTGTTGCTTTGCAAAGAATCATTTTTCTTTGATCTTTTGTCCGTTTCAACTCAGTTGTTGATTGTCATCTGTGTCAGATTCCCAGCAGTATACAAGAAGGATTCTGTTTCTGCCATTTTTGATCTGTTTCATTTTACGAAGTCAGCAAGCCCACTTGGAGACCGTGGCTCACTGTCTGGTTGGCCAGTCACTGTTTTCTTCTTGACTTTATTGCTTGCAGCAAAAAGTTTTCTGTTGGGGCCCTTCAAGGAAATTTTTAGAAACTAAAAAGAGCTATGTTCCCCAAGGTCATACCCTGCCAGGACAACCTCATCCAAAGAGTGGGCTATTTGGGGAATAAAGGCCCAGCTAGCCTCCTGGCCTGAAGGAGAAACCACTGGGGACCTCCTGGCTCATGGACTCCCTGGGGTTCTTTGTGGTCACTGTGACCACAACAGAGTCACACACCTCCTCCTCCCTTGTCCTACCTTGTCTACTTCCAAGGGGAGTTTTTCACCTGTGTGCAAATCTGTCTCAGAATACTAGTTATTATGGGGGATCCAATCTCAATCTTGGTATTAAAGCCTGGACGTGCCATGAGGAGTGTCATAAGCTATCATCTTTCATGAGTACAGACGCAGACATCCTGTGTAAGATCCTAGAAAATGGATTCTGGCACTATGTCATGGGGATAATACGTCTTGACTAAGTTGGGCTTATTTCACGAATTAAGTTGTTTAACATTTGAAAATCAGTGTAATTTACCACATTTGCAGGGAAAAGAAATAAGGAAAGGCATTGATTAAAATTTAATACTCAGTTAGGGCAAAACCTAACTGAACCAGCAGCACTGGGGGCTGAGGTCCATGATCTAATGGAGAGAATCTATAAAAGTCCTGTGGCAAACACATAATGAATAGAGGAACGGGGAGGAGACTTTCTGTGGTTAGGAATGAGACAAGCATGGTGCTTATCCCAGGTTTATTCCTCATTACCCTGTAGGTCTCAGCAAGCACAATAAGAGGCAGAAGTAAAAAAAAAAAAAAAAAAAAAAAGATACGGAAAGGGGGAGTATATTTTGCAGACCATAAATTTATGTGTAAGAAACAGGTCAACAAGTAAAATATTAGCATCAATTAGTGAAATTGGCCAAGTTATTAAATACAAGGCCAATGTAACAATTGTATTTTTATAAATCAACAGAACATGAGAATTTTTCCAAGATACCATTTCTAAGAGCCTCTAAAAACTCAGTAAGCACAAAATATGCAAGAATTACCTACTAACATTGCCAGCCATTACTGAGAATAATTTCTAAATACCCACTGTACCAAGTTTGTGGATGAGAAGACTCTATCTTAAATTCTTCCCGAATTAGTCTACAGATTCCATGCAGTTCCATGCCATTTTAGCTTTATTCTTCATGTGGAAATTGATAAGCTTATTTTAAAATTCACATAAAAAATATACACAGGGCTAAGAACAGCCAAGATAGAAGAAAGACAAGACTGGAAGTTTTATACTAAAAGTCGTCAATAGTTAAAGCAGATATTCTAATATTCTAATACTGTCTAATAAACGGAATCGTAAGGCATACAGAATGCATAAGCAGATGTCGTCAACTAACTTGTGGCAAAGTTCACACCACAGTGGGATGCGGAAAAGATCTTCACAATAAATGATATGGGTCAACTGGATATCTGTATGGGAAAAAAATCATGAGCCCTGACTCCTACTGTATGAAAATATCAATTCCAGACGGGCATACATCTAAACTTGAACATCAAAATATTAAAACTGTAGAAGAATGTGTGGGAGCATCTCTTCGTGATCCTGAGGTAGCGGATTTCTTACATCCTCCTTGTGTGTCTGCACACAAAGCATCAATAGTGAAGGAAAAACCTCAATCCATTGTACTAGGCTAACGTTGAGAGCTTTTGTCCATCAAAAGACAATGAAGGGTAAGATGGAAAATTAGAATGAAGTACAATCCTTATTTCATGTTCTGAACTTAAGGATTTGTCTACTTGCTGAACTCCATTTCTAACCCCGAATAGCACAGACATGCGTAGAGCAGCCACCGTGAGTCCCCTGACGTCTTCATTTCCTTCTTAGGTGACTGACACACACCTTTCCTTCTTAGGTGGACACTGTGTTCTTCCAGTTGTCATTCCAAAAATAAGTGTCCTTCGTGGGACCTACTTAATGCCACATTTGCATTTTTGAGTTTGTGTTGGATATTTTGCTGTTGTAAATGGTCCCCAAGCTTTGAACCCTGGTCCCACAGGGTTCCTGAGTTGGAAGCCTGTGATGTGCCTTAGAAAAAATATGCGTCGGGTAAACTCTGTTCAGGCGTGGATTAGGCTGTTTATGGGAAGTTTTAAATTACTGAATCAACAATACACATCAAATAAGGTGCCATCAAACAGGAAACAAGCTTATGTATCAATCTGCGGTCAGGTGACAAGAGGTTCCTAGCAACCTCACCCGGTATTCCACTCCAAGCAATGGTTCAGTACTTGCTAATTCAGTGTTCACGATAACTTTATGGAAGTAACAGTCACAAATGAGAATCGGCCACACTTGCAACATGCATGCCTTGTAAAGGGTTCATACATGGGATGTATAAAGAACTGTTTAAAAAAGAAAATGAGAAAATGACAGGGAATTTAATATAAACTTGGGCGCAAAGATAAAATGGGATTTCCAAATGATCAATAAACTGAAAAGATAGATGATGATTATATCTTAAATCTGCTCTCTCAATTTCACTCACAAAAATTCTCTACCATTTGGATTGCATAAAGTTAGTTTTGAATAAAGCCAATTTTAGTTTGACAACCTCCCAGGGCCAATACCTTTTCAGTGGTTTCTCTGTAAACAATGGGGAGCCCATGCCTGGTAGTCTCAACCAATAGGATGGATTTAACGTGGCTGTAACAATCCAAAGCCAGTTAAATATTTGAGGCCATATTTTATTTACAGAGTTTAAAGGTGGGAGTCATGTTTTTCAGGACTATAGCTAAATTTATAGGGTTTTAATGGAGGGTCTTGGTATTGCCTGGGAAAATAAAGGGACTAGTAAAGTTAAATTCTTGGGCGGAAAGGAATGCAGATTTTAAGACTGTCTACATCCACTGAGGCAATGTTTGTCAGGATCTCTTTGGATCTGCTGTCTGCTTTCCATGGCTGTGTCTTTGCTCAGGCATTTTCCTGCCCACACTGCCCACTGCAATACTGACCCTCACTCACTGCCCAGCTAAGGGTGTTGCCATACCTTTGCAGGCTTCTTTGGTTTCCTTCTGGGAGTAACCCCTTCTGAATCTGAGCTCCCATTGTACTTTCCAGATTTTCAGCCCTTTTTTTCTCTGCTTGCGTTGGAGTTATTTGTATGCGCATTCCATCTTCCACACTAGATTATAAATTTTGTCCAAGATACACGTGCACACTACCTGTGTGAAACCTTTCAATTACCCTTCTCTTGCGGTGACTTAAAACTTAAGATGCATTTAATAAATACTTAATGTAAAGAACATTTACTTGCTCCATAAAAAGTTTTAGACATCATCTTCTAGGGAAGAAAAAATAACCAGAAGAAAATGAGTAGAGCCAAAACTCCAATGAGAAGAAAATTAGCAAAGTAAATTTGACAAAAGCACTGGTTCTCAACTTTGCGAATGCCGCGAGCCTTTAATATAGTTCCTGTGGGTCGCTGGCCCATAGGTTGAGAACCGCTGGACTAAAGCAGTGAAGGATGCTATATTGTGACAAGGACAGGGAAGTTCTGTTTTCTTTCTTTTTTTCTTTCTTTTTTTTTTTTTTGAGACAGAGTCTCAAGCTGTTGCCTGGGTAGAGTGCTGTGGCATCACAGCTCACAGCAACCTCAAACTCTTGGGCTTAAGCGATTCTCTTGCCTCAGCCTCCCAAGTAGCTGGGACTGCTGCAGTAGAATCTGCAGTTGTCATTGTTGTCCAGGCCGGGTTCAAACCCGCCAGCCTTGGTGTATGTGGCTGGCGCCCTAACCACTGAGCTACAGACGCCCCCCAGGAAGTTCCTTTTCAAAGCACTTTTATTTCCACATTCGTCCCCCTCCTGGTCCCACCTATGTTTCTGGTTTTGTTTGACTTGTCACCTGTTGCTCTGCCTACGTCGACTGAGTTCAGCTTTTCCTGTGTGTTGCTGACCACCTGGTTTAGATGGACGTCAGGCTAGAGTTGTGCCTAATGGTGGCCACAGTTGGACCCCAGCTGCTTCAGCCTTCACCACTTGCCCTCAGCCATGAAGCTGAGTGGGACCCTGGTTTCCAGAATGCCCACCCTGTGTGCTCAGAGACAAGACATTTCCTGGCTGCTTTCAAGGATATAGCTTTGTTTATTTCGATAGCTAATTCACTGAAAAACCATCATCGGTACCACTTTTGTACCTGACAAAAATATCTAACTTGATCATTCACCAATAAGAGCAATCTCTTTGAAAAACAATCCAACATTTGAAGCACTATGAGTTAATTCTCTGGCATTTATCTCCATATTAATGCTTTCATTTTAACATATGTAAATATAATATTACCAGCTTTACATTTTGAAGTGGATGGAATTTTGAATTCTGTTGGAATAAAGCATGAAAAATAAATTGAACGCCCGGTAAAGTGCCTGAGGTGAAAGTGTGATTGTTGGTAATCATGTTTAAAGCAATATTTTTGCACCCTTAGTCTTAGAATACCCTGTCCTATTCTGTAGAGACAGCTGTTTTGTCAAGGCAACAGCTGGAACTCAGGTACCCTGTGGGCAGCATCAGAGGGCTTCCTGGACCCTACAGCTCTCAGGAGAGATGAGTTCGAACCTCCTGCTGCAGACACAGGCCACATCAAAGGAAATGACATAACAGAGTAGGCCTGTGATTTAGTGGAGCCGTCCAAGTTATTTCAGGCCCAAGGCTTCAACCAAGAAGAAAGCTGCAGCCTTACCTAGACAATGTCAGATGCTTATAAAGCTTCATCATCATTAGCACCAGAATTACAACTCTTATCTAAAACCTAGAGGGGATAGCTGCAGAGCCTGGTGGCAGGCTCAGGGGACACACAGGGGATGGACGCATACCTGGCCTCCTTCCTGGCCATCTGGATCTGTACCCCTGGTTGCTTACTGGGCAGTTGCCCCAGATTATCCCATGAGGAAAAATGTGCGTATAATCTAAAGTCCAACGTGAACTTATTTTCTCCTCCAAAAAGTTTCTCCACCTCCTATTTCACTCCTGTCCTTGTTAGTGGCACCGACATTCACCAAGGCAGGACTTGGGAAGGACTCTAGATGCTTCCCCAGCCCCACTTTGAGATACAGAAATACTAAGTTCTTTGGGCTGTGCCCCAACTGGCTCTTCTTTACTCCTGACGGCCACCACCCTCGTTTATTAAATAGTCATCACCTACTGCACCCTCCGCAGTTTACCTCGTAACAGTCACTCTGTTGCCAGCCTGTGCAAACTGTCACATAAATTCCCGTTGGCCATAGAGCAAATCCAAGCCTTTGAAAATAACGTGCAAACCTGTCATCATCAGCATCCAGCCACTGCCTCCTGCTGCTCTCTGCTCTTCTAACCTTTATGTTCTACCCGCCTTGAGCGGCTTTCATTTCCCTAAATGGTCAAAGGCCACTTCTTCGTTTTGTTTTTTTTTTTTTTGCACTCGTTTCCCTTCTGTGTTCCCCCACCCCTGCCCAAGACCTTGAACTCGCCCCTGAGCCTAGCACAGCTGTCTCCTCTCTAAGGACCATTTCTGGACACCTTGCCCTCAACCCTGCACCTTCCTGTCCCGCTCCCTGTTACCTTGGCCGCTCTTCTGAGGTTACATTTAGTCCAGTACATGTGGGTCCTGGGCCAGTCTGCTCTCCTGTCTGTAAAACTGTCTTCTAGCAAATGGGGAGGCTATGTCTTATCACTAGTACTTCACACTGGCCTTGGTACGTAATAGGTACAGAATAAATATTTTAAACTGAGTGGGGTTTAATTGAGCTGAATTACAATCTGAGGGAGTACATGCAAATAAAAAGGTTAAAAATGCAGAGTGCCAAGTGAGAGCTGATGATTGCTCAAAAGGGAGGGGAGAATGAGATGGGGCTGGACACCAGCCCTGCTCCCAAGGTTCTTGCAACCTCGTTGGAGTTAAAGCGGAACTCCTAAAGAATTAACACACGTCAGAATGTTGTGTGTACAGAGACAGGCCCTTGCAGTCCACATACCTGCCCTGTGAAATTCTACATTTTTTTCCTTGAGAAGGGTCCCCAACTTTTATCAAAACCTCAGAAAAGGTTTTATCCAAATGCCTGGGACGTGAGCATTTCCAATTTTGGAATATTTGCATTATACTTACTAACTGGTTGAACATCCTGAACCTGGAAATACGAAATTCAAATTATAAATGTTCCAAGGAGCATTTTTTTGAACATCGTGTCAGTACTCCAAGCTTCAGATATTGGAGCATTTTGGGATTTCATCTTCAGATTAGGGATACTCAACCCATAATGTATTCAAAAAGCTTGATGAGGGTCTCAGCCCCAGGACTGAGGATGGAGCGGATATGTATGGTGAAGAAAGGCAGGTGGCAGAGAGGGCTCATGAATTTCAAGTCTTGGGAACTGTGAGCATATTGCTGAAATTCGTAACTCACAGGAGAAACCAGTTTCAGGAGGAAAATGATACCTGGTTTGGAGTACAGTTAGTTTATCAAAGTAAATTATGCCAACTTTCTTACATGGCTTTACGGTCAGTTTTCAAGGGGGATTTGACATCGGTTCAATGACAATTTTATGATCTAAGTTAATGTCTGTTGGCCTGGTACTGACTTCCTCCTGGTGTGTGCACACTATTTATAAGCAATAAAAGTGTGGTTGAGTCTGATGGCCTCACATAGAACAGTAAATGTAGGGAAAAAATCAGATTAACTTTTATCTTCATAGATTTATGAATATCTATTAGTATAGCTACGTCAATCCATGCTACTCACTCAAGTATTTCATGAGCTACTATGACGTACTGTTACAGGTGTATCTTGAGGGAGGATGCAAAAGGAAATAAGACATACACCTGAACTTCTAAGTAATAGGCCATTTGTAATGGTGGAGATGTCAGACATAAATACAGTCCCTATCTTTTCTCTCATTGGCACTACCATTTTTGAAGCCTAAAATGCTACAAGCCTGGTAAAATATACATATACCCAACCCCTGCTCATTCTTTAAAAATAGTTTTCCTCTGTTAGAATTTAGAGGCTGGTAAGGAACAAGTGAATATTCAAAAATAAAACCCTGTGGCTGTACTGTGAGGACACTGCTGAAATATGTAACTCACGGTGTGGGGTGGACCAGGTTCAGGAGGAAAGTGATGTTTGGTCTTGGATAGGGATAGTTTAACAAAGTAAAGAAGGAACAGAGGCGAACATGTTCTTTCTACGTTTGCAGTCCTGCAGGGTGAAAGGAATGGCTGTCTTCGGCCACCAGAGAGAAAAGTCCAGTCCTGGCTTCTTGTGTGTGTGTGTTGAGTGTCCACATTAGTTCAATATGGACTCGTCCAGCATCTGGTTATTATGTCTGTTCAAGTACATGAGACTCGAAAAGGTCCCTACCCTTTAAACAGTCTCATTTTTGTCCCGTATAAGAAGCAGATGTCTTCAATGTCCTTGAATTTCTACTTGAACTTCTATCACTCTTCAAAGTTTTTCACCTTCCTATCTTGTTAGCTATCAAAGTTTCATTTGTCTTTTAGAGATTTTGTTTGTTTTTTTTAGTCTGAGTGAAACTAAATGATTCAAAATGAACAGATAAAACCAGGGTGTGCGTCAGTTCCTCTTCCCACCGTTTCCTTTGTACCCCTTCAAGCTCCTGGCCTCGCTGAGGAGATTCTGATCTTTGTTTGAAACCCTAGAGCGCTGGACTAGGGGTTGCTATAATGTCACCAGTGCTTTAGAGTGGGTCTATTCTGAGAGCATCCAGAGATAATGAGATTGTGCCTGAAAAATTATTAGCACATCTTAAAGACTGGGATCAAGCTTTGCCTCTTAGTTCTAAAGTGTTAAATATGTTAATGGCAAGGTCCCGGTGAGAATAGAACGCTCTTACTGCGAGTGTGAAGACGCAGGCATAGAGGGCTAGAAATAAGACCTTCTGAATCGTGAATATATGCAGTGCCATCAACAGTCAGTGGGGTAGTGTGAAGGGCCACTCCCTGATGGCAAAAGTGAGAATAGAGTGATGTCTCAGGGAACAAAGGCAGCTTCAGATGTGACTCAGCTGAAACTGTGCCGATCAACCCCTTCATTACGCACCCATCTTAATAAAGTGTTTCCAGCAGAGCTCTAGGTGGTTAAAGCATCTCTCCATGGAAGAAGCTGTGCCCAGTGGAAGGCAGTGGGAGAGTTACTAAGAAAGTCCTCCGGAGTGAGGTGGTTTGAACTTGAATTACATGTTTCTTCCTGTCACTATTTATAGTTGTATGACCTATGCCTAATTTAATCTGTTTAAGTCAACTAGTCATTACCTGTAAAATACGGATAATGATCAGCCCTACCTAATGAGGTTTTTGTGATGATTATGTGAGATAATATATTTAACTGCTTAATAGACTGCCTAGCTCTTTAAAAAGCACTCATGATGCTGTGATTCTTACTAAGCCTAAATTTCTCATATGGTATTCAACCATCTATTCTTGAAAACTCTTCTCTGGCAATTCAGTCTAGCAATCCCTCTACATCCTGATGAATCTTCCTTTCCTAAGAATCTACTTCCATGTGTTTAGTCCAAGACTCTCCACTCTTGCCTGAATCCCACTATCATAATAGTATAGCATGGATTCCGGATGACTGGCTTATCTGATTCCTCTACTTTTGAAAGGTGAAAAATATACAGAAAAGATAGAACCCTCTTCACCTCTCAAGAAAAATCAGCACGGATACGTGTTTTCCCTGCCAATAAGAATAATTCTACATGGTGGTGTCCCAAAGTTCACCCATGAAGTCAACATACATAGAGAAAATGGGAAATTATAACTGAATGTAACTTTATTTACAAAATAGTCATTACAAAAGTTTGCAAAATATTTACAAAATATTCTTTACGTGTTGGCCACTTCTTTGTAAAAATTTGTATTCTGAGTCACTTTCCCCCTTATTACGTTGAAATCAGCTAAAGAAATTCAATTAGACTTTACGAAATACAATTAGAAAAGGAAATATTCTACAAAGACAATGCATTAAAGCATATATAATTATTGTAAGGTAAGGGTAGTTTGCTATTGTAGAATTACTGTAGGAAAAAACATCCCATTATAATGATTCCTACTGTTTAAAAAAAAAAAGAAAAAAAACCACGGTGTGTACGCAAATCAATTTCTATGTTCCCTAAAAGTAGATCATTATCCAGAAATTGGGATTGTGGAAATAAGTTTGTTAATTCATTTACAGATATGGATTTTACCCTAGGAAGTTTATGGTCTAGAAGGAGAAAACACGTGTATGTAAACACTGTAATGTAAAGTAGAAAATTGGTTATAAAAGATGTTCAGATAAAGAGCTGAGGGAGCTCTGAGGAGAAAAATTTTTCGAACACAGAATTAGGATCGGCTTCTAAGAGGATGAGCAGAGTCCTGGAGGACTTGGATATGCAGTTGTAGCTTGACATATTTGTCGAATGCGTTGGAAAAATGTCATATATGCAGTCAGTAGGTTTACCCGTTTCGGTTAAATTCCCCTTAATCCTGTCATACAATAGTTGTTTTGTTTTCATCTCTCCACCTCAAATATTCCTAAAGCAACTCGTGATGGCCTGACATTGTGGTTGTTACCTTTGGTCTATAACCAGTGTCAGCAAGCCTTTTCTCTAAAGAGCCAGATAGTAAATAAATCTTAGGTGCTAGAGGCCCCAGGATCTCTGCTGCAATGATTCAACTCACTGTTGCATTGTGAAAGGAGAATGATGTGCATGGCTCCGTTCACACAAAACTTTGTGTACAAAAGCAGGTGACAGGCCGGATGTGGTCTACAGATGGCAGTTTGCCAACACTGGGCTCTGTGGCAAAGGCTTACTGACGCATCAGTCCAAAGGAAATATTTCTACTCCCTGATGGTCACAGAAGCAGCACTATAACAAAAAGGGCATTGGCATTCCTTCTGGGCCAAACACCCAGCTCTCAGGAGCAGTAAAGGATCTGAGATTTCACCCTATTCGGAAGCAAATAAGTTAGCCTGACAGCTTTGTGGATGCTGGTGTAAGACGCCTGACTCCTGGGTCAGAGACACGGGGTAATGTTTTGCTCACGGTGAAGTGATGGCACTCAGAGCATCAGCATTTCGTGTGCCAGTTCCCCAAACCCAAGTTCCCACAGGGCAACACAGAGCCAGGTGATAACTGCACACACCATTCATTGCATTCTAGGGCTGAACAACTTCAGTTCAGAAACAGGAATCTTCTATAATGGGCAAACGTCTGCCTGACCTTTGCCCCTCAAACGAGATGTTAACTTCACTACAGTTGCCTGCCCCTTGCTCTGGAGGTAGACACCATCTCTGCTCACCAAGGCTGTTGACTACAGAGTCTTGACTAGATAATCCAGACTAAAGGCCCATAGTGTCTCTGCCTTCAACCCGGGCAGAAATACCAGATGCTAATGGCCACTGATCTACCATTCCCAGCCTCCCAAATGAGGCTTCCTCCAGGTCTTAAAAGCTTTAATAGAAATACGTGGGTAAACCAATCATATTTAAATGTCCACAGAATTCATCAAAACAAGAATCAAATCTAGGCATGGCAGAAGCACACTGTACCTCTTGACTTCAAGACCCCCGCTAATGAAAACTATGATTTACTTCCTTACTCAATTCCACCTCCTGGTTCTCACCTTTGAAAGCATGTTCCTCCAAGCACAATTACTTTAAAATCAATCTATTTCAGTGCTGCTTATTTATACTTCAATTTTTAAAAATGTATATGTATGTACATTTTTATAACTGCATGTGTGTAAATATATATGTCCTTGGTACCCTTGCATATGGGATATTACTGGAAAAAGAAAACCAGGAGACATTGGTATTGAACTGAAAAATTGAGATGCCTCAAATTTTAAATGTACCAGAATTTCAGGGGCTTTCATGTTATTCACCCTCTTAGAATTTTTTAATTGAGGGCGGCGCCTGTGGCTCAGTCGGTAAGGTGCTAGCCCCATATACCGAGGGTGGCGGGTTCAAACCCGGCCCCGGCTGAACTGCAACCAAAAAATAGCCAGGCATTGTGGCGGGCGCCTGTAGTCCCAGCTACTTGGGCAAGAGGCAAGAGAATCGCTTAAGCCCAGGAGTTGGAGGTTGCTGTGAGCTGTGTGATGCCATGGCACTCTACCGAGGGCCACAAAGTGAGACTCTGTCTCTAAAAAAAAAGAATTTAATTGATAGTTTCCAAACATTCTGATTATCTATAAGCACGTTTATAAGGTTAAGAGTTGGCCCACGTGCTATATTCCCAATATGCTTCACTGGGAAATAGAGGTAGATGCCCGCAGAGTGATTTGACCAAGGCCACCAGATAGGACTGAAACAACAAAGTGCTCTTAACTCTAAACTTTTTCTCCAAACAAAAGACCTCATTTATTGCTAGATCAACCTACTTGCAAAGAAGCCTAAAAATAAAGGAGTCAAGATTTTCCCTGGAAAGCCTGTCCAACTGTTCAGATAGAGCTGAATTTCTCCACTTGGTGTGGTAAGATGCTGGTGACCTCAATGTAGCTTGACCTGTGAGCCGTCTCCCATGTACTTCCTTATAGACCCACCTGGGTCCTCCTCTGATGTCTCCTCTTAGACCTGAATTTGATTTTACTACTGGGTTCCATTCAAACCCACAGGAGAATGGAACGATTTTGCTTCCGTTTCTTGACCCAGAATCTCTTGCACCTGAAAGTCTTAGGAAAAAAGCCACAGTGAGAAAGTCAGGCAACACCACACACGCCATGGTGGTAGGAAAAGGAATTAGTTTTTAACTGACAAGTGTAAATGTTTAAGGCTTGATGACCAAGGTATTTTATTGAAGTGAAATATTTATTTTATTATTTTTTTTTTGAAGCATTGTTCTTGAACCATACTTGCCGGCTACATGGGGTATTTTCATATGCATGGAAGGTGGAATGGTCAAGTCGGGGCAGTTAGGGGGTCCTGCACCTTGACTAGAGATGACAGCACGTTGTGTATTTCAAAAGTGTGTTACCAGCTAGTGACTTCTCAAGCTTTCATGCCTTGCTGTGACAGGGTGCTATGTTTTAAGGAGAAAACAGGCTCCCAAGCAGTCCTTGCAAAGAAGATGCCCAGCATCAGGGCACATGGGCTGCGCCATGCTCGTCTATAAGCAGGGCACATACATGCAGAAACATGAGAGCAGCCTGGCGCATGGCACGCAGCATGCTAATGGCTAAGAGCTGAAGAGAAGCCCTGTGCTCCTCAGCTCCTTCCTAGAGCACCTTGGCACCTGTTCTGATCATTTACCAAATGCAGAGGAAAAGGTACACGTGTCTGAATGACAGGTGTGTGACAGAGTGTGCATGTTTTCACTTCAAAAGGCTTTTTCATCCTTCCTCCCGTGGTAACCCCTTTGGAATCATTTTCCTATGACTGTACCACTTCAGTCATTTCTAACTAGGACCTTTGGAAATAAACAGTGCCGATTCATTTGACAGATAGCAAATGTGTCCCTGCCTGCGTACAGACATTTTTCAAGCGTGCCCTTTGTTCATGCATATGGACATCAAGATTCCTGGAAAATGCTATGGGTACATTCCTCTCCTGCCTCGCGGAAGAGCTAGAGATGGTTTGGCAGAGAGGAAGTACAAGCGTGGCAGGCAGCAGGTTTGCAATTTTATTTTCGCGATGCCTGTACTTCATTCCATTTTTAGCAGCAGCGTGTCAGTCACATCTAAATCAGATGAAAACCTGAATTTTTCATATTAATTAAAGTTCAATGGATTTCTTATAAAGAATACATGAAAAGATCAGCCGTGATGGGGTGGGGGAGCAGTCGCGTGGGGTGGGTTTTGTGTAGGGTGACTGTGACTGAGGTGAGCTTCCTCCCAGGTTTTCTGGACAGATTCCAAATTTAGAAAGATTGACAAACAGGGTCACATATTCTCCATGAATTTTTTTCTCTTAGAAGAGGAACAGACATTAAAGAGATTAAATGTTTCCAATGAGCAATACGGATAAATACGTGTGTGTGTGCGCACGTGCGTGTGTGTTTACTGTGTTTCTCCCATGAAACGATTGGTGCCAAAAGTGCACTAACAAAGCATCTCCATGTGCATGCATTCCTGGCAGCATAAAGAAGGAAGCATTAGGGCCTGTGATCGAAGTCCTTACTCCACTGTAACAGGTGCCTATGACTGGCCTGAAGATGCCATCAAAGCAATTCCTGCCAAGTTGTTAGGTCATCCCAATGTTACTGGTGGAATCCATCTGAGTTCAATTACATATATTTAAACTCACAAGTGGAGCTTTTAAGGTATTACTTGGAAAACAAAGACGGACGATAAGAACAACACTCTGGAGGCATGTATAATCTTGCTAAAAAAATTGGACTCAAAAGAAATTCATAGGCCTAAACCTCATTGAACTGCCTGTGATACATTCTGAGTGTCCATAAAATCTATCACTCTGAGTGGGAGAGACAGTCTTTGTTCTCAATCTGATGTTCCTGTGTTTTCTTTATAGAGGGTTCCTAGAAGGATACTGGCTATGGGACATAGACCCAGCATCCCTGTGCCTTCAGATAGGTCTGCTTTCTAATGCCTCAAGCTTCCGGCTTTAACAAATGTTTGTATCAGTTACTGCTATTTTATTGCTGGCACTGTGCCTATTTTATCTCTCTCTTTATACTTGAACTGCTGATTAGAAGGCAAATGTCTCTAGTTAGGAAAAACCAAAATTAATCTTTCATGATCTGCCTTGGGTCTAGTACATCCGTCTGTGACGGACCCACATCCCCATGTGGGAAGTGTGCTGCTTATGGTCCCATTTCAATCACTTTCTTGAGGTTGTGTTTGCTGTTTGATCACTGGAGCTCATCCAGGTGGACTTTAGGACCCAATATATCACTTAACTGTCTCTAATTATGGAATATGAACTGGTGGTAGGACACGCAAGTACAGAAAATTTACATTACCATTTTTGAGATGTTAACAAAAACATGAAAAATTATGCTAATCATCTTTTTAAAAGTAAAAGCTTTCATTTCTATCATGTTTGGATTAAGATTCTTTGTGGTATCTGATATAAGATCAGTAAAAGTTAAGAACCACAGCTCTGGTCACTGAGCAATGTGGTTTTCCTAGAAGCCATCAGACTGCCTTGCTGTGACCATTACATCCTCATGTTTCCACTGTCACTCTCTTATACAGAAAGTAATAACTTACCCTGTCCTTGTGCTTTTAGTAGGAATCAGAAAACAACATATACTTCTCTCTGCTGCTTTTTGTTATTTTTCAAATGCCCCAAACCTCCAGGCAATGTGGCAAAGGTTAAAATAGCCATGTGACTTTGTGTTTGAAAAGGTCCCATAATAACAAAAATTACTCTTTAAATATTATACCTTTTTTTTTTTTTTATTTTTCCATGTGTTATAAAAAAACCCATCGTTAAATTATCCATAGCAGGTAAGTCAACTCCTGCTAAGATTTCATGGAGTGTGTTAGTGCTATTCACAAGTTCTTTAAATTGCTGAGGGTTTTTTAAAATGATGATGAAACGTGGTTTAATGTCGTATAAACCAGAAAGAAGAGAGGTTGAGTGTAACGAAGGGGAGGGAGATAGTTTAGCAGGGTATATAAGGAATAAATGAGTCTTATGGGAATCCTATAATCATGCAGCTTGATATTACTTTAAAAATCCAATAAATCACCTGATAAAAAAATCTGATACACAAGCTAAGTAGAGAAATGAAGTTTCATAGTGTTTTATCACTTGTGCATATTACTTGAAAAATGATAAAAAGAACCCATTCCCACTTGCCCTTTCTTGGCTACATCTAACTTTTGTGTACCTCCTTCTGGTTAGAATTTACTGAAGCAAGTAATCATAACTAAATCAACTGATAAATTCTATAGAAATAAGACCAACATTTTCAAATACTGAAGGTCAAAACACACATTTCTAACATAAATATTCTTCCTTGAGTAAAATTTATTTTTAATACCCACTATGTATCACTAAGTCACCTAGGCTGAAACCCTCGTCATATGCAAAATAAAGTTTGACCTTACAAGGAAAAGTAAAATTGAAACGTGAAGAATGAATATTGATAATGAATTCAAGCCTTTAAAAATCATGGTAGGTTTTACTACTGATTTATGCAATAAGAAATAGAAAGTTTTTGAATGCTCAGTGATAAATTTGGTCATATGAATCTGCTAAACTTGCCATGAATCACAGTAAACAGGACACCAATGCCTTCCTTGACTTTAAAAATGAAAAGCATGACTCAAATGGTTTATTTGATGATAATTGAAAACCTTGGTATGGAGCAAATTTATTTTCTACCACGAGACCTTTTTTTAATGGAACAAATACAATTCATTTTCTAATCCATCATTCAAAGGCTATTTTCATTCATCAATTTGGAATGTACTTTTCTTAACACTGCTTTTCTTTTTAGTAGAAAAAGCATGGAATAGAAAAATCTTTAAAATTGTATATACGTGTATATGTATATATACACAAACACGTTTTTAAAAATTGTCACTATTATGTGAAGTTTTATTATTTTCATGTTAAAATGTAAACATTTTTTGATAAGTCAGAAATGATACTTGACTCTTGGCATCCTTCACCACAGTCTGAACAAATCGAATAAAGGCTTTATTTTAAGCGTATTTCTCAAGATAGTCTTGTGCTTAGTGATGTATATTGTGGTGAGTTTTTCTGTAATATAAATGAGAACTGTGATCTTGCAAAGATATTTTAGGAAAATCTTAATATCTAAACAGGAAAAAAAAAAACCCAGACTTTTGTCCAATAAAATGTTAAAAATCTGGTTTAAAGATGCAACTTATTTTACAGGATTAGCCCTACAGCATCTGAATCTGTAGGAAGCATGGACACTGTCTCTGAGACAGGTAAACTACAGAAACTGCCATCCTGGGAATGACTTCTAAATTGAGATCAAACTGGCAAATGATACAAATCTTATTTTTAGTCTGAATTCTTTGCCAATAATTGAGTCCAACTGCATAGCAATTGGAAAGATATTAAATCTTATTTTCTTCCCTATATGTATAAATTGGTGTTTGGTGTGCAAGTGGCATAACTTAAGGAAGAAAGGGGGAATTTATATTCAAAATAGTCTCTCTCTTGGAATATGGCTGGGCTCAAAAAATTAAGAAGCAAGTGCACAAGTTTCAGGATCCTGTCCTCATGTTCACACTGGTGCTGCTCCGTTTTTTCTCTTCACAGCCCCCCTTCCCAGCCCACTTTTACCCAATTCTGTGCCTCCTCCTGTCCCCCTATCTCTCTTGGATACATGAGAGAAGACTCATGATGTGTAACACCCGAACTCTTTGTCATAGCGACAGTGACTTGAGAAATACCACATGGACAGTGAGTCCTCAATCCAGCTGCCTTTCTAGGATACAAGGGCTGAGCTTGAAGCCAGCATGAATCAGATGCCTCTTCTGATCCAATCACTTGGGTCTAGAAGTACACACAGTTGTGTATACAAAAAGGATTACACTAGTGCATCTGTATGTGGAGATGATAATTTCCAAAATCGGGGAGTTACCTCAGGGAAGAAAACTCCCAAATTGTCACTATTCTATGAATTTAAATAATTCTCACATTGTCAACGATGGACAGTTACCACACTAACTTACCTCCCTCCTCTCCACACGGTGAGACATGCAGTCCACTGTGTTTGCCACAAATCAATCAATTTAAGAGTTGCTTGCTTCAGTGTTTTCAGAGTTTGGATCTATGGAGAATTCCAACTGTATTTGGCAGGACTTATTGAGTGCACTTAGGGAGGCTGCCAAAATGTGCAGGGTGTCTTTGGCAGAAGAAAAAAACCAGATGGTCCCATCAAATGGATCAGGTTTCATGGGCACTAAATTAGATGCAGAAGAGGGTGGTCTCTACCTGGGGAACACATTTTAAAAGTTTGGACAACTCAGTTGTCATAAGCTAGAGTTTGAAGTTTCAAGGAGCTGATGAGGAATTTGAGCATGAATGCCACATTCCAGATGTTGAAATAGTGGCAGGAAGAGACGTGTTACAAAGACACCAGAACACGATCAGAAACTACAGAGCTGCGAGGGTTAGAAAGGGATGGCAGGTGGACAGATCCCACTGACAGCATTAGATGTGGGTGAAAACATCAGTACGAAGGACCACAAGACAAGAAAGCAGGACTTCCAGGGGCTGAAGGTGTCCCTAAGGTACAGGTTTCCACCCAACTGTGTAGAGGTTTTAGAGCATGAAGCCCTCTTATACAGGGTTGTGTCCAAACTCGTTTTTCAAGTGAGGGAAACAGAGGTCAGAGGAGGTAAGCATTGAGCACCAGGTCACCCAACAACTGAGAAGAGTGTTCCTCTGTTCATCGCTAAACAAGAATGTTGAGTAATAAGACTACCTTCAAATGAGTGTATCCCCAACCTTGTCTAAGAAGCACGTTGCTCCTGGCATTCTTTCTACCTCAGTAGTGAATGTAATAAGTCATCAATGAAGGAGCACTGTTCTCAGTCCCGCACAGAATTCACCAAAAAATCAACTCACAGTTTAATGAAGTTGGTTAAAAACTCATCTGGGTAACAAAGAACAGTGGCTTTATCATTAAAGGACAGGTCTAACGCATATCTCCTAATACACAGGATGGGGCAAAGATAGCTGTGGAAATCCACACTTTCCTTGGGCTTAGTCTAGAAACACCCTGGAAAGGGCCAGCCCAGCCCAGCCAGGGGCTGCTTCCCTGCTGCCCTTGTAGTATGACCAAAAAAAGTGACGAGAAGTGGTAAGTATGCTGCTTGCAACCAAGATACTTAGGGGAAAAAGTGTGCAGGATGCACATTGTTTCCTATCTGTTGACTGAAATCAGGGAACTCTAACCCTGAGGGATGATGGAGCCACAAGTGGAAAGAATCACAGGCTCCCGTATCATAGCTTGGAGGAAACAGCTTCCATGGAGCAGGAACACTCATGTTACACTGTTAATCGAGCAATAAATAAGCCTCAGGATGAACTACTGAAAGTTTGGGAGTTATTAAAGAAGTTAAAATTTAATAAGCTATGCCCTCGTGTCCATGTGTACACCATGCTGGGTATGTCTAAAAATGCATAAGAGGCCACACTTCCAAAGGGATGTGTTTGAGTGAAATAAACCTGCTAGAAATGCCAACTGCACAGGGAACAACAGGCCCAAGCATCGCTCTAGTTCCACCATCATTGCTTTAAAACTTCAGACGTGATCCACCTTTTCGCATATCACAAGACTAAGTTATACGCTGAAATAATGACTTTCACTTTGATACCACGCCTTGAGTCAAAAAAACACTATTAGAGTGAGATTCCCAAACAACTGGGAATTACATAAGCTATTTCTAAAATTCTTCTCTAAGTCGTATCCATTAGGGCCAAGGCAGCCTACTTTGTTCATCCCAACAAGAAAACCACAAGGATGACCAAAACACAGAAATATCTCAACAAGTGGAAGACCATCTCAACGGGTATTACTGAAATGAAATGCATGTAGAATATTGGATCAGGAGGGAGCCCTAATACTCACCCAATCTTCTTACCTCCATTTTACTTAAGAGAAAACTGTCCCTACTGTTTTTCAGCTATCAAATGACTCAAAAATTGAGACTCCTTTTAGTCTAGAATTTTTTCACTGAGAAACATTGTATCCAATTTGTATTTATCACAAATTCATACTTTCTTTTAGTGATCTCTTTGTGTCCTAAATTGTGTCATCTCCTGACTTAAGTACACAGGTGACTCAGGCATGCCTGGAGAATTTGTCTATGGCTGTAAGATTAGTATAGCAAAGCTTCTTAGTCTTCAAACTGTCATAGTCAATTACAACTGACTTGCCACCAAATAAAGGTAAATATATGAATGATATAAAAGCATAATATTATTTGCCACATTTTAATCAAAAAATTACAAGAATATTGCAGGAACTCGCTCTAGTTCCTTGGGGCACACAGTCTGAGAAATGGGATAACTTGCATGCGAGATTCTCCAGTGGTGATGTTGGGATTGACACCCAGAATTCTTTAGTTTTGTAGAATTCAAAGGGACTATAGGTACTTGTAATCTAATCATACCATTCAGTAGATTGTTATAATTGATAAAATCTTTCCCATTGAAGCTTATACATTTAATTGTCTAGAAAAACTTTAATAGTTATTCAAATGTAAAATCACAGATATCAAATTACTAACATGATCTCAGGAGAAGAGTTGTACCTTCATGCTGAAGGTTTTCCAATGTTTCTTTAAATATGACCATGATTGTAATGTGCTAAAACCTAGATAACTTTTATTTTTCAAGAAAAAACATCTGCAGTGAGTTTTATGCCAAGCAAATTTTGATTGGAGACTGCATGACTCTCCTTAGAGCAGACTACATATATGGCAGAAATAAATTCCTCCATTAGAATATTGCTGGGGAAAATTTAAAACTTATAATCTGTTATCTATTACCAAAATGGCTGAGTCTGTGCCAAGGAAAGTTTAAAAGGGGAGACTAAAAGAAAAAAACTTCCAATAACAGGTGTGACAAAAGACACAGTTGGGTCATCTTCCACGCAGTAAAGGAGCAAAAATGATATTTAGGCTGAAGGAATAATTCACACTACCAACTTGGGGAGCCAAGTCACCCCAGAGGGAGACAAGGCCCTGTAGACACAGTTCAGGATGGAAGAAATCGTATTATACCAAAACCTTTTACAATCTACGTGTATGCATGTATGATCCTGTATCATTATTAACATAAGCTAAAAAGTGGTTAATCTCCTTATGTTACATCATGATAATTATCAAGATTGTGCATGCAAAATATGATGAAATATCATCTAGCCATTATAAAGGAGACACCACCATTTGCAAGAAGGTAGGTGAGACTGGAGGACATTTTGCTAAGTGAAATAAGACAAAGAAAAATACTGTGTGACCTCATTTATATGCAGAATCTAAAAACTAGTCGAATAAATAGAAACAGAAGAATGGTAGTTACCAGGGAATGAGAAGGAAATCAAATGTAGATTTTTGCAGTTATGAGAATAAGTCTGAAGGTCTAAATATAACATGAAAAAATTAGTTTATACTGTATACTGAAAACTGTACACTGAATTTACTGAGAGTAGATCTTAGGTGCTCTTACAACAAGCAAAAGGTAACTATGGATGGTAATAGATATGCTAATTTGCTTGACATTTCACTATGAATAGATCACAATCATATTGCAAACCTTCAATATATACAATAAAAGCTAATTTAAAGATGATGCCCTAAATAGCAAGGTGAGACCAAAAATAATTATATAATAACACAAATCAAGACTATTATACATCAAAGAACTCTAATTTTATAAATGCCAGTTTAAACCTTTCTAAATATTTATCCAAAATTATAAAATGTATTTAAAATGCCATTTTCACCTATAAAATGGAGAAAAATACATAATAACATGAAAAATGTAAGCATCAGTGATTAGTGCCCTGGTAAGGCATATAATATGGTAGAGCGCTCAAATGTGCCCTGTGAAATTGAGAGACCTGCCACGCTCACAAGGTTCATAAGACCCACTAATCTGGGCCATGCTGTGATTTTCCCTCTAAGAAGGAAAAGGGTTTGTAATGGAAGCCTGTGCTCTTTATCACTGAGAGAAATACCACCACAGGTGTAATCGTTGTCTTTGTGTTTTGGAGGCAGAATGTACCATATTGGTGTAAAGTGCTCAGATCTGTTTATCAAGTGACTCAAAGGCTTCCAGTTGTTAAGTGCACAAGGAGGAGAGAGCTTTGTCTTGAGTGCAGATGAACTGACCTCCTGAGGGACTAGAGGCTTGCCTGGTAGAGAAGGTACTGCATGAAGTGGCTGGTGGTCACCACTGAAGGAGTCACTGCGGATTCTGGAACAAAGTTTTGTCTAACGTTCAAAAAGCAACCTGTGGCGTGTGAACCAGCCCTGTAGACAGTGAGTGCCTAGCCATGGGATATACCAAAGGAAATGGGTCTAGTTATAGTCACCAAGTTACAAAGTTGGACAGGTGCGATCACAACCCATCCTCCAATGAAAATTAGACATTTAGAATTCATCCTGAGTGGGTCCAGATGGTTCCCCAAATTACAAGAGCAGAGCCTCAGATATCCGTATCACCAACATCTGTTACCTCGATGAGTGTCCCCCAACACAAAAGTACAGCCTCCTGGGACATGCTATAACCAGCCAAAAACCGAAAAAAACATTTCATTGCAAAAACAGGTTAGCCCAACATGCTGGTAAAAGCAGAACAGTCTGATTCTGTGCTATAGTCCTGAGGAAGGACTTCCAAGAACACATTGAAAAGAATTTGTAAAGCGAGGTGTAGTAGACATACGTGGCCATCCCTTCTCTCTCCTTTTGTCTGGGGAGAGAAGTCACCTAGCATGAGAAGATATGTGAATTCTAGGCAGCAGCAAGGATTGGGCTCATTAGCAAGGGCCTGGAAACAAGCACACTGGAAACTTGGAAACAAACAGGAGGAAAACAGAGACATGATGGACCTGTGAGTGTGGGAACAACCACCACCTCCTGGTAGGGGAGGCCCTCAGCAGCTAAGAAGATGGGATGAGTCTGGAGATGAAAGTCAGCCAGACTCTGACCCATCTTCCCAGTGACCCTGTACGTGGAGTAGCTCGGTAAGAGGCTATGAATAAGCCCAGGAACCCCGTTTCCTTCATACCATGTTTCAGCTTCCTGTTGCTGCTCCTGAATGTTCAGCCCTGTCAATGGCAGATCCCAAATTGGAAGCTTCCAGTATTGTACCGTTATGCTAAAGGCTCAGCCACACAGTAGAAAATCTAGTACCTCAGATCTCTTCCATCTTGGAAAGGCAGCAAGTTCATTCACAGCAGAACTGATTCTTAGGATGTGGGTTTGCCTTACACACTCAAGGACACTCTGCGAGCAACACTCTCATGTTTTATAGAACATTCGATTTACTGAAATAAAATCCCACAAAATGTAACATTGAACTAAATGACCCATTTTATTGCACACATGGTGTGACAATAGATACCAGTTTTCACATACGGCTGGATGGATGTTAAAGCTTTCTATTTCATTACACTGATCAGTTTCTTTATCCCTAAGCCGATACCTCACTGGCTATTTACTAGGTCTCAATACCTGGTAGAACAACTCATGAACATAAACACAACATATTCTTACAAATGTTTGGAAAATTTTGAACTTTCAGTATTCTATGTAAGCTTGAGAATAAACTTAGAAAATTCCACATAATGTATTTTTGGAATTTTGGTTGAAATATCAAATCTATAGATAAATTTGAAGAATTATAACACAAACCTCCCAATTCATGAACATATCTGTTTATCATTTTTAACATCTGTCAGTAAAACTATCTGGTTTTCTCCATTTTCATTTTGTACAAATTTTGATAAACATAGGTATTTTCATGGTTTTTGTGTCTTGTTCATGTATAAAAATGAAATTTTAATTGCCTGGGGGTTCTTCTTCATAAAGTCCTTTCCCAAGGCAGTATCTCTAAGCGCTTTTCCCTGCACTCTCTTCTAGGGTTTTTATTGCTTCGTGTCTTAAATTTAAATCTTTTATCCAATGAGAAGCAATTTTCATCAGTGGTGAGATCTGAGTCCAGTTTCACTTCTCTACATGTGGTTAATCAGTTCTCCCAGCATTTATTAAATAGGATTCTTTCCCCAAGTGCATGTTTTTGTTTGGTTTATCAAAGATCAAATAGTGATATATGCCTGGGTTCATCTTGTCTGTTCTATTCCATAGATCTATGTCTCTAATTTTGTGTTAGTACCATGCTGTTTTGATCACTATAGACTTGTAGCATAATCTAAAGTCTGGTAATGTGATGCCTCCAGATTTTTAATTTCTAATAATTATATTGGCTATTCAGGTTTTTCTCTGGTTCCACTACTTTTTCAATTCCTCAAAGTATAACATTGGTGCTTTGATGGGGATTGTATTAAATGTGTAGATTGCTTTGGGTAGAATGGACATTTTAATGATGTTGATTGTGCCCAATCATAAGCATGGTATGTTTTTCCACTTAACATGTTTGTGTACCATGGAGTACTATGCAGCCTTAAGAAAAGTTGAAGACTTTACATCTTTTATGTTTGCTTGGATGGAGTTGAAACATGTTCTTCTTAGTAGAGTATCTCAAGAATGGGAAAAATATATATCCAATGTACTCAATATGAAATCAATATATAAACAACTGCATGTCCAGATGAATGATAAAACACAAATATGGTCTATCAAAGAGGAGGGGAGGGAAAGGGCAATTGGAGGTATCTCACCTAATGTACACAATGTGAGGGTGTTCAGCACACCCCCAGGAGAAGGGCTGAGCTACAAGTTGAACATTTGTTGGAAGTGAGAACAATAGAACCTAAAAGTTAGTACCCTCATATTAATTTAAAATAAAAATGAAATTTTGTATGTTAATCCTATCTCTAGCTTCATTTCTAAATATCCTTATTCACAATAATTAACATATTTTTCATTTTATTTGTATATTGTATCTTTGAATAAAATTTCTTTCCAACTTTCTAATTCTAATAACTCTACATCTACTTTCTTTTCAAGTTTTAGTCTTTAAGCCATTTAGGATAAAGCTGAAATATATGATAATACTATACATTCCTCAGGAATTCTTTTAGGGTCTTACCATTAAAATATTTTGTAAGCTATATTTATCAGATAGAAATAACCTGGTTTTGTAAGAATTTTAAACATAAGTTTTGAAATTATTTTAAGATCATACAGATTTCTCTTTAAAAGTCTTAATACAGAGATTATATCCCATAAATAGATGTAACTTGTTCTTTTAATGCAATATTGAATTTGACTGCTTTAAGGATTTTTGTGGATATAGTCAGAATTGAGATTTCCTTCATGATTTTGCTGTCTCGGAATGAGTTGAATATTTTTATATTTTACCATCTCAAGAAGGTAGAATATATTAAAATAATCTTTTCCTTCAAAGTTATGTAAAATTTGCTGATAAAATCACTTAGAGTGGGTAACTTTTTTGTGAGATGACTTTTTAAAAAATACTTTATTTCTTAAAGCCATTCTCCACTACCTTCATTTCCTTACTCAAACACAGAAGTTTGAATCACAGGTGACACAGCTAGAAAAACTTTGTGAAAAGATATATACAAGTTTATTTATTTAATCATAACTGTATTCATTTATGGGGTACAATGTAATGCTGTGATATACAATGTGGAATGCTTAAATCAAACTGATTAACATAACCATCAATTTATATACTTTTTTTGTGGTAAGACATTTTTTTTCCTATGGCTGTTACAAGACTATTTAAGCTTGCTAGTTCTTCTTGAGCCTTATGTAATAGTTTATATTTTGCTAAGAATTTGGTTCAGCATTTCTAATTTACTGGCATCAAGTTATTCGTTGTATATTTTAATTTTGATTCTCCATTCTAAAAATATTACCTTTTGTTGCCAGTATTCAGTTATGAGACATTTATCTGTTATTCTTTGTGGGGGGGGAACACCAACTATTTCCTTTTAACTATATCTGTGACATTTTTATTTTCTATTTCATTGGTTTCTAAACTTTTATTACCTTTTTCTACTTCATTTGGTTTACCGGTTTTCTCGTTTAAAAATTAATCATTCTAAGATATTCCCAATTTAAGTACCAATAGCAATACATTTAACATGGTTTTATCTAAGATTTCATTTTTCTCAATTTTAGTCAACTTTAATTACTTGTGTGATTTTCACTAAATCTGAGATATTTGTAGGTACATTTAATTGTCAAACATATGAGAAAATTATTAATTTCTCAACGAGAAAAGATTTTTTGCAACATAAAGAGAAACATAATTGAGTGAATTAAACTTGTTTCTTAATAAAAATTTGTTTAAAAAATAAGTAATTTAGTAATTTTTAAGCTATCTAAAAACTTAGAACAATATTTACAAAATAAAGTTCAACACCCTTAATATATGAGAGCT
Source organism: Nycticebus coucang (assembly GCF_027406575.1). Classification (NCBI taxonomy): domain Eukaryota; kingdom Metazoa; phylum Chordata; class Mammalia; order Primates; family Lorisidae; genus Nycticebus; species Nycticebus coucang. Next base: position 61,720,390 of record NC_069799.1, on the reverse strand, counting down.
CTGAGTGAAAATGAACACAAATATTTCAGTAGAAAATTGGACAAGGGGCGGCGCCTGTGGCTCAGTCGGTAGGGCGCCGGCCCCATATACTGAGGGTGGCGGGTTCAAACCCAGCCCCGGCCAAACTGCAACCAAAAAAAAAATAGCCGGGCGTTGTGGCGGGCGCCTATAGTCCCAGCTACTCGGGAGGCTGAAGCAAGAGAATCGCTTAAGCCCAGGAGTTGGAGGTTGCTGTGAGCTGTGTGAGGCCACGGCACTCTACCGAGGGCCATAAAGTGAGACTCTGTCCCTACCAAAAAAAAAGAAAATTGGACAAAACAGGAAAACTCCAAAGTTTATGTACAGGACTGGTCTGAAAGAAAATTATATTATTTAAATGATCTACAAATCAAAATTAAATATATGTACTATATTTTATCTATTCAAATTAGCAAAGCCTTTTAAAAATGAAAACATCAAAAAATTATCAATATTTGAAATGTAAATTAAATTTTTCAGGATGTAACTTAGGAATGTATGTAATTAATACATGTTAAAGCTTTGAAAATAATGCATAATTTCTAAATTAGTAACTTCTTATAAATGTTATTTATCACAAAAGTAATGGGAATTAGGAAAGATTTTATTGGCCAGTATATCCATTACTATATTTAAAAATACAGTGTTTACCAAAAAAAATCATTTATTATTGGTCTTATAATTGTGTATGCACATATATGAAAAGGAACTATTAAATACCACTTTAAAATATTAGATAATGTAAATAAGCTGGACCTTAAAGTCCTGTTTGAATGACTTTATCAACATTTATTCACCATTGGCATGGATTGAACCTGAATAGTTAGCATTTTTGCTTTAAATTTTTGTAGGGCTAATTATTATAAGTATTGTTATTTTAGAATTTTATTCCTTAATATCTTCTTTTTAAATTTATCTTTATTCCACTCTTCAGGAAAGAATGGGATATTGGTTCCAACAGTGGATTTTATAACTAAACTGCTTCTTAAAGCAGTTTGAATCTGCTTCTTAAAACTATTTTTGTCGTTATATATGACATTTTCCTCTGCTGATGAGGGGAACAGGGAAGCCAGGGAGTTATGGTGAGTATGCAGTTAATATGTACACATAAGGTGATTAATCTGTGCATGGACTGTAAGAGTCAGTAGTGAGGAGCCTTTGCAATTGTAATTCTTTCTCCTTTATTAGCTTTTTTACTTCTTTCGTTTCATTTTTTAATATTTCCCCTCTACTGGTTTGAAACTAAAGCTTTTTTTTTTTTTTTTTTTTTCCTTTTCATGGCTCTTCTTGAAGTTTTTCCCATCAACATTTAAGCTAAAAAGGGGGAAAAAAGCAAGATGGAGCCTTTCTGGAAAACCAGACTCTAAGAAGACTTTAACTCACATCACCTTTCCCCTGACATGCCTACTGTTCTTGTCTAACATTTTAGTTTTGACTTTTGAATGAAAATCTCACAAATTGGACATTCGTAACATTTTACAGGGCTAGAATTTAAATTTACATGTTTCTTTTCTTTGTTTTAAAATTAATATTCCATTTTCTTAATATTGCTGTATTTAGATTACACAGTTATTTCAGTTGTCCTAAGTATTTTACCTATTTTCTCTTTTTTTGCTTTTATTATCAATAAACTTTACATACAAAATGTAAAAACAGTGTGCACAAATTTAAGTGTATAATTCAGTGAGTGTGCTGGATGAATACACACATCCAAGTAACAAATACCCCTAGTACTTTTTTCTCTTCAGAAATTTTCCTTTGCACCTTGGCACCTAGTCTCCCTACCTTACCCTGTTGCCATTGGTCTAATTTCTATCATCATAGATTAGTTTTGCCTGTTATACGTATTCACAGAGCTAAGCTCTATGTATTATATACGATGCCTTTTACTATTAACAGACATAATACCCGTAAGAAGCATCTGGCTCTTGCATGTTGCATCAGGGTTGCTTACTTTTACTGCTGTGTAGTATTCTGTTGTGTGAATCACAAAAATGTATTTACTTATCCAACACCTACTAAACTTATTTCAGTCTCTGGGTATTGTGGACAAACTAATCATGAATATCAACTACAATTCTTTCGGCAATGTGTATTCTTATTTCTCTTGGGTATATTCCTGTTGACCTGCAGAACAGTAGGGTAGATGTATCTTTGCCTACGAGTAATTTTAAACTGTGTTTCTTACGATGGCCATCCCAGATTCTGTTATAGTTAATAGCAAGTTTGTAATAACGATTACAAATAGCCTCATGGAATTGATTAGGGGCTCTACTACAACTTGAACTTCACCTCAGAAGTGAAAACAATGTAACTGAAATGTTTGTACCCTCCTATCCCTCTGAAATTAAAAAAATAATAATAAAAGTGATCAGGGAGGTGTTCTGTCCTCTATTTTGAAAGTATTTTGTGTAAAAATGGACTTTGATTCACCCATTTATCCAATCATGTTTCTTCTGGTATTGATGTTGGCAAACTGACTTTGTGTAGGCAACATTTTCTTACTCTCATAAGCCTGGAGGACAGATATTAACAGAGCCTGTTTTATTCCTGACATTGCCATTATTTTCTTATTGGTCTTGAAACTTAATCCTTGATCTATGACCAGGATATGGTATATCTGTGACTGTTTTGTGTGCACTGGGGGGGGAAAGAAAGTTATTCTGCAGTTGCAGACAGTATGGCGTTAAGAGGTCATGTCTTCTATATCCTTATTGATTTCTTGTCTCCTTGCTCAATTCATTTCTGAGATAGTCAAATAGTCAAAATCTCCAACTCTAGCTTCAAATTTATCCCATTTCTCTCTTGAGTTCTGACAGTTTTACTTCATATTTTTTGAGCCAATTATTAGCCATGTGCACATATAGGATTAAGTTTTCTTGGTGAATGTATTCTTGTAGCGGAATGTTTTTCCTTTTATCTCCACTAGTACGTCTTATCTTGAAATATCCTTAGTTTGATGTCAACTCACCCTCCCATTGCTTTCCTTTGTTTTCTGACCTACATTTGCTTAGTGCTTACACAATGGACTCCAGTCATCTTTATCCTTTATACTTAGTTGTGTCTTTGTATTTTATTTTTTATTTCCTCTAAAAAAAATTTTATGGATAACATATTTTTGAGGTATATGTGATAATTTGGTATATTCATGTAGTGTGTAAAGATCAAATCAGGGTAATTAGAATATCTGTCACCTTTATGCTAGGGACATTCAAATTAATCTTTTCTAGGTATTTTGAAATGTACAATAGATTACTGTTAACTGTCATCACCCTACAGATCTATCAAACACTAGGTCTTTATTCTCCTATCTAACTATATGTGATCATTAATCAATGCTTCTTCACTCTCTACCTTTTCCAGGGCCTCCAATAATGACTAATCTACTCTCTGTCTTTATGCAATCCATACTTTTTAAATTTCTACATATGAGTGAAAACATGTAATAGTAACATTTGTCTTTTTGTGCTTAGGTTATTTCACTTAATGTGGTGACCTCCAGTTCCATCCACGTTGCTGCAAGTGATAGGATTTTATTTTTTTAAGGCTGACCAGTATTCTTATGTATGTGTGTGTATGTATATATGTATATATGTCTCACATTTTCTTTGTCCATTCATCTGTTGATGGGCACTTAGTTTGATTCTGTGTGAATAGTGCTACAGTAAACCTGTGAGTACATCAATCTCTTCAGTATATTAGTTTCCTTTCTCTTAGAAATATACCTGATAGTAGAATTCTGGATTGTATGATAGTGTCTTTATATTTTAAAGTGAATTTCTACATATTGCATTTTTGGGGGTCTTAACATTTTTTAATCCATGCATTTTTAACTGGAGTGTTTGATTCACTTACATTTATTGTAGTTATTGGCATATTTGTGTTAAGCCTACCATATTTCGAGTTTTTCCTGTGTATCCTGTCTATTATTGTCCTGTTATTTCTCTTTCCCTTCCTTCTTTTGGATTAAAATTACACATAGCTATGTTTCTTTCCTTGCCTAGTCTCATGTCTAGGGAATAGGCAGGAGTACTGGTTATTGTAGATGATCAGTTGCAATAAAACTGACTTTTTGTAGAATTCTGAAAGGTGTTTCAACAGGATGAAAATTTGCTAGCATCTCTATATAGTGGAGGTTTTAGGTTTTTCTTAAGGAAGATGACAAATTTTTCAGACATGGTTTTTGCTCCTGAGCTATGACCTTGCTGCTACATCAGCTGACTGCCCAGGGTATCAACAAGCCCTTTCCATTCTGATTGGGTCACGACACTCATCTCCCGCAACTGTGCGATCTCAGCTCCACTCTGAATCTTTTTACAGCCACCCTCTGCCACACAAGACAGAATCCCATGCTGGCTTTAAGCAAGGCCCTGTGAGGAGGAACTCAGACACAGACATCCCCTGCTTCCTTCTCTGTGGTAGCCAGCCCAGCAAAGTTCGGCTGTTTCAGTAGCCTGGAATTCTCTACCTGTTCATTTCAGTGAGACCATAATGCTCTGCTTTGCATTAGTCCTCCCTTCTGTATTTGGAGGTCTCTTCCTAGACATCTGTTGGACTGTGGCACTCACCGCATGGGTGTTCTTTCTCTCAAGGATGGCAGTCCTGGGCTACTTATGAGCCAATGTTCACACACAGCTATTGTGTATGAACATTCCTTCATGGCAGGAAGCTAAATCCCATACTATTTTCCTGGATCAGGGCTGAAAGTTGAAGCTACCTTTAAAAAACATTTTCTCTTTATGTTTCTTTGCAGGATTCTTTTTAATCATTTACTTTGGGATGTGCTGTGTGCTTTCTGAACTGTGGCTTCATATTTGTCATGAAATAGGGAATTTTTCATATATTGTTCCTCCAAATATTTTCTCTGTTTTATAGACAAGGCTTGGTGGACAGGGAAGCTATGAACTTCAGATCTAGACTCTGAGTACTAAGGGATCAATTTTTGGTTAAAATTCCTTTGCATTTGTAGATTAATTTGAATAAAATTGGTCTCTATAATATAACATAACTTAAATTCCTATGGCTGTGTTACATATTCAATAACATTGTCTAAGAAGATAATAGACATTTTTTGTTAAATTTATTGCTTTAATCTTTATAATTTTGTTCCTGGAGTTTTTGGTTTTCTACTACATTTTATGTTTATTGCTGAGGTATAGGAATAATCTTTATATATTTATTTTGTATCAGTAATCTTAATGAGCTATAACTATTTATGTAGAAAATTAAAAAGATTCTCTATATAAATAATATATCATCTATAGAAAAGACAAATCATTGAGCCTTCCTTCTCAAAATATATAGTTTATTTTTAGCCGTCTTCTCTAAGAAAATACTAAATAACCAGGATAATAGAAATCACTCATCTTGTTTCTGACTCAAATGGGAATACTCCTGGGTTTCAACATTAAATATTATGCTTGTTATAAGTTTTCAGTAGATAATATTTACCACATTAAGCAGCTATCTGTCAGTATTTAAGAAATGATTTTTATTAATTAATTTAAAATTTGTTTAGATTACGCTATTCAGTGCACTAGAGATACAACTGTTAATCCATTGTAGGACAGTTGTTCATTGCTCCCTTTCACTTCTCTCTCTTCAAGATGATACTTAGATATCACTTCCCCTTAGAAGCCATCTCTGGAGTCTCAGGAGTATCCTCAAGTCTTCACACATTTTTCTTGCCCTGACACAATTACTGCTCATGATTTCAAATTTCTGTTAACTGGTCCATGTTCCCACTAGTCTGAGTGCCAACTGAGTCTTGTTTCCAGGTATATGTTCAGTACCTAGGACAAGGCTTGGTACAAATTAGGGGATGAGTATTAATCAATTAGTTGATTTTTTTTCTATGTTTTTGTGCTTTTAGGGCTGATGTGAGGAATTTGATTATCTTTTGAGCTAAAATTAAAATCACCTTCAACTTTGATATAAAACATTGGGTCTATTTATAACCACAATTAGGCCTGCTATATACAAAATATAAATGTTGTGTTGAGAAAGTTGTTTAATGGACCATTCTGGGACCTGTCTGTGAGAATCTACAGATCATGCCACAAGGCTGTGCTTTCCTAAACAAGTGGTTGGTTTTTATCTGTGGACAATATGACACATGTGGCTGATGGCATTTTTATTTCACATTATTTAGCTTAGAACCAAAATGTACCTTAGAGCTACTAAGAGTAGATAATGTTATAGTATCATTTGGTGCATTAACCTATTTTCTGGTTTTCTTTTGCATTTGTATCCTTATGTCCTTATTTTTTTTCTCTTAAAATACATTTTATGTTGTCAAATTCTTAAACTCCTGGTCTCAAGCATCCTCCTGCCTTGGCCTTCCAAAGTACTAGATAACAGGTACAAGCCACTGTGCCTGGCTTTAATCTATTTTAAATGTTAATGGCAGCTTTGTCTTTTCAAGAATGCACATGTAATTATGTCTCATTTCTACTTAAAATACTTCAGTGGCTTCTCATTGCTTCTAGGGTAAAACATAACCCCCTTCTGAAGTTGACCTGGTTCTTCGTGGTACTTTTTCTTATTTTTTTCCAATACCGTCTCTGAGTATGGTATTGACTTGTCCATTTAAGCACATTAAGTCTACATTGTGATTGAACCATTTGGAAAAGGAAAATAAATAAATTTCTATGACAACATACTGTCTTGCCTTTTCATCTCAATTCCAGAGGAAAACATTTTATTTTCACCGTGGTGGATATAGGAAGGGTTACTTTTGTTTTTGTTTATTTTGCTTTGTTTTTGTTATTCCCATAGTGATCTATATTGAATTCAATTTGGTAAGAAATAGAATTGCTAGGAAGTTTATGTCAAATTGTAGAAAACAGCAAAACAGGACATAAAGACTTAACTACCATTTGTTCAACTTTTGTCTAAGTAAAAAATATATTTAACATACTACGTGACAAACTGCTCATAAGTCCCTAACTAGATGATAAAGGTAATTCAGTGTCCAGGAAAACAATACTCGCAATCCCCATGTTTGGAGTGGCTTTAAATTACCTGAAAGTGGTAAATATTTCAGTGAATAAAAAAGAAAAAAGTTGAGTATTTTCAGGATTCAAATCTAATCTTACCCATCTATCAATCCCTTTGATTTTCTTCCTAGATCTAAAAGGGAGGGATTATGTTAATTATGGTAAGTACAGAAAATCGTGGTTTGAGAAAAGTAACTCTGCCCTAACAAGGACTTTGTCACCAACGGCTTAAAAAGAAATCCTGAGTTTTGGAATGAAATGCTGTTGTCTTTTGCTCAAGTGCCAAAAATAACAATTAATTTAATTCTGCCTTAGCTTCTGTTTTCTCATATCATTACTATCTGGAGAGGAACATTTTGCAGAGCATCTGTGGGCTGGGAGGGCTAAACTTCTTTATCAACCAATTGGTAAAGATTTTAATTTGAGAAACTCATAAGAAATAGCTAAATGTAAGGCCAGTAAGTATTTCTTCAACCTATCAGTTATACCATGTAATCTTTCCCTTTGAAATTATATGGGTACATAGTTCCCACCAAACTGAGCACAAATTGGTAAGAGATTATTAGCTATATTATTAGCTATCAAAAGATGGAAATTTGTTGTCTTCTCCATCATATCACAGTTTTCCCAATAAAACAGAATATTTTCTAATACAAAGCTTAAGATGTAATTGTATACATTCCAAATAGATGGTTGACCCCTTGAGAATAGGAACCTTGAAGTCTGTTTTTTTTTTTTTTTTTTCAATCCCTTACTGATGTAAAGCTTAAATTAAACTAAACCACACTGCCAGATAGGACCATAGTAAGATAGTTAATAAGTTCTAGTAAACTTAATTGCCTAACAGTTAACACCGTGGAATTTTGCCTTTTGCCACTCACTTTTTCACCAAGGCCATCTGGCATCCAACTCCACAACTATAATAAAATCGCTTCACTTGCGGTTTTCAATTTGCTAACCCCTCTGGATATTTTCTAATCTGTTCTAGTCCAGATGATAAGTGTTAAACAGCTTTGGAGGATTTGATGTCCTGGCCTACTCCAGATCATTTTTGCTTGAATTCTTTTACCTGTTTTGCTTCACATTCCTTCTTCCCACTTCGGTCACTGCTCAGTCACTTGAGCTTCCCCTGTGCTGTTCTGGAAACAATGCTTTTGTTTCTTCATGGTCTCTGGAATAGCTCATCGTGGTGTGTTTTCTGTTGTCCACTAATGACTCTTCATTCTAGCTGTTCCACTGACATCTTTCCTGAGCGCTGGACGCAGATACTTGCCCCTCTCCTCTGCTGTGTCAAAGGGAGTTCTCAAATGGACTTATTCCAGGCTCACTGCCCATCATCACGCACTACTCCCGAAGGCCACCTCTCCCATAGCTCTCACAGAATTTGGGCTACTGCATGTTTTGTTATCTCAGTGAGAAGTTGTCCCTACATTGGGACACCAGATGTGTCTACCTACCCTGTTCTGTAAGCCCTCTGTCATTCTTTTTGCTCATCAGTCATAGTCAGTATAGCAATTCCTTGGACTTCCATCTTTGCTTAAACCATCTCAAACTACAATCTCTTATTGGCTGATTTGTAAGGGAACTCTGCTTATTTCCCATATGCATTGCAAAATTCCAGCAGCCAGTCTTACCAGATAGTGGGCGTTTCTGTAAAATGCTCTAGTTCTTTGTGTCTTTCTGACTCGGGGTTCTCTGTTGCTATTTTCCATGGCTTTCAGCATTCTCTGCATCTTATGTGTTCCCTGTGCCTTTCAGAGGAACAGTATGTAATTCTGGTCTAGAAACAAATTAATAAAATGCCATCAGACTTCATGAATCACACACACCCAGCACCAACAGTACTGAGACATGATGTTCACACATCCTGGCCCACCATCATGTGGGCTATGTTATGTTGTGGAACTCAACTAGATCTAAAAGCACAATTTACTTGTAACACGTTTTCCTGTCTATGTAAGAATAGGACAGCAATGTGGAAATGGCCTACTGAGGTATAAGGCATTCAGGCATTCTTGTGATCTTGGTTATGGCTTGGGCCAAATATTTTCTGCTTTAATTTCTTTATATTTTAAATGTGCAAAGTGAAATTGTCTATACTTCTATATCTAGTTGGTCTCAAGAAAATGACTTTGAAAATTTCCTTAAAATCATAAGTTCTGTGCCCCTGTGCATAGGTTTTAAAAATCAAAGTTACAAAAATTTAATGAAATTGATTCAACAATTAAGACATGGTTGGAAATAATTAAAGAGTAACAGACAATTTAATATTTTTTTATTTGTTTTTGAGACATAGTCACACTCTTTGCCCTGGGTAGAGTACTGTGGCATCATCATAGCTCACAGCAACTGCAAATTAATCTTGCAGTTAAGCCAAGAGGATCTTCTTGGGCTCAAGTGATCCTCTTGCCTCAGTCTCCCAGATAGCTGGGACTACAGGCACCTGCCACAATGCCCAGCTAGCCTTTCTATTTTTAGTAGAGATGGGAACTCGCTTTTTCTTAAGCTGGTCTTAGAGTTCCTGAGCTCAAATAATCCAACCACCTCAGCCTCCCAGAGTGCAAGGAATATAGGCATGAGCCACCACACCCAGACCAGACTATTTTTATGACAACTGTGAAAAAACAATTTTTTTCTCATTCAAATTTAAAGGGTTAATTATGGTAGCTAAGGTATGTAATAAAAGTGAACTCTTTCTGAGTCCTATCAAAATAAAAACACATTATGTGTTGCTGTTGCAGTTAATAAGATACCAGGGTCATAACACACGATGCATCAGGCAATATTCCACTGCTTAAAATATTCCACTGACAAAACAGTAAAATCACAGTGGAGATACTTTATTTAGAGTGAGACATTTATCCAAAGGTAATAACTTTAATATATGCAAGAAGTTTGAAAATGATGTCGATTTTTAACTAGGAAGTTAAAGTGTATTAATTTGATAGTGTTTTAAAAATGAATTAGCATTTTCTACCCTGACATTAAAGTTCTCTCAGCATGAAAATTTAAATACTGTATGACAATGTACCTACTCCGAGTTCTTTCAAATACAGCTTCAAACAACATGTTCAGTCTGTTTCTTTAACACATCTCTATGGTTTGAATGTCACCTACGTGTATATCACCACACAGAATTCCCTAACAATTCAGAAGGTATTTCTTTTTTTTTCATTGGTTTGTTTGCCACTAGAGTTAGGAGATGTGTAATATGTGACTTGATGTCCCCAGCAGCAAGTAAAAACTTGTCAGATCACCTTTTTAGTAGAAGCACATTTACTAAAACCTAGTTGAACTCATCCCCACAAAAATGTTCCTCGTTTAAAATTCAAAGTCAGGGTTATTTTACTAAGACTGGTATTCTGCTAATGGAACTCAATAAGCATTGATGACCATAAAAATGTTCTTTCTTCATTTAAAACAGATACGTGCACATTATAAACCTATATGTGCTACTGGGTGTATCTGCATGGTCTATGCACGTTGTATTGTTCCAATTATACAAAAGTAATAAATATCATTATAATAGTCATACATTTTTGTAATACTATCCTAATTTTAAAAGGCCATTATTACTGGGTTTTGTTTAGCTTGTTGTAACTTTTTTCTGTAGAGAACTCAGGAAAGTATTGAAGAATAGCTGCTTGAAATTACAGAATGCTTCAGGAAAATCTCTCTTCAATTAAATCTGAAAATCTATGCATAACATTTCCCAAGCCGAGGCGTAGGTCTTATTGCATTATATGCTGTGACAAAGGACTATAATTAGCACATTGGTGTAATTTACCACTGTTTCATTAAAGCCTGATTGCCTAACCATTGGAGAAGTTAACATGGCTTCTTGAGGACTTGACCTGGGTTATTTTTCTCTGCTATAGCACAAATTGTACAAAGACTTCATTGCAAACATAACAGAGAAGTAAATCTGATAAAGATCATAATAGAAGGGAAATACATAGTTTTGTGCTTTGCCTCCTCAGAACTTTTTTTTTTTAATAACTGTAGTTTGGGGAAGAGATCTCAAATGATGGAAGAAATATCTGACATTGGGCTAAACATCTTACCCATTTAGAAAGCTAATCATGTTTATTTTATATTGTTACCCATTTCTCTTTTGAAGGTCTGAGTTTAAAAGGTGAAGTGCATTAAAACAGCCCACTCTTGAGTGTAAGGGATTCTGCAAGTTGCACAGAAATAGTAAAATCCATTTAAACGGCTTGAGGTAGGGATAAGGTGGAAATGTTGTTTTAAAAAATACAAAATATCAAGCATAAATAGATTAAACAGTGTCATGTCATCAAGAGTAACATTTCCATGTCTCTAGTCACTAGCAAAGAACCATGTATAATTATATCTTTTGGTCCTTAACAGCCCCACCCCCCAACTATGAGACTTGACACATCCATCAACATGGTACACTTAGTGGTGTGATCCAAGAAAAATCCATAACACTTAATAGGAGAACCAATACTATGTATTAAAACACTAGAAATACAGTGCTTCAATTAAGAGACTCACTTGTAACTGGTCCCAACTATATACAGATTTGTGATAGCTTCAATACCAAAGGAGTCTCTAACGCCCTCATCTACAAGGAACATTTAGAAAAGAACGACAATGTACACAGCTATGATTTAATTAAAAAAAAGAAAAGAACAAGAAAGCATACTGAAAATTCTGCAGAAGCAATTGACATTCAGACAGAAGGAGGATGAATTTTTTTATGTTTCATCATTCCTTTGCTACAGACCAGCAATGAACAGCCCTTTACATAGCAGGGGTTTTTTTGTTTTTGCTAAAATTAAAGTGGTTTTCTACAGGAGATACATTGGGTTCAATCAACAACATGAACTAAGTTTATTTCCATGCTTTTTAATTATTGGCCCAGTACATAAGTATTAAAATAAACTTATGAATTTAGGTGCAGACACTTTTTAATATTTCATCCTTCTTAGAAGTGTGTGATGTTCCTGGGACCTTTTCCCTAGGCCCTCTGCTTTTGAATTATTCTCAGCAATATATGCTTCCCCCTCCCCCCCCAAAAAAAAGTCAAAGGAGAAGTGGTAAAATCCCTGGATTCTGGCAATCTTGATATTTCTATCTCTATTCTTAGAAATTTCAGTATTTGAGTTGAAGACAAGAGAAAGAAGGTATTTTGGAGCAGAAGACAGGTAAAATAATGCAAAGCATGGAACTAAACAATAATAGTAGTAAAAATGTAATTACCGATAATTATTCTTACAGATATTTAGAAAAGGGAAATAAAAAACAGTAATCAGACCCCAACATCATGAGCTATGGTGAATCAATAAAAATGGGAATTGCATGCAAATACCTCCGATAGAAAACGCAGAATACCTTTCAATGATGATTTTTGGTTGTCAGGACAAGTGAGACCCAAACAGGAAGCAGAATGAGAATGGTCCCAGCATGCTTGTTGCCTTTTTGTGTTTACACAGTGGCTGTCAGTTCCAGCCTCGCAGGTAGTGGAACCCAGCGGGAAGAAGGGGCGGGACCCAGCGATGCAGCCTGAACTGAGAGAGCAAATTTAAATTACTGAGCCTTTTTTCCTCTTTTTTATTTTTCTACTCTGCGACAAACTGAAAATATTCCAGCACGCTAATTTAACCACCCTGCTGCTGCTGCCTTTTTTTTTTTTTTTTTTTGGTCTCCCTGCTTCTAGGATAATTAAAAGAAAAACCTGTAAAAGCAATATTCCTGTGAGCGAGTTGGTGCTGCAACGTGCTGGTAAGAAAAAGAATTTAATTTTTTTAATCTTTTTTTTATCTTTTTTTTTTCTTTTTTTTTTTTTTTTTTTTTTGCTTTTCCTTTTTTTTAAAAGAGCTGGAGGCTTTGTCTGTCTAATGCAGTCATAAGCGTGGCTTCCCTGCCGTGAGGGGTTAGCCTGTAATGAAAAGGTATAATTGCCTGATAGATGACCTTCACGTCATACTTATAATGGGTAATAACAGCATTCCTATATACCCCGATTTGCTTCTCTCTGCAAATTGATTGCCCCGTGGCAACAGGGCTAAGATGATTGCACCAGGACAATGCTGTGACAATGAGTTGTTGATCATTTGGAGTTTCAGTGTCAGGGAGAATTCTTGACTTTCTGCAAGTTACTCCCTTACAGAGATGTTATGAGTTTTAATAGGTACTGTACAGACCATCATGGGTTTGCTGTTTACTCATCCAACAGGAAGTACAAGGATGAAACTTTTTTAAGGAACACTAATTATCATAGACTTCCTTAGTCCAGATAATGAAACAGACTACAGTGAGCGCTCAATAGCGTTATTTTCATCTCTTTCATCTGATAACTAGTCAGGAGTTCATTAAGACGATCAACTGTGAAGAACATACATCATTTGGGAACCTTGTACTTGAGATGCCAACTTTATTCTCTAAAAGGACGAATTTTAATTCAATCCAATTAAATTCAACAAGTATTTCTATGTATACTCTGTCGGGGACTGCTGCTGAGAATGCCCTGGCTTGGCACTCTGTGGTAGGAGAGGAACTCTGGTGAAAGAATAGTGCAAATAGTCAGCAACCATCTCTTCTGACCCTTTTAAGAACTGACCGGATCACTTAAGATATTTGAAAATGTGTGACTATTGACCATAAGATAAAGGGCTCAAGGTGAAATCGTGTGAATCGATGTACTTATATTCCTTCTGTGCATGTAAATTGTGTTCATGTCAGTTTGCAACTATGGTCGGTATAGTTTAGATTGCATTTTTAATATGATAAAGAAGAAAAACAGAAATGCTATCTTTTCTATATATTAAACATGTCATTTGAATATATGAGACAAACCTTGAACTTATCCAGAGTCTAACCACAGATTCTGGGAGACACATGAAAAGATAGAGGCTTGTCCCTGACTCTGCTTGGATTTGGGTCAAGAAACTTAGGAATTAGAATTTTCCTTTGCCCTTTAATAGCACATGTGAAACAGTAAGGAATATACTTTGAGATTCTCCATTGTGCTTTATAAACTGTAGTTTTTGTTTTTTTCTGAATAGATAAGTAGAAATGTATTGGGGAGGTTGTCAAAAAGAGAATGTAGTTGGCAAAGATTTAAACCTCTCCTGTGGATGTTTGAAGGTTGTATGCCATTTGCATCTTGGGGAATGTGCTGTTCCAAATACCGGTTGACATTCAGTCCCTGGTAGCAAATCTGTAGCTATTCTATCTAATTGTGTCACTCCTACACTTAACAGCTCTGAACCACACTGCCCTTGGGTCTCACCGATGCCCCCAGATCGCTTGAAATGTCTAAAAAGACCTCAGAACATTAGAAAATGTCAATTGTTAGAATAATTTCTGCCTCTTTACAACAAGTGGAAATGCTGTGGATTTAATAGTTCATTTTTAAAATCTGTTCTTATCCACCAGTAACTGTCTATTAGCAACATTTCAGTTATAATTGGAATAAATTGTTGCCCAGTAACAAGCAACTAACTCCTTAGCGACTTTCCATAGAATCAGTGACTAGAAATAGCTACAAAGAGCTAAGTGCAAGTCAAACCCCAGCCCTTTGGTATTCCTTAATTTTGAAGAAGAAAAAATTCATTTTTTAAAATAATGTTACCATTTTACTTAAACTCTCAAATGATCAAATTGAGGTGCCTCTTCTTCACAAATTTCTAATTGACCAAAATCTCATAGGTTAAAAAAATAAAGGCCAATGGATATTTAAAAACTATTCTTTCTGGCTCAGAATAGGACTAAGAGAGAATCAGCATAACCTCTCAGACTGTGAGTGTTAACAAGATTCTGGGTTAGCAACACCATTATATGTGAAGAACTGCCATCCTCTCTTGCAAAACGTGATGTGAAATTATGGGTTTCATTGTAGGGCTCTGTCCTTTGAACTAGTAATCAGTCCATAATTCTATAGATTGCCGCAGTTAAAATGATGCTTTCCCCCGTTAATAAAATATCGGATAACATTGAAATTGCATTAGATTTTACCCTATCCATTTTTTCCAATGGACGAAGAACCAGTGCTTGCCTCAGACTCTGATATCTGTGCACACATAATATCAGAATGTCTCGTCGTCTTGCCTTGCTAAAGTGCTGTGCTATCATTACAACTTCCAAAATAAAATACTACAGCATAAAATAGTTCTGCATCTGTCATTAGCTCTTGTGGCCTGTGGGAATAGTATTCACCTTATTATTGCCCACGTGTTGAAATAGAAAATACCTTAGGAAGAGAGTGCACCCGGTTATTTCACATGCAGACATAGAACAAAAATTATATATGATGCCAGAATGCAGATACAAGGGCAACATGGAAGTGTAAGCGTTGCTTTCTGAGCAGATGACAAGGACGTTTGCTCGTTTCGTTGTGAATGCATGCTGAGCGTCATCTGGGCAACAGGAAGTATTCAGAATCTGTGGGAAACAGAAAAAATCACATCTTGGGTCATCGGGGGAATTACAATGTAGAATTTCACCAGGTAGAGTAGAACAGATCATTTGTTTAATTGGCCTGTGATGACCTTTGTATTACGTTAGGCTGTTGGGATTACAAAAAAAATTCTAATCTATTTTTTCTGAGCACTAGGATCTGGGGTATAGTTCTCTTCCCTCGTTTGCTTAGGTTCTTTTTGCTATAGCCACATATGTGTTTTCTATTTACTGTATTTTTAAAAAATACCATAATTAATACAGATACTGCAAACGTGTGTAATTTTTGTTAGTTTTTACTATAAAAGACACTAAAATGGTCATCAGGAGATCTCTCATTTCTAATCTCCCCCTGAGTTTGTCACTTAATCTGTTTAGGCTTCTGTCTCGTCTTTACAAAGGGGAAACTGCCCTATCCTACAGTATGATTTTTTTTTTTTTTATGCCATCCTAATGGCAGATGGGTAACTTCTAAGAAAAAGAGAGGCAGTTATGGTGGGCACTGAGTACCAATGGTTTAAACAAAATCCCATATAATTAACAACTAAAATCCTCTTAAGTCTTAGCCTCAGCATGTGCATTGAGTTGATGGGTGAGTATGCCTGCCCCCTTGATTTCACACCCTCTTTTCTCCTGGCACGGTAATGCCCTTAGGACTGTAGAGAGAAATTAAAACACAATTGTACGTATATACAGAGAATCCTGTTCTACCATCTGTTGGGAAACTTCTTCTATGTGACTCAAGAAAACTAAGAGAATGACTCTGTCTTTAAACCACATTGTTACTATCTGGCCTGTTTTCTTTGATGTGTACATCTGTGAGGCAGCCACAACCAAAATGCACCTAATTTCCCTCCTTCCAAAAATTTTGTGTCCTCACACAGGTGACACTTTCATCCACACCTGGCCTGGAGGCAGGGGCTTAACTTGCTTTTTGTGATTACAGACTAATTTACATCTTATTAAGGGTTTTATAAACGGAATCATACACCGCACACCTTTCTGTACGGCTTCTTTCCCTTAGTGCAGTGCCTCTGAGATTTGTACATACCACTGTAGACATCAGATTTTTTCTTATTGCCGAGTAGTATTTCATGGTACAGATGGACAGCACTTCATCTGTGCACCTGTGGATAGACATTTGGGTAGTTTCCACCTGCGAAGTATTACGGCCCAAGCTAGGTAAGCGTTCATGATGCAGGTGTTTCTCTCGGTTAGGTAGCAAGAGGTGACGATGCTGGGATATAAGGTGGATGTATTTAGAAATCAGTAAGGAAAAACCACGCAGTTTACCATGGTGGTTGTGAAATTTTGTGCTTCCTCCAGCCGTGTGAGAGTTCTAGTGGCTGCACATCTTTGCCAGCAGCAGATGGCCCCGTGTGTGTTTCTCCATTCTAGTAGATACTCCTCGGTGGTCGTAACCAGCTGTGGTTGTAATCATTGTTCCCCGAGACTGAAGGATGTTGAGTTTCTATTAATGTGCTCATTGGCTTCTTGTGAAGAGTCAAACCCTTTGTCCAATTTTTTTTTGAAACAGAGTCTCATTCTGTTGCTCCAGAGCTAGACTGCTGTGGCATCAGCCTACCTCACAGCAACCTCAAACTCCTGAGTTCAAGGGATCCCCCTGCCTCACCCGATAAAGTAGCTGGGACTACAGGCACCTACCACAGACACCCAGCTGATTGTTTTTAGTACAGATTACCCTTACACTGGTCTCAAACTCCTAAACTCCAGGAATCTGCCCTACCTCGGCCTCCCAGAGTGCTAGGATTACAGGTGTGAGCAACCACATTCTTTCCAGATACCTGTATGAAAAATGTTTTCACCCAGTATATGACTTTTCTGTTGTTTTTTTTTTCAATGGTGTTTTTCAAGGGAATCTTTCTAGACTGGTAAATCAAAAAAACCACCATACCACATAACCAACACAAAAGTGTATGTTCTTTCATGCTTTAAAATTTATATAGACAATGTAGAAACGTTTTACTATTTTTTCTCCTGTTTCTCTATTAGTTTTATGTTATACAATTTCAGTTTTCACATATAGATCTACAGTGCATTTTGAGGGTGTAGGTTTGGTATAAGATAAAAATTAAGATTCAGTTTTTTATATGGACCGTCAGTTGCTCCAACAACAGCACAAAAATGACTACTCTTCCCCCGTGTAATTGCCTTAGTTCATTTTTCAGAAGAATAATTCAGTGTTAAATGTTGGTCATTTTCGGGAAACTATTCTGTACCATTGATTTAAACATTCCTTCCCTAACTTCATACCAAACTTAGTACCTTTACAGTAAGTCTTGGAATAGGTAGTGTGAGTTCTCCAGCTTTTTTATTTTTAAAAATTGTTTTGGCTGTTCTTCTTTTTAAATAAACTTTCAAATTAATGTGTAAATTTCTACCCTAACAAAATCTACTGAAATTAGTATCAGAATTGTATTGAATATAAAGTTGAACTTATAGAACTGACATTTTAACTATACTGAGTCTTCCAACCATAAAGTTATTGAGTTCTCCATTTATTTAGTTCTTTAATTTCTTTTGGCATTGATTATATTTTTCAATATACTAGTATTTCACCATTGTTGTTAAATTTATCCCTAAGTATACTTGTAAAATGTTTAATATCTCATTTAAGTAGTACTATATTTTTTATTCCATTATCCAATGTTTGTGGCTACTATCCATAAATACTATTGACTTTTGCATACTGACCTCTTATACTGCTACCTTGACAAATTTCATTATTAGTTATAATGGACATTTTAAAATATATAGTTAGGATTTTCTAATTGTACCATCAACTTTTTGATTAAAACACTTTACCCTTTATAATATGTGTATCTTTTACTTTTTCTCTTAACTCCTTGAAATATCCATGATTTCCAGTGAAATGTAAAATAGAAATTATGAAAGTGAGTATTTTTGGAATTTTCCCAGTTGTAAGGAAAAACATTTAGTCTGTCACCATAGAATATGAAGGCTTTATAGATGGATATTCTCTATTACACAAAGGAAGTCCTTTCTATTGCTGGTTTGCTGAGAATATTTACAATCAAAGGGTGTTTTCTTTTTATGTACTGAGAAATTGATTTGCTTTTATTTTATTAAGGATTTTTGTGTCTGTATTCATAGACATACTGGTTGATGACTTCTGTTCTTGTAATGCCTTTGGTGTGGTGTAATACGAATTTCATAAAATATGTTGGGAAGTATTTCTTCTCTGAGTTTACGAGTATAGATTTTGTGTAGGATAGTATTGTTTCTTCCTCAGATGTTTGACGGAATTTACTAGTAAGCTCTCTGAGCTGAGAAGTTATTCTTGTGAAAAGACTTGTAATAAAGTTGAATTTTTATTTAAAAGATATGCAGTTACTCAAATTTCCCATTTCCTCTTATACTAGCTTGGATTGTTCATTATTCAGAGAATAAATGTATTTCATCTGAGTGATCACAAGTGCAGGTTGAGTCTCTCCCTAATCTGAAAACCTAAAGTACAAAATTCTCCAAAATCTGAAACATTTGGAGCACTAACAGTGACACTCAAAGGAAATGATCATTGTAACATTTTGGATTTCAGATTTTCAGATTGGGAGTAGTGAATATAATGAAAATTTTCCAAAATCTGAATAAAAATCCAAAATTGAAAACCTTTTTGGTCCCAAGTATTTTCGATGAAGGGTATTTAATCTTGTAATAAAACTCCTATTCTCTTTTTCCTTAAATGTTACAGGATCTGTAGTAGCATCTCCTTTACCATTCTTAGTATTATTAAAGTAGTTTGTGTCTTCTTTGTTTTTTTGTCAGTCTATTAGTTTTATATTTCTGCCATAACAAATTGCCATAAAGTTTGTGGCTTAAATAATACAAGTTTATTGTTTTATAAGTAATTCTATAGGTCAGAAATCTGACGTCACCAGACCAAAGTCAAGGTGTTGGCAGGGCTGCATTCCTTTCAGAGGACTCTAGGGAAGCATCTGTTTTATTGTAGTCATAAGACTGACATCTCCAGGGACTAGCTGAGGACCATGCCCAGCTTCCAGAGGTCACACACATGCCTTAACTTATACACGGCCTCCTCAGTGTTCAAGGCCAGCAAAGGTGGGTCAAGTCACTCTCAGAGTTCCAATTTCCCTTCCTAGTCCTTCTATCTTATATCTTTAATCCTACTCATTAAGGTGCTCCACTTTTAAGAACCCATATTATTATACTGGACCCATCCAGATGTTCCAGGATTAATCTCCCTAACTCAAGGTTTGTGCTGTTAATCATCTCTACAAAGTTTCTTTGTCCATCTAATGCTGCATACCCAAAGGCTTCAGGGATTAAAACATGGACATCTCTGGGGACCCATTTTTCCATCTTCTGGGGTAGAACTTTACATAATTGATTTTAGCCTTCTGTCTAATTACATGCCTCTAATGCTATAAATTTTCCCCCAAATATCACTTCACTTTCATCCCACAAATTTAATTTTACGCATTGACTTATGAGAAGTATGTTATTTAATTTACAGATACTTGGGGATTTTCTCAAGGTTTTGCTATTGCTGATTTTTAAGTTAATTCCATTCTGGTCAGAAAACATACTCAGTAAGGTATTTTGATTTATTTCCCTACATATGAGGCTAATCTTGAAAAAAGAAGAATGTATATTCTACAGTTATTTGGTGTACTATTCTATAATGTTCAATTAGGTTGATATATTTTGATCTCTTTTCTTACTGATTTGTTTTCTTTTATGTCTCCTAACAGTTACTGAGAGTGGTATAAATTCTCCATCCATGATTATATATTTATTTATCTCCTTAGGTTATCTAAAATTTTGTCCTGTTTATTTTATAGCTATGTTGTTTTGTGTATATACATTTATAATTGTTACCTATTACTATTTTATTTTTTCACACTAAATTCTCTTTTCTTGAGTAGTACTCAATTGTGGTTGTTTTACTTTTGTACTGACAAAATGTTTTTGAAAATTCCATTTTGATTTCTTTACTCTTTTTTTAATCACATCTTTATGCATTATTTTTCATGATTCTTTTAAATTGGATGAAGTTTAAAACACACATTGCAATGTATTCAGAGTTAATATTAACTTTCCGAAAGTATACTTTCATTTACCTTTTGGTTTTTGACCTATTATTGTCATCATATATATTACATCTATGTAGTTTTGCTTTTCTTTAATCAATATTTCCTCTTTTAAAGGATTTAAGAGGAAGAAACATATTTATATAGCTTGAATACCTTCTTTTATGTACCAAGAATGCAATCCTCCTGGAGAGAATTCTTTTCATCTTCTGTTTTTCTGAAAAATTTTTAATTTCATCTTTTTTCTAGAATACCTTCCTTAAACATAGGATTCCTTACCACTTTAAATTTTTTTGCATTTTTATTTTGTCATTCCAATATCACCTGGCCTCCATAATTTCTTAGGAGAAGTCGGTAGTCAAGAATAGTATTCTTTCTCCATAATTAATGTCTTTTTCATTTAGTTCAAATGAGTTCAATATTTTGTCTGTCATCTTTGGATTTTAGCAGTTTAACTTCACTGTTTAGGAATCATTTTCTTTGTTTGAGTTCTGCTTGATTTTCATTAATTTTCCTGAATCTGAATTTAATGTTTTCCACCACATTTGGAGAAAATTTTGCCATTTACTTTTGTAAAATTATCTTGTGCTTGTTCCTTTTTCCTTTCCTTTGTATACAACAAAATGTATTTAATAGCCTGATATTGTGCCACAGGACTCTCAAACTATGTTCATTTTATTTCAACCTATTTTGTCTCTCTCCTTTAAATTGGGTAATCTCAAATCTGCTTTTGAGTCTATCTAGTAAAATTGTTAAGTTTGTTAAATTTTTCAGTTTTCAAATTTTTTCTATAGATTTCTATTTTAAGAGTCTCTTAACTTTTTACTCATTACATTATACTTTAAACATGTATAATTGCAGAGGTAAAGGTTTTGTTTGCTAAATTCAACGTCTAAGACCATGGGAGGTGGTGTCTATTTATTGTCTTTGTGATATGGGTTATACTTTCCTATTTTTCTGCATGTCTAGTAATTTTAGGTTGCATGTTAGACATTTCAGATAACACATGATCATTGTAATAGAATCTCTACTGGTCTAAGAATTGTTGGTCTTTCATTCTAGTCTTTAATTTGCCTGACCATGACTGCAATGTTTGTCTTCCCTATGGTGTACATCTACTGATATTTCTGCTCTATTCTTATGGCTCCTGAATGCCATATTTTATTATTCTAGCCTCCTGGGTGTCCTCCCCTATGCCTGTGTAATTTGGCAACTAGGAATTTGAGTAGAGATCGTATTCACCTTTTAGGGCTCACACTTAGTGAGTTTTTTTGTTTCTAGGTTTGTTCTTCTAAATCTAGATGCTATGGATAAATCCTCAGGATCTCACTTGTGACACTGCAATGCCCCTGAGGTTTCAGCCTGTTGGTGCCTATATTTTGTGGGCTGTTTTAGATTGAATTATTCCTCATTCCCCAAAATGTTAAGGTTCTAACCGCCATTATCTTACAACGTGAATTTGTTTAAAAATGTGGTATAGCTAGTTTAGATAAGATCATACAGGAGTAGTATGGGTTCCTAGCCCAGTCTGACGTACTAAAAATGATAGCCATGCTAAAACAGAGACATGTAGGGAGATGTTGTCACAATGAAGGCAGAGACCAGAGTTATATACAGCTGCTAGACATGGAAGGCCAGATACTGTTGGCACACAACCACAATCTAGGACAAGACAAGAGGATTTTATTACAAGTTTCAAAAAGAGCATATTCTGCCAATTCTTTTATTTTGAACTTCTGGCCTCTAGAACTATAATACAATAAATTTCTATTGTTTTAAGGCATCCAGTTTGTGGTGCTTTTCTATTACAATGCTCCTGGGAAACCAACACCAGTATTGTTGCTATGTATACACTTAGAAAATTTTTCATACAGATAGTTATGACTTAAAAAGTCTGAGATTTAAGACAGAATAATGGAATCCTGGTAACAATAATATAAACCTCAGATGTTGTGGGGTATTTGGTTTTTCTTGTTATTCTTGTCAAGTCATTTGTTTAATGAGTACGCCTATGGTTGATGTCATTAATTATGCATGTCGGAGGATAATCATTAGGTCATTGAAGGGAAAACTGAGGCTGCATTTGCTGAATTCTTTGTCCACAGTCATATACTAAATTCTTAGCTGGAATAAAGAAGCATGTTATTTACTAGTCCTATGTTGTCCTCTAAACTACATCTGTGTCATTGATATTGGAACCCAAAGCAATAATTGTACATTAGGAACAAATAATTGTGTGCTATTCTTATTTTTAAAAACAGCACTGTTTCCTACAGGGTGGTTGAGGAAGACTTCTCT
Organism: Nycticebus coucang; assembly: GCF_027406575.1. Taxonomy (NCBI): domain Eukaryota; kingdom Metazoa; phylum Chordata; class Mammalia; order Primates; family Lorisidae; genus Nycticebus; species Nycticebus coucang. The sequence goes on along the minus strand of NC_069799.1, from coordinate 61,697,559 downwards.
GAGAAAGGTAACATATTCTAGAGTGATAGGAAATCCTGAGATATTCAGGGAAATAGTAGCATAAAATCAAAAAGAAACAGCATATAAAATATTACCAAGCTTGACAGAGTGAGTTAGCATGACTGGAGCAGAGTAACAACAAGAATAGTAGGGAAAAAAGTGGTCATATCTTGAGAGCAGAAGTTGACCAACTTTTTCTGTAAGTGCCCAGGGGTAAACATTTCAGGCTTTGCATGCCATAATACCTATAGAGACACAGCTCAATCCTGCATTATAGTGTGAATGAAAGTAGCTAGCTGTAAACATTATGTGAATGAGTAAAACATGGCTGTGTACCAGTAAAGCTTTACAGATGCTGAAATATGAATTATATATAATGGTCACATGGCAACTATTTAAAAATGAAAAAAAAAATTTGTGATTCACAGGCCATCATCTGTTGCCCCCTGCTGTGGGGCTTTGTATGACTCGGTGAGTACTTCGGATAAAATTCTTCGCTTGACAGGGAAGTCATCAGGAAGGTTTTGAACTGAGAATTTTTATTTTCAAAGGATCCCTGTGTCTGCTCTGTGGAAAGGAGACTTTCAGGGAGAACAGTAGAGATAACCAGGCCCAGACTAAGATGTTAGCTGCAGAAGTAATGACAAATGGACAGTCTTGGGATGTACTTCAGGACTAGATCTGAAAGACTTCACTGGTGCATTAGGAACAATGTTCTCAATAACAGAAGTCAATAGGAAGACTATTTGTTTAGGAAAGATAGAAGCAGGCAGACTGAGACTATTTCAAGTCAGAATATCCAATGTATTTCAAGAAACATTTCAGAAGTTTTTTTTTTTCTTATTAGAAAGGGTCTTTTCAAGGCATATTTTGGATACCTTCCTAAATTTGTATTTCTGGAGCACTTGTTTGTGAATACATGCAAAGGCATCCTTGTGCTTTTCTCTATACGTCTCTGATTTGGGCAGGGGAGTTGCCATATTCCCACTCTAAAACTAAAACAGATTACAGAACTCGCTCAGTAGCCTGCAATGATTCTTGATGATCTGGCCCTAAGTCCCATGTCCTTGCAACCTTTTACTCATTCAGTCCACCACGCTGGTCTGCTTCTGCATCACTCATGGGGATGTGATATGTAAAACTGGTGATGGTATTGAGTTATGAACATCTCAAGTCAATTATTGGCAACATCATTTAAAGGCGATTTTCTCTTCCTGTTTCCAGATCAACTTTTCAGGGTAGTAGTATTATCTAGGAAGCAGGGGAAATCAGTTACATAATTTGAAGGCCTCCTTCTGGGAAAGAAATATAATCCATGCATTGGTGGAAGGAGGACAAAGCACACAGTGTACAGTAATTAAAACATCTTTCCCATAAATTACCCATAGCCTTCGGAGGTGATTTGAGGCTAATAAGTACCCTGGTTACTTGTTAATACTTTATTCAGAGTTTCTCTGTCTTTTTTTTTTTTTTTCCTTTTTGATGTATAAAAGGTTTACCTTTTAAAAAATAAACTTTTAAACTACCAATTGTGTGCAGTTAAGATCATGGAGTGTGTTTTTGAGTGGGCAGACATTTTCTTCCCTTTTATTCTTTTGTATATTCTACTTTAAGGCTGTTTATGTCTTTCCTTTGTAATGGTTGTTGACAGTTCCTTTTTATTTTTTCTACCATCCCTGTGAGTCACTCTGGCACCTGGTTCTGCTAAAGTTAACTACAGCTTGCTGCATCCTTCAGTGAGTCTGCTGGGGTTTGTTCTCTTGAAAACCCATTCCAGAGAGTTGGTTAGCACAGATTAGTAAGGAGAAACTGACAAATAAGATGGGAAATTTACACAAACTCAAGAATACCCTGTGCAAAACAAAATCATATAATTTCAACTTGTTTCAATTTAATGCCATTTATGTTTGTACAGAAATTTTTTTTTCATTTCAAAGTATTATGGGGGTGCAAATGGTTGTGGTTGCATGTATCAATTTTGTGATGCTTGTCAGTTATACAGGGAAGATTATTTATCATTTCGTAGCTCTGCTTTCTGATTTAACTGTAATGGTACAGTCTTCCCCTCTGCTTCACCCCAAGCAGGTCCAGTCACAATTATTCAGCTGTATGTTTACTATCAAGATGTTTGAGAAGTAACTTTGATGCAGAGGCAAAGGGCTAATTGAATGTAAAGGCTGCCTTTTAATACCAAGCTAAAAATGTTAACATCATAGTGATCGCCATTATTAACGTCTGCCAGGTAAAGGGAATTAGCTTCAAAAACCCAAAAGGGAGGTGCCAAAGTAATGCCACCTGGTTAGGACTCTAATGTCAATATTTGAATGGGTATCTATGCTCTCATCTCAAATATCTTTCACCCAAAGATTTTTATGGTAAGTAAAACTCTGCACTAAATATATTTGCTGGCAAGTTTTAAAAAAGAAAAGTGTCAAACCCTATAACAGCTATCCAATTTCCTGGGGGGAGAAAATGTAAATTTATTCCTCATTGCATTTTCTTCAATCACACTGCTTTAGTTTTTGTACAGAGCTGTGATTTTCTGTATCCTCCCTGTGTTCTTCCTTATAAGGTTAGTAAACCGGCAATGCTGTTGTCATTTGGCCTTAAATGATCAGTTTCATGGATCTTAGGTGTTCTTTGTTTCGGATGTTTCATTTGATGACTAATACTTTTTAAAAATGTTTAGGGCAGCACCTGTGGCTCAAAGGAGTAGGGTGCTGGCCCCACATGCCCGAGGTGGTGGGTTCAAACCTAGCCACGGCCAAAAAAAAAAATACTGCAAAAAAAAAAAAAATGTTTAGTAAATCAGATATTTTGTGAAGACAAAATAATCTGATTGAAATTATCCTCACCTAAAAAAAATGTGAATTTAAGTAATTAAAGATAATATATATATTTTTTATTTTTAAAACAGCGAACTCAAATACTCAAATAGAAATCTGGAGAAAGATCATTTTAATTTAAAATACTTAACACAGGTATCACTTCTGTTTGCTTTAAAACGGAGACGTACACCCTGCGTCAAACCCTGGGGCTGAAAACAAGGGCCACTCCACTACATTGCTGTGACACATTTCATAACCTGGAGGAAAGACGGCATATATTTACCATGTTTTAAAATAAGGTTGTTGGAAATAATGGAAAACTGACAATTCAACCCCCAGGACTGGCACTGCCTGCGATTCAGGGCTTTGCATGAGGACTAGGATGCAATTGGTGGGCGCTAAAATGTTCCATCTCTCTGGTTTGAGCAAGTCCTAGTCACAGCCAAGTAGGCAGAGAAAATGGAAACACCTGGTGGGTATTCAGACATCCAGAAATTTGAAGCTAATCTTCTCTTAATTATAAAACTTATCAATCACATTTGCTTTCTCACCAGGTCTTAGCTTTTTGACTCAACAGATTTCTGAGCTCAGCACTGTTATTGCATAATTCCCCCAAAAGGTAAATACGATTAATAGGCCCATAGCCTGTTTTCTTCTGGCCCACAAGCAAAAAGGGTTTCCACATTTTTAAGAGAGAAGGGGGAAGAAATATGGGACAGAAACTGGGTGAGGCCTGCACCATCTAAAATAGTCCCCATCAGGCCCATCGTAGAAAGAGTTTGTCAGCCCACAAGGACAGGCTTCATCACATTTTTAAATTCTGCAAAATAGCAATCTTTACATCCCTGATATTCTTTTACTAAGAATAACTTCCTGGGGAAAATAGATCCTTATAAAATGTGACAATTTAGTATTTCTGGGCTCAGAGTATCTGTAATGCAACTTAATGCTGTAGACATAAGATTCTTTTGAAGATTGTTTTGATTTCCCCTTTTTCCCATTGAATCAATTAAAAGTGTCACCAGTACCAGATTCTGTATAAGCAGTGTTTTTTTTAACCTACCCTTTAAAGAAAAAGATAGCTATCAGCTTTTCTCTCTTTTGTCTGATAGAAGATTATTTTGTGTAGCACGTACACTGATTTTTGTCAGCAGGTAAGCTGGGACTTGGACAGGAAAAGCCATGGACCCCAGTGCTATTCAGTTCTCAAATACATTATAGGTTTCCACCCCCAGAAAGCTGGAATCTGGCCAGTAACTAAGCTGTTTGCTGTTTTTATTTATTGATGCTTATAAATGTTAGACATTTTTACCATAAAGTATATTACTCATTTTTTATATTTGATCTGTGCCTACTAAGAGCCAAACATTTACCAGGAAATTCCTTCCTCCACAAAGAAGAACCGAATGGATATGTTTCTCTTTAAGGCATCAAGTGCACTGGGGGCATTGTCACTATATCTAATTTTAGATTGAATTAAAAAAATCAGTTATAAAAGATAAAGCCCTCTCTACATATGTTCAAATGTAAAAATATAGTTACACAGTCATTAGAGGGAAATCATATTTCAGTTTTCTTTGGACTCACCCTGAATATAGTTCATGAGAGAATTCTAAATAAATTATTATATCAGAAGTAACAGATGTAGATGCCCATTCAGGGAGTGTAGCTGTAAGAAGGAAGCAACTCAGGGACACCCTTGAGCAGGCTTTTCTTCGGTTCCAGACATTTCTGGAAACAGGCCTGCACCGTTTCTACCTAGTCACATGGCTTCCTTTCTCCTCAAGCTAGGACTGCCCCTTAAAATCTGAGATGGACGGAGAATAAAGAAGGGCCTTCTTTCTCCATTTGCTCAGTTATTATTAGAGATTGTTCATCTAGACTAATGTGCAAACTGCATAAAAATTATTATGGGAACAAGATACGTATCCCTGCTATTTCATCAACTTTTCTATATTATCAACCCCTGAAAAAGGCAAAGAGCCCTGCTTGTTGGATTGGAAGCTTAAAACAAGGAGAAGTTTTAAGTGTAATAGATGGGTTTTCTCAGATAGTCTGGCTCCCAGAACTTCATCTTTGACTTCTGATGCTTGGAATCTTATTTATGAATCTAGACCTCAGCTGATCTATGGAAACACAGTTCCTGATTCTTTTTCTACCATGTACCTCAATGGTGTTTAATATATTTAGAAGCAGAATTGTTTCCCTACTAATTCATATACATAAGCTCAATATATAAAACTGTCAAGGGAAGAGTTACTCTATGAAAATGTGGGACCCCAAAGCCTCACTCAAGCACAGGCCTCTGAGTAAGTTTGAGGGACCCAAAACTTTCATCAATCCCCTTTGATATAGTGAATCTCCAGCTCTACCCTAACTGATTTCCCCACCTGCAGCCACCTGCAACTCAAGCTGTGCTAGCCCAACAAGTTGCTTTTTCAATCTGAGGATAAATCAGAGCAATATACCAAACAATCTTTCAGTAAAAGCTCAGAATTCCTAAGCACTGGGATGCCGTTTTTATTAGAGTCACTGGGGATGCAGATGAGGCATTTGTAGCCTTCCTGGTTTCCCAAGTGAGCAAGACGCTACCTAATTTGAGAATCACTGCTATGAAAGACAAGATGGTCATAGATGTCTAAACTCCCAAATTAGAGGAACAAACTCCATCTGTAGGGAACTTAAGCATTGTATAACAACTTCTTTGGAAAATTAGAATAACTAAAAACCATACTGGAAAGAAAACTCAAAAGTGGAAATCTCTGCAACTCATTCTAAGGAGAACCATTTTCTAAATGTCGATTAGCTCACATTTCCCTGCCTTCAAACGCTATTGATCTTCTTTTTCCTTTATCATTATTTATCCCTCACTGTCATTCAGACCGTAAAGGATCTTGCCCAGTGTTTGTACTTTTGAAGGAGAAAGATTCAGGTAGAATGTTCTTCCTTAGCCTCATCCCCTCATAGACTGCACCATCCAGAGCAGCTAGCAAGTCATTTGCCATCACATCAAAGCATTTTCTATATGTCCTTTATTCCTAAATATTTTCATGTTTGTTTATATGCTTAATTGTTTATTATTTGAGTGTTAGTTGTTTCTACTTCAGAATGTGTCTAGTAGCAAAGGAACTTGATCTTCAATCACATGCCTAGGACATTTTGACCTATGATGTCTCTTGAACAACTAGATGAGCTAATTTAGCCCTCACTTTAAGTCACCATAAAAATACTTCTTTGGGGGTAAGACAGGCATGACCAAGGAAAAAATTCTCTCAACTCTAATTTAACCCCAAACATCAATGTAATCAACTTTCCCATTCCCCATTTCCTCTGCTTCACTTGGGATCATTTTTTGGACCTGAAAATAGCATGCCAGGCATAGATACTCTGAAAGGACCAGCGGTTTTGCCAGTACCTTGCCATTTGGTGACATATGACATTATTGGAAAACCTATAATTGGATCAGAAAGACTCAGGAAAGAAGAAAAAAATAATTTATTTGTTTTTATATATCAAGATTTTGTGAGATGGTTTTTCCCCTTTTAACTGTAAATCATTGATTCAATTCTGTAGTATGAAGAAAATCATGCAAATGTTATGCTTCATTTTCCTCCTAATAACTCAAAATAATTATTCACTCGCAGAAACACAGACTTAGCAGTACATGAAATAATACAGAATCAGGGCTCATTGCATATGTAGAAAGTCCAATTTAAGCAAAAGTTATTTCTAGCAATGCACGATTCTGAATCCTCAATGACCACATTTTGGATATTCTTAAACTAAGAATCATTTTCTTTTTAAGCAGATATTGAAGTTCACTTGATAGGAATTGCTATAAGTAGGTGAACAACATTGATTTGCACATACACTGGCATCTGAAAAAGAATGGTTTGCATGTAAATGTCTTTGAGGGGAAGATTGCTTTCTGCAAACTGTCGATTATGTATCCATATTCTACATCACATGGGGAAAGATTGCTAGAAGGAGAATGGTTCCAAAATATCCCAATGCATGTGGCACCTTTTGGGGATAACACTGGAAATTATCCTCAATGCACAAAGTATATGGAAAATATTATGCTTAATGTTCAACAGATTTATAAAACTCGCCCAATTTAAAATATGAGAAAAGTTGGCTGAGGAAGGAAGGCATTTGCCAAACCGTGGTTGTGTGATTAATGCTCTGCTAAATGTTAATAGGCATTGGCTTCAAATGGTCCAATCATCATAAGAAACTGGGTTAAACTGAGTTAAACTGTGGTTAAAAGGTTCCTTTACCATAGTACCTCTTTGTGACTTTAAATTAGCTAATGGGAATTGTGAACATTTAGGCCAAGTGTAAAATTGTCAACATTTACCATACTTCTACCAAAGATAATTTTCTTTTTCTTTTTTTTTTTTTTTTTTGGTTTTTGGCCGGGGCTGGGTTTGAACCCGCCACCTTCGGCATATGGGACCCATGCCCTACTCCTTGAGCCACAGGTGCCACCCAATAATTTTCTTTTTCAAACAGTACATTCATCATGCTTTTTATTTTCTGTATTTTATGATACTTGGACATTTTGGAGCATGTTTGCTAATCCTGGAAGGACTGCCCCTCCCCAAACTGATTGATTTTAAAGATAGTAAATAGCTTGCCTATGAACACAGCATTTTATGCAAAGCAACCAATCTAAAGCCCATACCCCCGACCACCTCCTTAATCTAACTCGTTAGCTGAAGTAATATTCCTGTGCCTCTGTAGCCCTGAGGCCTGTGGACACAGCTTCAGTCTCCGTGTGTTATATCTCAGCACCTCTGTAAGGTAAAATCTCACTGGTAGAATCCATATAGTTTGTTAAATAGTTCTGTCAACACTGTAAAATTAAGAAAGAGAAGCATTAATTAAACTTTGTAGTCAAACTTGGATAAAAATAAAACTCTGCTACTTGCCATGTAAAGTGTCCCAGCGTACCCTCTCCAAGCGTCTGTTTTCAATGATAAAATAGATAATCTCTCAGGAAGTACTTCGAAGATAGACCAAGTACAACACAGTTCCTGGTAACAGTTTGAGAGTTTAGTGTATGTGTGATAGTTTAGAATATGTTCAGTAGATAACCAGAAGAATGCATTTCCAGGAGTGAATAAAGCTTTATATTAGCCATTTATGATCCTCAAGATCTGAAAAAAATCATATTTTTCCCCATAAATAAAATCCACCAGTTTAAGACAATTTTAAGCTTGTTATCTGTGTCTTGAGTTTTGCTTAAACAAAGTTTGGCAGTGAAATAAAGACAGAAGGTGTCAGGTCTCCCAACAATTGATTTTATTTTGTAAAATTTGCATCTGTTGGCTGGTGCCCAGACTTATGTTTGTCCAGTGAAAAACCAAAAGGAGGACTCCGAAAAGACAGAAAATTAATAAGCTCAAAGTATTCTGCAAAGAACACCAGCTCCTTCATAACTCGGCGAGTTCCAACATGGTATTCCTCTTAGAGATAGGTTCTCACCTAATGTACTTGTGACCTTTTGGCGGGTTAAGAAAGCAAACTTACCCACACTCTATAAGAAGCTGCCCACGTTTGTGCATTTTAATCACCAGAAAGGCTAACTCATCTTTTAACAGGTGATGAACCTAAAAATTAAACATACCAAATATAAAGCTGTCATAACATAAAATGTCATTCTTAATGAGCACACGTAATAATTAGGCAAGGCAGTGTGTCTGCCTTCCTGGATATGGGCTCGTTTTCAAATCCTGCATTGCTAATCAGCTCCGAGAAAGGTCTTTCCCAAAGAAAATACTCCTTTTACTGAATTTCTCTTTTCCGATAGCTTCTTGGTAATGCTTTGTGAACAGCTGTACTTCGCGTCTTTACGTACACTTTCTGATGCTACCAAGAATGGTCCTCTAGGGATGTTCTGACATTTCAGTGGAGCATTCCAGTCATTTTTTAACATGGTCTGCAAAGGGGATGGCCTTAAGAGTCAACTCCTCCTTCAGTCATCAATAATAGATTTAATTACATTGCCTGCTGTTTCTGAGCCTTCTTGCTGGATACAACTCATACTGTTACACTATAATCTTGACTAAAGTGTTTAAAGCAATTAGGAGGAGGAAAGCCCAGAACCTGCATTTACAAGCTGTGAATGTCCAGGGCTAACATGTATTTGTTTCATTGTTCACCAGATGCTCTTCTTTAATGAACAATTGTGTGCATTTTTATTTCTGGATAGCATATTAAGCTTTCCCAGTTTGGTTTGCAGTGGGAGGAAGCACCTATATGTATAAACTTTTGAGCTCAGGACATGGTTTTTCTTCCAAACAAGACTTCAAGTTGCATATGTAAGTGAGCAGACCGATGGATACAGGCTGGCATTCCCAAAGCAACCCGGTGGCTAATTCCTCCTAAGAAATGTGAGGAAAAACTTTTCATTCCTCTTGCAGTGAGAGGATAGCGTGTCTGTTCTATTCCTAGCACTAGCAGCTTTATGTTAATAATGTTCACAGTACACTCACCTCGTGAGATGTTAGGAAGATGAGTACAGCCGTATCTTTGGAATGCTTTGTATTTGTATAGCAGCTCTTCCCAGAATACTCCCAGGAGTGTGTCAGTGATTGTCACTGGAGTTAACTGTCTCTGTCCTAACCGTTTCTAGAATAGGCATCCAAGTGCAAAGCAGAGCCCCAGAACCACATCATAATCAGGAGAAAGAAGCCTACTTGTGTTTGTAAAAAGAAAAAACAAGTCTGGCAATTCCAGTGTGGAGAAAAAACAGGAGAGCACATAAAATTACCCCTGTAATCGCCAATGGTCATGACCAGAAACAAGTCCAGAATCCCCACTTGGCAGTCATGTTGAGAAGGACACCATTTTAAAATGAGTTAATTGCATCCATTAGAGCATGGGGTAGAATCAGAATCACACAAAATCGTAGGATAACAGCACCTTGAGATTGAAAAAAGTCATAGCTTCTCTGGTATTATTCTTTTTTCTCCTGAGAAAGTTCAAGAATCTCTAAGAGCTTGTGGCAGAAGCGTAGGGGGCTGGTGGGGGTCCTGATTATTTTGCTACCAAATTTGGGCTAGACAAAGCACTAAGAAAAGCCGTGAATCGATGACACAGAAGTGAAGAACTCAAACCTTTTCTTTTTATTTTAATTGATTAATTAAACCTACTTAGACACAAGAACACATACACAATGCTCAAAGAAAAGCTTAGCCACTGGCCCCTCTGATCATTTTTAATGCCATGATTTTGTGATCTTGAGACGGCAGCAGTTGAACATGAGAGGTAGAATGAATATTCCATGATCATACTTTGTCTTCTCTACCAGGGTAATTTACTCCACTGCATAGCATAAATAATGTACTTTTCATTATTTTATAGTATAAGTTGAGTGTCCCTTATCCAAGAATAATGGCACCAGAAGCGTTTCACCCTTTGTATCTTTTTTTTTCAAATTTTATAATATTTGCATTCTATCTACTTTTATCTGGTCCAGCATCCCAAATCTAAACAGATAAAACTGGAAAGTACTGCAAAGAGCATTTCCTTTGAGTGTCATGTGGTTGGTACTCAAGAAGTTTTGAATGTTGGAGCATTTTAGATTTTTGTATTTAAAAGAGTAATCTAGGTTAACATCTTGGGGTTTCTCATCCCGGAGGTTTGTATCTTTATTTAGGAAGCTGTTGAGAGGAGGTTAAAAGCAGAAGGATCCAGCTGTGATGGGAAAGAATCTGTCAGTTAAAGGTCAGTCAATGGGAAAAGGGAGCAGAGAGGAGGAGTTATAAAAAGCTCAAAGCAACGAGTTCATATGTAGGTTGACTCTATTTTCTTGTCTCATCTTCCCATTCTCTTAATACAAAACTAAATTTCCCTCCCCGTCGTCTATGTCTAGGGATGTGTTTCATTTGACCAGAGACCATAAGCATTTCACGGGGAAAGGCAACAGGGCAAGTGGACATATGTCAGAAGTCAACATTGTCTTCTTGCTGGGTTCCTGTGACTTCTGGAATGCCTCTTGGACCAACATGAGGTGATGCTTCAATGCCATGTTCTGTCTTTTCAAGAGAGCTCTTTTTAGCTTAGAGATTCAAGTTTATTGTTATTATGTATGGTTTGGCAATATTTTACTTACTGCACAGATACTAAATTATAGAATGGCCAATCGACCATGTTAGAAGTGAAAGCAACAGGAAGATTGGTGTTTAATTACAGGCAAAAGCTTCCCTTTCTTATGTTTCAGCTATTTAAAAAAACAGACTACAGCCTGGTTGGTTTGGTCTTCCATGGATTGGACTAGTTCTGAGGCTTTGTGCATTAACTTCCAACAATTTCAAAATCCAAACACACTATAGTGATACTACTGTGTTACCGACTGTGGGTACTTTTAGAGAGGTTTCTTCCTGATTTCTATGGCCCCATCCTTCTGCTGGATGTTATGATCTTCTCTCTGAACAAAGGGAAAATGCTTTCTTTCCTTGACTTTGGATGTTCCATAAAAAAAAATTATACTTTGCATATTTGAGAAGATATTGAAATAACAGACTATTTAACTGAAATTATAACAGAATCATTAAGAAATAATATATTCATATTTATACCAAATTACTACATCATGTCTAAAGGTTTTATAATGAATACCAAATGAATTAGTAATGATGATCTTTATGCCTAACCGTTCAAATTATATGAAAGTATCTTTGTCTCAAATGGTTCTCCATAACAATGAGTAATTGAAGTTAGTAGTATCCATGATTTAAAGATTGCAAATTTTGTAATCATTTTAGGGGTCTGATTTTAATTAATACTTCTTCATTGTACAACATTCATATAACAGCAAAATCCAGAATATTACTAATTGGATGAGTTATTCCAATAAACTGTTTGTGGAAAGACAAAAATACCCAACATAGAAATAAAACCTTACTTTCTACCATTAAGAACCATTAATTTTGATGAGTCAAATTTAACCAATTTGGTGTATCATTTATGTTTAAAAAGTATTTGCCAAGAGTGTATCCCCATTATTTTGCCTGTCAGTGCAATCTATTCTGAAGGAATCAAATAACAACAAAAACAAATGATCACACTAGTGAAACAGTTGAAAACATGAGCCATGGGTGAATGGTATTCCATGGTATACATATGCCATAGTTTCTTTATCGATTCGTGAGTTGATGGGCACTTGGAGTGTTTCCACATCTTAATGATTGTGAATCGAGCTGCAATAAGCATTCCAATGCAAATGTACTCGTGGTAAACTGATTTTTTTTTTCTTCTGGGTAGATACCTAGTAATAGGGTAGCAGGGTCAAATGTAAAGTCTAATTTGAGTTCTTTGAAGATTCTCCATACTTGTTTCCAAAAAAGGCTGTAGTAGTTTGCAGTCCCACCAAGAGCGTATAAGTGTTCAGAAAGGGTATTTTGAAAGAAATGGAAATGGTTCTCTGTCATCCCAGAGATGATGATTTATGATCTATCCAGTCTGGATCACAAACGCATGACAACTAGGAAGTTATTCACATGCATTAAGGTAACCTGTGTGTGCAGACACCTTATGCTGAATAAAAAGAAGAAAGAGAAGAACATAGTGCTGTGGGGGTATGTTACAAACTGGGCTAAGTCTTTTGATTCAGAATGGTCATTTCTAAACCCTGTGAGATAAAGAGGTTTGGTATCACATGAAAACAAAGATGCAAGAAGTTGACCCAAATTTCCCACAAGAACTAATCAAGAAAGCTCCTTGGGATTGAAGATACCTTTGATACAAATGGAAAAGAGTTTTAAAACCAAAGACATTTCTCCTCTACAAGATAACCTCCCAAACTGAAAATGAGAAGGGTACACAAAACTCAGTGTTGGACAGATGGTATGAAGTTTGCACAAAATTATTTACTGTTTGTTCCCTGGTGACTATTGTTAGAAAACCAGTACTATTTAAGTGTCTGTAGGGAATAGGCTAATGAAAACTTAAATCTGATCATAGCTTGAAGACTTACCAGTTCTCCCTTCTCTGAGGAACCTTACCTCAGGGTCAAGGGGAGAAGAACTTACTTGGCAAGAAGACTTCCCCAGCGGAGCAAACAAACGAAGGGAATTTCCATCCAATCTCCTTCACTGACATTAAAATCATTCAATATATCCTATTCAATGTGTTTCAAAAACTCCAGACACATTCAGTAGAAACAGAATTGTCTTGCACAGAAATTATACTTGTTTGCATAGCATATCCATTCTAAAATATGACTAAATGAGGTTTCCTGCTGTGTCTGCACTAGAAATTGTTTTGATTTTTATCTGGTGCTCCTTTGTTCTTGCTCTTCAGTATCCTTCAGAAGATAATCTTCATTCTAACCACCCTTATAGACATAAGCTGACAGCCCTCTGTTGCCCTGAGTGTTGGGGGATGGGGGTGGGGGCTCCCAGACTGTGTCTAATCTTAGGACTTTCTCAGCTGAACTTCAAGAAGAGTATTGCCTCTTAATTTCTGAAACAAAAGTTTGTATTAATCCCACACGCAAAACCAGTGGGATCTTTTGGCTCAATTGGCAATTAAGTGAAGTCCCAATGATTGAAGGGGTTCAGCTAGCTGGGCCTCCACCAGCAACCACCTCATTCTTGTTGGGGGACAGTGATAATCTCTCTCTTCCTTGCTTTCTCCACCACGACTCTTGAACATCTTAATTATTTTCTGTTGCAGGCAAGCCTTGTATGAGCATCTTTTTGTAAACATAGACCCAGAACCATTTTCGTTCAGTCTTTTTTCCTTCCTTGGATCCCTCATCCTTTGCTTCCTATTCCATATCCCCTTCTCTACTTCTCATGCTGTTCTATTCTCCATTTCTTACCAGGTAACTCACTAATAATTCAAGATTTAATCCTTCCTTAAGTCTTCCTCAGTGGCAGAGACTGGTGATCAGTGATGCTGTTGTCACCAACTTCACGAAGCTCTCGACTCTTGGGTGGTGCTTGTGGCTCAGTGGGTAGGATGCCGACCTCATATACCGAGGGTGGTGGGTTCAAACCTGGCCCTGGCCAGCTAAAACAGCAGCGACAACTGCAACTAAAAAAGCCAGGCATTGTGGTGGGCGCCTATGGTCCCAGCTACTTGGGAGGCTGAGGCAAGAGAATCACTTAAGCCCAAGAGTTGGAGGTTGCTGTGAGCTGTGACACCACAACACTCTACCAGGAGCGCAAAGTGAGACTCTGTCTCAAAAAACAAACTAACTAACTTATTTCTCTCAAAATCTCTGCACCTCATCCCCTCTGTCCTCTTCCACAACGGACAGCCTTGGGCCCCATCTTCTTCATCTCTAATTTGGTTATACAACAGGCCAACTTCAGCCTGGTTTTCTCTCATCCTATCTCCATAGAGAAGACAATGAGCTCTAGAAACCAAGCTGATCAGTCTTTTATGGGTTAAAACCATTTAAAAATCAAACCTTGCCTGGGATGTGAAAAATGATACAGCAGTTTGTCAAAAACATCAACAGAGGACTACCGTATGATCCAGGAATTTCACTTCTAGGTATATATCCAAAGAATTGAAAGCAGAGACATGAAGAGATTTTCTTTTTACACCTGTGTTTATAACTTCATTCTTCACAATAGCAAAAAGGCAGAAGAGACCCAAATGTCCGTCATAAAATACACACAATGGAATATTTGTCACCCTTAAAAGGGCACAAAATTCTTATGCTACCACATGACTGAACATTAAGGACATTATAGTAAAATAAGCCAATTACAAGCAAAAAATACTGTAGGATTCCTCTTAATTGAGGCACCAGTGTATAGAGAAGTCCTATTCGTAGAGACAGAAAGTAGAATGCTGGGTGTCGGGGCAGAGAGAGTGACTGTTGAACAGATACAGAGTTTTAGTTTTTCAAGATAGGAAAGGTTCTAGAGGTGGATGATGGTAACGGTTCTACAAAAGTGTAGTTTATTCCACTAAACTGCACTTTTACATGGTTAATTTCATGTTATGATTATTTTGCCAAATAAAATCAAACCTTTCTGCCTTTAACACAGAGGTTTAATCTATGTTAAAGATTTTAACACAGATTTTAATAAGCTGGAGACTGTTCTCTGTCCTCATACTTCCAAGTCCTGGTCATAATAATGTTATTCTCTGCCTAGAAAGTACCATTTTGCCACCCTACCTCTAACATTTCCCTAACTGTCCAAAGCAGAAGTTCTGCTGTCTCGTTGTGGACACAATGGCTCTTTGTTCTTGGGGCCCTACAGCATCACCACTGTAAAATCTCTGAAGTTTATACTAATGTCTCTCCCAAGAGAGGGTGCAGCCTCCAAAGGGGAGTAGTCTTTCCCTGGCACAGAACTGGTGCTTCATAAACATGGAATTAATGAATACCTTTCAGCCTGTGCTGTGAGACCGTGCTACAGGAATCACTGTATCTCCCATTGACTGTCTCTCCTTTCAAAGGAAGGAATTAAAAAGGGCAGCTGCCTCAAGATAAATGAAGCAGGGTTTTGGAGTATGAGAACTCAGAATGTTTTCTGCAAAGCTGAATTTCTAACACGTGGACTTTTTCTTTTAGTTTTGTTACTGAATGATACAGTTACTGAAGGGGTTGTAAGCCAAAATCTCTAACCATGTCCACTAAAAAAAGTCATTCTGAGAAAATGTTCTAAGTTTTGTCTTTCTTTTTTAATATTGGACCAATTTTCCAATAACATTTATCTTACAATACTTAGAAATTCTGATGGATTTGTTCTAAATAACATAAAAGGAAAGTAATAGCTATATATATAATTGGGATATTTAATATTCTCTTATTCAGACCATTATTTTTACAAATTTGTCAAACATCCTAAATGACTTTCTGTAGTGAATTTCTTCTAAACACAAGACCAATCAATGAAGGTTTGTTGCACACCTATTATGTCGTCACTATGCACAATCTCAAAGTGTTTATCATCTAAATGTCACAATCACTGTCAAGGGCATCTATAAAACAAATGATTAAACTATGAGCATTTGATATCTGAGATGAAGAGTAACATGAATCTATGCATACAACTAAAGATACAAATTTAGCTGAACAGCAGAGAAAATCAAGGTAGGTTGGATTTAGAATGCCACCTGCCTAGATTATTTAAAGTTAATATTAACTTACAAGCAATCAAGGACTGGATTAAAAATCTGCCTTGCCCCCATTAAAAGATTCATCTTTTTGTAAATAAAAATAACTGTTCTTACTCGGTATGGAACATAAAATAGCTATGATCCATACAGTGAAGTTAATATGTAGTAAGTTGAAAGGATAATTTATCTTTCTGCTCTACATCTGTTAACAAAAATATCCCCTTCACTAGGAACTAGTATAGAACTTAAGTTTAGTAAATAAGATTTCACGGGCAGAAGTCCCCAATCTTTTTGGCACCAGAGAGCAGTTTCATGGAAGAAACAATTTTCTAGTTTCATAGAGAAGGGGTCAGGGTGAGTGGGGGTGTGTGCAGATATTAGATTCTCATAAGGAGGGAATAACCTAGATCCCTCCCATGCACAGCTTATGGTGGGGTTCACCTCTTCTAAGAATCTAATGCCACCACTGATGTGAGAGGAGGCAGAGCTCAGGCAGTGATGTGAGTGATGGGGAGCAGCTGTAAATACAGAAGAAGCTTGGCTCACCTCCTGTGTCACCCAGTTCCTAACAGGCCTTGGCCAGCACTAATCCATGGCTCAGGCATTGGGGACCTCACATGTAAAAGCACCTCTAAGATACCTTCAAAATCATCCACTGTCCACTAAACTTAGACAGCAGGATCTCCAAATGACCTGATTGCCTCAACTGCATGCCTCCTACTTTCTCTTCTTCCTTAAAAAAAAAAAAAAAAAAAAAATCAAAATTTGTGGAAGAGGAAATAGTTATTTCCATTAGACAACACCACAATTAAAACGACTCTATGCAACCTTACCTAATGATTGATACTACCTGGGCCGTGCGTGAGTGAGAGAGCCCTGGGCATTTCTGTTTCCATGTTCCCGCAATTCCTTCTGTCCCATGGAGTAAGCTCACTGGTTTTTATACTCTGTTCACTCTCTGAGAGCTGTCAGCATTTTTACCCTATGTCCACATGTGCTTGGAAATATGGATGTAAATTAACTGAAATCTAAGTTCCTATTATTTTTACTCAATAGAGTGGTGGTGTTCTGACCCGTGGGAAGTATTCATTAGTGACTCTTTAAATAGCAGCATTTAGCATTCATTATAAGCAGTAGCATTTATTGATCACTGAGTCTGGACCAGACCTATGTTCATCACACTCTGTGCTTTGGTTTGTTCAATCCTTGAATTAACTCTGAGGTGTGTTGTGCCAACCTCCCGTATTTTACAGGGGAAGTAAGAAAACTGAGGCTTAGAGATGTAAGGTAAGTTGTTGGAGGCTGGAAATATGGTATGCAGAAGAGCTTGGAAGGATTGAAAGTCTCCTGGGTTTGAAGAAGGGGGAGCAATTTGAGGTCAGTTCCTAGGCAGGACCTAGCCAGCAGTTGAGAAGACAAACCAGACAGATGGGGAAGAAAGGGTCGCATGAGACTGCAGATGGATGAAAGGGGCTGGGGAAGCATGCCAGCCTCCCTCCAAGTCTCGGAGGCACTGCTTTTTTTGGCAAGGGCTATTTTGCAGGAAATAGTCAAGCTTCAGCTGGTCTTGTCCCTATCACGGAGCTAAGACACAGAGACCCCTTGCTGAAGAACACCAGTCAGCAGGTTCAGCCAGTGAGTGCAGTAAATCCAGGAAAAACGAGGAGGTGGGGATTTGCAGCTGAAATTTGATTAACTCATTTCATTAAAAAGGACATTGATACACAGAATAATGGAATACAATTAACAGTCTCATTAAAATCTTGACTCACAAAGAAGGACCACAGGGAGGTGGGAGAGAGTTGGGAACAGAAGGAAGGGAGGGTAAACCCATGTGTGGGCATTTTTCTACTTCTGTCTCATTCTCCTTCCATAAAATCCAAACATGAGAAGTCAGATCCCAGCCCGTGGCAACCTGCTCCTGCTCATTTACAACTACAACCCCTACTTAGGAACAACTGGATCTTTTCCTAAGTCTTCTACCCCTGAAAGAGTAATTGTGTGAAAATTATTTTGGGTTTTTTTTAAACACAAGACATCCAGAAGGAGGGCTAAACCTGTAATTCATGTGCGATTCTGTACCACTGTGGTGAGTCGGGAGTGCAGTTGGTGCACAGGAAGGAAGGAGGAAAGAATGGTAATTTGGGTCTTTGAAAGGGAAACAAGCTGGGATGATGTAGGGCAATGAACATTGCTGAACCATTAGTGCTGGTACCAGGGACCAGCAACCGTGATGCAGGACAAGCGGAGAAAACAAAGTCAGCCATCTTTTCACTTTTGCTGAGGGTAAGCTCCATTAAAACTTCACCACGTAAACTAGAGTGAGTCCTGTGTAACTACATCCTGTACGTCAATGCTTCCACTCTCATTTGGGTGCTAAAGTAATAATATTGTGATACTTTACAGTAGGATCCATTTCTGTTCCTTAGGAAATTATTCTCATAGTATATACTTATTTTTCCTTAATTGAGCTTTGTATTTTGCGATCATGATAGGCTGAGTTGCAGTTGAAAGATTTAATACAGGGATGCCACCTGTTCTTTCTTCCCTCCAATAGTAACATTTTTCAACCTATAGTACAGTATCACTGCCAGGATACTGACATTTGGGCCATGGAGGCATAGAGGATTCCCATTATTACAGACACCCCCTAAGTTGTCTTTCAAAAGAACTCCCAGCTCTTTCCTTCTCTCCCAGCCCTCTTTTATAACCCAGGCCAATCAGCCATTTCTTCAGTTGTATGATCTTGTCATTTGAAGAGTCTGCTGTAATTGGCATCACACATCACAGTGTGTTAGCTTTTAGGATACATAACTCTCTCTCATAGATTTCTTCCTATTTTCTCTAAAAGTTTTATAATTTTGTATGTTGAACTTAAGCCTATGATATATTTTGAGTTACTTCTCTGTTCCTCTATAAATATCACGCAGTCTTAATTGCTATAGCTATATAATCTCTTAGACCAGTTCTTCCCACAGTATTTTTCAGAATTATTTTAGGTATTCTACCTCCTTCATCTTTCCACATAAATTTTTGTTTCTTGTTTTCTTTTTTCTTTCTTTCTTTATTTCTTCTTATTCTTTTTTTTTTTTTTTTTTGAGAGAGAGTCTCACTTTGTCCCCCTCGATAGAGTGCTACAGTGTCTATAGCAGGCATCCTCAAACTGCAGCCCGCAGGCCACATGAAGTGGTATGAATTGTATTTGTTCCCATTTTGTTTTTTACTTCAAAATAAGATATGTGCAGTGTGCATGGGAATTTGTTCATAGTTTTTTTTTTTTTAAACTGTAGTCCGGCCCTCCAGCAGTCTGAGGGACAGTGAATTGGCCCCCAGTTTAAAAAGTTTGAGGACACCTGGTCTACAGTGTCACAGCTCACAGCAACTTCAAACTCTTGGGCTCAAGTGATTCTCTTGCCTCAGCCTCTTGAGTACCTGGGGCTACAGGCATGTGCCACAACATCTGGCTATTTTTAGAGGCAAGGTCTTGCTCTGGCTCAGGCTGATCTTCAACCTGTGAGCTCAGGCAATCCACCTGCCTTGGCCTCCCACAGTGCTAGGATTATAGGTGTGAGCCACTGTGCCCAGCCTCCACATAAATTTTAGAATAATATCTATATCTATCAAATCTGCCTAGAGTTTTGATAGAAAATGTATAACCTACATACCAACTGGGGAAGATTTGGCATCTTTACTATGTTGAATCTTCCAGTCCTTGATCATAGCATGTCTCTCCATTAATGGAGAACTTCTTTGAATACTTTCATCAGTGTTGTACAATTTTTAGCATATCAATCCTATCCATATTTTGTTAGATCTGTAGCTGAATATTTAAAGAATTTTTTAGCAATTAAAAATAATGTTGTGTTTTCAATCTGTTTTTCTACACATTCTTTGTGAGTGTATACAAATACAGTTCCTTTTTTAATGTTTATTGTATATCCCGCAACTTTGGTGAACTCATTAGTGCTAGGAGTTTTTCGTAAGCCCCTTGGGATTTTGTAGGCAATCATGTCATTGGCAAATAGAACTTTTTCTTTTCTGATCGGCATGACTTTATTTCCTTTACTTGACCTAATGAGCTGCTTAGAAGAGCTAGAATTATGTTGAATAAGCATGGTGAGAGCAGATACTTGCCTTGTTCACAATCTTAAAGCAAAAGCATTCAATCTTCATGATGATGTATGTTTGCTGGAGGTATTTTGTAATACTCCTTAGCATTACCTCTATTCCTATTTGATCAAGAGTTTTTATCATTAATGACTGGCAAATGCTTTTTCTTTATAAATGGTATTATCCTTTGATACTTCTTTATCCTGCTAAGGTAGTAAATTCCGTTAATTTATTCTAAATTATTGAATCAGGCAGTATCTTATATTGCTGAATTCTATTTGCTAATGTTTAATTAAGGATTATTATGGCTATATTCTGTAGATACTGGTTTATAGTTTTCTTTTTGTCAATGAGTTGGTTTGGTTTTGATAGCATGGTAATGCTAGCTTCAAAAAAGGAATTGGAAAGTGTTTCCTTGAATTCTGTTTTTTGAAAGAGATTATGTAAATTGCTGTTAATTCCTTTTTTTAATATTTGGTTTTGGCACCATGGTCACAAATTCTCCAAATAAACTATTTGGGCCTGGATATTCCTATTTTGAGATTTTTTAAATTGTGGGTTTATTTGCTTAATAGTTATGAGGCTATTGAAACTTTAATTCATATTGATTGAATATTGTAGTAGTTTTGAGTTTTTTGAGGGAGTGGCCCATTTCATCAAAGATTTCAGACATATGTGTAAACACTTACACAGTACAGTATTTCCTCATTAAACTTTTAGTGTCTGCAGGGTCTGTAGTAGTGTGCCCTGACTCACTCCTGATAGTAGCAATTTGCTGCGCTCTCTTTTTTCCTTCATCAGTCTTCTTGTTGGATGGTTGGAAGTTTTACAGGTCATTGAGGCTTTTTGTTATTTTCACATTTTTCTTTTTTTTAAAGCAAGCTCTATTGTTTCTCCATTATTTCTAAAATTTCCAATTTTAGTCATTTCTGTTCTTTAATTTTTGCTTGTTTCATGTTCATTTGCCTAAGTTCTTGAGGTGAGAATTTAGGTGATTTGTTTGAAACTTTGCTTCCTTTCCAGTGCCTTTAGTGCTCCCAATTTCTCAGAACTGACTTAGCTATGTCCCACAAATTTTTAATATACTTTATATTCATTATCATTCAGGTTAATATCTTTTATTTCCATATTTCCATTGAGACTTCTTTTTTTAACCTATGGGTTATATAGAAGTGGGCTGTTTTAATAAGTTGGTATATATTCCAATCACCTTGAAGTGTTTCATTTTGATTATATTATGGTTGGAGAACACTATATGATTTCAGTTCATTTAAATGTATTGAGACTTTTTTGTCCATGAAATGTGAACTATCTTAGTGTATGTTTCATATGCATTAGAAAATACAGTAGAACCCCCATAGTTGACCAACTCTCTGCGTTGACCTCATTAAGTTGGCCTAATTTTCACAGACCAGATATGCACCATAGGTACATATGAGTACAATAGGCCTGTTCCTTATTTTGACCACCTCTATGTGTTGACCAGTTTATTCCAGTCTTTTGGGTGGTCAGCTTATAGACGTTCTATGGTAATTTGTATTCTGCTGTTGTTGGAAGGAATATTATAACACTATCTTTTAGATTCTATTGATTGTTGGTGGTGAGTTCTTTTAATTTTCTGACTAGTTGTTCTATCAGTTGAAAAGGGCATGTGAAAGTCTGTGACTCTAATTGTGAAGTTTTTCTACTACTTTCTTCAGTTATATTATTTTTTGATTTTTGTAATTTGTAGCTGTGTGCTTGATACACAGTTAGAATTTTCCTCTTGATAGATTGACCCTTTTGTCATTATATAATATTTATCTCTATCTCTGATACATTTATTTGCTTGGAAATCTACTTTATCTGCCATTAATACAGTGACTCCTCTGTCTTTTTGATTAATATTTGCATTATATATCTTTATTATTTTACTTCAAGTTGTCTATATCATTGTGTTTTAAGTGATTTTATTGTGTACAGTATTTTATTGGGGCAGGATTTTTAAGTCTATCAATCTGTCTTTAAATTTATGTCATTTACATTTAATTTAATTCACACTTAACATATGTTTTAAGTCTGGCATTTTATTATTTGTTTATACTCTTTTGTATTTCTCTTCTATTTTCTTTAAGTTATTTGAATAATTTTTAGAATTTTTTAAGTATATCTCTTTGCATAACAATTACAGTGGTCACTCTACGTATTACACTATATATTCATAGCTTGTATATAATGTGTTATTTTATCCCTTTAAGTGAAGTATAGAAATCTTACATGCTTTTAGGAACCCTTAAAGCATGCCAAATTTATAATATAATTGCCTTAAATATTTTTCTCTACATATATTCGGAGGCATATATGGCATAAGTTTAGCTTTAATTGTCAAACATAATTTTAAAATCTTAAGAGAAGTAGGAATGCCTATTATATTAACTATGTTTTTGTCTATTGTATACTTTTTCCCTCTTGATGCTCTAAGGTAACTTCTTTTATCATTTTTTCTAATTAACTCTTTGATTACACAGTGCTCAGAAACAAAATTTGCCTATAGGTATCATTCACACCAAAACATCTTGCTTGAATGCCTCATATTCAAAAAGTTAAAGAATTTCCTTTAGCCAGTGGTTTATATGGTAGGTCTGCATGTGACAAATTCTTAGTTTCCCATCACCTGAGACTTTCTTGTTTTCCCTTCATTTCTGGAGAATGTTTTCACTGGATATAGGATTCTCATTGACAGTTACTTTCTTTCAGCATCTGAAAAATGTTTTGCCATTTCCTTCTGGCTTCCATGGTTTCTGATGAGAAATTTAATTATTCTAATTGTTTTCTCTATGGACAAAGCATCATTTTTCTGTGCCTGACTTCAAACTGTTTTTAGAGGTTAGTTTTCAGAAGTTTAACATAGATTTCTCTGGATTTTTTCTGTAGGTTTCTGCCTCTTGCCAAATTTGGGGATATTTTCCAGCATTACTTCAAGTACATTTCCCCACACACACACTCCCCTTTCTTTGCATCTGGGATTCAAATTATGTGAGAATTAAATCTTTTGCTATACTTCCACATGTTCCTGATCTGTCCCTGAGGTTATTATGTTTTATGTTTTTATTCTTTAGTTTGTTTTTATTGTTCAGACTTGATAATTTCTATTGTATATTTTTGTTCACTGATTTTTCCCTCTATCCTCTTTATTTTGCTATTTAACTATATTTTGGTTTGCTGAATTTTTTTCCTCTGTCATTTTTATTCTGCTGTTTATTGACTGAGCATTTTGGTTATTGGGTTTTTTATTTCTAGAATATACATTTGGTTCTTTAGATCTTTGCTTTTTTTGCTAAGTCTGTTTTTTTTTTCATTTGTTTCAAGTGTATTTGTAATTGCTTGTTGAAGCATGCTGATTATAGCTGTTGTTACAAGTTCGATATCTTTGTCATCCACATGTTAACATCTATTGATAAGTTTTTTCCCCCATCAATTTGAGATTTTTCTGGTTCTTTTTAATGATATTTTTTGTATTGACATCTAGAGTTAGACTAACTCTGATACCACCCCAGCAGAGAGGAAAAGAGATACCTCATTACTGCAAGGTGAATTTGAAAGGCACCCCCCACAGAGAGACCACTAATACCATGAAGAACAGGAGAGAGGGCAAAGGGACCTCATTACTGGTTAGTGAGAATTAAAGTTCAGCTTTCTACTTTGCCTTCCTTGATACCACCATGCATGGGCTTTGAGACACCTGTTACAGCTTTCTAAGGGTACAATTCTACTTTCCTCCTTCAGCCTCTGCTTCCATGGGTAAGACTAAAGTCATAGGTTGATCTATGGTGTTTCTCTGGAGTACAGCAGATATTATCCAGTAGTTTTCTCTCTTGCTGGGATGTCTGCTTCCAGGTTTTTTGGTAAAAATAAAGAGAGCAGTCTTTTTTATTGGCCTTTTTTTTTGTTGTTGTTTCTTTCTTTCTTTTTTGGTTAATGTACCTAAAGGCATTTCTGGATTTCCAAATTCTTTAACTCTAAATCTGGAATGTATGAGATAAAAAGAAAACTCAGGAAACTCATCACTATGTTATCTTCAAATCTCAAGTTCCCTAGATACTTTGCCCTCTTCCTTCCACCTGTCAGAAACTTATATTTATTTTTATATGTAATGTCCAAAGGTTTTAATTGTGCCTAGAAGAAGCAATAAGGAAAACCACATCTATTCTATCTTCCCAGAAGCAGAAGTCAGTGTACACTTATTTTTTAAAAACTATTTTACTGATCAGTCAATCGTTATACTCTCTGCAACATCAAAATCAAGTTGTCCATTTCAGTACAACATCATTAGTTCTTTTCTCCTGATTCTCATACTTTTTTGTTTTCACCTATCTCTCATCAAATTGGCAGTGTGCTCCTTTTGAGGGTGCATATCTGTGGGTTTGTGTGTATGATGATAAAACAAAAATTCCAACTCATTCAGAATTTCTGCTATCAACTGGTTATGAAATGAGTGAGGGCCCTAAAAAGTCCAGTATTTTCTCTTCAAATATTATCAAAATGACCACCAGAAAGCACTCAGTGGAGACTGAATTTCAAACACAGCCACCATATCCACCCACCCACACCACACCACCTAATTTCCTCTTCCAACCTGGTTTTCATTAAGGAATAGGAGGGGCTCTAGAACTTGAATGAATATAAACTTGGGAAACTCAAGTTCTGAATCTGGGCTCTAGAAGAATGCATGTGCAATGCAGATGTCACCACATCAGTTCACATGCTGTGTAGATTAAAGCTATGTTTCATTATGGAGATCCACACAATAGACATGATTTGTAGACCAAAGTGATAGAGATTCAGGGTATCTGCTTCTTCGTGCACAAGATTAGCCAGAAACCCATGAACTTCTTCATGTTAGCTGTTGTGTCCCCTAAGTTTTAAGCACTTCCACATAATGTTAAAATGAGTTCTTCTCTTTTACTTTTCCATTTTTCCAACAAACAGGCCATTGTTACCACCTGTTCTAGGGAAGTCTGAGTCAAAAACCCAAAGACAGCTTTCTTACTAACATCCAGAAATGCCACCAGGAAACCTCAATTTTGAGAAGCAAAATATCCATCAGTCTTACAGGGTTATTTGTTTTATCTTTTACCTTGCACCCAGAGCTAAAAGTATAGAGCTTCTTTCTCTGCCCTGCCACACCCCTCCTGCTCAAGCCAACCATCACACATTTGTAGGATCCACTTCACAGCTGCCAGGATGAAAACAAACAAGTGGCAATTCCATCTTTCTAAAGTAATTCCTGTGCCTGCCATGATGCATTTTTTTTTTTTTTTTTTTAAAGACAGAGTCTCAGTTTATTGTCCTCGGTAGAGTGCCATAGCATCACACAGCTCACAGCAACCTCCAACTCCTGGGCTTAGGTGATTCTTCTGCGTCAGCCTCCCGAGTAGCTGACGCTACAGGTGCCCACCACAACACCCAGCTGTTTTTTGTTGCAATTCAACCAGGGCCGGGTTTGAACCCGCCACCCTCGGTATATGGGGCCGGCACCCTATCCACTGAGCCACAGGCTCTGCCCCATGGTGCTATTTTAATACATGTTAGAAGAAACATGGGTGCCCTCATGGTTATTATCCTTTGACAAATTCGAACTCTTGAGTACAACTGAGACAACATAAATAAAACAAAGTGGGGAAAACTAGTAAATTCAGGCTCAGGTCACCTTGGAGACCTCCTATGAGATTGTTCTTAGAGTCTAAATAGGTCAGATGCAAATGGAGAATACATGAAATTACTAGAGATTTAAGTTTGAGAGTTAGAAACTCTTACAACCACCTTATCCAGAGGATATAGTATGCCTGAGGATGATCCCATGTGGCTACCTAGGACGTGGAAAGAAAGAGGAGATACCAAATTGCCAAATAAGTGCATTCTCAAACCTGCACTTGAAATTTACAGCCAACTGAGAGACCAGAGGAGGGAAGAGAAAATTTAGTGGGAAAAGGAGGGTGGGCAGTAGACATGGGATTTTTCTAAATGTCTTTGAATTCATTTTTCTTCCATCCAAATGAAGGCTGGTACTATAAAAATCACTCTGAGGAGAAAGGTAGAAGGGAGAATCATGCTAAAAATTGGCACAAAGAGATCAGATGTGATCTTTAAAATTTTGAGCCCTCAAACTTAGACATTTGAAGGAGTCAAGCCCTGTTTTTCCAGGGTTAACATCTACTTTAGTCTATAGGTTTTTGAATCAATGCCAGACAAGAGATGAAATAAAATAAACTAGCTTTCTACAGCATTTACTTTTGGTATTCCTGTGTTATATAATGCACCAGAGGAAAGAATATTTGCAAAAAGTAAAAATAAAAATGAATAAACCCAGAACAATTTAGGAATATTATCTAAGTATTGAACTGGTCTAAACTGGAAGTCCTAGGAGATGTCTGTGCTGTCTCAAAGCAAACAAATCAAAAATTCATGCGCCTTGCCATAGGCAGCCAAATTGTACATCCTGCCTCCAGCAGATAAGCCTTCACGGTTATCTGGTGCTGTCTAGCAGGTAAAAGGAAAACCACTGACCCCACTGAGCAACTCACAATACTACTTGAATATGAAAATACCAGATGGATTGAAAGTGACAGATCTAATAAGCAACTTCCAGAATCTGCATGAATCTAATTGCAGAAAATCCTTGGTGCAGCTGCTTCTATTTACTCCCTCAAATCCTTAAGCCAAGCAACCTAAATCATAGAGTTTCTACATGCTCCTGAACTTCCCAAATGTCCCCAAATCTGAAATGCTTCTGCACATTTCCACATACTCCTGAACTGCCCAAATCTCAAATGTGCTGTCAGATTAATCTGAGCCACGGCTCCAATTAGGAATTACTCAGGGAAGTTTCCCAATATTCCTCAGGGAGGCACGTCAGTTAGGGATAATGGTTGTGTTTAGGCCTTAGTGCTTTTATTTTTCACTAATTCCTTCAATCACATTTTTTAAACAGATTCCAACTTTTAATGAATGAAATAATAAGGATAAAATGTCTCGAATCCCAAGGTTGGCTAGATGGGTTGGGTGAAGCTAACATGTACTTTTACTGAGAAATGCGTAGTTCCTCAGAATTTGACCCATGATTGAGGATTGGAAGCTCTGTTTAATTTGCTTCCCCACCATGTTGCCTGCATATTTAATTTTCCTTTAGGCACTGAGAGAATCAGGAGGTGGCGGTAGTGAATTGGGAAGGACTGGATGTTAGTCTGTCTTCCTTGAGTAAATTGCCCTAGTTACCTTCATTATGCTGCTGTGACATTTGCTATTATAGTCTGAATGTTGTGTCTCCCCCAAAGTTATATGTAGAAATCCTAACCCCCAAGGCTATGGTCTTGGGAAATGGGGCCTTTGGGCAGTGATTAGGTCATGGGGGTGGAGCCTGTATGTGTGGGATTAGTATCTCTATAAAGAAACCCCCCAGAGAGTTGCTTTGTCCCTTCTACTAAGGGAGGAGAGTGAGAAGATAGCTATGTATGAATCAGAAATATGGCCCTCACCAGACACTAAATCTGCCAGCGTCTTACTCTTAGACTTCCCAGCCTCCAAAACTGTAAGATACAAGTTTCTTTTGCCTGTAAGCTGCCCAGTCCACAGTATTTTTGTTGTGGAAGCCCAAAGGACAATGCCAACATTAAACCACAGAATCATCTGACACTCTGCTGTCAGTCCCTGTCAAGAGCCCCTTTGAGATTAACCACATACCGTATAAGCCCACAATGTCAGTGTTGGTGCAGTCCTGGAAAACTGGAAAAGTGACCCCTGTAGTCCCATGGCAGAATACCTCCTTGACATCTTAACAATTTCTATAGGTCTCAAAGAATTGGGTGATGTCTTCAGTTTCCTTATCATCAAGCATAACTGTGGGTTGAGGGTAGAGGGACACCCGTGAAACTAGATTGATCTTGCCTGTGAACTTGATTGGTGTTCTTTCTGTAAGCAAGGCCTTGCATCTGGGGAGGCTTTTCTGCACTCCCAGTTGGTGCTCTGGCTTCTGAAAATCTCTGTTCTAGACAATGTTCACCAGGCTTGTCTTTCCTAGCAAGAAATTATGTTCAACCAAATCATAATTGCCTTTTAATATTGAGTTTTTAGATCTTCTTTTTGAGACTTGATGATCTCTCTGGATAAACATTTTCTCTTGATAGACACTTCCTAGTCACAGATTTCTAAGTGCTATTATCCTGAATGGAAGTTCAATATTTTCACAAATGAAAAGTCCTCCTTTAATACTTGATCCAGAATGTCATTGGCTTCTAGCTGCATGGGCAACTAGCTGCCTAGCAAAAGAAGCTTTTGGCAAGAATTTCTTTAGGATATGCTGTTTATGTGGTCATGGTTAGCAAGCCAAAGCCCAAAAGGCATGGGAATGAGAGGTGGGAGGGCAGAAAATAGTAGTAAGTGCTTGCATTTACTCTCACACTACCAAAAAGGTAATCTCAGTGATACTTCATCAATGTGTTCATTCATTTATCAAATGCTTATTGGCACTGATAGTGTACCAGACTGTGTTCACCTCACTGGGGCTCTGACAGTGAACAAAAAAGCTGCAGCCCCTGCTCTCCTAGAGCAGTGACAACAACAGACATATAGGGGCGAGTTGCTAGGCGGTGATGAGTGCCACAGGGAAAGAGACACGGGGACTGGGAGTGCCAGGCAGTGGAGCGACTACAGATGGTGATGTCCACAAGGCCATATCTGAGCAGAGATCAGAAGAAGGGAGGGAGCCCTGCAAAGATCTGGAGGTGAGAGCCTTCCAGGCAGATGAAACAGCATATGCAAAAGGCTTCGAGGGAGAATGAACAATGGGTGTTCCCAGAGTACACAGGTTAATGGCACAAAAGTGAGATGGACAAGACAGAAGCACTCAGGGGCAGGACGTGCGACGCCCGGGGGACTGCTGGAGATGGAGCCAATTCCTTGGTTTTGAGCCTGAGAATAATACGATCCATTTTACTTGAAAATATTTGTGTGTATGTACATATATATTTCACTCTGATTGCTGTTTAAAAAATAAACTGTAAAGGAGAACAAGTAGAAATAAGAACAGAACATGATAATTAGGCAAATAAACTCAGTCCTTGGAGCCTTTGTCCTGGAGGCAGCATGTGTGGTCCATGTTGACACAGGCTCCGTGCTGTCCCAAAGCTTGAAGATTACCTCCCCCGTGAGAGCCTGGATAAGTTACTCCAGCCCACCTGCGCCTCAGTTTCCTCACCTAGTTCAAGGGTCACTGTAAGAATCAGATGAGTGAACATCCAGAAGCCTCTTCACACAGCTGACAGGAGATTAAGAAGGGTGCAGAGGCCCCTGCTATGAGGGTCTTTATGCAGGCTCGTAATTGGCACTCCTAATTCCCATTTTCAAATTAATGGAAAGATTGGAAAATGTAAGAACCATTCTTCTTCCCCCTCCTCTTCTTCTTCCCCCTCGTCCTCCCCTTCTTCTTCCCCCTTCTCATCCTCCCATTCTTCTTCCCCTTCCTCCTCCACTTCCTCCTCCCCTTCCTCCTCCCCCCTCCTCCTCCCCTTCCTCCTCCCCCCTCCTCCTCCCCTTCCTCCCCTTCCTCCCCCCTTCCTCCCCTTCCTCCCCCCTTCCTCCCCTTCCTCCCCTTCCTCTTCCTCTTCCTTCCCTTCTTCTTCCTCTTCCTCCCCTTCCTCCTCCTCTTCCTTCCCTTCTTCTGCCTCTTCCTCCCCTTCCTCCTCCTCTTCCTTCCCTTCTTCTTCCCCCTCCTCTTCCTTCCCTTCTTCTTCCTCCTCCTCTTCCTCCCCTTCTTCTGCCTCTTCCTTCCCTTCCTCCCCCTCTTCCTTCCCTTCTTCTTCCTCCTCCTCTTCCTCCCCTTCTTCTGCCTCTTCCTCCCCTTCCTCCTCTTCCTCCTCCTCTTCCTTCCCTTCTTCTTCCTCCTCCTCTTCCTCCCCTTCTTCTGCCTCTTCCTTCCCTTCCTCCCCCTCTTCCTTCCCTTCTTCTTCCTCCTCCTCTTCCTCCCCTTCTTCTGCCTCTTCCTCCCCTTCCTCTTCCTCTTCCTTCCCTTCTTCTGCCTCTTCCTCCCCTTCCTCCTCCTCTTCCTTCCCTTCTTCTTCCCCCTCCTCTTCCTTCCCTTCTTCTTCCTCCTCCTCTTCCTCCCCTTCTTCTGCCTCTTCCTTCCCTTCCTCCCCCTCTTCCTTCCCTTCTTCTTCCTCCTCCTCTTCCTTCCCTTCTTCTTCCCCCTCCTCTTCCTTCCCTTCTTCTTCCTCCTCCTCTTCCTTCCCTTCTTCTTCCTCCTCCTCTTCCTTCCCTTCTTCTTCCTCCTCCTCTTCCTCCCCTTCTTCTGCCTCTTCCTTCCCTTCCTCCCCCTTTTCCTTCCCTTCTTCTTCCTCCTCCTCTTCCTCTTCCCCTTCCTCTTCCTTACCCTAGTCTTCAAGAGCCAGCATAGGATTGCAAATGTCAAGCCCTCAATAGATATCAGTTGAGTTATTGTAGACCCCAAAACACAGGGATGTCAAAATCAATAAGACCATGGCTATCTGGCAAAGTACCCTTATTTTTCTTTCTAGTTATTCAATTTTTTAGTAACTAACCAGCTGCTTCAAGGTATATATGAAATGAGCAATTTAAGAATGTTCTGTGAGCAAACAGCATGCCTCTTCCTCACACTCTATCCTGTTGGTAGTAGGAACTCCGTAAATATTTGTGCTGCTATTGACAACATCTGTAGTGCCAGGATTTGCAGTGTGCACAGCGTGTGTCAGTATCTCCATATCATGACGGTAGGAAATGTCCACCACTCCACAGCACGTCTGGCATAAGACCTGCTGCTTCTGAGAAGTCCAGTCTGGATACTCTGGGGGGCTCTGGATAGCATCAATCAATGACTTTTGCTTTCTGCTATTACAGTTCCTCACCTGTTACACTGCAGTTATCTCCTTAGGTCCTATTTTGAATTTCCTATAGCACCCAGAAGATGGAAGGATTAGCTGGTGGTCTTAGTTTCATGGTCAAATCAACACTGTGACCTTCATCTCAGGATTAGAATAGATGACTCTTGGGTGATTTTCACCAGCTCCTTTACAAAGAGCTGCCTATTGCCTGAAGTCAAGGCCTTAGAGGTCAGTCGTTCCTCTAACATCACAAAAAGGGTGCAAAAGTGGTTGTTTTCTGGGGATGCAGAGAGCCATTCCAGTCACCCCCTCCTTTTACTGTTCTCTCTGAATTATAGGCAGTGAAAATAATCAGTGCCATTAAAGAATTCCAGTTAAGTATTAATAGTGGACCAAATTCTGTGCCAAATTCTGTGTACCTTAGTTCATGAGACACTGGAGACTTTTGTCCTTATTCTGTGTTTTGTTTTGTTTTTTGTTGTTGTTAGAATAAACTGTGACATACTTAAGAGATCATATCACTGTATCAAATCTAGTAATCACAGGGTGACAGATGTCCCAACCTGGGTCGTCCTTACCCCTAGCCCTGCTAGACCTGACTTGTTGAAGGAGCTACACTTCTGTACCCTGACTTGCTCAGCTGATGGGATTAGAAGATGCCCTCCTTCTGCTTTCTATTTCAAAGCTCTTTTAAAAGGAAAAAGAAGTATAAGATTAAGTACTTCTGTCCAATTCAATGAAATCCTGCTCCTTTGGTATAAACAGGGTGGTAATAGACATGAACACCAAAAGTAAGAGTGATGGGGGAAACTCGTTTTGTCCTAAGACTTCAATTCTTTTCTTTCTTTTTTTTTTAAGCAGAGCTGCCCATCCATAATAGAAAGTTCAAATTATAGTAAAATAGTCAAAATGATAGTATCATTTAATCCAAAAACCGTCTACTAAAGCATTGACTTTCTTCAAAGGCTTTTAATTTTAAACATAAGAACTCTCAGATTTCACTTTGCTACAGAGCCTACCACATTCTGCATTAGATCCAAAGAAAGGGCAAAAGTAATGTAGGTGAGTATTGTTAAATCCTTCTCTAAGGAAAGCCTGGATCAGCAGTTCTCAACCTGTGGGTCGCAGCCCCTTTTAACTGTATTAAAGGTTCGTGGCATTAGGAAGGTTGAGAACCACTTGCCTAGATCCTTTCCTAAGCTAAACCTAGATCCTGTCCTAGCAAAGCCTAGATTGTTTCCTAAGCAAAGCCACTCTTTCTCTTTTCAGCTAGTGTCCCATTGCCATCACTTAAACACCCTAGGGCCATCCACTCTTGAGGGATTGCTAGCAAATTCATTCATATTATTTTGGAAGCATAAAGAATTCCTGCAGGCTTTCTAAGATGTTATGCCTAAATCCTCAGGGAATGTATGCAAATATGAATCCTGGATTTCAAATAATCTAGAATGAGATATGGTGTGACTCATTTTAGAAAAGTGTAAATGGAGAATGAGGAGAGAGAATTGGCCCTAGACTGTAGCTAATTGTCCTAGTTGATCCATTCACCAAATTTTTCAGTTGGTTTGGCAAGTGCAGAACTGACCTACTGATGCACCTGCTGGGTCCCATATTCCCTTAGATGTGAATTAGTTGTGGCTGAGCAGCGCCTGTGGCTGTGCATAACTGAGGTAGGGGAGAGGATGAAGAGAACTGAGATACAGTCCCTGCTTACTGGGAACGTAGAGAAAGAAACTGAACACACGAAGCCACAAACGCAAAGCAGAATGAGATCACGTGCTGGAAACTTCCCAGCCAGGAATGCTTCATGAGGGAGTGAGTTGATCCCTGGCCAAGTGCAAGAGCCCAAGATGAGCCCTGGGAGGGGTTGAGGATTCAGCCCGTGGTGAGGAGGAAGGAGAGTTTTGTTAGAGTGGCTGGTGTGCTTGGGAATAATCAGAGGTTGGGGGCACTGTGACAACAGAGACATCTTCCATGGCTTCCTCCAAAGAAAACAAGCATCCAGAGATGTTGAATCCACAGGTTAAGCAGAGAACAAATGGATCAAGAGCATGAGTGTTAATTCCCAAAACTAGTGTGTATGGCCACAGGGCCTGATTCAGATTATTGCTCCAAAATCAATCTTACCCTTCATTTCCTCATCAGCAGATTTGGAGGAGCCTCTGGATGCCTTACAAAGCACAGCTACTTGACGTTTATGACAAGCAAGGAGTTATACAACAGGTTATGTAAATGCATAATAGCAGCGAGGACCAAAAAAAAATGCTTTGCCTGTGGTATTTGGACTTGAATGGAGACCTGGAAATACAAAAAAAAAAAAAGAAAAAAGCCACCAAGTATGGTAAAGGGTACTACAGAGAGAGGGTTCTGACCAGATGACACAACCTCAGAAGTATCTGTAAGGATACCTGTACAGGGACACATTGCACAGACATTGTGCCAAGTTCTCACAGTCAATTCTAGGTAGGTAATGAAGTTGGCATACACTGGCTGTGTCAGCTCATGGAATGACACAATTCTGGTACACACTAAAACTAGTGACACTCATACAATAACATATCACTTGCCATCTTAATTGCCTTGACTCAAGGTCATTCATTACAGCTGAAATCCCTTCTATACAGTTTTCAAACACTAATATATAGTAGTTGAACATGGATATTTAATAGGCAAAAATGAACTAGAGTCAACCTGGCAAAAGAGATGAAGTGACCTTGGAGGAAAGATGATCAATTCAAAGCGTCCTTTATAGCTGGTGTCCTGCTGTGCCTCACTGGTGCTTTGTTACTATCAGTGTTAACGCACCTAAAACAAAGGAGGGAAAAATGCAGCACAGACAGAATTTGTGATCGCACAGGGTCACAACACTGATAAGCTAAGCTGGAAAGATCTGAAGTCACGAATAAGAGACCTGTGCCTCTTGTTTTGACCACTCCACATCCATGTTGACTTTGATGAGTCACTAAACCAGTTTCCTCTGAAAAGTGCGGGTTCTGTATTTCATGGATTCTCAGAGGGACTTTCTTTTTCTCATTGAGCATCTGTGAAATGAAGAAACATTCTAACTAATGATAGACGATGTAGTTTAAACAGCAGTATTTTTTTCTCGCTCAGTTGTAAATGAAATAATGGTGTGTTTAAAAATCCTCAGACCTTAGTTTTGATAAGAGATGGTCATAATGACCAACTCTGATGAGAATGTCAGCAGCCACAACCTTGGATGTGGCACGTACAGTACTAGACTCTGGAAGTCGCGTCAACCAAGGAAACTTAGCCTACAACTTGGATTTGTTAGGTTGATGAAAAGTTAACTTTAAAAACAAAAAACACAACTTGGTCTTGCCCTAATTTGGGGAATGCCTGCCTATTAAATCTGACAATCTTAAAATACCAGGGAATAGGCGTCACTCGGTCAGCACAAACAAAACAATCAGAAGTTTCGTAGAATGTATCTGAGAAATCTATTATTTAAATCTGAGTGCCATGGCAGCTTGTCAACTTGATATTTTTGACAAGTGCATGGAAGGATTTTTGACACTAAGGAAGTTTCCAATATACTTTGACTATATAAAAAAATGTAAAATACATAACAATGTTGCTAAATTGCTACTGTTTATTTTAAGAAATAAAACATTCATCATCTTAAAATTCTGCACTTCTGTATACTGATTGCTTTGTGGTAAGGGTGAGGGTAGCATGGAATTACAGTCAAGTCGGCAGCACAGATAAACTGCAGCTGTTTTTCGTTCTCTTTCAGTAATATCCATAGTGGAATTTGGAATTTACTTACAACTGGCTTTTCTCATTTTACTGGCAAAGGAATTGCCAGCTTAATTACCCTCAGGGATCTTGTATAAATTATGTCCATAGATCTGGAGAGAGAAGATGTTGGAAAATAAATATTCAGCAGCATTTTTTTTTTTAATGCATAAATCACCTTGGCAGAGTTTGTATTCACTCATCCCCACTTTTGGCCTCCTGGAAAGTTTAGAAAAGAGGCAAGTCCCCTCAGCCGGCACCTTCATCTGCCGTGGGCCAATGAGCCTGGCCTTAGGGGGCTGTGTCCCTCCTCCTTCTCCCCCAGTGTGGCATTTTTAGAGAACCCTGGGATCTCACACATCACCCTCCCTCAGTTTGAATGTTGACACTCCTGGAGACAGGACTGGAAGCGGAAGTGTGTGAATTCCTCAGTTATCTAGCTTGAGAACCAAGGGCCGGGGGCATGAGGCTACGTAACGTTTGTGGAAATTTTACTGGATACAGTATATCTATCTATCATTTGGGTCCCTCACCATCGCTATAATCAGAGCTTGCTTAAGAGCCTTCTGAATTCAGCAACTCCAGCTTGAAAAGCGTTGCACTTCTATACGGAGGCTTCCTAGGTTGAGTGGGAACTGGCCCAAAATGGTCCTCTTACTGGTCCCAGCTTCCAGCCAAACCCAGGCTGTCTGACCCTGGAACGCTCAGTTGTAGCCAGTTTCCTCTTGTTTGCCCTCCTGGTGGAAGAATTCTGGGCATAGGGAGGAAAAGAAAACATAGAAAATTGGGAAGGCTGACAACGCTTCACCACCCTGACCTCCATCAGTTCAGCTGGTGTATAAGAAGTAGTGTGTTAATGTGTGCCTGTCTCTTGGAGCGCAGGCTGATGCTCAGGGCCCCTGTTTTACGTTCAAAGTCAAGTATATGGAAGACATGGCCTGGGCTAATGTGAGGTTGGGGGAAACAATTTCTACCTGCAGGATGCGAAAGGTAGGCAGAGACAGAAGGGATCAGGGCGTAGTGTTACAAGGTGCCAAATACTTGCCACACTCTCAGCAAGAACACTGAAACTTTTCCAAAAGCGATCCCACTATCACAATTACGTGGGAGAGGTTTGCCCTTAGCAGAGAGCTGGCAGTCCTGCTGGGGACTTATGTGGTTAATATGCTAGAAAATACTTTATAAAGTGGTACTTCCTTTACCGGCTTTCTAGCCTCCCACACCTGGGGTTTGCTAGTTTCTTGTGCAAATACAGTGGCCTCCCTGGCACTGGCTCTGCTGGGTTTCATTTCCAGTTTCAAACCATGTCATTAACGCCCACCACCTCCTGAAGACTCACGTGGCAAGCTGGATGCCTGAGTCAGTCTTAACACCCCCCGTAGGTCACTGAGAGACCGGGAGCTTCTCAGCAGCATCTGATGCCTCCTCCTCTTACAGCTTTTTAAACGAATTTCTCAAACTGTTGTGAGCAGTTGGGAGAATATGATTCTTTTCCTTGGCCCAGTACTACACCCCAAAAAATGGCTCTGAGATGAATACTGTGCTTCCAATCCCAGCCCCATGCAATGGGGTGTTTGCATTGTATGTGTGAAACTGAGATAGTGATTAACAGAATGTACAGTAAAGGGAGAGAGACTGTATTTTATCTTCCTGGTCTGAGCTACTGTGTGACCTTTAGCAAGCTCCTTAACCTGTCTGGGCTCCGGGCTCCTCAGGGTCAGTGAGATGGAGTGTTACAATTCCATAATTCCAAAGACTACAAGAGTAGGAATTCTCTCTTGTCTTTTTTTTTTTTTTTTTTTTTTTTTTGGAGTCTCTTCGGCTTTTTATTTTTTTTTTTCCTTTTTTCTCTCTTGTCATCTTGAGGTGCAAAGCATTAAGCAAGATGTAGCAAAATTCTTAATTAAATGCTAACTGCTGATGTACAGAATCTGAACAAAGCTAGCTGATCTCAGCTAATATTGGCACCTATTTTTTTTATGGTAGACATCAGAGTAGATACGGTGTGCCACGAAGTAGTAAGAAACAAGCGGCTTCCATGGTCAGAAGAGTAGGGACTACTTGTCACGACCATCTTATTGGTGACCCAGTCTCCTGGGAAAGTTCCTGCTTGTGGTTGGGGTAGCACATTGCTGGGAGCTGAAGTGAACCCAGCAGAGCTTTCCAAGTGGACAAAAATTTGTCAGTAGTTTAATCCAGAAAGAGTCAAGAAGGAAATGAGTAAGAGTCAACTTCTAGGGAAAATAAGCAGAATACCAAGGAGTCAATAAAAAAAAAAAAAATCATTAACAAAGGATGATCTGAGACTGGACATGAGCACCGATCTGAGGGCAGCATAGCATGAATTTGGGGGGATGTGGGCCAATCAGCAAACTAGGGACAAAATTTAGGAAAATGAGGATTTACTGAGGTGTCAGAAGAGGATTTGGACAAATTATTTGGCTATTTGGGGGCAAGTTCTATATATTTGTGAAGCAAAGCCTAGGATTGATCTCTGGAAACAATTGTTTCATAAAGGGGTCCGGCTCAGGAGTCCTAAGACACATGTCCTTTGAATAAATATGCTATGTAAATTAATGTAGCCTACTACTAGGCTAAATAAAAAAATGAATTCAAAGAGTCTTAAAAAATGAAATGACCTTCCGTTAGTTTGGGTCGTGGTGTGCAAGATGTGTCTGTATTACTAACATTTAGGATAATGTCATAGAAGCTTCAGAACTTTACAAGTCAACAGCTAGCTTGGCTTCCTAGTGGTAGAAAAAGAAAGAAAAATAGTCCTGACAGATATATCCCATGAAGGCAAAGTGCTAAAAATTAAAGAATGCCTGCAATGTTCCTGTCAGAACCCATTCTCCTCAAGAAAGCCTTCTTAGAGATGAGCACTTCCAGGTGGTTCTGGTTATAGAAACCACCTCCACAATGCAGAGTGAGGCCAGACAGCAAGGCTGGTCACAGGTTCAAAGACTACTGAGGATGGCGAGTTGGACCCAGGTAAGGCTGTTTTCACTTGTGTTTACTATTAAACCAGCAAACGCTGAGTTCAAGGGCCACATGAGACCTGGGTGAGTGCAGTTCTCTGTCTCCTAGTTACTAAAGGACAGCCAGAATGGTCTCACAGTCCAAGGGCAGGTGGGCGTCCTTCCATGCCCATGAGCCCAGAACTGCTGCTGGTTCCTGAATGTAACTGACTCTAGCAGGGGAGGCCCTAATGACCAGCCAAAAAAATCAGCACCAATAGATTACTGACTGAACTCCGTAACCTATTTTCTTCTTTATTATTGGGTCTACTAAATCAATGCACCCAGGCATTGTACTACCATGGATGAATTAAAACTGCTTTACATTTTTTAACTGACACGACAATGTTCAACTGTCCCCAGAAAACGTTGTAAGCATTTGTTTAAAGACTGATGGAGAAACCTGAAATTTCGAACATTTTTTTTTTTTTATGAGAGCGAGAAAGGGCAAGAAGAGCTGGTGGGAAAGACCCTACCCTACCTAACCCAGGTCCAGCGTTCACTGACATTAACAAAGGATACACTGGCTACCCAAATACCAGACCATCACCCAACACCATGGCAGGCTGTCTGGCCTGATGAGTCACAGGAGGTAGGCGTCCCAGGCCATACTGATACTTTAAATTTTATGCTAAGCATTAGATACCCAGAAAGGACAAATATTTCCACTTTCCCTGTGCCTAAGAGCATGTCCTCAAGCTTCTACCTAGTAAGTGATTCTATGGAGAGCAAAGCTCACGCTGAGCTTTGAGCTGCCAGAATGAAATGGCATGTAAAGGAAATGAGGGCCCCCCACTGGCACCAGGGGTAAGAGAACAGGGCATGTGTGATGGGGAGAGGCAGCCAGAAAGCCAGAGCACAAAATGGAATGCAGCTAACGAGAGACAGGAGGGGTAGCCGGGCAGTATTTCACAAATACATTAGGAATCAGACAAAGGAGGATGTAGACCCGTTAATTAGTAGGGACGGAAAACAAATAGCAGATGCATCAGAAGCCTTGAGCTTTTAATACCTACTCTGCTCTGCACTGCACAGAAATGGTCAGCTGTCATCACAAGCTGAATATAAACCAAAGTAATGAGCACATGGGGAAGAAGAGAGGGAAGTTTAAATGGAAACCAAATGGATTAGTAACTACTTAGTCAAGCTGGATGACTTCAAACCAGGACCTGACACAGTGCCATGGTAACGGAGCAAGGTTATGCAATACAAGTCCCTGTGGAAATTTCTGTTAAAGGAGCAGGGAGATGCCGCGTGTCTGAATCGGAGGCAACCACAGGGTGAGCACTGAGAGGAAAGGAGAGGTGGCTGGAAACAAGAGCGTTGACCATCAGAGGATGGACATAGGCATGCCCTGCTCTGGGACAGTCATGGTGAGTTAAAGGTCTAGCATCACCGACCCCAGACTAAAAGCAGAAGCACAGAAAACTTGACAAGCCAGGGTGCCACAGGTGCACAAGAGCTTGCAATGAGGTCCTAGAGGGGGCATTTTCCAAACTAGAGGCAGCATGTCTCAATAAAAATGTCAGACACTTGAACAAAGAAGGAAAAATCAGCCTATGGTGGCCTGGGAAGTTGAGATGCAGTCCTGAAAAGCTAGGTCAAGATCCTGTGCCTTTAGTTTGTGGATTAATAATTGGCTATTATTATTAGTTCAGGTTAATAAGAACTGAAATAGTTTTCATCCCAACTCTGTGACATGCACAATGCTAAGCATTTTGTGTGCATTTTTAATTTCAATTTTATTTTCTCAATCTAAGTGCTATTATTATCTATATTTAACAAACTTTAAACTCCCTTGAGCCTCAGATCCTTCACATAACTGATTGGAAGAGACAAAGCCACCATGGTGAAAGAAAGGGAAAGGCTGTGTTTATCTGCTGACCCTAAGCTGCAAAATCTACACAGCCCCTTTGATTTGTTAGCTAAAGCAAAGGATAATACACTTAACTTATTATATGATATTTTTTTCATTCACATGTAATTCTGAGGGTGCTACTAGAATGTCCACACTACTTTTTAAAGCCATAAGCAGATATATTACTTTAACAAATCTGTGGGCTCCTCCTCCTCCTCCTAACCACCAGATAATGAGGAAGGAATGGACAGGATCTCTGGGCAGTGATGGTCCACACTTGGCTGCAGTTAATGAACGAGAATGGCCACAGCCCGGCCGGAGTCTCACAAGGTGGCATCTTGGCAAGGTCACTTTTATCTAGGGCAGGGATGATGAAAACATGCAGTCCCCTCACACTTACTGCACTCCTGGCAAATATTGCTACATAATCCCAGAAACCTTTCTCCTGGAGCCAAAATGGGTGGGACTTATGAGTTCTAAGTACTCTATGGAGTCATTCTTTCTGGTATCAAGCTATCTAAAACTATCAGCCTTTAGAATCTCCTGTTTTGATATATTTTTTAATTCATCCAACATCAGGAAATGTTAGGCCCAAATAGACAAAATCGGTTCACCATATTCCTCCTAATCTTTGGCATGCCAATTGAGATTGTAAGTGTTCATGAATGTAGTATAGAACATTTCCCAAAGGTAAGAATCACTGGAGTTGTATTTGCGCATAAAATGTGTAACATACTATGTGGCACTTCAAGGTACACATTTTTGCAAATTCAGTGGCATATCCATGTTGAACAACCAGAAGGTTATTATTACTCCCACTCAATGTGTTTCATTTTTGGAGACATTCGCACATGGTCAACACTGGATTAAGTTCAGGCTAGAGCCAAATAAACAGAAGAGGTGCTCAAAGTTAAAGTCCAGACTACAAGTTTGGAGCTCTCTGAGCCTCTTCCACTGAGAGTAAGGATTG
The DNA here is from genome assembly GCF_027406575.1 of Nycticebus coucang. Taxonomy (NCBI): domain Eukaryota; kingdom Metazoa; phylum Chordata; class Mammalia; order Primates; family Lorisidae; genus Nycticebus; species Nycticebus coucang. Next base: position 61,657,051 of record NC_069799.1, on the reverse strand, counting down.
ATTCGAGGGTCTAGTGCAGAATGAAGCCTATGTGTGAACGTGCAGTGAATCTACCTCTGGAAAGAATAGGCAGGGAAGAGCTAGTTGTCAAAAATGGCCCTGCGAATACAGCCTGCCAGATTCCTACTAGTCAGCTTCTTTTTATATGTAGTTAGTCCAGGCCATTGAGTTTTAATGTAATTTATGAAGTTAATAACCTCCATAGCAATGCTCCAGGCTTAACTACACATACATCTTTCAGTGGTATCCGGGAACATTTTAGATACTTCCACTATGTACGTTTAAACCATTTCTGAGGATGGACTATTCTGCACATAGCCGCTTACATTCACCGTACTTCACCTCTTATTGACTTAATAGTCAGAAGCTGACCTGCCACCTGAATCTTAAGGCATCTTACTATAACGACACATTGCTGCGGAAATCTTGTAAGTGTAGCATTAAACCAACATAGCAGAACGCGTTAGTTTCTAACATTAAGGTAGAAAATTCCCAGAGTCTAACTAAGTCAATCTATGTGGCTGGGCTGGGGATGTCATGCAGCCTTTCAGCCTCTATTCAGCAGTCTTTCACTTAACAAACACCTACTGAATACATTTTCCGTGAACGCCAGGGAGGCAACAGTAAAAATACACGCAACAGAGTTTCTGCCCTCCCAGAGTGCATGGTCGAGTGTAGTATCTGTGGTGGAGTTTGCTCAGGAGTGGGCAAAGCTCTAGTCTTGCAGCCTCTGAACACCAACGTTTGTTCAGTAAGCAAAAGATTTCATACTTGGATCTGGTTGGTCACATCAAACAGCAAAAGCATCTTAAGCCCACGAACGGTACTATCCAACTTTTAGTTCAGGTTCTTCATCCAGCAAAGTGGCAACAATTCTGAATTTCCATAGATAAATTGCATGTGTTGGTAATTAAAGCCGATTCAGTTCTGATTATACACAAATAGATGTTGTACACGAAGATGAATAATCTGTGCATGCCTACCTGGTAGGAAAGGCTTCAGTGAATGAAGCTTCTACATGGATAGATAAGCAGTATTTAAAATAATAAGAAATGTGAAAAGATCAAAACAACACAAAATGGAAGGAGGAAAAAGCTAATGTATAGTAGGGACCCTTGAGAGACGTTGTCTCTTGAACTAAATATGTTTCTCAGAGGACAGAGTTCATTAGAGAAGTTTGAAAGATTGATGTTCCTCTGGTGTAGCATGTGTGTACATGGTTTCTCCATACACAAGAGAAAAATAATCTTCTAGAAGGCTCCAATCCTGAGGCTACAGGATCTATATGATAATAGACGATCACACACAAAACAATGTTGTAGTGAAAAAGGTCTGATTTACTAAATAATCGTTCTGAAGATCTCTTTTGGAATTAAAACTTCAGTTAAAGTAATGTCACAAACGTGGTTACAAAGAAGCAGAACTTGTCAAGTTTCTGAAGACCCATTAGATGCTCTGGCCACCTTTAATCCTTGCTATTTAATAAGCGTCCCTCTGTCATCACTTACCACCCCCCTTAATCTGCCTGGGTGACTATAACTGGAATGGTGCAATGCCACGCAGAGTATGTGGGACATCTCTAGCATAGCAAGAAACATGGGAGGAAATAATACGAGTCTTCAGCTCTCTTCCTCTTTGGAGGACCAGTATATTGCCATTTTAAAAACTCTGATTTCTACCACTAAAATTCTGGTAAAAACCAGTAACCTGTGGAAACTTTTCCGTGTGGTTAAGCATTGCTACTGGTTCACACCTGACCAGAGGGTCCAGCTTAATTTGAAAGTCTGGAAGAAAGTGGATTGGGCTCTGCGTCCTGCCCACCACAAAGGCAATTTTATAAGCAGGGAAATATGGGCAACATATCACCTGGTTCATATCACGTTGGAACCGTTTCAGACATGTTCCGAGCAAACCTCTGAAACTGCGGATTGGTGCTGATGAGTTGCCACCCCCGCCTCCTTTGCCCGAGCTGGGTCAGTTAGACGAGCCAGAGCAGGCTGTGGAAAGTCCCAGAGAACCGGAACATGAATATGATATGCCACAGTCCCATTCTGAACCCGAGCCTAATAAGCCTACAAAGAAATATGTGGGTGACTTAATTAGTCTAGAGAGTGACACGGGGAGCTGTCCAGAATTAGTGGAAATGGCTGATGAATCAGCTCAAAAAGAGTCTGAGTTTGAACACCTTAAAAAGATTATAGCTGAAAATTTTCAAACAATGAATCAAAGAATTGCCGCCTTAGAAAAGAAGGGAGCTGAAATACTCTCCTCTAGAGCAAGCTCTAAAGCAGGTTCTTGTAAAGATGTGCTTCCACCTTACAAGCCTCTAACTCCGTCTGCACCAGCAGGTCCTATGGTCTGGAGGGAAGGCCCCTTACATCGTAATGTTCCACCAGGAATCTATCCTGTGTGGCCTAATCCCCCAGATACTCGCTTCACTGCCCGGTATCACTTTCCTTTAGCTGTTTCTGAATTGGCTATATCTAATGAGAGCTCAGTTCAAATTTCAGAATTGGGTAATAATAAAGAGCCTGTTATACAAGCATATCCTGTTTTCAGGGAAATTCGAGAGAATGGTCAATTAGGAGCCGCTCAACATGCTCCTGTAGAAGTAAAATTTTTAAGAACAATGAAAGATGCCATTTATGCTTATGGACCTACTTCTTTTGTGATTAGCATTTTAAATTCATATTACATAAATCATATTTTTATTCCTACTGACTGGGAAACTTTAGCTTGTACTAACTTGAGCCCTGGTCAATTTTTACAATTCAAGGCTTGGTGGCTGGAAGAGGCAACTTTGCAAAACCGAGCTCAGAGAACTTCAGTTAACTCTTTTATGGGTACTGGCCCTGCTGACATTCACCAACAGCTGCAACTAACATAAGACTTATTAATGCAGGTTAAAGATGTTTGTATTAGAGCTTGGCAAAGACTAGAGGGAAAAGATGGGGTTAAACAGTTTTTTGCAAGAATCATGCAAGCAACCAATAAACCATATTCTGAATCTGTAGCTAGACTTCAAACAGCTATTGAAAGGTCTGTTCCTGGAGAACAGGCCAGACAGATGCTTTTATTACAGTTAGCATTTGAGAATGCCAATTCAGATCGTAAGTTGGCCCTGACACCTGTCAAAAATCAGGACAATGTTTCTATTGAACAACATCTTCACACTTGTAGGGATATTGGCTCTGGAGCATTTCAGGCAAAGCTTAATGCTGTAGCCTTGGCAGAGGCACTTAATGGGACTAAAAAGAAAGCAAAATGTTTTAATTGTGCAAAAATGGGGCATCTGCATTCTGAATGTCACAAGGCTAAAACTGAACGTGCTCCGGCTGCTGCAGCTCAGGATACCAAGCCGCAAGCACCTGGCCTCTGCCACTACTGCGGAAAAGGCAAACTTTGGACTAATGAATGTAGGTCTGTTAAGGATAAAGACGGCAAACTCCTGCCGCCCAAGGTAGAATTTGTGACCATTTAAACCTGAAGAAGAGAAAATGAAGCTTGTTAATTATACTTCTAGGGTCACCAGCCCTCCTATTTGTTTTGGTCAACAATATCACTGTTTAAATATGACTGTACAATACTGGCTAAGTCGTTATGACTGGCCAGCTTCTGGGAATAACGTCAAACATGAGATGTTTATGCTAAGTGCTAATTCCATCTCTCATTTTATCCCAGGTTTTACTCCTATAGATGTGGAAGCTCCTTCTTGTAAGGAGCACACAGTTTTACATTACAAAAGGAATGGGTGCATTGGACTCGATGTAAAGGAGATCAAACTTTTTTCTTAACTAATACTTCTAAAGGTCCTATAATGGACTGGAGTCCAAAGGCAACTCTACATGACAGTAGTAAAAGACCTATTAACATTGAGTTGCCAAGAGATGAGGCTACCTATCCTATAAATAAAAATAAAATTAATATTAATATGATAACACCTATGAGTTGGACAGATGTTGGGTTGCATTGCCCGCACCTGGAATTTATGGCTTTCCTAAACAAAATGCTGGAAATTAGCAGCAGCCCTAAAACCTATGAAGGGTTGGACTGGTGGATTGTTTTATCATGAGACCACCACACCCCATACTTATGGTATGGAATTTACTGTCCATGATGAAAGATACATTCAAGCTTGTGTTCAGTTACCCTTTGTGTGGCTTAAGGGCAACATAAAGTGGAATGAAAAAAAACAGGAGTTGTTTTGTCCTGTGTGTCAACTGTTTACTTGTATTAATAGTTCCCTAAGTTTTGATCCTCAAAAGCAGCAGCTATATTTGTTGAGAGTCAGGACAAGTGTGTGGGTGCCAGTGAATTTAACCAGGCCATGGCAAGACTGTCCTGCCCTGACAGTCCTTCGACTTCTGGCTGATCGAGTCTTGAAAAGAACCAAGAGATTTATTTGACTTTTGATTGCTGCCATTCTAGGCATTATTGTAGTGACAGCTTCTGCTGCCACCTCTGGGATGGCTTTGACTCAAGGAATCAGAACACATAATTTTGCGGCTGATTGGCGTAAGAACTCTCAACAATTATGGACTGCTCAAAAACAAATTGACACTAAATTATATAATGAAATTTCTGATTTAGAACAAGCTGTTGTGTTGTTGGGGGATGAGTTAGTTTAAAGAAACAAATGAAGTTAAAATGTAATTGGAATGTAACTACTTTTTGTATAACCCCTGTTAAATATAATGAGAGTAAATTTCCTTGGGAGAATGTTAAAAAGCATTTGTTAAACCATGATAATTTGACCAAGAAAATTGTAAATTTACAACATGAGTATATTCCACTTTTGAAAATAAGTTACAAAAAATAGATGGAGATCAGATTTTACAAGGCATAGCTGATGGAATTGAACAAATGAATTCTATTCCAAAAATACAGGGACTTACCGGAAGTTCAGTAGGATCATTAGCATTATTTTTAATTATTGGATTCATTTTGTATTTAATTTGTAAAAAAATGAAGCATGCCCAAAGAGAAAAATGAATGTTATATGCAAGTGTTTGCTTTAATGATGACAGATATGAATAATATACATCAAAAAACAGAAAGGGGAAATGTAGGATAATATTTAGAAATAAACGTATCCTACATCAAGCACACAAAGTGAACTCAGTGTGAGTTTAAAATGGCTTGCTATTCCTCCAGAGGCTTAAGGGACCTGGGCCCCCCTGGGACACACGTAGAGTTAGCTTACCTGGAGTTAAAAATTCCACAAGCCAATTCTCTGAAGCTGTGTGCCCCATGAAGCCTGAGATCAAAGGCCATGCCACCCTTCCTGACAGATACGGGCTGGAGGGTTGACGTATGCTAAAAACACATTGTCAGAGGTCTATAGCTGCTCTGCCCCGAGGAAAGACACAGTCGTTACTTCATACTGAGTAAACTGAGTGAACGCTTGAAGGTATTCTTCCATTAACTCTGTTCCCCTGTGGCTACTTTTTTCTTTGTGATCTTTATTTAGATACCTGCCCAGAGATTAGTCAGTGTCTAGAAGATGATGTTTATTGCAGAAGTGATTGTGTTGATATGGTAACAAGATATTTCCTTTCAAGTTAATTTCAGATAGGCAAAATGAGGTAATGGTGAAACTAACAGATGATAGATTAAGTGTGTACGTGACTAGAAAGGTATAAAATCAAAACCCTGAAAAAAGAATTTTGCTACACGCCATCCCATACCATGTAGTCTGTTTCTTGACTTAATAATTACATGTGTGAGTTTATACCCACGGCAAAGCTGCTGTTCATTTGAGTCTCTGATCACACAACAGTGACCATATGCATGGCATATACTGATAGCTCCTAAACCAGCCAGTAGGTCCAGACACGAGTATCCAACTATGTGCTGGATGTCTCGATGGTAATAACCAAAAGGCATCTTAAACTCTGCATGTTCATTCTGAGTTCGTTACCTGCCCTCTACTACTTCCAACTCTTTTTTGACACTTATGTTTTTTTAGATAAATGAATAAATGATCCTTAATCAGTTTTATAAAAGGAATGTCCTATAGAGGATATGCATTTATTTCTATATAATGAGACTTAAAGTGTATGCATCCTTTCTAACGAAAGTTGGTCATTCTCCTCTTCCTAGAAGTCAAAGACTAGACAAGCACTCTGCAGCTAAAGTTCTGGCATCTGAGCAAAGAAGCTAGTCCTAGCTTTGGACTCAAGAAAATTTCATTGACCTTGGACCACAGTCATTTATAAATCATCCGTGGCATTTTACTAACTATCCAAGCAAAATGTTGTGGTTCCATTACAAATGAGGAAGAGATTCAAATGTGTTTTCTGGCATACAAACTTACATAAAAGGAAAATAAGTAGGCAAATGTTCACTAACCATCTTCCACCACTGCAGTACTCAAATGATGTTATGCCCTGGTTGAAGCCATGAGGCTGACCTGCTTTTAATTAACCAGGCTAGAGTGTAGCATGATGCATTACCATATGATATTCTAGTTAATAGGCACCATGGAATGTGTCGGAATGTTCCAAATGACTGCACTACTTGAGTTTTTCCAAGTGATGCTTGTGTGTCTGTTAGAGGTTCTGATCTTCTCATATGGCCAGCATCATCTACCTAACATCTAAGGAGTCTCTAGTGGTGATGGAGGAATCAGTCATTGCGTCCAGTGTGTGACAATAGCTCTTTATGGGGAGAGACATACTGTTGCTTAGATAGATGTTCTCCTCAAAGACTTTGACCCCCTGTATATGGACAGAACCAAGCTCAGAGGAGGGAGTCTCTAGAGAGAGTCTCAGGTGGACACATCTCTGACTTGGCCTTGTAATCCTCACTCTCTCTTTTCAAGGAAAGTAGCAGACTGACTTACATTTCTCCAGAGATTTTTCATTTGGCTCTGGAGAAATGAAAGGGCTTTTCCGTACATTATCTCATTCAGTTCTCAGAGAAGCTAAGCAATGTACCTGAGATCACGCAGAAACTACATGCTCTGAACTTACAGCCCAGGCGTTCAAGTGTCTAGCTCATTGTGCAGCGCTCCTAAACAAACCAGCTCACAGAAGCCTGAATTTCTACAGCTTGAGATCTGCTATCCCTTGTTTTTAAATCATAGCAAAGTGAATGCAGCAGGATGGAATAAGTAAATTCTCCAAGCTTTCCAGGAGCAGATAATGAGAAGCTGGAAAACCCAAAGAACAAAAGGTATGGATTGTCTGGAGGGCAGAGAGAGAATGAGTATGCAGAGGTTTAGAAAGGTGACTCTGGGGCAGCAGACACTTGGGCTTCCTCACTACCACCTGGCAGCTAGTTGACATTGGCATTTAATGCTATTGTGGAGTCTTTCTGCAAAAGCAAAATGTCTGTGTAACAAGACACAAGTCTCTGCTTCAGATCAAATTCTTGGACCCAAGATATTACTATGCTAATCTACTCCAACTAAGTGAGCTGGTGACTTTTGGGGTGAAGAACCCCAGAGCATGCACCACCATGTAGAAGTCTGTAATGGCAACCTGAGTTACGGCTCAGCTGAAGCCCACCTCAGCCCACCCTTGTGCAAATCCCTCCCCTGTGCCTTCTGTGTGCTGATAGTACTCACACTCCAGAAAAAAGTTACTATTGTGCACAGCAATACGTGTATTTGTCTAAGATCCTTTATCAACAAGTAAGCAAAAAGAGAATGCACATTGCTCACTTGTGACTTTGTTGGCATGGAAGGGCCTTAAAGAGAAAAAAGGGTATTTTAATCTTAAAAGGAGGATTTTTCCCACAGAAACTTTATCTTTACTATTATTAGTTTCATTTTGATGCTAGTCTTTACCCCAGCACAGCCAATAATGGTAATTGAGTGAAGAATTGATTTTTATTTCAGCTAATAAAAAGCATTTTTTTTTTTTTTTGTCCAAATGACCCATAATTACAATAGTCTGGAGAATGTCTTCTCAGCCTTGGTGGGGGTAGAAATAAGTTAGAGGTGCAATAACACTTCCTTGTCTGTGGTTTAAATGTATACGTTCATTAATGGCAACATAAATCAACCTTAAGGTGATTCCTGGCAGAGCCTAGCATGGCAAATGTGTCATGGATTTCTGCCCTGTAATGCTGAGAGGTGACTAAACAATGGGTTTGAAGTGTTCTTTTTGGTGAATAGAGATTGTGTCTGTCTTCTCACACCAGAGTTTGGCTCATAAAATGATAAGCAGCTGTCACACTCTCTATTACCTGGCTGTCTTGAACATGAGCAAAGTTTGCTAACCATATTCTGGAGACTACCTATATTTACAAACATGTCTTCTGGCCACTTTCTCATCTGTTCCTTGGTGGCCAGCTAAGGAAAATGAAATCTACCCCTGCCGCACTCAGGACACTAAAGAATTCTTACATAAGGATGACAAAGACGCTCTACTTTACCATACAAACCATTGGCTCTGAAGAGATGCCAATATCTCCAAGCTATGGCTTAGTGTGTAGAACAATTCTTTGTTTTCAAGGGGATGACCCAAACTTGTGGAAGCTGAACAGTTTCTAGAGGTGCTCTGACATTTACATAAGAGACAAGAGAGAGGTTTAGTGCCTTTCCAAACTCACCACCTTCCCACCCCCAACACAAAGACACACAAAGCTGGAGGACTGTCTGGGTGTCTGGGAGCCCACACTGTTCCACTGGGAAGGTGAGGGCAGGTAGGGAAGGAATCTTTCTCATTTGCTCTATAACTTTCACACGTTGTTACCTGGCTGCCTTCAAAGTTGTTTGGAAACACTGAGTGCTGAGTGAGATGGGTCTATTGAAAGAGGAAAGGTTTCCAAAGTGGCCAGTACAGCATGCTATTCAGTAATTCTTATTAAAAACTATGTTTAGGGTAGAATTGGTTCTGTTCTTTTATTGCAGATGCAGAATGAAATGGTCTTTTGAATGTCGTGTCTTCAAATTATATAGAAGTAAACCAGAGGGTGGACCTACACCTGCAGCTGATGACTGTTCACAGTATTTATAATGCAAAATAGCTAATTAAGGGGATGGCCAACTGGTGGTTTTCAGCTGATATTAGCATGGGAAATCATGATTGTGCCCCATGTGCTTTTATCCTGTTACAGTATCCACAAGCTAAACACCAACGCATAGTTTCAACAGTAGACCTTTCAAAAAACAAGCTAGCCACATCTTGTAAAGACATGTACTTGATTTGTTGTGCACTCATGGTCGTATATAATCACAGTCTGAACTGATACTCCTCAAGACCACATCTGTTGAGTGGGCCCAGCAACCATGTACATCAGAATCAACTTCGGACATTTTTTAAGGTACTGATTCTTTGATCCTACTCTGGACCTCCTGGGTTAGGTTCCAGGAATCTGCAATTTAATGTTGCCCGCCCTCAGGTTGATTTTAACCAAAGTTTAAAAATCATTCTCTACAACAATGGAGTAACTTGACCATGATCTTATAATATTTTTATGATAATCACATAAGCAATTATTAAATCATTCATAGAACAAACAGATCTATCAAAGTGAAATAATATATACCAGACTTTGCTATCTGACCACATGCTCCAGATCCTGACAGTTTATACCCTATTTCAAATCACTGTTTCTGGGCTCCAACATCCTGAGTCACTTCCCAAATCTACCACACTGAAGCCATTTATGCCTAAAGCCTGAGGCACTAGGCAAGATACATGCTTCACTTAGGGTTAAGGTGTTTTTAACTGAATTCTGCAAGGGTAGGAGGCTGTTGATTAAGCCCCAAGTTCAATTTCTTTTCTCACTTCTACTTTATAAACTTGGAATCCGAATTAATGACCTGTACTATAGTCTCCTCTTAAACATTGTTGCACTGGGAATTCATCACTTTTAGAGAGAAAATATGGTACCAACCCTATTGATAGTCAGCACTCTTTGGTCCCAAAGCCAGTCAGGAACAAGTGATATCAATAGGAGACCGCAGGATGTTTGGGCACTCCAGCTCCCCTTGTAGATAGTGGAAATACATTAGTGGCTGTATCTATTTTATCTTATGATTAAATCAGACAAGCAGAGGTTGACTGGATGTTAAAAGAGCCTTGAATAACGATCATGAGTGAAGAAATGGCGCAACACTTACGGATTGTGAATTTGCTTAATACCAATGCTCTGAAAGGCACTCGACTTCTTCAAAAACACACCACATCTTCACAACCCTTACCGTCACCACTGTGTTTGCACAAGTGCTCAAGCAAAGTCTTCTTGATACAATCCAGTTGATGCTACTATAAAACTCCTTAGCCACAAATTTGCATGGTCTTTAGTCTTCATTTGTTCCAGTGATTTAATTAAAAATTTGAGCCACACATCTGTTTGAAAACGTATCGGCAGAGAGAGAGAGAGATGTTTGTTCCTGGGATGACGATTGACAGGGGGAAACAGATTGACTTGGCATATATGTAGAACTCATTAATCTTACTCAAGTATGTTCTGGGGAAACACGGATTTCTCTCAACAAGCTGTTACCAAAGCAGCACTTTCATTTGCACAGTTGGAATCCTAACGGTTGAAGTGGAAGTCACACGTGAAGGGAGGGAGGAAGTTCTCTATTGTGATGACGTTTTCTGTAATGATGTCCTCAGAGATGGAGAGCAACACATCAGTTCATTACTAATACATCCTTGCCCCAGATCCTGCAGTCTTAATGCCCAGACAGGACACAGCCAACGCTAAGGTCAATCTCAGATATCACTTGTTAAATGTCGAGCCTACCCCACCTGTGACTTGTCTATCTCCTTTAGGCATTGTATCTTTGAAAGTTAATGTACTCATGAGACATTCTAAGCTATCTTGGTGGAACTATCATTGGGAAATTAGATGCTACAATAATACAAGAGAAAAGAATTACCCGTGAGGCTATCATTTTCTTGAAGAAAGAGACCGGCTCAAAATAAAACATGAATTTAGAATAGCCACCTTTAAGAAGACTCCCTCCAAATATTGGCGGGAGATTTGGGCTGAGGGAATTTTCCTGAATTTAGCACTTCTGGCTTCGTTCTTTCCCTGAATGCTGTCTCTGCAAATTTAAATCCATCTTATTTCAGAATGCCGGGTTTGTAACAGAGAAGAACTAGTGCAGATGGCTAAATTATCTTTGCTTGTTCGAAACCATGACAACTTACCATAATATAGCTTTAAACACCTGAAATTAATTAGAGCACATTTAAATGCAAAGTATGATGTACAGTATGGGCTTAAATACGGTGATGTGTTTTGATTTCAGGGTGTCACTTATTATTTTACCTATAAGTGTTGATCAAACAGACTTTGTGCTTTAATGAAGACTATTTTTAACAGACTTGGGTAGGAGAGACATAGTACCCAATATTCAGAGAATATATATTTTGGGAGGACCAGAATAAAATGTTCATATAATATAAACTTTCAGCAATCATCACAGGGAGATACGAAGACCCATTGGCAGTTTTTAAGCACTTACTGTGGGTCGTTCATTTTTTACAATGGTACTTCCTGAACTTTATTACAGGTCCTTCAAGAGCTGAAACTAGGTCTGCTTTATTTCTTTACTTCAGAGTAAATTAAAAAGGAAAAAGAGTATAGTGAAGTGAGACAAACAGGTTTGAATCTTGACTCCACCATCTAGCTGGGGGACTTCGGGCAAATGGCTTAACCACTCTGACATGACAGCATTCATAAATGAGGGAGGAAGAGCATCAGAGGTAATGGTTAAAGATTATGCCCAGACAGGGAGCCCTCTTTATGACACCAAGTTAGGGTCATGATACTTTGAATCTGAGATGCTCGTGGGCCACCCAGGAAAAGAAATGTGACAAGCAGTGGAGAATTGAGATCCTGCAGAGAGCTGGGCCATACACATTTAGATTTGGAAGTCACTGGCAGATATTTCAATCAAAAATATTTCAAGCAAAAGAGATGAGAAAAGAGTATAAAGAGAAAAATCTCTAACATTTTCTCCTTGGAAAAAATTAAAGACAAATCAGCAATGCAAGAAACCAAGAAAAGACCTATTTCTGGAAATAGGGGAAAAAAATCAACACACTGTCACATCATAGAGTGTTTTGAACAGAAGAAGGTAGATGACAAGATCAAAGCTTTAGACTGATCAGAAAAAGATAAGAACTGGGAAAATAAAAGGCAATTGTACTTGACTCTAAGGGTGCTCACTCAGGAAAGCAGTAGAGACAGAAGCCAGATTCGAAGAGGCTGGGCATAAGTGTAGTAAGGGAAGGCCAGGCACTGAAGTATAGAAACACCTTACAGAAGTTTAGGGTGAAGGGAGCCATGAAAAATAGCACAACCATTTGAGAATTTCCTTTCAAGTTGGGAGGCCAGACTATGTTTGTTGATGGCAACAAAGAGCAGAATAAGAAAGAGAAATTGAGTTGAGTGAGTTCCTGATGAAAGTGGCAGGAAGTAAGATGAGGAACACAAGTTAACCTTGGAAATGACAGAACTTTCTTCCTCTGAGCCAGAGTGAGAAAGGATGAAAGGAGATAGAGATAAATTCTATGAAAGTTTACTATATTAAAAGTATGGACCTCATGCTCAGTTCCTCTTTCCACACTGATCCGTGGCTCCACGTCCACTCTCCCCACTTACCAGATATCAAGTAAAATCCTATCTTGGAGAAGAAAATGTGTTCATTTTTAAGAAATAGTTAACTTTGGGCCATTAAGATGTTTCTTAGAAAGAATCAAGAGGTCATCCTGATAGATCATGATGGTCTGAAACAATTAGGGAAAGGAGGCAGCTTAATTCTTCCCCCTAGCAGGATTGGGCATAATATAAAATACTTGAACAGAGCTTTAGGAATCTTGTTTATAAACAGGATAATGTTAAAATAAACCTGTGCCTATATGTACAAATACAATGAATTAGATTAATACCACAGAACTCCTTAGAATAGCTTTCGAGAGAACAGGAAGAAGTATATTTCCTGCACTCTAAATCCCCTTATATACCTTAGTATATATTTGGCAAGCTCCTATTTTGCCTACTGTCTTAATCACCTCTATTCATCTCCTTGGGGGAAAAAGGAGGAGAACCCTGTTCCTACAGTTATGGTAATGTTCAAACACAGACACTCAGTCCAGACAGATGAAATCAACAGCTTTTTACTGGCCACACAGAGTCTGGGAGAACAAAATGTTGTCCAACGCACAAGGCCACACAGCACAGTGGGACTGGAAGTCAGTGCTGTGGAAGTCAGACCTCGTAGCATCAAAAGGGCGAGATGCCCCCAGTTCCCACAGGAGGATGTGACTTCCTTGTTTGAATAATTCGCATCAGGAAGCTGACAGTCACTACCCGGGTGATCAGGAGCTACACCTGGTGCCTTTGATAAGGAAGCTTTGGGCAGGATAATTTCACTCCCAGGAGAAGAACAAGGAGAGGAACTTGTGGTCAAGTCAGGAGAGACCCTCCTAGTCTAACCAAACGCCAAGGTGGCACATAGTAGCCTTAACTTTAGACTTTACACCAAATACAGAGCACAAGCAAGCCTGCAGATGAAGTGGTAATGGGATTGTGCTGTCATTGGTGGTGGCATAAACATGCTGCCAGTGTTCGTAAGAGAGGAGAGCTTCAAGGAAGCTTTTGGAGTCTGATTGGAATAATTTGTATTGATATTTTATGTATTTTGATAAACAGTTTAAGGGAAATACTGGTCACATAAATACTCTGTAATGGTTTTGGTCTGTTTTAAAATGTTATCTGTTGTATAAGCCCATGTTCCTTCTCCAAGTGAAGCGTTCCTCACTGAGGAGGGTGGAAAGAATCTCAAGCCACTATTACCACGTCAGTTTTGTGGCTGGCAATGCTAGATCATAGAGTTCTGTCTAGTTGTGACCCCACAAACAGGATCCCTGATGTGACTCTTGGCCCAGAATATCTATCAGGGTCCCAGCAGGTGACAAATGTCGCCATCAAGTAGGGTCGCTGAAAAGCTTCTGATGTGGTGCAGTCAGGGACACAACACCAGTTACTTTGGCAGAGAGAATTGAATACAAGGAAATGTTTACTGGGTAACTGAAAGGGCAGAGCACTGCCCTTTTCAGAGGATAAACAAGCTGCATGAGGCACTTTGAACTGGAGGGACTATGCTGGCAATTGGAATGCTCAGAATGTGGGAGACAGATGAAGGGACCCGATGGGTGGGACCCCGACTCCTGGGGAGGGGTCCTCTGGCTGGGGCTGACAGGGTAGGGTGAAGCTGCTGCTCCAAGTTTTGGGAAATAAACAGCAAATTGGATAAACTGGATTCCATTGCTGCTGCTGCTAGGAAAAAAAAAAAAAACCCTGTTGCTGGGGAGAAATAGTGAAGCTGCCCCCAGGTGACAGAGGGAGAACGCTCTCCTTCCTCCATCCATGCAGCCTCTCACTCTGGCATAGAAGAACCAAACAAACTGCTAGTTGACCCCACAAAGAGGCAAACTGGCCCCAGAATCACTATGGGTGGGAGGGTGAGTTTTGAAGTTGAGGGTCAATAGCTTTATAACTAGCTCCAGAATATCTGGGGAGAGCACTAAGGGAAGCTTCACACGGTGAGGGCTCCAGGCACTGTAGCTGTGGGGGGCCTGAGGACTGTCCCTAGCATTTGTGGGGCCTCAGGCAGGAACACAAGCAGAATTCAACCTACTGTATGACTGTATATGTTTAACAGTTATAAATTAGGCAACCTATGAAATGGAACACACTCCATACTCTTAACGAGTATCATTCATGATGCTCTGGAGGCTGAACTTGAATGTGGAACTTTGGGACTCCTTGGAGTTCTACTAGAGATCTTTGGGGGGGGGGAAGCCCTCCTTGCCCCTCCACCATCATCGGCCCACACCTCTCTTCCTGCCCCACCCCTGGCTCCGTCCTGCCCTGTAAGAGGCTGTCATGTTCATAAGCCTGAACAACCCAGCCTCGGGGTCCTGGCTCAGCTTAACACTCCCCCCATAAACAACCAAGCTTTGGCCACCACTTGAGGCTGTGGCTGAAAACACCATGGGTGCATGGTGGGTCCAGAGAACCTGCAAGTAGGCCTGGAACCACCCGGGCAAAAGATGGGGAGGGTCCCTGGCCCTTGGAGCCTAATGGAGAGGGGGGTGCTGCATGCAGGCCAGGTGACACGGTGCTTTGTCACCAAGGACTCCTCATGGAATGAGAAGGCCCCCGTCCAAATGAGACAAGCAGAATCTGGGGACAGCACCCACCACCGCCTACCCTCATCCCCTTCAGGCAAAAAGGGGCAAAGAAAAGGGAGTGGTCACGGGAAAATCCGGAGAGCAACTGCAGGTGGCAGTTCCCTGATCGGGCTGTGGCCTTCATGGGAGCCCTGCTGCCACTGCCCAGTCCCCCTGTGCCAGGTCAGGAGGTGAGCAGACTATGAGTGCCCCTGTGTCTCCTTCCCCCCGCTCCCCCATGGACTGTTGTCAGCTTCAAGCCAAAAAGCAAGAGAGCCAGGCTGCTGTAGTACGCTCAGCACTGGTCTCAGAGGGAGCTGCAGAGATTTCAAGAGCTGGAGAAGGGTGGGGCCCAAACTGCATGCCCATGCGCTGTCTCTCCTTTGCCCATCCTTGCATCTGATCTCAAGTGTCCCCGGTTAAATCCCCTGCAGCTCCTTCTCTACCTGCCCTGCTGGCTTTGCTTTTACCCATCCTTTGTCACCAGAATCTCCTGGTGTCACCTTCATCCACCACCCAGAAAAACCAGCTTTCTCTTGCTATAGTGAGGTACCAAGTTTCCAGCCCAGAATAGGCTACAGAATAAAAGAGAAACGAATAGCAGTTTGGCAGTGAGACTGGATGACCTTGAGTCAGCCAAGTGTGGTAAGTGTGGAGCTACTGAAGCGAAGAAGAAACCCGAGGGAAGGAGGTCAGCGTGCTGCCCACACGCCACTGTCTGCGTGACCTCCCCCGACTCGGTCTTACGGGCTGGAAGGAAGCACGTTTTCTTGGTCTCTTGTCCTTCCTGCTCGGTCTGACTCTGGTATTTTTTTCTTAATCTTTTTTGAGTGGCATCATTTGTTTAATCCTCTGCAAATTCTCTTGCAAGGAGGTAGGACATACCCCTATGTAATAAACAGCAGCAGGAAACTGATAAGTGATACACTCCGAACAGCTTCTCACATGGCCTGATGACCACTCATGGCAGAAATATCTAGATGCTTCACAAATGCTGGTTTCTGGTCCACACTCCAGCTTTCTGGAAGTCAGCCCCGTAAGAATCCTAGAGACTCGTTGATGAGCTGTAACAGATCCCAGAGCTGCCGAGTGACTAAGACGTAGAAAAAGTTTCTTACCCTCTCTGAGACCGACTTCTCACCTACACAAAGAAACAGTAGCAGCGCCTAGTCTACACACTCTCAGGAAATACCAGAATATTCCTTAGAAGTCAAGGGCTTAGCAGGGTTCCTGTCTGTCACAATTAGGGACAAGTGTTTAGTTTCTGCCCTGGGTCTTTATGGGGTTGACCCTTTGCTCAATCAGTCCAAGCGTCTCAATGGTTTCTAGAGAGCCAGGACCCTCTCTGTGCTGTTTCGGGAATTTATTCACCCATTAATATTTTGCCCATCATCATAATTACAGCTCACCCTCTACACAGAGGGCAAGAGCAAGCCACAGGAAGGCACACTCCCTGAACCAAGGCCGGGGGAAGTTTGGCTGCTGAAACTAAACAGGATACTCTGGAACTCCAGCTCATTAGAGATTATTGCTAAGCAGTTTTGCTCCTGCCTCTGCTTAGCCAGCATTGAGAACGCCTCCCAGCTAGAAATCGCACCACCAGGCATTGGAACCAAGTGCAAAGTCCATCATTGAAAAGGGCCAAGGCATAATGGAACGCATTTGAAATAGCACAGCAAATACATGTGTTCAGTTACAGAGGCTTTCAAGGTAAATGACTTGGCTACTTGAAGCAGAAAGAAAAAAAAATAAGCCAGGCTCAATAAGGGCATCTTTTCTAGATTCTGATTTCTCTTCCCCTGGGTACTCATGGAAGACTGCCAGGTGTGGTTCTAGCAATTTCTGAGGACAGATTATTTCAATAGAGGTAAGAGGAGAGTTGGATTTTTCTGATTTGGTTTTTTTTTTTTTTTTTTGTCTGCAGTTTTTGGCCGGGGCTGGGTTTGAACCCGCCTCCTCTGGCATATGGGGCCGGCGCCCTACTCCTTTGAGCCACAGGTGCCGCCCAATTTGCTTCTTTTTTAAAAAATGTAATGTCCCAACTCTTTCCAAAGAAAAACCCCTTGAGATAGGTAAAAATTCTTTCTACACCAGTGTCTAAATTTTGAGTTAGTATTAAGAACTTTGCAACTTCTCTTGCTGGAGGCAACCTTTTTCACTGGAGTGAAAGGGACTTTCAGGTAAAGTTTTAACTCTGTGTCACAGTATAGGTCATCTCCCTGCAAAGTCTAGAAGGATACAAGTCAGCACACTTAGCATGATACATCTATTGCCAAGCCCCCAGTCCAAGATCAGGTTCACTTTCATGTGAGACAGAGAACTGTGCCCCAGGCTTCTCACACCCTATAACCCTTATCTCCTGTACCCGGTCCTGGGCTGCAAAATCCAACACGAAGATCTTCTAAAGAACTTCTTGCTTTGGGGACTATTCATAAGAGTCACCAAGAGAAATCTCATGGCTGGCCTGTTTTCCAGAAAAAGTCTAAGCTGGGGTTGCCCACTGACAAGGGGGCATTTTTAATTCCTAAATTCCCGAAGACCAACCTACCCACACAGTGGTTCATGATTAAACAGAAGGTTGCAGAACAGCCAGGGGGAAAGTTTGAGCCTCTCA
The DNA here is from genome assembly GCF_027406575.1 of Nycticebus coucang. NCBI lineage: Eukaryota > Metazoa > Chordata > Mammalia > Primates > Lorisidae > Nycticebus > Nycticebus coucang. The sequence continues at coordinate 61,639,288 of NC_069799.1, read as the reverse complement.
GTCCAAAGTGGCAGATGTTGCCAGTGATGTCAGCCAACTTCCTGATGAATGGAAATAGAAAATCCACAAAGGGAGCCCTAGAGTCTTTCAGGGAAGGAGACCCATCTACTTTAAGACAGGAGAGGCTACCAGGGCTGTGTCCACTGTGGAAATCTAGGGCTCTCGAAGAGGATAGATTTTGTGACAGTTGCATTCTGTTCTCTTGTGCACCCTTCTCCATAACTGCACATTAATTCAGTGTCCTGTGAGTGTCCTGGGCCCTTTAGGGTACACCCTATTCATGGTATTTTCCCAATTACCCTTCAAAGTTCCCAGAAAGACCCACAAGTATAAAGCCTTTCTCAAAGCCTGCTAATGTCAGATTTTCAGAAATCTTCCTTCCAGGCTAAGAAACCTGACATAGGAAATCAAGTAAATTTGTGAATGAATGTCAACAGTTTTGTGTGCTGCCTCTCCCAGGTAGGATTCATAGCTCAACGGGATTTATACTTAGCTCTGTGGATCAAAGGCAAGGGTAATGGGACAGTGAGCTGCTAAAAACAGCCAGCACCATGCCAGGCCGCATCTGAGAGCTTTGATCAGTATCAGTGAACTCTCACATGGACTCCGTGAGTCAAATACAGTTATTCTCACTCTACAGATGAGGAAACTAAGGTGCAGAGGGTTAAGTAACTTTCCAGAGGACAAACAAGTGTTTGATGCCTGATTCAAACACATATTATTGTGATTCTGAAGCCCACATACCTAATCCCTGTATCACACCATGGAGGAAAAGAAGCCATTGGGGTAGGTGAAATACATGAGGAGCAGCCAAATGGAAGCAGACAAAAGCCTGCTTAGTCAGAGCTTGCTACTGCCAGGGAGTCAGCCACCATCTCTTACCTTTTGGCAGAGACTCAAAGGCAGGCAGAGGACTAGAAAGGCTAACCAGGAAAAAAGGGAAGGCTTCAGCTGTGCCCTGATTGGAGAGTGTTGAAACAGGAGCATTCTGGGCCGGCTACCCAGGAGAAGTCTCCTAGAACATCAGAGGTATACATTCAGTTTTGCCTTTCTCCGGGTGTCATTTTCTCTAGTTTCTTCCTAAGTTGGAAGAAGGGATAAAAATTAAGGAAACTGTTATTAATCAATTCCTGGCCATTTTAGGACAATCATTATAAGCATTATGATAGTTTGGCTCCCTGGGTAATTGTTCAAGATGGTAGTCTGACTTCCTGCAGGTCTGTAGATACCTGACTTCTGTTCCTAGTTGGTCTCCTGGGCAAGGGTCTGTAGACTGTTGGTCAGAGTTCTATTTTTATACATGGTCTGGCTCTTGTGGGTCTGCATTTGCAGTCACCTGGGCAGAAGAGGCTGAGGGGACCATTCAAAGGCTCTGTGTAGGAGGCCCCTCTGCAGAGGAATCCCGCCCGCTGACAAGCAGATTCATTCACCACAGCAGGTTTGTGAATTAGGGTAGAAACCTGGTTTCTGGACGACAGCTATCTGTTGGGCTCCATGGCACTGATGTCTCCTAATACCTGTGGTTCCCAACCCCTGGGCCATGGATAGTCATAGGTCTGTAGCTTGTTAGGAACTGGGCCCTACAGCAAGAGGTGAGCAGCCAATGAGCAAAGCATCATCTGTGTTTACAGCTGTTCCCCATCACTCACATCCCTGCCTGAGCTCCACCTCCTGTCAGCAGCAGTCGCCTTAGATTCTCTTAGGAGCATGAACCCTACTGTAAACTGTACGTGAGTGCATATGAGAATCCAACACCCTGCAGCCCCAGTGTGGGGAAAAACTGTCTTCCCTGAAACCCACCCTGGTACCAAACAGGTTGGGGAGCACTGTCCTACACTACTTAATATTTGGTAGTGGGCAGCAAAGGGGCAGACAAACTGTTGGTGTCATTTGTAATCGTGCCCCCAGAGTAAACTTCAAGATTTGGCCTAGGTCACCACTGGGAGGAGGAGAAGAATGGTCTTTTCCATTCTCAGCTAAAGAAAAACACAGGCCTCAAAATCACCTGCCAGGGAAGCGAGAGGTTAAACTACCTGATCAACCTACTTCCACTAGTAGACCAAGGTCTTTCTCGGCAGTTGGTGACCTGCACCAAGACTCATAAACTTTTGTTAAGCTAATGGTAGTTTCTAGTTTTGAGAGGACCAGGCCCACCACAGAGCAACTCACACATACACAGGACAGCTGGCCGGCAAGTGTGTCCTGAGTGCCAGCTCTGCTCTACGATAAGGGCATTGGAGACTACAATGTACCCCACCTTCTGAAGGGCCCACAGTTTCTGTGTTGAGACCTGGTTTTTCCTTGACTTTGAATTACAAACACATTTCTCACTAAGCATCCAGTGATGCTGCCTTGAGACCCTAATAAGATAAGGCTCCAGCTATGATTTCATTGCCTCTTTATAACATGCAGTTAACAGGAATGTGCTTGCTTTGGGGAACCCAAATCAATGACGTACACACAATGACTTTAGGTGTATGTTCTGAAGACACTAAAGGAGTAGAACGCCAGATTAAAGGGATGCCGGCATTGTGTCTACTAATGTTCCAATGCACCAGGGTGGCCAGTGTTAAAATTGGAATCTAATAGGAAATGGAGCAAAGGCTGCTTTCAGTAATGGGGTTGGTGTGAATTTATCTTCAGCAGTGTAGGTGAAATGCTGATGAAAGCATAGTGTTTTGGTAAGGACATCATCTCACTCACTCCTGGTAAGGGGTGATGAGGGATCAGAGAAAGGGTCACAGGGGAGTACATAGATGGGAGGAATATCTTCTTACACACCACGCACGTGGCCAGGGTGGTGTGCAGCTGGATGAACCTGGGTTCTGACTTTGCCACTACTGAGCAGAGTGACTTTGAACAAATGGCTTCCTTCTCTATGCTTCCGTGGAAATAGCACCAGAGCGAGCTACATAGCTAATGTATGTGTGATCTTTTCATATAGGGATGTGTATAGACAAGTACAAGTGTTTTAAAATAAAATCAAAATATTCCAGATAAAAGCTATTAGTATACTACTAGTGCTCTATGTTCAAATATTAGCTGGATGTAAGAAAAACAAGAGAAAGATTAAGAATCAGCATGAAATTTTGTGAGACCTCCTTTTTAAGAGACGCTCATACTGATATTAATAACTTCCTACCACAAACTATGGAGATAGAGGGAAGAGCATTTTCCTCTAGGAAGCCACAAACTTAACAAAAAAGGGAGAGATTGCTAACCAACAAGAGTTGAAAGCCATCTGAATATCACTTCCAGTAATACATGCACAGTCATTCCCTAATTTGATATTCTGGTGAAAAGTGTTCAAATAAACCCAGTAGTCTTTTTGGGACCTTTGGATGAATATCTAGGTGTCTACATCTAAAAGAAGTTATTTTGTCCAAAGTCATCTTTAAGATGCTTAAGCCTAGAGCACCTGGGCTCCTAATCACTGCATTGCACACATCTCAATGGGTTTTCTGTTTCTCTGTGATACACAGAGCTAAGCCATCAGACCACACAACTCCTAGGCTCTTCCCAATGCTTGATAATAAGAGACTACAATAAAACCTGTAAGATTATGCTTTCTGTCTTTAACACAGGGGTGCCCATCTCTACCTGAACATATCCTGTTGTGATTTATTTTGAGTACAAGATAGGATATGTGGGGATGCTTGTAGGCAGTTGTATGTGTGCAAAGAAATGCAGTCACACATCCCTGCTCAGGTTATAGCTGCTCTTAGATACACACATTCCCTTTAAACCGCTACCGTAGTAATACCAGAACTGGATTAACAGGATTTCTGCCTATAATCAAAAGAAATCCAAACAAGGCCCGCTTCAAAAGAAATGGCACTAGATACATGCCTCTAAGCAAGAAAAAGGACTATTTAATTACTGAAAAAGATGCCACCTCATATTAGCAATCAGTAAATCACCCACTGCATCATTCTGGAAAATGGTATCACCCACACATGCGCACACACGCACAGCCACAGATAAAATGATGTTTTGTGACATTCCTTGACCTCTAATATTTTAATATATTTTATTGAGTTGATATCTTCAGAATAATTTTTTTCAATGTATGTCATTAATGTTAAAGAGTTAACTTTCCCATAGGTTAATTTTCTTTTCTCATAAGAACCAAGAAATTTAACCCTTTAGGACAGCAGCATAGCAAAGCCACGGGAAGAGACATTTTGCAGTGAGCCGAGAAATAATAGCTGTGATGCATGAGTTCTGGCAGAAGCAGCCTTTAAATGCAGAGCATTTCAAAATCAGGCCACATGTATGCTTAAAAGCACCAAGGCACCCACACAGTTCTTTGGCTACATTCCTAGAGAAAGGTACCAATCCAGGAGGTGGTTCAGAGAATAGTTGAGTGCTGGAACACCTTGGGGTATAGGACAAAGCTGCTGACAACCAGGGACAGGGATTTGACAAGCACTTTAAAAAATGATTCCTATCTAAGGCACCTGGCACCAATAATTCATTCAAAATAGCTTTAGAAGCACCAGGGCTAGGAATCCTTAGTTACCTGCCATAAATACGGAAGTGATTCCTACTGATGGCCACATAGTGGATGTCAGGCTAATTCAATGTGCAGGATAATGTGGCTGTCATTATTAAATAGTCGCTATGTCAAAATTTGATTTTAATTAGGTTGAATTTGGGTTAGTTAGCAACATTTAGGCAACATTTAGATTACTTAAACCCACCAAATTTGGATAAAGCTATCTATTCAATAGCTTAACAAATGCTTTTCTGTTCAGAGTTCAGGTTGATCACTTCAGAAGTTCAAGCTCATTTGGTAAATTTGGCCTGGTCATTACAGATTTCAGTTTTCATGGTCATTGACCTGTTTGAGTATGGACCAGTCAAGTGGATGAACTGGTATCTTTAATGGAAAATTGAACACATAAGAAAATTGGTCATAGTGGGTTGGTAACTCAAGGCACAGGTTATCTCTGCTTTGCCTGGACTTATTCTGAATAGTAGTAAGCTGGCTCATTTAGACAATTAGAGGTCATAATTGCTCTCTGGTCAAGAACCAGGTATTTTAGAATGGATTTATACGTTGTTGGTCTGGGGTCCCCAGCCCCAAGTCTGTGGTTGGGTACCAGTCCATGGCCTGTTAGGAACCAGGCCACACAGCAGTGCCCACTCCCTGCCTGTGGAAAACTTGTCTTCCATGAAACCCATCCCTGAAGCCAAAAAGCTTGGGGACTGCTGTCGCAGGTGAATTATTTTCCTGACTATGATCATAAAACAATATTCAACACAATTCTTGCAGAAAAGATGAGAGAAAGAAAGGAATGTGATTCCTTATACTTGACCCTCAAGGCAACACATATAAATAAAACGATTGTGTCGGGGTGTGGAGATCTTGGGGAGATACGATTTGAATTCTGGTCCTGCCTAAACACGTACCTACAGGAACTACCTATGACAAGCTCCTCCTTGTTCCCACAGCCGCAGCCTCACCTGTGGGCTGCATGACCAGCCAAACCCTGAGCTGCGTGACCACATCCCATGATAATCCCCTGAATTCATCTATAATTGTCAGAAATATGTTTAGGACTGTAGAGTTTTATGTCTACTTTTCCAGTGAAAGAGTGAATAAGAGATGGATGCTGGAATGGTTCCCGAGTGGGTGCCACAGGACTCGGAAAAGCAAAGCTCAGATATAAGAATTCCTAAGCCTAATATCTCAGTGTCTAGTTTATATGCACTTTATCACACTTGTACAGAGCAGTGGCCTGTCCTGTCACCAGTGATCACTTACACGTGAGCCACTTGGTCTCTCGCGCCTGTTCTCTCTCCGTGAAATAAGTCTTTTTTTCTTAGAACACCAAAGTGTACAAGTAGCCTCAGCAATACATTTGCCCAATGTACATTTTTCTAAAGACTTGAGTCATCACAGAGAGAGTAACAACAAGCTCAACAATTTTACCTAACTTTTGTTGAGCACATTTTTCTCAACAAAATGGTCATCTCTCATTCTAACTTCTAAACGCTGATGCGGTATCGCGGCGTGGATATAGGCATAATGTAGGGATAACACCCTTTACAAAAAGCGGTGATTCCTTTAAAGATCACGTTCAGATTTCATTGAATTTGGTTACCTTTCTAATGTTCAGCTGCTATCGAAAGAAAAGCCAGCAAACCCTAGGGGAGAGAACCCTGAATGATCAGCAGGGCCGTTTGTTCCAGTCCAGGCTCCAGCACTAACATGCATGTGACTGCAGACACCTCACTGGATCTTCCTGGGCCCCACTTCCCTCATGTGTTCAATGAAAGAGGCCCTCTTTGGTCCCTCTACCAGACATTCCAAAATCATCCATTGTCCACCTCCCTACTCATACTTACTAGGGTAAGTGTGCCTTCTGTTGTTGTATTTCTTCTGAGAGGGGATTTGCATTGTCTCAATTCAGACTTCAACATTATGCTCCCTAAACATAAGGCTATCCATTCAGAATAGAGAGTAATGAAAGAGAGGTAAACCTTTAAGCCATTCTAGTAAGGGTTTATGTTTGTTTTAGTTATGAATATCTAATAAATCATAGTAATATGAATGATTTGGTATGTTTGACATTTTTGAATTTTGGAGGCTCACATTGAACTTGGTATTTTATGGTTACGAGAATCTCAGCATTTTGCAAAGTTAAATATAAATAGTTCTATCTGCTAGGGTGGATCAATAATTTTCCTGTGGCTAAGATTAGGTCATGATTTCAAATTACTTAGAAAATATGTCAAGGTTTTCTTAATCTCTCTTTTGAGTTTGGCTTTAAGTTATTATAATTTTTACAAATAGATATGTATTTTGCATATCATAATTAGTTTTCATAGGTATATTGCCTTGAATTTTAAAAGTATGTTTGACCTGGGAAGAATATGCTGTATTTAATGATTAGTAGAGAAAATAAATGGCAGTTCGTGGCTAGTTCCTCATGACTCACCCCAGTTGGGAGCTTTTTTTTTTCTAGACAGGGTTAATTGATATCAAGCATTAATTCAGTTCTGTAGGGAGGGTTAGTGGTGGCTGCAAAGAGTTGAGTAATACTAACTTTAGATTTCATTTTAGGTAACAAAAAGACATGAACTCTGGGTCCCAATTTTGTTCCTTTCTACCCTGTTTCCTCAAAAATAAGACATCTCCGAAAATAAGACCTACTTACAGGAAAGATAAGATATCCCCTGAAAATAAGACCTAGCACATCTTTGGGATCACACCTTAAAATAAGACACTGTCTTATTTTCAGGGAAACAGGGTAGCTCTGTGACCTTAGGCAAATTCCTCAACCTCTCTGACCATCAGGTTCTTATTTGTAAAATGTACAGAGATGGGCAGCTAGAGAAGGTGTCATAGGTGGTATCTTGGTGTTGCTGGGGCTACCTTAACAAAATGCCACAGCCTGGGTGGAGAGACAGCAGAGGTTTGTTTGCTCACAGTTCTGGAGGCTGGAGGTCTGAGATCCCGACGTGGGCAAGCTTGGCTTCTTCCAGGCCTCTCTCCCAGGCTGTACGTGGTCATCTCCCTCTGTGTCTTCTCGTGGCCTTCCCTCTGTGCACATAGGTGTCATTTCTCCTCTTCTAAAGTCAACACACGTCATATTGGATCAGGGCCCTCCCCAAAGACCTGACCTCTCGAAAGACCTCATCTCCAAATACAGTCTCATTTCTAAGGTACCAAGAGTTATGACTTCAACATATGAATTTTGAGAAGACACAATCTAGCTTGTAATAGGTGGATTCCCCAGGAAATAGATGCTGGTTATTGGCATGCAGGAGATTTATTGTGGGGCAGATGGGAGGATCTCATGAACAAAACCAGGAAAGCAGTGAGGGAAACAGGATAGAGGAGAAGAGAAGTTGAACCCTGATGTACAGTTGGCTCTTGAACAGCGTAGAGCTTTGGGGCTCTGGTGTCCCTGGACTGTGAAAAATCCATGTGTAACGTTTGACTCCCCCAAACTTAACTACTAATAGCCCGCTATTGACCAGAAGCCCTACTGATAATACAGGGTGGCCATAAAGTGCAGATTTTAAATAGTACATGAACTTTGTGGGCACCCTATATAAACAGTCAGTGAACATGTATTTTGTATGTTTTACAACTGTGTATCGTATGCCCTATTCTTAAAGTAGTATATGCTAGGAAAAAGGAAGAAAATCATAATGAAGAGAAAATATATTTACAATTAAGTGGACATGTCTTCGTGTTGAGGAGGCAGCAGCGGGGTTGGTCTTGGTGTCTGGGTGGAGGGAGGGCAGGGATTTTGGAAAAACCCACATATGTGTATGAGTGGACCCATGTGGGTCAAACCTGTGTTGCTCAAGGGTCCACTGTAGTATTGACAGAGGCCTCTACTGGCCCCACAGGGAGCTTGGGGGTTGGGCTGACCCCTTAGAGTCGCCCCACGTGGAGGCTGCAGCACTGTACCCCAGGACTGCTCAGATGCCCCCAGGCATAGTTTGGAGCCTAGAGACAGCTGCCGTTTTGAAAGAGGTGAGCCAGAATCCCCCACCCCAGAATCCACTGGGAAAATCAATGCCAGTGTCACCATTTTATAGGATCTTGATAAGGACTATCTGAAACAATCAAATATACTAACACTTAGGGCCTGCAATGCAGCTGGAGCTCTGCTGACTTTAATTCCCCCCTGTAGCCCCAGTCGGTGCTTATTCACAAGGCCCTCAAAATAGCACCATCCTTAAACAGAGAGCAATCCTGGCTTCCCCTACAACTTTGCTGAATGTATTTCTTCCGGATAGGTTCCGGATCCAGGAGGGAGCTGGCATTCAGGTATTTTCCAATGTTGTTATATATTTTCCCTCCCCCTGAGCCCCTTCCCCTATCACTGCCATCACTCTAATCAACAGCAGGTAAAAACGTCGGAACTATTCGGTACACAGAGCTCTTTAGGGAGCTATGCGCTGCATAACTACAAAGCTCTGTAATTTTCAGGGTGTTTATTATTATTATTATTATTCCTTATTATTTTTAAATACCCTGCATTTAAAGTTTCCCATCTGCAGAGCTACAGAGAAGAGCGTGCCGGAACATAATGTGGGAGAAACAAAAAAGGAGTGGGTGGTTTCAGACAAAGCGGTTGCCTTGCACCTTTGGCACAGGGCTTTTGTGGTTGTTGTTGATCAGTGTAAATGAAAGTCCATTTGGGAGAGCCAGGTGCCTCTCCAAACTGTAAAAAAAGGACTTCATAGCAGTCAGGCCTTGGGTTGAGGAACGGTTAGGCTTAGAAGAGCGAAATTAAATGGCAGCCCATTGTTACAGAAAAGAAAATACAGCAATGAATAGATGAGAATAAATAAAGAATTTTAAGTAAAGGCAGGCAGGGCATGCAAGTGAAATAAATACATTGTTCCCTCTTGTCTGCAGCTTTTTCTAATGGAGACTAGCAGAAAATAAATGGGGATTTGCTCAATGCCATTGTTCTCCCAAGGACAAAACCTCATGTGGCTTGTCCTTCAGTATCCCCTGTGGGTGGATCCTATTTCCAGGTGTAAATTCACACCCACCATGCCAGGATGGATAAAAAAGCAAAATGCTTCTAGCCATGAAATGAGACAGTTTATTCTGACCTCAGCTGAGCTCTCAGTGTTTTCTGGGGTGGCATGAAACAGGTTTGTACCCTGCATGATGGATAAACAGGGGGAAAGGTACTTCACCTTAAGTGGGTCAGAGATGGCAGACATCCCAAGGAGAGCATTTCAGGCACTGGGCTGCTTTCTCCTTTCTGACATTGATTTCTTAATTCTTCCTTTACTGAGCACCTTCTGTCTTAGCTTGGGCTGCCCTAACCAAAGGCTGCAGACTGAGTGATTTAACCAACACATTTATTTCTGGCAGCCCTGGAGGCTGGGATGGTAGCCACGATCCAGGGTGCCAGCCAATCTGGTTCCTGGTGAGGGCTCTCTTCTTGGTTTACAGATGGCTGCCTTCTTGTTGCACCTCCGCATGGCAGGGAGTGGTGGGAGAGATAGGAAGCTCTCTGGTGTCTCTTTATAAGGGCACTGATGCCATCACTCAGACTTCCTCTTCAGAACCTCATTTAAACCTAATCACCTCCCAGAGGCCCCATCTCCAGATATCATCACCTGGGAGGTTGGGGGTTCAACATCTGCCTTGGGGAAACACAATCAGTCCCCAGCCCCTTCTATGCGAAAGAGAGAGAGACAGAGGAGATCTGATGTCTGCTTTTCTGCATCAGGACGAGAGGGGTGACCTAGTCTGCAAAGTCAGAGAGGCCTTTCCCTGAAGAAGTAACAACTGAGCCACGAGGCTACTCTGCTGGAGCAGAATGAGCTCAGGGAAGCAAGGTGGTCCACACTGATTGGGAAGGTGGCAGGGGCCAGGCCAGGAAGGGCCCGCCAGTGCCATGAGAAGCTGTCTTCGCACCCAACACAAAGTGAACCTCTGAAGGATTGACACAAGGTGCTGGCATGATGGTCCTGACAGTTTGTGGAGAGAATCTTGGTTTTGGGGTGAAGATTAGACTAAATGCAGTGTGAATGGGTGCAGGTGGACCTGGGGGCCACTGTGTAATGGCAATGGCTTGACTAAACGGTGGGGGAGCAATGAGGACCCCTGAGCTGACTCAAGAGTTATGAGGAGAAAAGTCAACAGAATTTGGCAACAGGTTAGATACTGGGGGCAAAAATGAATTCCATCATCCTTGCCACCTGAGAGAAGCACCACCCAGATGTGCCTGCACACCACACTTCAGATCTCACACTTCTTCATGTGACCACCCAGGCTGTGGCTCCCCTGTCAGCAGAGAGCCCAGCTTCCTGTGGCCTCGGCTGGTCCTTGCCTGTTTGCTCTCAGATGCACTTCTGTCCTCCTGTCCAACTCTAATGACAGAGGAGCTGACCTCTCCCTGCTCCCAAGTGTGACTGGCCGTAGGGAGTCACTAGTCTGCAAAGAGGACAGAGGACAGGAGAAGAAACAAGGTCTTTCTCTGACGCAGGCGGCATCTGGCTTCTCCCCAGACAGGGACAGGTTGGCCTTGGCTTCATTCATTCCACAAATGCAGGCTGAGCACCATCTTCCAGGCACTGTTTTAGTTGCTGAGATAGAGCAGTGATAGAAACAGTTTAAAATCCCTTTCTCTGTGGAATTTACATTTTAGTCCTGAGTGATCAAAACACAAGATAATGACAACATTGAGTATCTCAGAAGATGGTTAAGTTGCTAAGGAAAAAAAATCAAGGCAGAGAAATGGGATGGGGAGTCCTAGTTGTTTTATGTGGGGGGCAGGACGGATGGGTGCAAACGTCACCGAGGAGGTGGCAGTGTGGCCGAAGGCCCAGCCATAGGGGCGGCCACCTTGTTGTCACCTTTACTTGGACTTCATTACTTCAGGAGGCTGGCTGAAGAGTGGTGGCCTCAGATTAAGTTCTGCAGGGAAAACCTCTATGTTCCAATTGTACCACTTACCAGAAGGCTCCAGACCTGCCGACACGGTCAGACAGCACTGGGCATTGCCTCGGGTCCCCATGGGAACGTCCCCAGGTGGAGAGGTTCTCAGCAGGGCAGGATTTCAGAACTGCCAGATTTCTAGCTGTAAGGCATCTAAAATATCACTCAGCTAACACTCTGACCTCCAGTGTCACCTCTCTCTCCTCCCCAGTCTCCTTGCAGAGAGAGAAGGGGATGGCACATTTGTGATACAAAACTGTGAATTACGACTTCTACAGGCAGGTCTGGGTTTCCAGCCCAGGGAGAAGGGATGGTTCTGCACAGTTAGAGATGAATGGTGCTACGGCACATATTGATTATTTCCTCTGTTTAGGACTTCTCTAAGACATTTACATGGACTATTTCATTTATCTTAAAAATAATTCTACTGTGTATGTGCTATAATTATCCACTCTTTATATACAGTGAAGCTGAGCATAGGAGGGCTAAGCAACTTGCAGCAGATGACAGCAGACCCCAGACCCTCAGCTGAGCAGTGTGGCTCCAGAACATCCATCCCGGTGACCCCACCGCATCTCCTGCAGAACACAGGAAGGCAGGGACTTGGACGAAGTGTTCTACCCCTGAAGTTGCACTCGTAAATGCTGATTCCTCCAGAATCCCACTGCATCCTTCTCTTCCCTCCTGTGTCTTCCTTCCCTTCCTCCCTTCCACTGCCTTCCCTTTCCAGGTGAAATCTGAAGCTCATGCCTCCGCCCTCTGCCCTCCACCCTCTGCACTCATCATGTTCCCTGAGCAACTTCCCCATGGGAAGTCTTTCTAAAGCTTCCTATAAAATCTAGGAACAAAGATAAAGGGACAGAACATCAAGACTTCTTCCTTGGGGCCTTCCTCCTCCCCACCTTCTCTTTCCTCTCTTAAAAAGAATTGCAAGGTTGTCACGTAAATGTTCAGCAGCTCCCATTCCAAGCCCCAGGTGTGCCCCAAGCCGTGGCATCTTTGGAGGACAGGCAAGAGCCAGGTGACAGTCTCATGGTCCTGGGAGCGGGGGAAGGCTCGATTTGTCCAACTTGCCTCCTTGTCTGTTTCGTCCAATGCCGCTGCCATGCCACCACCCTGCTGGGGAGGCCCCCAGCCAGCAGTGGTCTTGAGCGAGGAGCCAGGGTGGACAGATCACAGATGCATAAGAGGGAAATAGAAAAGAGTGGGCCTAAGAAATTGCTGATACCAGGGCAGGATTCCTGAGGTCACCATCATTCCTACCTTAATCCTTCAGGCCAGACCATCACTGTGCATTTTGGGGAACGTGGATTCCGCAAACCCGAAATCGTACAAAGGTAATAAAACTCAGCCCCCAACTTCAGGAGTCTCTCAATCTGGATGAGCCTCAGAATCAGTTGTCTTAAAAATATTTAACGTCCACATTTGTTGAGGTCTGTAAAGATGAAAGTGGTGGTTGAAGGTGGAAATGTGACAGAGTTACACTTTGTCCCACCCAGAGGATTGTTGCTCACAGCTTGGGCCCCCGAAGCTGTGCATCTTTGGCGCTTTTTGTTTTTTCATTAAAAAGCGCCAGTAGAAGTGGAACATGATGGTAGGTTATTTTATTCGAATTAAAAAAGAAAACCAACGTCCTGTCTTCCCTCCTGTGCCCCTACCTTTGGCCTCCAACGCCTCTGTGTGAAGCGGTGAACCACTTCCAAGCAAGTTAAACTTGAAGAGCTACTTCGTTTCTCAGCCTCATTACCAAGGATTTAAAACCTCTCTATTCATTCGACAACAATGGTTTCCATGGCAATTACTGCAACACATGACATCCCCTGCAGCTCAGCTTAAAAATGCACCAGCAGAAATGGCGACACATCAACACAGTCACAGGAGAAGCCGGGCGGGTCCCCATCACTGGGGCTGAACACGAGGAATTAATTAAAAACACACACACACACAATCATTTTCTTTGTCAAATATTTTTTTCTCCTTTTTAAATTTCAACCCATTCTATCTATGAAGATGCAATTTCAGTGATGTGCTATAAGAAATTACATTTGTGTGAAAGTGACCGGGGACAAAGACAAAAGTGTTTATCCTCATTTCCATCACCTCTTTATCCCTTTCATCTGTTCCTGACACTCTATTCATTACACCTTGCCCTTTGCCCTTCTAAGAGCAATATTTCTTACTAATAGAAAACACACAAATGCACACAGTTTTGCCCAGGAAGAGAGAGAACAAAGTGCCAAAGTACAAACCCACGCCAAGTTCCACATGGCCCTGTACAATCTGTCTGTCCTTCCTACCATCCACCAAGAAAAGCAACCTGAAGATACAATTAAACCACCTCCACAAAAATTCACCAGCCAAATAATCCACAGAGGAGAGGCCTTTGACTGAGCACCCTGTGATGTGCTGGGTACCGTGGGGGGAGCTTTGTATTCACCCTCACATCAAGATCCCGGCAGATGAGGATTTTCAACCCTTGTACAACTTAAGCAATCCATGCCCAGAGAAAGACATTTGACCAGAATCCTACAGCCAGGTGTGTCAGAATTAGAATTTTTTAACCTAAATTGGCCTGACTCATAAGCCCAGGCTCTTTAATGAATTAATGAAATTGCTCATTTTCTTTCTCGGGTTTGAGACAGAGTTGGGGAGGAGTGTCCAGTCAAGGGGTCCCCATGTTATCTGAGCACTGGAGGACCCCTTGCACTGTCGAGGACAATCCTAAACAAGTCCCTTGTCCCTAGCTGCCTTTGTCTCTTTCCTTTGTCCAGGAAATGTTAATTGCAACATTGACCTGCTTCCCTGGGTTATGCAACAGGAGACTGAAATTAACAATGAGTGAGAGTTCTAAGGTTCCACCAGAGATGATGGAGACCCTAAACCCACAGTGACAGACATGCAAAGGGGAGCTGGGTGGGAGGCGAGGGGCTTGCCCAAAACGGAATGAATGGAATGATCCAATTACCCTCATTGTGTCCAGCCCTTAGCAGGCCTGTTGGATGGGAAATGCAACTCCTGATTCTAACTCCTGCACGACCCGTCTGTAGAGGTACAAAAGCACCCCACAAGACTGGGTCACTCTGGTTGTGTCAGGTGCATGAATATATATGAGGCCTGGGACACCTAACGTATGTGTGTTAATTTCTCTGCAAGGAAGAATGTTGGGCTTACAGATTTTCTTTTAATAGGCATGGTACTAATGCAAATATCACTTATCTCAGCCTGAAAGCCTATTTGTGTAATCATTAAATAAGGAGCTACATTAGCTTCATATTAAGGTAATAGCTATGCTTATCTAGTTTCGCGTTGACTTTACTTCTCTCAGTCCTTAATGATGTATCATACCTTTAATTAAAGGTCGGCGATTAATGAGGCAGCCGAGGTTACCGTACTTGACTTTATGTTTTAGTTAGCAGAAACTAAACACGGTTGTAACAAGCATATCGTTTTCCTCTTTTCCTGCCGTGGAGAGCTATGTAAAATAGGACTTCCGAAATCACACAGAGCTTTGTTTCATTCCATACTCACCCATGTATTTGTTTATGTGACAACCATTTATTCATCACCCAAGGATACAAAACAGAATCACGCATGGCTCCCTCAAGGAGCTCAGAAGGTAGGGATATGTATATTAGGCTTTAAATAGATGTCATTTAAAAAATATGCCCCTAGGAGGTCAAGGTAGGTGGATCACCTGAGTTCAGGAGTTCAAGACCAGCCTGAGCAAGACAGAGACCCTGTCTCTACTAAAAATAGAAAAGCTAGCCAGGCATTGTGGCGGGCACTTGTCCCAGCTCCTTTGCACTGTCAGAAGACCTCCAAGGGGAAATGAGAGCCACAATCTGCCTAGATGTGAGCAAAGCAAGGCCCAAATACCCGAGCAGTCCACAGTCACTTAGACAGCAAACATGCAGGAAAATGTGCCTCAATTGCCAAATGACTGTGCTGTTCATGGACCTTCCATGACAGTGCAATAGAAAGACACTTGGAGATATTAAGTTCCAGAAAAAGATTAAGCAACCACATTTTTTAAACCTTCAGGTTGCCATCTAAGGGAATTAGAACTGAATCTTGTCTTGAGTCCAAAGGACTTTAGATTTTTCAAGGCTATTATTTTGCAATGTTATGAAAACACTCCCAGAAAATGTTTTAGCATCTTAGAAAGTAGTGACTCTTCTAGAGTAGGCTTTTCCCACCTATTTCTACTTACATTTTTAGATTTTTCTCAGCTATAGCCAAAGAACATGGCATTTTGGCTTTCAGACATGCATGTATATGCCTAGGTGTGTATACATACATGTATATTTGACAATACGTGCGTAAATCTACGTATTGGTCACATCTCACTACTAAGATAACAGTAAAATCTTTGTGCACAAAAAGGACAGTTTTCATTTAAGGAAAGATAATGCAAACGAAATATGCAAGGGCAAAGTTTCTTGATTTGGTATCAATAAAGATCCAGAGAAATTCAGAGAGTAAATAAAACATTCCCCCCATTCTTGTCAGCTTTCACAGTAAACAGGACTGATGAAGGAAAAGAACAGAAAGGACTTTATTTTAAAACTAGGAACTCTGTGCTGTTTCTGACAAACAGACCAGGGACAGCTCATTGACTAATAAATTCAGTAGAAATGGTTTGAATCCCAAGTTGCCATTTATAGATCGATGATCCTTCAGTGAGTGTCACAGTTTAGGCAGGTTCCCTGCGGAAGTCAACTTTGAACTCCAGGTTAGACACATGGGGTTGAGGGGGAGTTGATCGGACAGTGCTCTGGGGTTCAACACCCAAGGATAGGAAAGGGGAGAAGAGAGCTGGGAAGAGGGAGAAACAGCTTTTATGGCTTCAGCAGATTGGAAGGAGGCTAGAATGCTCCTTCAGATTTGCTGAGAGTTGAGGTGGTGGGGCAGGGCTTGTGTGAATCCTATGTTGGTCATTGGACGGAGGTCTCTCGGGGAAGAGAGCCATGACTTTGGGTGACACGCTCTCTTCAGCAGAGGCACTTTTAAGTGAAAGTCACCTGCCAGCAGCAGTCCTGGAATATGGGGAAATAAATTTTGGAAAGTGGGTTCCAGGCAACACTCCTCAGTGATTGTAATAGCATCTTTCATTCATCCATTCATGTGTTGGACAGATATTTACAGGGCTTCTGTAGGCTGTAATTAGCGTGTACAGCAATCAAGCAATGAATAAAGCTGACCAGGCCCTTACCCTCCTAGAAATCTCACTCTAGAGAGATACAGGTTATGCAAAAAGAAAACAAAGTAATTACAGAGTTCAAGTAAGAACATAGTGATAAAATAGAGATAAATAGGAGGAAATTTATTTTTTTTATTTCAAAACTTTAAGGAGGTACAAGTGTTTTGTTACATAGATGCAGTGTGTAATGCTGGGGTGAAGGCTTTCGGTGTGCCCATCACCAGGATAGTGTTTGCTGTACCTGATGAGTAAGTTGTCATCCCTCCCACCATCCCCCTTCCTAGTTTCCAAGGTCCCTTATGTCTCTTTGCACCCACGGGTCCCATCGTTTAGTTCCCACTTAAAAGTGAGAACGTGTAATGTTTGTTTTTCCATTTCTGAGATAACTCAGAATAATGTTTTCTGGTTCTATCCAAGTTGCTGTAAAAGATATTACTTTGTTCCTTTTTATGGCTGAGTAGTAATCTACAGTATATAAGTACCACATTTTCTCTACCCACTTGTTAATTGGTGGGCACTTTGGTTGAATCTACGTCTTTGTAATTGTGAATTGTGCTGTGATAAACATTTGAGCCCTGGTGTCTTTTTGGTAACTGATTTCTTTTCCTTTGGGTCAATGCCTAGCAGTGGGCTTGCTAAATGGAAGGGCAGGCCTTCTTTGATTCCTTTGATGCATCTCCATACTGCTTTCCTCAGAGGTTGCACTAGCTTGCAGTTCTTATCAACAGTATATAAGTGTTCCTTTCTCCCCGCAGCCATGCCAGCCTCTGTTGTTTTTCGACTTTTTAATGATGCTCGTTCTGACAGGAGTAAGGTGTATCTCATAGTGTTTTTAATTTGCATTTCCTTGATGATGAGTGATGTTGAACATTTTTTCATGAAAGAGGAGGTCAAACTATCCCTGTTTGCCTATGATCTGATTTTATATCCAGTCCATCATCTACCTTCTTTTTGAAAAAATTCTCTTCATGTCTTTTGTCTACCCTTCGATGATTATTATTTTTCTTGATTTGTTTCAAATTTTTTGTATATTCCAAATATCAGGCCTTCGTTGAATATATAATTTGAGTATTTTCTCCTGTTCTAGGTTGCCTGTTTACCCTGTTGATAATTTCCGTGGCTATACATTTTTCACTTAATTATTTATACTTGTTATCTCTGTATTTACCTTTGGCGTCTTAGTTTTAAAGTCTTTGCCTAGACCTATGTCTAGAAGAGTTTTTCCTACATTTTCTTCTAGAATTTTTATCACTTTATGCCTAATATGTAAATCTTTAATTTATCTTGAATACATTTTTACATATGGCGAGAGACACAGATCCTTTTCGTTCTGCATGTGGCTGTCCAGTTTTCACAGCACCATTTATTGAATAGGATTTCCTTCCCCAGTGTATGTTTTTGTCTGCTTTGTCAAAGATCAGTTGGTCCTAGCTGTATGGTTTTATTTCTGGATTCTCTATTCTATCCTATTGTTCTGTATTTCCACTTTGGCACCAGTGCCATACTGTTTTGGTTACTATAGCCTTTTAGTATAATCTGAAATCAAATATAATCTGATGCCACTAGATCTGTTCTTTTTGCTTAAGATTGCTTTGGCTATTTAGGCTCCTTGTGGGGGTGGGGGGGGATCCAAATGAAGCTTAACATTTTTTCCTCCATCTGTGAAATAAAATCTTGGTATTTAGATGGGATTTTCATGGAATCTGTAAATCACCTTGAACTGTATGGGCATATTAAATAATGTTGATTCTACCAGCCCATGAGCATGGACTATTTTTCCATTTATTATTACCTATTATTTCTCTCATCAATGTTTAATAGTTCTCCTTGTAAACATGATTTATCTCCTTGGTTAAGTATATTTGTGGGCATTTTATTTTCCTTCTTTCTATTGTAAGTGAAACTGAGTCCTTGATTTGGCTCTCAGCTTTACTGTTATTAGTATTTAGACATGCTACTGATCTGTGTATGTTAATTTTGTAACCTGTGACTTGGCTGAATTTATGTATCAATTCTAGGAATCTTTGTGAAGTCTTTAGGGTTTTCTAGATATAAAATCACATCATAGGCAAACAGGGATAGTTTGACCTCCTCTTTCAGAACTCAGATGCCCTTCCTTTTGCCTGCTTACTCTGGCTAGGACCTCCAGTACTATGTTTAGTAGAAGTGGTGATGGGGGAACCTTTGCTTCTTTCCATTCTTAGGGGGAATGCTTTCAACTTTTCCCCATTCAGTATGATGTTGCCTGTGGGTTTGTCATATATGGCTTTTATAATTTTGAGTTATATTCCTTCTATGCCTATTTGTTGAGGGTTTTTAATCACAAAAGTGTGCTGGATTTTATCTAATGGTTTTTCTGCATCTGTTCAGATGATCATATGTCTTTTGTTTTTGCTTCTATTTATGTGGTGTATCACATGTATTGATTTAAGTATATTGAACCATCCTTGCTTCCTTGAAATGAAATCCCTTTGATAATGGTGATATATATATATATTTTCTTCTATTTTTTGATGTGCTATTGAATTTCTTTAGCATCTTTTTGAGGATTTTGCATCAATGTTCACGAGAGGTTTTGGTCTGTAGTCTGGGGTTGTGTCCTTTTCTCACTTTGGTATCAGGGTAATACTGGCTTTGTGGAATGAGTTAGTAATGATTCCATCCTTGTTGATATTATGGAATAATTTTTGAAAGATAGGTCCCAGTTCTTCTTTGTAGGTCTGGTGAAATTTTCCTGTGAATCTGATCCAAGGCTACTTTTTGTTAGCAGATTTTTTATTACTGCCTCCGTCTCACTGCTTGTTACTTGTCTGTTCAGGATTCCTATTTTTTCCTGATCGATTCTTGGGAGGTTGGTTCTTTCCAGGAATGTATCTATATACTCCAGATTTTCTAGTTTGTGTGTGCTGATGTTTTCTGTAGTATTCATAGATGATATTTCGTATTTCTGTGGTATCAGTTATAATGTATTCTTTTTCATTTCTGATTGAGGTTAATTGAGTCCTTTTTCTCCTATTTTTGGTTAACCTGGCTAGTTGCCTATCAGTTTTATTTAACTTTTCAAAGAACTAACTTTTTGTTTCATTGATCCTTTGTATTGTTTTACTGGTTTCCATTTCTTTTAGTTCTGCTCTGAGCTATGATAGTTCTTTTCATTGGCTAGCTTTGAATTTGGTTTGTTCTTTTTCTGTGACAGTAGGTGTTAATTTTTTATCTTTCTGTCTTTTTGATGTAAGCATATAAGGCTATGAACTTTCCACCTAACAGTGCTTTCTCTGTATCCCATAGATTTTGAAAGCTTGTGTCCTTTCTGTTATTGAGTTCAAAGAATCATTTGATTTCTACCTTAATTTCATCATTGACCCAAGGATCATTTGCCAGCAAGTTGTTTAATTTCCATGACTTTGTGGAGATTTGAGAGTTTCTCTTAGAATTCATTTCTAGTTTTATTCCACTGTGGTCTGAGAAGGTACATGATATGATTTCAGTGTTTCTGGATTTGATGACACTTGTAGCCTGAGATATGGGTAATGGTGGAGAATGTCCCATGTGCTGATGAGAAGAATGTATATTGTATAGTTTATGGGTAGAGTTTTCTATAAATGTCTGTTAAGTCCATTTATTCTATAGTC
Source organism: Nycticebus coucang (assembly GCF_027406575.1). Classification (NCBI taxonomy): domain Eukaryota; kingdom Metazoa; phylum Chordata; class Mammalia; order Primates; family Lorisidae; genus Nycticebus; species Nycticebus coucang. The sequence goes on along the minus strand of NC_069799.1, from coordinate 61,619,025 downwards.
CTATTTAAGTCCACTGATTCTTTGTTGACTTTATGCTTTAATGATCTGTCCAGTTTTGTCAGTAGGGTATTGAAGTTAGTGATGATTACGATGCTACTATTTATTTCTTTGCAGAGACCTAGTATAATTTATTTTAAGAATCGGGCACCTACTGTGTTATATGCGTATATGTTTATGATGGTTACTTCTTTTTGCTAAATTGTGCTCATTAGCATTACATAATGGCAAACTTTGTATTTTTTACCATTGTTTAAGTCAATTGTGTATGATGAGAATGGCTATACCAGCTTGCTTTTGGTTTCATTTATGCAGAATATTTTTTTCTATCCTTTTACCTTGAGTCTGTGGAGTCCTTGAGAGTTGAATGGGTTTCTTGGAGAAATAATATATTTGGATTGTGATTTTTTTTTTTAATACATTCAGCCAGTGTATGTTTTAAGTGGAGCATTAACACCCTTCACATTCAGTATTAGTATTAGCATGTAGGAATTCATTCTGTTCAACATACTGCATGATAACTTATTACATTGTTTTCCCTCTTTACTATTTTATAAGCGCTATCAGTTTTAACTTTTGGATAATTTAACTGATGGATATCTGTGGTACAGTATGTTTTTGAACATTTTCTCTAGGGCAAGTCTAATAGTGATAAACTCCCTTAGTGCTTGTTTGTCTGGAAAATCCTTTCTCCACCATTTATGAAACTTAGTTTTATAACATATAAAAATTTTGACTGGCAGTTGTCATTTTTAAGATGATTAAAAATAGGGCCACAATACTGCCTAGTTTTTAAGTTCTTGGCTAGGAAGTCTGCTGTTAGCCTGGTAGATTTTCCTATGTAGATTAGTTGTTGATTTCATGTTGAAGCTTGTAGCATTTTCTCCATTTTGACTGTGGCCAGGTGGACGACTATGTGCCTTGGAGATATCCTGTTTGCTGTGTATCTTCACAGTGAATGACCATCTTATATTTGGATATCTGAATTTCTGGTGACACCAGGGAAGTTTTCCTTAATAATTTCCTCAGATAGGTTTCTTCTGCTTCAAGAATAACTATAATTTGTATATTGGCTCATTTTCCATAGTGCCCTATTTCTGTGGATGGTTGGTCATCAGTCATCTTATTTATGTTTATGCATTTTTGTTTGGCTGGGTTAGTTGGAAACTTTGTATTCAAGCTCTAAGATTATTCTTTTGTTTGGTCTAGCCCTGTACTTTGAAATTCCCTAAATGACTCTGATTTCTTTCAGTTTTCTTGTATCTTTTCTTATATTGTCTGTCTCTTGTGACTTTTTCATTTTTTTTTCATTCATGTTCTGAAATGTTTTTTGGTTTCTTGGATTGGTTTTAAACTTTCTCTTCAATCCTATTTCTTTTATTTGCCACCCATATTCTGAATTTCATTTCTGACATTTTGACAATTTCCTTTTGGTTGGGGTTCATTACTGTGATTGCGATCCTTTGAGGGTGTTGAATTAGTTTTTTCATGTTGACAGTGTTCTTTTGGGCCAGGCGCGGTGGCTCATACCTATAATCATAGCACCCTGGGAGGACAAGGTGGGTGGATGACTTAAACTCATGAGTTCAAGATCAGCCTGAGCAAGAGCTAGACCCCATCTTTAAAAATAGCCAGGCATTGTGGTGGACACCTGTAGTCCCAGCTACTCTGGAGGCTGAGGCAAGAGGATTTCTTAAGTCCAAGAGTTTGAGGTTGCTTTGAACTGTAATGAAATGAAACTCTCCTGAGGGTGACAAAATGAGACTCTGTCTCAAAAAGAAAGAAAGAAAGCAAAAGAAATACAGTATTCTTTTCCTTGTTTCTTCTCTCTCTCTCTCTCTCTTTTTTTTTTTTTTTTTTGCAGTTTTTGGCCGGGGCTATGTTTGAATCTGCCACCTCCAGCATATGGGGCCGGCGCTCTACTCCTTTGAGCCACAGGTGCCACCTCCTTGTTTCTTCTCATCTGAAAACTATTCTCTCAGCTCTGAGCAGATAGGCTTACAGTGCGTCTGTCCTCCTTCATAGAGAACTCTCCTATGTAGCAAGAAGAAGGAGAGGTCCTCTATCTGGCACGTTTGTGTCCTGTTGTGAAAGATTCATCCAGGAGGAGAGGGGCAGATGCACTGAGACCTTGCAATGCTGCTCTTCTGCACCGTCCTGCTGCCCTGTGGTCAGTACAGGTCAAGCAAGTACTAGGGGATGGATCCTCATGTGGAGCAATGGGTTGGATCACAGGCCACTGTTGGAAGCTCAGACGGGGGACTGGGTAAATCCTTCTCCATGAAGGTGGGTGTTTCAGGAGCTTGCTCCACCTGGTTTCCCTGTGGCACTGGCATCAGTACTAGACAAAGCCATGTAGTCAATGACCAGGAGTGCAGTGGGTGTTCCCTCCACCCAGGTCCTGATGTAATGTGGCACATTTCAGGGGACAGCTTGTGGCTATCAGGCTGTTGTGGAGCACTAGACCACAGTTGTGGCACCACATAGGACTGTGGGGAAAGGGGGACATCTGTGGGGCTGCACGGGTGTGATTGACCAGGCAGCTGGGCCTCTTTCCCCACACAGGCCCCAGCAAGGCTGTGGGACTTCTCAAGTGACATCAGCACCTGCTCTAACTGAATTCTCTGGTGGTGAGGCCAGCACTCAGGTCCCAGTCATGGGGTCCACAAGAGCCTCTATTCTCCCCCCACTCCCTCCCTGGCCCAGCAGGGGCTATGTGGAGACACTTGTAGCAATCCTTGCATTCTGAGAGCTCAGAGTAGCATCAGTTGTACACTCTGGAATGGAAGCCACTGGGTTCCTACTGAGCCCTCTCTCCAGCCTAGTGCCACTGCACAGTCTCCCAACAGTTCCCTGATCAGTCCAGAGGCCTGCAGTGGAGGCGGGTGGGGCACACAGCTCATATCACAGTGTTCATGTGCAGAGCTTGGAGCTCTGGGGTTCTCTCCTCTGACTTCTCCCATGTATAAGGGCCTCTCCCAGGTACTTTCCAATCTGGGTGAGTGGATCTCCCCATCTCCCTCCCCTTCACTCTGGTTGTCTCCCACTGTATCTCTGATGGTTTACAGAGCCCCCTCAAGAGGACCTGTCCATAGCTGGGCATCTACTTTCAGGCCTCTCCTAAAGAGTGGCATGTGTGAGCTTCTAATCCATCTTCTTGTTCCCATCCCACCCACCCCAGAAAGGCTACTTTAATAGAGCCCTTTTCATTGGATTAAAGAATGAACAGAGGAGTAAAGAGAATGAAAGCATTTGAAAACATTTATTATGAAGTGAAGGAAAGAAATGGGATGGTAGCTACAGGAAGACACAGTTCAACAAAGGTCCTTGATATTTGCTTAAGATTGTTTGCAAAGCAGATGAGTAAAGAGAAAGGGAAAGATGAGTCAGGAGATAAAGTACAACTGATAAAGTTTTTAAAATCAGGGGTCAGCAATTGAGGGCGTCTGTTTTGTAAATGAAGTTCTCCTGGGACACAGGCACACCTGCCTGTCTGTGGAGGCTTTCCCCCTACAGCTGCAGACTTGGACAGCTGTGACAAAGAGCCCAAAATGGTTACTACCTAGACCTTAACAAAAAGGGTTTGTTGACCCACAGCTGTGAGGGAGCAAGGTGGAATTAAATCTAGTGCAGATCTAGGGAGGGTGTCTTCAAATACAGCAAGGTTCCTCCTTAGATGCCACAGGGGGGAAGCCGGAGACCTGTACAGAGGTGGGTAGGTGTGCATATTTGGTAATAGGAAAGAAAGAAGTTCTATTTTGATGGCTTTTCTTAGTGACAAATGAGAATGTTAGGGGGAGGAGGGTTGGGAGTATTTGAAAAGAGAAGAGAGGTTTTGAAGGCCTTGATTTAGAGAATTGAAAAATTAATTTACTAGGGAAGTGTGGTGAAATGGAAAGAGATGGTCTGAGTTAACTGTGAGAGCCTGTGGCCACAAATATGAAATAAACTTAAAGACAAGATTACTGGTTACTATACATGTAATACATTTATACTTTGGCACCATTCTTTCTCATCCAACCTGTAGCAGTGAAAGATAAAAGGAAAAAACCTTGGATTTAGCTCAGAAAGAAGATAATCACTGCTGTGTACTTGAAATAGCAAAAAATCTAGGGCACTGGAAGCTAGGGGGGCTGCTGATGACTGGTCTAGAATCAGGCATTGTTGTCTGGGAATTTGGTTTCCTCAGAGAAAGGGATAAAATACGTTTCATTCCCAAGCTCCCTCCTGAAGCTGGGGTTAGGGTATGTGTATCAGCCAGGTTCAGCCGAAGGAACAAAAAGCACTCTTGAATGAAAGAACAAACACCACATGTACTCACACTATTGAATTGGAACTAACTGAAGAGCACACAGCTTAGAGGGAATAAAACTTAACAAATCAAGCAGGGAGGAGGCAGGAGGAGAGAATGGGGGAAAACTCAGTGTCAGGCACACTTAACCATGACTCAAGTGTTATTAAAGTGATCCTTGTACCCACAAATATTTGTATCTCTGTAGTACTTTGAAATAAATAACAAAAAGCACTCTAGAGATTTCAAGCATAAAGGAATTGAATGCAAAGAATTTGGTGCTGTGCTCACTTCAGCAGCACATATACTAAAACTGGAACTATACGGAGAAGATAGCATGGCCCCTGTGCAAGGATGACATGCATTCATGAAGTGTTCCATATTAAAAAAAAAAAAGAATTGGGTGCTGACAAAACCATTGGAAGGATTGAAGAAGAGGGTTCTAGGCTGGACTCTTTGTAATGACCTCCAGAGCACCATGAGTCAGACATTAGGGAGCTACATTAGGTTGTCAGTGGCTTCAGGAGCTATGCTGTGTCAAACTCTGGACAGAAGAAAAAGGTCCACCAGAAAATGCTTCGGGAAGTCCATGACCTACTGTCCAGCAGAGACCAAAGTTTCAGGAAGGTGGTGGCTAGGCCAACACTTCACTTGTTTTAACTAGCATGTACCTTTTTGGCAGTATCTAAATCATGTCTGCAAAGAGTTTGTGGCTTCTCAGCTCCTGGGTGAGAAATCAGCACTGAGCTATCTCAGCGTGTAGCAGTCGCCCACTGAGACCTGGGTGTGTGTGCTATAGAGACACAGGTCTGTTGTGGGTAGTGAGGGTATAACAGCAGTGAAGCCCCAGGGCCAGAAACCCAGTCCCATTGCCTCCTGGATCAGTGACTGGCCTGGTGAACACTGTAAGACTGGGCTCTAAACTGTTCATGAAGATAGTCAAGTGCTATGTTGGTACTAGTGATGTGAAAGTGAAAGAGAAAATAGAAAACCTCAACTCAGAATGAACCTAGCATCCTGGATGTGAGGGCACAACTACGACTTGGACTCTACCTTACAAATGCAAATATTGTCACCTAATTGTACTCTCATTAGTCTGAAATTTAAACAAGACAGAATCCCAATTTATAAAACTAGTGTCCTTAATTTCTTAGAATGTTAGTGACTAAATCTGTAAGCAGAACACCAATTTGCTCCAGGTGAAATGAACCTTATGTAAGCATTTAGGATGTTCAAAGAGAGAAATAAAAGAATAACATCAATTTCAAAGATTAACAAAATGTGAAGAAAATCTGGCTAAAAATAGGTGGACGTGAGAGATGTACTTAGAAATCTATGAATTAAAAACAGTTATTTAAATTTAAAAAATATATATATTTGTATCCGTAGATGCCACAACACAAGATTAGCATAGCTAAGGAGAGAATTAGTGAATTGAAAGCCTGGAAAAATTCACCTGGAACATTGATAGAAGACAAAGCTATATTTTCAAGAAAAATTGGAAAGTTAAAAATGGCTTGAATTTTAAATACAGAAGATATATATAATAGATCACCCCACTTCAATAAAGGGAGTTTATATGGGAAATAAAGATTAAATGGTGCAGAATTTTGCATACCAAGGATGTTATCCCACAGGCACTCTGGGCCAATCGCCAACAATGGAAAGGTTTTGAGCAGACAAATGAGATAATGAAGGCAGCTCTCTGGGACCTACTGAAGACAGGGTAGGAGGAGAGTGTGAGGGAGACCCCAGAGACATGAGACCGTTACTGGTGTAGCGTGGCACTGGGCATGTGGAGATAAAGCTCTTTCCCAAAGGTTAAGGAAAAGAGTAAAGAATTAAACACTGACTAAGAAAGCTAGTATGGTTTATTACTAATTATTAGCTGTGAGCTTCCAAAAGGCAATAAATCAGAAACTCAAAAGGATCTAACAAGATTTCCATTTAATGGGGAAATTGCAGTATTTCTCATGAAATTAGTGGCAGATAGGAAAGACAGCTGTTTTAGCTCATACCAAGTGTTTTTGTAAAGAACAAAATGTACAAACAGCCCCCAAATTAGTAGCTAGCCACATGTATATTAATGTTTTATCTCAAGTAAATGACTTTTTATTTAGTTGTTCTTACTTAAAATGCTAAGAATACCTAATAACTTACAGGAAAAAAAAAAAAAAAACAATAGCCTTCACAATGGAAGAATAAATAGACGCACCATTGATCATCATCCTAGGCCCATAGTGTTTCACGGAACCAGTTGCTCCTAATAATAGCAACCAAACATGTTTTAAAAAAGTCCAGTGTATATGTTACTCATTAACCCATTCTTGACAGCATTAGATACTGAGTAAATGAGAATTTATTTTTTTAATATTAAATCATAGCTGTGTACATTAATGTGATCATGGGGCACCAGACATTGGTTTTATAAACAGTTTGACACATTTTCATCACACTGGTTAATATAGAATTTATTTTTAAAAATGCAGAATACAGTCCAAATCATGGAAGGAACCTTAGCTAACCCACAGTTGTACTTAAATCAAACATCTTTGTTTTATTAACAGATTTGTTCACCTTGGTTAATTGGTGTCTCGTATAAAGTACTGACCCAATTTGCTCCATGTTGGAGATTCATTCTCAAGGAAATACAAAGAAAATTTCATTTGCAAAATACCTGATTCAGACATGGTTTTTTTCTGTTGCTATGTTTTATGCAATATGTCGGGACTTCTTTTTTCCAATGCAGAATCCATTCCACCACCGTGTAAAAGGAATAATCTCACCCCGTGTGGTTTCTCTCTCTGACCTCACATCAAATAGGCACGGTCTGCTACAAGAATTGAAAGCCTTGCTTTCCTCTGGCTACTAAGGTCATGTGTTTAAATTTTTAGGTCAACACATCCAATTAAAACCAGTTAAGTACAGAATAGACAATAAAATGTGTAAGCCTTATAAGGGACTAGATATTCACTTAAGTTACTAACACATGAAGGGAAAAAATGAAAAAATGTTTTGCTTTTGGTTTGTGCAGAGAATGTTGAAACCTCTAGGTAAAATTCAACAACTCAATACATTTTTCAAGATCATTTCAGAGGAATGCTTGACCCCTGGCAAGGTCCTGAATCATGAACAGGTATTATCTTTGGATTTGGAGGACTAAATCTTATCAAAGTTGATTTTAAATCAAATCAAAGTAGACATTTTATCAGTTTCATGGACTAACATAAAACGTTTTTGAATTTGACATTCTTTACAAAAACTGCAAAGGGCAGTGTTTCAGTCATCTGGCGGGGCCTTTGGCTTCAGCATTTTTCTGCATCTCACATGGTCAGAACTCCAAGGGCCCTGCCTTGCAGGGAGTTGGAGACTAACCATGGGGCACTCAGGTGAATGAAAAGTTAGAGGACTTGGAAGAGTCAGAGGGCTGAGTAGAGCCAACTGCAATTTGGCTGCCCATTGCCCCTTATGTAAAGTCATAATTACTATGGAAGAAGACGTTGACTGAATTAATTTGGGTGTTTTTGTTTTTTGGTTTTTTTTATTTTATTGTTAAATCATAGCTGTGTACATTAGTGCAATCAAGGGGTTCAATGTGCTGGTTTCATATGCAATCTGAAATATTTTCATCAAACTGTTCAACGTAGCATTTATGACATTTTCTTAGTTATTCTATGTAGACATTTGTATTCTGCCTTTAGTAAGTTTCACCTGTACCCATTCTAAGATGCAGCATAGGTGTGGCCCCACCCATTGCCCTCCCTCCACCCTAACCTCCCCCCTCCCTTCTCCTCCCTTGTCCTTTTCCCCATATACTTGTGCTATAGTTTTGGGTGCTTTTTAAGCGAAATAAAAGTATGATGACCATATGTGCTAGCTTTCCAGCACATGCTTTAACATTTGATGCATTCATGAAATAAGAAATGGGCCCCAGAAATGGCTTCTGATCTTCCTAATTTGCTACTGAAAGTACAGAGTCCTCCCAGTAAGAGGTACAGGAGGGAGTGAATCTTCAAACCTAGCACTTGGTTGGTCTCTGTGCAGTCAAACATTTTGGGTTTTTATCCTGGGTTTGCTACTCGTGAGAGTATAAACTTAAACAAATTGTTTAAACTCCCTAGACCTCAGTCCGTCATCTGTACAATGTAAATAATAACAGACTTTTCCAAAGATTTGTGAAAATGCAATGAGCTAATGCACATGAAGTGTTTATCCCAGTGGTTCTTCCCTCAGTGAATGGGATTATGTGGTTACTCCATGAGCCTACTTTCACTTTCCATGAAACCTTGATAGTGGTGCAATAATATTCTACTCTTGTACAATTGCCTTGATTTTTCTGGGATGTTCATTGTCACCATTGTACCTTTAGCCATGTTATTCCCCTTATTTCCAATACCCATTAACCATCTGCCCCCCAAACTATAAAACTTAGCATAAAATTCATCTGCTTCATGATGCTTTCTCGGCCTCACCCAATTCTATCTGCCCTGACCTGTGTGTCATGCTTCACTGACTCACCAATGTACTTGTACCGTGTGTGGTATGTGGTCCTGAATAACCTACCTTGAGTAAATAAACCAGCCCCAGACCTACTCCTGCCAGTGGGATGTTTAATTGTGCTGTACTGTAATAGGGTGCTATTGAGGCGTATGTAATCGTGAGATCCAATTCCACTTTAGAAACCAAACAGGAAGACTGTTCTATGCCCAGCAGACTTTACAGCTCTCTCATTAACACAGAAGGAGAGTGCTGTCACAGCTGAGATGACAGAAGTCTCTGCCACCTCAGAGAAACTCAGAGGTGGAACACTTCATTCTGAGCAAGCGCATAAGCAAAAACTAACATAGAGGCTCTGAAGCAAGACACAAACTGTCTATAGCCCAAAGTAAGTGCTGAGACTACCGCAGGACACAGGCCAGATGTTCAGACTGGACAGCAGCTACTGACCCGGCCTTCAGGGCTAGCAGTTATTTGTTCCTTAGTGGAGTGGAACTTGAGGTTGAGAAATTGCTTGATCACCTCCTTAGTTGTTTCCAGTAAGCATGAAAACCTGCAAGTTCTTATTGTAGAATGTGGGTTCAGTAGTTCTCATCAAATCTTTTCATCAGCTTTCATGAGGTCCTCAGTTATCACACACCATAGAAATAATCTAATATAAGTGAATACTCAGGATCTGTCCTGCAAGACTATTTCAATTAGAATATTGATTTCCAAAGGGGGCAGAGGTCGTGCAGTTACACTCCAACCGCAGAATGGAATTAGCCTGCCCAAAGAAGCTTTTGTCAGGGTATTCTGGTTTTACTATGTTTATAATTTTCAGTAGGATGACTTATTTGCTTGTGTTTCTTGCATGCATTTATTTCCTCTGTGGGCCTAAATACCCTTTAGGAATTCAAGCCTTGATATGAATTCTTCTTATAAAAGCTAAGACCAATGTCTTAGACCAATTATTCTACACCAATGATTCCAGAAGGAATTAAGGTGTGTGTGTGTTTGTTTTAGATTTTTAATGGGAATCTTAGCTGGTGTAGACACTAGCTGTTTATCTTGTGCATGCTGTGGCTCTTTGGCTATGTTATCATCTCTAGGTCTAAGACCACAGGGATGTATTTCCCACTTGGGAAACTCAAAAGCCTGATAGTTCTCTCTATATAGTACGACATATGTTTTGGTTTAATAAATGAAGAGAAATGTATCAAGGAACAAATAAGCACTGTGAAAGGTTTTTCCAAGGTCTGATTTCTTGAAATTTCCAAATGGAAACTTAGAAAAATGCAAATCCCAACAAAATGCTTCAGGGGATCTTGGTCTTGGGTTTAAGAAGACTTAAAATGTGTGATTGTCACTGAGAAAGAAAGGTATGCATATGAGCTGATGAGCTATCTTGCCATTTTTCAAGGCTCTTCACTGCCCTGCTCCATGTGGCAAATCGGAGCTAGAGGCCTTATTTTGGCTGAGTCTGGGTAGATCCTTGAGGCTTAGTTTAGGGTGTTAGGTCACTAAGATGCATTTTTCATGGAGTTGAATTTGTTATTGGCCCACATATCCTCCAAATACAATGTGGTGTTGATGGAATAGTTTATAAATTGAATGTTGATGGGGTGGGGGAAGATTTCAGTTACAGAAACAGATAACAACGTCAGATCTGGACTGACGTGTGAGAATTCAAGAACACAACAAGAAAGATGCCAAACTCATACACAGCAGTAATAGTTGCCACACAAGGAAAATGTATTTCGACAGTTTTTCCATTAAAATAAAGCATCACAAAATATATTTTCATGTGAACTTTAAAAGGAGAGAATTGAGGAGGTAAGGTGAAACCATTTGAGAAACTGATACTCTCTCTTTGATCATAGTGGAGGCAATGTGATGAAGAAGAAAGGAGAAACTGAGGCAGGGGATGTCTCTCCTTCTCCCAGACTCACTGGCTGCTACATTTTGCAAGGGTTAGTTTATTTCATTTTGCTATTAATCTCTCAACCATGCTTGTATCGAGAAATGTCCATTGACAAGAAAACTTCAGGTTCTATTTCTTCCATGGATTCCTGCAGGAATGACTACAGAGAATTCTTTTCATAATCTTTAGAGCTCATAACATGTTCCCATGTAAAAACAATCTGTTTTTCACACGCTTAACTGGTAATATGGTTTACCAAGATGCCCACCAGGCTAGACCTTCTGACGCTGTTACCAACTAACTGTGTGACCTTTGACAAGCCCTTGAGCTTTTCTACACCTCAGTTTCTTCATATTTGAAACAAAGTGATTGAAACCTATACAGTTTTTAAAGTTCCTGGCAATTCTTTAATTATGATTTTAATTAATACATGGCACAGATTATAAAATATTAGAGAAAATAGAATGTCGATTATACTTTCGCTTCAAGGTTTCTCCTCTTGGCAGCTCTGTTCCCTGAGAATTGGAGAAAAGGCAATGAAAATGGCTTAACTGTATTACATTGGATCAATAAATATTTACTGTATGATTGAGTCAACAGGTGAGTTGATCTCATAGTGACTGTATAAATCCAGAGAAACCAGTAGAATTATCTGAAAATACAGAGGGAGTGGGAGGCAATGATTTCCATTTATAAATTTATCTATCTTGTTCATGAAAAGTTACAATTTTGGAGAAATGGATTTATTTGGATTATAATTACACTTCCCTGATCATATATAACTCTATCTTGGCCCTCTAAACCATCATGTGGTCATTCTTGCCTGTACGTCAGAGATAAGGGGTTTTCATATTTCTGTTTTAAATGTTGGTGAATTGCACCATATTTCGAATCTCCTGACAAGATAAAGTGTCAGTATTTGCACATAATAATTGTTATGAAAGATATGTGTTGTTTACAAGCTAACAAATGGGTAGCATTCACAACTTGTACAAAAGGTGAGGCCCTGTTCATTCAATTCACTGGCGGTTACTCCCCAGATATTAGTTGAAGTAAAATATTTTGATATCATTTGTATATTTTTTAACAGTTTTAGAAGTAGCCAATTATTTGAGTCAAGAGGCGAACTAGGACAAGTAAGTTAACAGTAGCGCTGTTTTTGATCCACTTTATTTTCACATGGTTGTCCTTCTGCGGACGTCCAGAGCTCTGGAACTTGGATTAACTGTTGCAAATTGGAGGTGACAGTCAAGATGAGAGGTGAGGAGGAGACTTTGGCAGGAGTGGAAATTGTGTCAATAGGACTCAGCCAAGCTGACACACTGACATGAGAGGAGAAAAAGGCCACTCTGTCTCCTTCCCACTGACAGGCAACCAGGGACAGTCGCATGAGACTTCAATGAGAGAAGGAGGGTTGAGCTAGAAACAGAGACGAAATCAGGGACTAATTCCACAAAGCCGCCTCCAAGTCCTCTTGAAAAATCAAGAAAATAACTAATTCCATGATTCGTTAATCACGAAGATACCCACATATATTCACTGAAGTATAAAAGGGACACGTATTCTAACCAAGATGTCCTCAACTGGGTGGGTGTTGCTACTCTACGTGACCCTGCCAAGGCTCATTTCCCATTGTACTTCATTTCCACTCAAGCCAGTTTTCTTGTGTGTTGTGAACCAAATAGATTGACTTGTGAGCCAACTAGATTATGTAATCATTTCTGCAGCAGGTCCCTCATGTTATATTTTGACAAGATGTAAATGTGTTGGTGAAACCCCTTGTTAGATAGCTTTGGGTTGTAGATTTTTACTGAGACTCTCAAACATCCCCAGATAACTAGAATATCGGAAAGACTGGTGATATTTTGGTAAATGCCTGAGATAATTTGTTGATATCATATTTTTCCATACAAATGTATGAACTGAGAATAGGCAGGAAACCTAGTCTGTGCCTTTCACTTTATAGATGAACAAACTTCTCATGACCTAGATTATTTTTCCAATCAGCTCTCCTGATCCCTTCCAATCCTAGTTAACAGCTGTGTCACCCCATTTGTCTGTGATTTCTTCCATTTTACATATGCTGTCCTAAATTTTCAAACAATCAGTAAGCGTTGCTGAGAACGCTTCATACTCTGTGAGCTATACTAGCTGATACAAGGAGCTGCTTATCTCATGGTATTTTCCCTAAAAGCATGACAATCTGATAAAAATAAGGTGAAGTAGAGGAGAGATTGGGAGTTCCTGAGTCACAGATGTCTCCTATATTCTTCCAATCTCTGTTTCCAGTGAAAAGTGGTGAAATCTCAGATTTATGATAATAGAAGTGCTGTCTGGGGTTTTAGAAATACGCAAGTGATGGTTTTGTTCTATTCAGGGGTGATCTAACCACATCTGGAGTAAAACATTTAGTCCTGGGATCCTCAATGTAAAAGCAGTTAGATAAGCTAGAATGTTTTCGGAGGATAATGAATTATTCCAAGGCCATGTAGCATAAAGAAAGGTTAAAGAATAGTATAGATTTTAACCTAAAAAAGAAAAGGTATGTAAAAGAAATGATGGAAACTCTTCAAGTCATTGGAGGTGCAATTGTGTGAAGGGGGGTTATGATGGATATGCAAGTAGGTGTCTCTGAAATCACCAAACCAAGGGGACAAATGAGTTCCATCACTACTTGGAGTTTATTTATCTGTCCCTCCCCAATTTTATAACTGTTGATAGCTGTGTGTCCTCAGGGTATTTTCTAGCTGCTTTGACTTAAACCTCGTGTTTTCTTCTGCTCTCACCTCTATTGTTCATAAGCTTGATGAAGAGTATGTGTCCCATTTACGCATAATGCTGGTGAAAACACTATTTCACTAGGAACTAAGTGGCCTCTCAGTGCCCCAAAGGCTCAAAACCACATTTAGGCAAAACTCTATGGGTCTCTCTGGCTTAGCTAAAGTTGCTGTCTGCATTTTCCTCTAACTGGAAAAACAATCCCATCCCTCCTAGTAAAGTCTATGACCTGGTTCCTGGGACAGGACTAGAGACCAGTTTCCCTCCCATCACATCCAAGGCAACTCATTAAAACTGCTTTGCCCAAAGCCGTTACCTTCTCTAAAATATATTCACAGGGCAAGACATCTCTGAAGGAGGGAGTGGGACTGGCACCAGCCTCACATACCAAAAGTCAGACTTGATCTTTGAAAAGACACACCCAGGAGGACCAAAGAGTTGGAAGGTGCTGGGAGATGTTTCCCTAGAAGGGAAGACTAGTCACCAACAGGGGCTTTTATAAGATCAGACATGCAACCTTGAGAGCTTTTTCCCATCATTGTTCAAGTACATACACGTACTCTCTGGTCAGTAGGCTAGGACATGGTTAAGAGGAGATTCAAGCTGCCAATGAGTGTTTGAGCTAGATAACTTCCAAGATCCCTTCCAACCCCAAGACAGCAGGAGTCCACGGCTGTCTACTCACCCAGGACGGGGAGCTAGGATGTCAGTGATGGATAGGGATTTGCACAATGGTGGTAACATAACGTGGCCATCACTGTACCCCTAAAAACAAGCAGACACAAGGACTCAGGATGTCTTTAGCTCCTCTTCCATGCGTGGACTTAGCTCTTCTCTACTTCAGAATCACCTGGATAGCTTACTAAAGATTTATATTCTTGGAGTGAGTTTTGCAATCACATCATTAAAGCCACACTCTCCAAAAAGAAATTTCTGAGATGACGGAGATGTTGTTCCCTGTCGGTGCCATCCAGGGTGGTAGCCACAAGCCAAATGAGCATGTTGAGCATTTCAAATGTTCTTAATGGGGCTAAGGAACTAAAATTTTAAGTTCAGTTAATTTTAATTCATTTAGATTTAAATGGCCCCATGTGGCCAGAGGCTGCCACATGGAGACAGCACAGATCTAAAGTCTTGGGAGGAAACTTCAAGAGAAACAAGTTCGAGATACCTAGGAGGAAGGGTGGGCTGCTGAAGCAAAAGTGTGAGAACACAGCAAAAATTACAGAAAATTATAATAGGAAGGGACCAGAGGCATCACTGATACAGTAAACTCATGTCCTCTCTAAGGTTTGGGAACCCTTTGGGGATTCTTGAAAGCAATGGAGATTCTCAGCCAGTAATATGCTGGTATTAATTCAGGGGATAGATTTATATAAAGTTTTGGAGCAGGCTGGTTAGAGAATCCCTAAACCTCCTCTGTTGTCCCCTTTCCAAGCCACAAGTCCCTAAATGGGAATTCCTGATACAGTAAAACACCCTGCAGTCTGTTAACAAGAAAAGCACATCGCAGAGTTTCAGGACTGTCCCAAGCCAATCATTTGTCATCAAACCTGGCTTCTCCATCTCCTGTTCCCACCCTCTTTATATCTTTCTTTACACTGGGTCATGTAAACTCCATGTGGTATATGGAAAATCACAGTGGTTTTGCTCATCCTCCTTTTGTCTTTATAAGAAAAAATGTGGTTTAAATAATTTAATAAAGAGACGTCCCTCTCTTTGGTGTTTGATTAGGGGATTCTTCATGCAATTGATTCCTTCCAAGCTCTTAGTCATCCTGCAGAAAAGTCCCAATGTGTTTCAGGAATATTCACTGTTAAAAATGGTTTTCTGGGTAAATGGTTGCTGGGTAAATACCAATTTGCAGCAACTGGGAAGAAAAATTTAGCCTGACTGTTTACATACATTGTAGAGAAAATATTAACATCACCTTGAGATATCTGTTGTTTGCTTGTATCTGTGAAAAGAGAAAAGCCAGTGCTTAATTCAACACCGGGAACGCACATGTAGTATAGTATATTCATTAATATTAATCTGGACGGATAATTAGCTCTATAAATTTTACAATTAGCCTTTCAGAAGGGGATGCTAATAAAAGTAAGGATGCATTTATGCTTCTTTACCATGACTGTTTTCATTCTCTAACAGTTCTGAAGCAGGATCTGTCTTGGTTTAATCTTTTCCCGAAATAGGCGTGTTTAACATATTCCATTTCCGCCTTGAGACTATAACTTTGCAGTAGGGAAAAAAATGTTTTCTATTTTTTTAAATCAGGTTATCATCTGTTTTTATTTATTTTCCCTTTCTTCTCTGGAATATCCTGGGATGACAACAAAGGCCATGGTTGGCCATCCAGGAGATTACTCTGGTTCAGGCCAAGTGCAACGTGTGTGTTTGAATGAAATCAATGTTTGCATCCGTGTGCTCTTTTGCATGTACTGATTTTAAGCAGCACCCCAGTCCTTAAATTCGAGACTTAAATCTTACAACTTAATGTCATTCGCTAATCAAGAAGATGTTGATCTCACAAAGTCAGTGCCTCTTTGAAGCTTCTCACTCTAGAAAGTTACAAGAAACTGTGCAGTGTGGTGGGAAAACCACGGGAAGGCAGCAGTGCTGAGTTCTAGTCTAATGAGCACAACTAGCTGTGTGAACTTGAATATGCCACAAAATTGGAACATTCCATTTGATCAGTAGATTCCTCACCTGACTGTGCATTCGAATCTGTTCAAATACAGCTCCCTGGGCTTCTCCAGCACTACTGAATCAGAATTCCCACGGAATGGGGACAAGAAATTGGTATTTTTTAACACGTTCCCATTAGCAGTTCTTATAATCAAGAGGAGGCTTTCTGAGCACATGAGGTTGGCCCAAAGGGCTATGACAGGGCACAGAGTGACTGTGCCATCCTGGGATTCCCAGACATGTCTCCAGATTTACCCTAGAGCAGCCACTCTCTGCATTATGGTGAGATGCTTGTAGGTGACTGAGTTGGGTTCTGACAGTTAACGTACTTTGATATTTCAAATAGCACTGAAGAAGTACATGATATTTATATTTTTATCATAAGGGGTCATGGGCTAAAGGGGCTGAACAATATTACCCCACAGCCATTAGTCAAGCAGGAGGGTTAAATCTGTTGTCAGGGTATTCCAGACTATGATCACCTGACTCTGAAACAGAGACCCCTCCCCATTCTGGTGTGCATTAACAGTGCAGAACCCACTTACACTGAAATGCCAGTTTAAACTCTCCTTGTTGTTTTCACCTAACAAACTTGATTCTTCCTTATTCCTCCATCTGTGTTAGGTCATTGAGGGCCAGTGCTATTAACCCATTTGATACAATATGACACCAAGGCTTGTGGAGGCTCATGGATTCATCCCAGGCCACACAGCTACACCTGGCCAACCAGGGGATCAAAATGTGTCCTTTCCCTTACACCAGAGGACATAGCCACTATCTTCACCATTGACACGAGGAAGTCAAAAGACCCAGAGAAATTGGGTGAGCAGATCTCACATGTGATTCCATTAGTCAGTGGCAGAAAGGGTGCTACCATCCAGGTTTCCTGACTTGGTGTCTTACAATCTTTCCTTTACATCCTGTTGCTTCTAAAACCCTGGCTGAGGTCCTACACCTCCCTCAGATGCCAAGGTCAGTATCCACAGGTCCCTAAAAGTAGTGGTTTTGAGGTGCCCACCTCTGGCAAGCCAGCTGACCCTGGAAGGTAATCAGGGCAGGTGGGTGCAGCTCGAGTATCCCTCCACAGCCCCACAGGGGAGCCACACCCTTTGGGAGGTTTGTTCACCTCCAGGCTACTGGCTGAGAGCTAACACAGCAGGTAACATACACACCCACCCACCCTTTCATAATCTCTATTTGGAATGGAGAGATGGGGGAAAAAAAACATCTTCTTAAAGTGAATTTGTTATTTTCTATGGCAACAGGATTCAAGAAAAGATTTGAAATCCACAGATAAGCCCTGACCCGCCATTTTTCTCAACATTCCACAAGGTGCTCTTGAGTAAGCAAGTAGCTCTACAACTCACCCTGGGGCAAGAAAAATGAGGACCCCTAGCAATTCACAAACTGAATTATCAGCCCCATTAGAGAGTAAGTTGTATAATAAAAGGCAGAGTTTTTAGCCCCAAATTGAGAGCAGGTGATATAATCGAAGGCCAACTCCTGCTAGGCTGTTCTCATCTGCGATTCCCTTTTGGCGCCATTCTTGTCCTTTTAATACTGCCAGCCCTGAAGGAGGCTGACCCCCTCCAGGTCCCCTCAGCCACTCCTAATATCCCACCTGGGCTGCCCAACAGACCTGTCTTCGTGGACAAACTGCCCGAGATCACCCCAGCTCACACTCACATTAGATTTACCTGCAAAGCTTTTAGAAAATACTATGGTCGGGCTCCTCCCTAGTCAACTAGGTCAGAATCTTTATAAATTCTTCAACTGATTCTTTTGCTAAAATCTAGGTTCTGGGGTTTTCTTACTTTTCCTGCCTTTTCCCAACAACACTTATTTGTCTGTGTCTCATTCTTTCAAACTCTATTCCCTTCCAGGGCAAAACACATACATTAAATTGCTATGGTAGACAAATAAAATTGCTTATCCTTACTAAGTACAAGAGAAATGCAAATTTAAACAATACAGTAGACCTTTTCACTTACCGATAATGTTTTAAGATATTTAACTCCTGGTAGCCACAGACTGTGGTAAAACATGCAGTTTTATATACTATTGAGTAAGAACAAACTGATACATAAATCGCTAAAAGAACAATTTCACCTGTGTTAAGACATTTGCGAGCTCAAACCCATTGACTCAGAAATCTCATTTATTTGAATTTATTCAAAGGTAATAGTAAAATGTATGTAGAAAAATTGATTATAGGAACCTTCAGTTTTGCATTATTTATAATATCAAAAGTGAGCTTTTAAAAATGAAATGAAACATTTAATAATGGGATGATTGAAGATATAATGGTCTACCCACACTGTGAAATAATATGTAATTATTAAAAGTTACATTTACAAAGATAAGATTAAAGCAAATATGCTTTAATGTATTAACAGTTAAAAAAACAAAATATGGAATTGTGTATATGTAAAACCCATAAACTTAATATGTGAAATATTGAGTGGTTATCTCTGGATGGTGGGATTATAGGCAATTTTTGTTTTCCTCCCTTGGATATTTCCTGATTGTGTCTGGTTGTTCTGAGCTAAACCAAAAATATTACTTCTATAATCATAAGACCAAAAATACATATTTTTATTGAAAAGTGCTATAGAAATGGTCATTTGGTCTCTTTCTCTTGCTAGATAACATATTTGCACTTTTTTTGGAACTTGACTTTCATTAGGACAAAGGTTTTCCATGAGGAGAGATCTGGCAATTCAGATAAAGATAACTCTGTAGACACAGCAGCCCTCAGCCACTCAGCCTCACTACTGGGGGCTGCAAGCAGCCCTGCTGTTCTGCTGTGTTCAATTCCACAAGCATTGGAAACACCGAGCCTCTCCGGCGCTCAACATAGGGCATGTCTTGGCTTAGTGTGTGTTTGCTACCTGTATGCCGGTGTGAGTTCTTACACACACACACACACACACACCTCTTGTAATTGGATATGTATTTGTTTCGTTAAATTCACTCAGTCAGCAGTTTCTACACTACACTGTCCCTGAGGCCAAAAGGAAAAAAAAAGTCAGTAATCAACATACTACTTTCAGGTACAGAGTACCGACCTATTTATAAAAGGAAATTAAGTAAAACCGGTAATTATAACTAAACGTACAACCTTTTAACATAGTCAATGAGAAATTCAATTTGCTTAAAATAATGAGATACTGTGGCAGGCGCAATCTGTTCCCGCACTGTTCCCAGGAGCCCCGGAATGGAAGCGAAGCCCTGGCTGACATTTGATACTATCTGTCAGTTTATCAACTCTGTCTCAGGGTGATGTTCATGATGGTTCGAGGAGGTTTGGGTGGAAAAGAGAAAGAGAAAAATCTCCTTTTCTTTTTCTTTCCCAGTTTTAGGAAACCTAGTAGGAAGTGGATTTAGATTTCTGTTCTGCACAAACTAGTAAAATAATACTTCCTATGGGTTTTGTTCAGTCCCTCCCATTCCGTTGCACACTCAGCCATACTAAATAGTGGAAGTCTCTGAGACTCCTGTTTTGTTGGCTACTACAACCTCCTTTGCCTAAAGCTCATCTGCCAAGAATTACAAAGTTCAGATCGTATAAAGTAAGGCTCATAGATAGGAAAGTTGAATTAGAGAATAACAAACCAATAGCTATTGGTTGGGGGGTGTCTTTCCCTTGCTAGTTACAGATGACCCAATCCTGATTTCATTCATTTTTTTCCTTCATTCATTCCCTAACTAAACTTCATTGGACACCGCTAAGTGCAATTCACCATGCTAGAGGTTGGGATGGGGAAGAGACCAAATCATAGGGATGTCAGGGTATCTCCAGCTTGTAGCGGGGAGGTAGACCATGAATGGGCTATTAAATGATTTGGAAGCATGGTGATAGGGATTTTTGAGAATATTTAGAAGAAGTACCTACCTAACCCAGCCTGGAGGATTTACAGGGAAGGGTTAGAAGAGAAGCAACAAATAATCAAAGGATAAAATCTAAAGTGAGTAGCAAAGGATGAGTCAGGGTTAACTGGGCTGAGAGGAAGGGTGTTTCCAGCAGGAGGCCCAGCCATGTGTAAAGGTAAAGAGGCTAGAGTCACAGGCCAACGAGCGGAGGCTATTAAGACATGAGGGGTGAGCCAGCAGTGCCGAGGAGTGAAGGTGGGAGGGAGGAAGGTGAATCAGTTGCTTTTGCTGTGTAACCACCCCCAGACTTGGTGGTCAAAAATAACAGCTGTTTTCTTTATTCATGATTCTATGGGTGATCTGGGCAGCTCTTTTGGTCAGTTTGGTCAGAGACAGGTGGTCTAGAATGACCTTTCTCATACATCTGAGGCTTTTCCACCCACTAGGATGACTGGAGTGACTTCATGTGCACATCTTGGAGAAAGTTACCTTTAGATTCTTTTTTTTTTTTTATGTGTACGTCTAATACATAATTTTATTTTTATAGAGATATTTGAGGCACTCTTATTGTTAATTTATGAGTGAGTAAACTGAGGCTTTGAGACATAAGGTGATTTTCTAAACCTCACTGTCCATCAAACTATTGCTGTGATAGAGTGGGACTCTTGGACAAACTGCACTTTCCACTATGTGGCTCTAAAGTGTGGCAATAATAGGGACTGTCACAGATGAAATGATAAACAGGAGAGCTTACTGCTTTCAAGAAGCTTAATATCTGTTATTTAGTAGTAGTTCAAATCCCATTCAGTTGAGTCCATCAGGGATGTTCTTTTTCATCTTGTCTACTTGGGTTCTTCCTGTGGAGACCAGAAGGGGTCCAGAGAGCCATGAGAGCCTCAAACCTGAGTCCCAGGCATCTTTCAAGCCTTCTCTTGCTTTACGCTTTCTAATGTCTCCATTGGCCAAAGCCATCAGATGGCCAAGCCCACAATGTAGGAGAAGACCTCAGGGCACAGACGCAGGCAGGTGTGGAATGTGACAGGCCAGGCTTCTAGCCATTCTCCACAAAAGGGGAACAATGATAGAGGGTCCCCAAGTGACATCCTGAGTGAAAAGGAGACTGTTTAAAGACTGGCCATCCAGATAACTCGGATTTCAGAGAAATCATTGATTCTGTGATGAAATCTCCTTTTCTGGAGACAGACGTAGATTTGAATCTTGGTTCTACCACATTCTTAATATAGGACTTTGAACAAGTTTGTTGGCCTCTGCGTGCCTCAGTTTTTCAATCTGTTAAGTGGATACAACAGCACCAAATGCATACCCCCCAGGGGTCTAGTGGGGGTTCTGTGTGATGAGGCACACAGAACTTTAGTCCAAAGCTTGTAATAAGCACCCGATGGGTGTTCACCATCTTTACTTTATTGTAATCATGGATTCTCAAGTGATGAACTGGAAGCAGTTAGGACCCAGGAGTCCACATGGGAGATGATAAAGACCTGAAATGGGCAGTGGTAGTTGAGGCAAGGAAGAGAGGATAGGTTTGAGAAATATGTAGGGGTTAACATTGAGCAAAAGGATTGACTGTAGATGAAACTCTAAAAACAAGTTAGACTGAGATTTCCAGATTTTCTAGCTTAGGCGACTAGGTGGACTGTTTGCTTCTAAGTGATATAGAAGAGAGAGGGAAAACTGATTTAGAAGGAAACTGATGATTTTCATGTGTGGTTAAGTGTGAAATACCCATAGGAATGTAGGGTTATGGGCACCCACTGAATAGACACTTTGAGTTTAGTTCAAGCTAGCCATGCCCAAGGCAGGAGATTGGACAGCAGGGAAGAAATTGAGACCCCCGCCCCCCTCCCCCTTGAAGGGAGCTAAACTCAGGTATCTGGAAGCAGAGAAGACCAAAGTCAGCTAACAGAGACAAGGGAAAGAGGAACAGAATTTTGCTTCCCCCAGGAGGAAGCAACAACTCAATACTGATCCAAACAAAGGCACTTTAGATTCCCAGTCAAGTGGTGAGAATCTCACGTCAGCAGGTGGGAGGAAGAGAGAAGCACATGGCTTTGCTTGAGAATCACAGAACCATGACTAGGGTTGGGGCGTGGGGTACCAAGTTGGTTCTTTGAGGAATTCTCCCAACTTTTTCATCAAGAATCTGGGGTAACTAGAGGAATCCATCTCTTACCCTGGAAGAGGCCAGAAAGTCTTCTAGGCAGAGGAGATTTCAGAGGGTGGACTGGTTGCTTATGTTAGGACCTTGGAGGGATGGCTTCAGACAGCATATGTGTCTGGAAGCTCTGGGCTTGAACATACACAGGCAAAACTAGAGTATAGGCCAAAGAATCTTCAAATAGTGATCCACTAAGTCATTAATTCTTAAACTGATGCAAACCATGAATCATCTTGCCATGCAAATGTATGTGACATAAAATTACCCATACAATTTCAGGATGTGTCTAACATTTTTGAAAGCTTATTCATGGAAAAGCTATAGGTCTGAGGACCAAAGTAAGAACCTAATGTAGAGAAGAGGTAGGAGGGAGCAGCTGTCATGGGGAGCTGAATCCTCACTCTGAAGAGTGGTGCTGAAACACATCAGGGCAAAGACACAAGGTTTGTGCTATTTAACCATGAAGTCCCCAGAATGACTCAAAAACTGGGTAAGAACACATTGAGAACAGTTGAGAGAAACCATCATTCTGCTCCATCCTGGTATAGTGGGTACTGAGGCTAATAGGACTGAGCCTGGTGAAAAAGTGAGGCTCTGGGAATTGGAGAGAAAGGATTCCAATTTCTACCTGTTACAAAAAAAAAAAAAAAAGAAAAAAGATTCAAGCATTCCTTATAAGGTTTACTTTGAAAGAGGGACTTAAGAAAGTTGGTTTTCACTTTCCTGGGTTTAGAACCAACTGGCAGGGCATCCCACTCACTCTCTGTTTGGTCTCAGAATTGCACAGGTGGCTTGGTGCTCTTTCAGAGGACATTGTGTATGTGAGGCTTGGGTCTGCTCTGCTCGGTGCGTGGTCAGTGATCTTTACCCAGCAGCTACTACAAAAAGCGCAGGTGTCCCATGGGGTAGTGAACAGTTCTGTATTACAAAGCATTGAGGCAATGTAAAGGACAGTCTGGGGTTCCTCTCGAGCCACTGAACTTCTTCCTGTTTTAAGCAGCTGTGAGTCCCCTGGTGTGCCTCCCACCCAGCACCTGGTGTCTGCAGACTTGTCATCTTGTTCTTCGTGTACATCTCCGATGTTGCGTGACCAGAGACACGGACGAACAGCAGCTTTGTTGTGGGTGTGAACTTGCTTCTGTAATTATTAAGTCAAGAAACAGACTACACAAGATGAGGTGGAGTGTAGCAAAGATCTTTAGTTAGGGGTTTGAATTTATATCTTTTTAGTCACATACGCACTTAATCTATTATCTATTAGTTTCACCATTATCTCAATTTACTTATTTGAAATTAACTAAAAAGGAAATATCTTGTTACCACATCAACATAATCACTTTTGCAGTAAACATCTTCTTCTAAATACTGAGTAATCTCTGGGCAGGTGTGTAAACAAAATCATAAAGAAGAAAGTAGCCACAGGGGAACAGAGTTAATGGAAAAATATCTTCAAGCACTCACTCAGTTTAATCAGTATGAAGTAGTGACTGTGTCTTCTCAGGGCAGAGCACCTATAGACCTCTGACAATATGTTGTTAACATAAGTTAACCCTCTGGCCCATATTGCTGAGGAAGAGTGGCATGCCCTTTGATCTCAGGCTTCACGGGTACAGTTCCAGAGATATGGCTTAAGGAATTTACAACTTCAAGGAAGCCAACTCTGCATGTAACTCAGGGGGGTCCAAGTCTCTTAAGCCTCTGGAAAAAAAGCAAGTCATTTTAATTCACACTGAATTTATTTTGTGTGCTTGATGTAGGATATGTGTATTTCTAAATATTATCCTACATCCAAGGAGAGGGGAACCCCAGCTACCTCCTCTTGAGTATTACCCACCCTTTCTTCTCTTCAGGCTGAAATACAGCATGGAAAGATACTAGGCAGATGAGAGATTTGGGCTGTGGGTTTGCAGCCTCTCTGAGTGGAGCCTGGCCCTCCTACGGCAACTCTCTAACTTCTCAGAGTCCTCCCACCACTATTTCCACCTTCTCAGCCCTCTAAGCCATGGCGGTTGCTCAAAGCTCATTCAAGAGACCAACTTTTCTGATAAACCAACAACTAGCAAAGCACCAAAACTACACTCCAGCCTTCCCAGTTACAGTCACTTGTTTGGTTGACCCAGAACATTCTCTAGTCAGACAAGAAATATCACAAGCCAAATTCAACCCTCGCCACCCTAACACGGAATTTAAACCCTTTGCATCTGTTCATGAGGGGTATAAAGAAACGCATCCCTGGTAACTTAAATTCCAGACGGAGATAGGTGACTCAATCTTAGAGAATAAGAAGCCTGAGGGTAAAGAACTTGTTTGTGCAAATTCAGCCATGTGTCACTAGCCATGTTAAACTCTGAAGGACAGAACACTGGAAATGCCACTCTGAAAAATCAGACTACTTCTTAAAGAAGCTTTGAGAATAAATATAGTTTTTGTCTAATACACCAAAACTTTCCAGAGATTAAGCTGAAATAGCAAACAACAGTAAGCGGCGGGTGGGGTACTCAAAGCTTTGTGTTGGATAATAATGACAAACCGCCCTTCTGAACGTTTTCCAGCAGGGCACAAACATGGCATAGAAAACAATGTTAATGACCAAAAGAACATTTTGTATATTTCAATAAAGGTTTTCTATAAAATCTTTCAATATTACATAATTACAATTAAGTTGAAAGGGCCACCATGGGATACACAGTCTTGGTTGATTCCATGTTAATGTCCAAGATTGGACAGGTGAAGTCCAGCAGCATTATCAGAATCACACTGCAAGCATCCCATCCCTGGGCCTCTCTAGCCACGTGCCTGAGGTTTCACAATCTTTCTCAAGTGCTTGTTGTAATGACCCTAAGGCTTGACTATAGATAAAGCAACACATTCACCCAGTGAAATATTTTCTCTTAAGTATTCCCCAGTGCATCCCAAAAGAAAATGGTATGTGGGATTAACACATATTATTCCTCAATAAAACCTGGTCGTGAGCCCTTTGTTTGAATGAATCTACCCTAGGGGAGACTTTTTGTTCAAAGGGGGATATCATTTATCAATACACTATTTTCTAGTTGAAAAGGAACCTTTTGGTGCCTGGATTAAAAAGCATTTCAAATAATATTTTGTCTTAAGCTAATAGGAACCTGTGTCCAGAGACAGTAGGGGTCCTAAAGAGAGAGAAACCCATCGACAGCATTTAATTTCAAATCTTATCTTCCCCCCAAATAGTGAGGATGAGGTGCTAATATGGCCAAAATTGTGTTCTGGAACCTCAGGTCGGCAAGAATAAAGTAGGAACATGTTTGTTACACATGGTGTCAGCTCCTGCTCAGGAAAGGCAATTTATAGATTTATGTCACTCATTCTTCCTTCAGAGGGTCTTTTTAAAACTTTTATCACAGTTCTTCAGGGACTTGGCAGTGGGTTATCTGCCAGAGCCATGATTCATGTTGAGCAGTTGTGAAAAATCAACACTGAAATGAGAAACCCCAGCCACTGTGGCAAAGTTCACCTCGCACAGCAGGTGTGTCCAGCGGCCGGGGCTTCTGCCTGCAGAGCACCCTGGTTATGGACCAGCTTGTCCCAGTTACAGGGACACAACACATACGCATACTGTTCAGAAGCTCCGCCTATCTGCGCGGTGCTGTGGATGCTCTTGAGAGTCGATGATTGCAACTAAAGAACTCAGATATGTTGAACATTCAGCGCAATTCTGTCGTCTTTTGGCAAATCAAGGGCTGATTTTTAAATTTGGAAATAACTTGGCATTTTGCTTCTCTTTCTTCCCGTATGACTGTCTTTGGGCCTGATTCTTTTTTTTTTTTTTTTCCCAGTTTTGGCCATGGCAGGGCTCAAACCTACCACCCCCGGTAGGTATATGGGGCCAGTGCCCTATTCCTTGAGCCACAGGTACCACCCTGGGCCTGATTTTCAAGTGCATTGATGAGAGTTATTATTAACTAACATAAATGGTAAAAACACTATAGAAAAGCCATTAAGAGCAATGGCTTTTGAAGAGACTTAGATTGGAATTTTTAGCTCCATCTCTTATAAACTGTGCCTAGGGCCTGTCACTTCTCTGAGATTCAAGTTCCCTGTCCTGTATGTTGATAAAAAAGGGATCCTATTTCTCTAGTGGTGTGGATGAGCTGAAATTGCATGATGTTAAAAGCAATTACCACAATGCTGGGCTGAGAATATGCATTCAGTAAACATTAACAATCTTTGTGTTTACTAGCAACAAAGTCATTTTGTAAAGAATATGTTCTCAGCCTTAATTCCAGCTCATACCATTACAAGTGCCCATCAAGACTGTAAAAGTATGTGAAGTCGGTAGTAGGAGAAATGTTAGTATTGAAGCTAATGGATATCCAAAGGATAAAATGGAAGAGAGGCTTTAAAAGGGTGAAAAGGTTATCACTATGCTCTTTGCTGCTAAACCACCTGTGACGTGTTTTGTTTTTTCTGCTGTCTTTATTGTTTCGTCTCTGCCTCCCTTTTTTTTTTTTTTTCGTTATTTAAGACCTTTATTAACAGGTGCTTGCAGTTTGACTTTTTTGAAAAAATCAAGTTGTAAACTTTTATTACAAATTAAAAATGAAGTTCTTAAAAATCTCAACTTGACCAGATATGAAACAATTTAAAAACCTTTAAAGGCGTTACTGAGAAAAACCAGGCTTTTTTAAAAAACACGTTTGTTATTACCAAAAAAGACTTCTGTAGGTAAAAATAATAAAAACCCCGTGCTGCATAGATAATGCAGATAGTTCTAGTTATCTGGTCAACGGGTAAAAAGCAAGCACTTAAGGTCTTCAGCTTCAATCTTTTGCTCATTTCTTATTGCTGGAATTTCATATTCATTTCTTCTTGTTGGATGAGTAAACCGGATGATGGTAGAGATGGTAAGCGGGCATTTACTCAGCCCCGCCCTGCTCAGCCTCTGGAGTGGACGAATTCTCAGCTGGTGGATGGGCTGCTTTTGTCTCTTGGCCATCTTGTGGTTTAGGGTTTTCTGGGTGTCTGCGTCCGTAATTGAAGTTGCAACCGTACCAACGTTGAGGCGGCTACTGACCTTGGGTCTCATCTCCTTGATTCTCTTCATCCTCTTCATTGCCGTCCTCTCTGGGCTGTCTTTGGTCAGGAGGGCCCCTGCGGAATCGTGGTCTATAATCCGGATACATATTCTGTCTTACTGGTCTACCTTGTTCTCCTGTGCCCTGGTTGTCAACACCCTCCATCACTTCTCCCTGCACAGGAGGGTTGGAATACTGTGGTGGACGCCCATAGGGTCTCTGCACATAGTAAGGTGGGAACCTTCGCCTGCGGTAGGGCCGGCGTTGTTGGGCCTGGCCTTCAGGAGCGCTGTCCATCCCTGGGCCTGGCCTTCAGGAGCACGCTCAGATCCCTCCTCCTTTTCCCCACTCTGGCTATTCTGGTAATTCTGCTGGTAATTGCATGGAGGACCTATGATGGTTACGGTCTGCTGCGTATTTACTGCCTTGAACTGGAATTCCACCAGGGCCTGTAACATTAGCTGCCTCCGCACCCTTTTCTCCTTCAACATCATCAAACTCCACAGTCTCTCCATCTCCTACACTGCGAAGGTGCTTCCTGGGATTATTCTTCTTTATGGCAGTCTGGTGTACAAATACATCTTCCTTGGTGTCATTCCTGTTGATGAAACCATATCCGTTTCTCACATTGAACCATTTTACTGTTCCCAAAACCTTCCTTGCGATGACCTTCTTGTCCCCGCCGGCAGGTGCCACCGATGTGAGGCCACCCGGGCCACCGCTCCCTGCGCCGCTGCCTGTAGTGCCGGGGGCTTGGTGTGGCAGCGCTGAGGTCAGGGCAGCGGGCGGCTGCTGGGTCTCGGCCTCGCTGCTCATGGTTGCGGTGATGGTGACTGGGGCCGGCTGCGGCAGCTGCGGCTCCTCCCGATGTGTGATGGTAACTAGGCGGGCGGCGGTGGTGGGGCTGCTCAGGGCTCTCTGGGGTCCGCTCTCCGCTCCCGCTACCGATCAAACTCTGCCTCCCTTCTTTGAAGGCCTTAATGCCCAACCTTCTGCAGAAATGCACTTCTGCATCCCCACCAGCTATAAGCAGCTACTGTGGCCAGGGTTAAGGAGCACGCACAACTCTGTCATCGGGAAAACACAGAGAAATTCCTGCATCCCGAGAAGGGGTGTTTAGACAAAGGAAACCATGGGATGAGTGGACTGAATGAGAGTTGGCAAACTTCCATTGAAAAGTTAGTTTCTGGAAGTTTTAGCCACCGCAATTAGGGAAGAAAAGGCGATCAAAGGTATCCATATAGGGTCAGAAGAGATCAAACTCTCGCTCTTCGCAGATGATATGATTGTGTATCTGGAAAACACTAGGGACTCTACTACAAAACTCCTAGAAGTGATCAAGGAATACAGCAGCGTCTCAGGTTACAAAATCAACATTCATAAATCGGTAGCCTTTATATATACCAACAACAGTCAAATTGAAAAAGCAGTTAAGGACTCTGTCCCATTCACAGTAGTGCCAAAGAAGATGAAATATTTGGGAATTTACCTAACAAAAGACGTGAAAGATCTCTATAAAGAGAACTATGAAACTCTAAGAAAAGAAATAGCTGAAAATTTTAACAAATGGAAAAACATACCATGCTCATGGCTAGGAAGAATCAACATTATCAAAATGTCCATACTACCCAAAGCAATATATAATTTCAACGCACTCCCTATTAAAGCTCCACTGTCATATTTTAAAGATCTTGAAAAAACATTACTTCGTTTTATATGGAATCAGAAAAACCTCGAATAGCCAAGACATTACTCAGAAATAAAAACAAAACAGGAGGAATCACACTACCAGACCTCAGACTTTACTACAAATCGATAGTGATCAAAACAGCATGGTATTGGCACAAAAACAGAGAAGTAGATATCTGGAATAGAATAGAGAACCAAGAGATGAATCCAGCTACTTACCGCTATTTGATTTTTGACAAGCCAATTAAAAACATTCAGTGGGGAAAAAATTCCCTATTTAACAAATGGTGCTGGGCGAACTGGCTGGCAACCTGCAGAAGACTGAAATTGGACCCACACCTTTCACCATTAACTAAGATAGACTCTCATTGGATTAAAGATTTAAACTTAAGACATGAAACTATAAAAATACTAGAGGAGAATGCAGGGAAAACCCTTGAAGAAATTGGTCTGGGTGAGTATTTCATGAGGAGAACCCCCCGGGCAATTGAAGCAGCTTCAAAAATACACTACTGGGACTTGATCAAACTAAAAAGCTTCTGCACAGCTAAGAACACAGTAAGCAGAGCAAGCAGACAGCCCTCAGAATGGGAGAAGATATTTGCAGGGTATAACTCTGACAAAGGTTTAATAACCAGAATCCACAGAGAACTCAAACGCATCAGCAAGAAAAAAACAAGGGATCCCATCGCAGGCTGGGCAAGGGATTTGAAGAGAAACTTCTCTGAAGAAGACAGGCGCACGGCCTTCAGACATATGAAAAAATGCTCATCATCTTTAATCATCAGAGAAATGCAAATCAAAACTACTTTGAGATATCATCTAACTCCAATGAGACTAGCCTATATCACAAAATCTCAAGACCAGAGATGTTGGCGTGGATGCGGAGAAAAGGGAACACTTCTGCACTGCTGGTGGGAATGCAAATTAATACATTCCTTTTGGAAAGATATATGGAGAACACTCAGAGATCTAAAAATAGATCTGCCATTCAATCCTGTAATTCCTCTGCTGGGCATATACCCAGAAGACCAAAAATCACAACATAACAAAGATATTTGTACCAGAATGTTTATTGCAGCCCAATTCATAATAGCTAAGTCATGGAAAAAGCCCAAGTGCCCATCGATCCATGAATGGCTTAATAAATTGTGGTATATGTATACCATGGAATACTATGCAGCCTTAAAGAAAGATGGAGACTTTACCTCTTTCATGTTTACACGGATGGAGCTGGAACATATTCTTCTTAGTAAAGTATCCCAAGAATGGAAGAAAAAATACCCAATGTATACAGCCCTACTATGAAACTAATTTGGGACTCTCACATGAAAGCTATAACCCAGCTACAACTTAACAATAGGGGGAAGTGGGAAGGGGGGGGTGGGTAGAGGGAGGGGAATCGGTGGGATCACACCTGTGGTGCATATTACAGGGGTATTTGCGAAACTTGGTAAATGTAGAATGTAAATGTTTTGGCACAGTAACTGAGATAACGCCGGAAAGGCTATGTTAACCACTGTGATAAAAATGTGTCAAATGGTTTATGAAGTGAGTGTATGATGCCCCATAATCATATCATTGTATACAGTTATGATTTAATAAAAAAATTAAAAAAAAAAAAAAAAAAGAAAAGTTAGTTTCTCATTTGGCATTGGTAGAGAGTCAATTGCCAAAATCTATTTTTAAAACTTCTTCTTAGGAGCTTGGTCTACCTCTGAAGAGGTTTTGAAGATCCGGGGATTGTTTGTACCAACTTGCCATTCTCCTGTTTATTCTTTTAATGGGAGGGATTAAAACGATTTTTGTTTAAAATATTTTTAAGAGATGTAATTTGGATAGTAACAGCAATAGGGAAGTTACCTGCGTGGTGGTGATATTTGTAGCCATGAAAACAAAGAAAATCCCAAAGGGAGAGAAGAAGCAGGGAATGTGGGTACAGAACTTGGGGGGAATCTTTTGTTCCGTTGATGGATATGGGGAGAGGAGACAAGCCTGGAAGGCCGAGACTTAGAGAAATAACTTCTGTGTCTTTGGCACATAAAGCAAGCTGGTGAGTAGGGGACTTGAGCAGAGGTTTTCAAAGTTATTTTAGATACTGATCCTCCTTCTGCAAGGATTTTATGTCAAATACAAGACTTAAACCAACAAGAGCAAGCCAGTGGGTCACAGTAAGTGGCAACTTTCAAGCATTTCATAGACACTCATTTAAATCTTACCCAACCCTGTGAAATAGGTCTTATTTATTACTCCCATTTACAGATGAGTGAACTGGAGCCCGGAGAAGTGAAGTAACTTGCTGGAGGTCATGTAGTCAGTAAAGGGTAGAGCCAACATTAGGATTCAGAAAGTTTGACCCCCAGGATTAGAAGGGTCTTGGGAAAATTTCCTGGAGGAGAGAAAAAAACAGCATCTGGCCTTCCGCAGGCCCCAGCAGCAGCCAGACCAGGAGAAAAGGGGCAGGACCATGGTTCTTCCATCGTTACATTGCTCCGTTCCAAAAGGTTCAGCCAACGTCTCGCTTTGAGATCTCCCTTCATTCCTCATTCTTTACAACTTGATGGGGTTTTCATTTCCCTCTAAAATCTCATGAAAGATAATCTCAGCTTTCCCATAGGGCTTCAAACCAAATCTCAAAAAGAAAAAGAACAAAACAAAACATTCCAAAGGGGAATGAGGAGAAATGGAAGTCATTGCTGCATTGGCAGGGAGAGCAGGCTGGGAGGACTTTCATGGTGCTGTAAAAATCATAGCACATCTCCAGCACGGGGTATAGGGTTGAATCAGGAATCAGGAAGAACTTTCGATAACTCAAACCTGGTGCAGTACAGAGGCACACACAGCTGGTGAGGGGGAAAAGAAACAGCGTTCCTAGAACTTTGGGCCAGGAAAGCCTGTACAGAAGGGAGGGCGTATTTAAACTACAGTTGGCTTTTCTTCCAAACATTCTGTCTCTAACTTTTTAAAGGCCTCATTTGCTGCTTTATAAGTTTAAGGAAGAGCCCATCTGTGTTCTATTCTGTCTTACAAACAAAAAAATCCAACTTAGCTCCTATATGTACCGTCCCTCGAGCGATTTAAGGTAAGCATTTGGTTTCTTTCTTCCAAGAGTGGCAGTGACACCCACACTGGGCCTTCTGTGAACTTCTCAAGCCCATGCTGAACTTGAGCAATTTTATAAAGTCATCAGACTCTGGCCCCCAGTCTGGGTTGCTAAAATACCAAGGCTCACTCTTAAACTTGTGTGTGCTCCTGATAAACAGTGACACTTCCTGCACGCAGTGGGAACTCAATCACTTTAAAGTCAATCGGAACTCGTGGTGCAGAGGTATCATCCGTCAGCTCCACGAGTTACGTAGGCAGTGCGTGTCTTAGCGCACCAACCACATTTTCAGCTTGACTGCTTATAAAAAATCAATCCGAACTGAATTGCTTTGGAATAATATTATGGTCTGGATAAGGCAAAATCAGCAGATACTGGGGCTTTTGACCATCCTTTATATTTACGTAAATTAATTTCCATTGCGGGGGGGGGCAACCTTTTTTCTTCTCTGCTGCAAATTGGAAGAAGAGTTGCCTAGGGCCACGTATTAAATACACGAACACTACTGAAAGCTAATGAGCAAAAATAAATAAATAAAAGATCTGTGCATACTTTTCCTGATATCTAATATCACAGATAGATAAAACAGCCCTCAAATAATCAACATGCAGTCCACAGGGCATAGGTTAGACGCCCTGAGTGTGTACTACACACCAAATTGTGGACTTGGTGATGAGATTTCCAACACTGTTGAATAAAACTTCAGCAATGAGGCTCCCCCTCCAATGCTGGGGAGAGATATTTTTATTTTATTTTCTAAAATGATCCTTAGCTATTTTTTAATTGATTGACCCTTAATGAAGATGCATACATTTCTAAACCATATGTGAGAGCAACAGGAGATGGTTTTTAGTTTTTGACAACTGGTCACCAAATGAGGCCCGGAATGGATAAACCCTGGCTGTGTAACTCTCAGATACCTCTTCCTGTCTCTTCCTAACTGATAATCTTTGGAGATTTGGAGTCGTCTTTAACACAACGGTGAGATTGTGCATACCAAGGACCTCGGAAGGCACAGAGAGGGAACATGCATTTAAGTGCAGAAATATCTCGGATTTCATTTGTATTTTTGCCGAGGAGTTATAAAGCTGTTCTTATACCAGTGTTGTCATCAAATAACTCAGTCCCCATAAATCCTCAATTCCATTTCCTATTATTTCTAACTAAAAGAAGAGTCAGGTAAATGTGTTCATCTTGAAACACCTGGTAGAGCTCTGTCACATGGAGAACTGGAAATCCAGGCTTGGAGGAAGGCTTACACCTATTTTAAAGCAATGTTAAGTGCACTGAGAAGGCCCAAAATAGCTCCATGCAGTTTCAAAATGAGAAGAATAGCCAAGAGGACAATTGGAGATAGAATTATTTTCCATATATTTTGCAAATCCAGGCAATGCATTCTCCATTCAAGCCACAAAATGAATGAACAGCCTGAGATGAAGGCTCAAATTGCTTTTACCTTGGGGCCACTGTCTTTTGCCTCTTGGGAGGCATTTTAATTTAAACTCTCTTCTTAGTTGGGGAAAGTGGGAGGAGATGGGGCTAATTATCACAAAAGTAGATTTCATCCCTAATCTCGCCGTTGGAACTAGCTTACATGAGAACGTGAAATATTTTACTTTTTACAAGAATCTGTTCTCTCTCTGAATAACATAAGGATAAAGGTTTTTTCTCTAACGGTCCACTAATGAACCTCTCGGTCTTTCGTCCTACTACAGAAAGTGCTCAGATCTCTTAATACCGAAACACACACCAAGGAAGGAAGCAGTGGTTAGGACATTCTCTCTCTCTCTTACACACATACACATTGTCTTTAAAAAAAATAAACTTTGCCATTAAAAAAAATGGAGACTTTACATCCTTTGTATTAACCTGGATGGACTTGGAAGACATTATTCTTAGTAAAGCATCACAAGAATGGAGAAGCATGAATCCTATGTACTCAATTTTGATATGAGGACAATTAATGACAATTATGGTTATGGGGGGGAAACAGAAAGAGGGAAGGAGGGAGGTGGGTGGGGCCTTGGTGTGTGTCACACTTTATGGGGGCAAGACATGATTGCAAGAGGGAGTTTACCTAACAATTGCAATCAGTGTAACCTGGCTTATTGTACCCTCAATGAATCCTCAACAATAAAAAAAAAATAATAATAAAAATAAATAAACTTTAACTTACTAATATTCACGATGTAAGTGATAAATGTTGAAATACTTCAGAAAGAATATTAAAACATTGTTTAGAAGACTTATAAGTAACTAACTCTTAAAAAGGAAGACAAATTAGCATAAAGTGCTATAAATATATATATATATTTAGCATTTTTGCTGTAGTTCACTAGGAATAAATGAATCAAATGTTCTGGTCAAAAAGAAGTTTGATGACTACAAAGGCTTGACCAAAAGGATAAAACATGTTGAAATTATTAGATTCAGTGCGTTTACCTCTGGGAGCAAAATGGCTTCTAAGATTCCTCACAGTAGTAGCATTAATAATAATAATAATTCTCAGAATCATTCTATAATTTATGTTGAGTAAGCCGAGAAACAAACATGAGTACTTATGGGGGAAAAAAACATTTACTGCATTTACTTAGCTGTTCTTTCTACATAGAGCTATTTTAAGAGATTTTGCGAGAACTGCCTACCAGTTCTAACCAGCATCCAATGTCCAAACAGACATTTTAGTCAGATAGCAGAAGGGGGAAAAAAACTCAAGCATGTCTGTCTTTTTCATTGTCACACAAACATTTTGTTCAAATTATTACTGATAATTTAACCTCCTATAAAAAATTGAAATATTCTTAATGTCTATCCCTTGAATGTCTTATGGCACTAAAATTCCTATCCTCCTAAAAATGATATTACAAATAGAAATATATAACCCCTACTGTAGAATGAAGCTTGTAGATTTTCCATATGGTCCAGAAACCTTCTGTCTTGAATCACCCCTAATATGATTACTCTTTTGGCTGACTTGCTGGTCAAATCAGAGTACGTGGTTGATCCCGTGGTTTACCACGTAGTCAGACATGAAATGAGCTTAAAACATTGGGCCATGCCAGTGTACATGCCAATGTAATCATGTTGTCCATGCATTGGACCCTGCTTACACTGCAAAGCATTCAGGGAATGAAGATCACATGTATTTGCACAAACATTCTGTAAAACTCTGTTGCAAGAACATAGGGTCACATCAGTTACGTGAAAAATAGTGAAGTCATTTACCAAGTAAAAGGCGTGCCTCTGGAAGGCTTCTTTTAATCACTCCAAGGACCTTACTTCAGAAAGCAAATACAACAAATTGTTTGGAACGGCTCTGCAGCCCAGTAAATTACTAGCCTGCAAATGTGAGCCAGAAAGCATTTGCATCACGTCTCTGAAATGCCTGATCTAGGCTGAGTGTTCTGCCAACATTTCCAGAGCTATAAGTCATTTTACAACCCCAAATGTGACTCCGAACGTTGAAAAGCACTGATGTTGTGTTTTGTTCTGTGTTCCTTCACATTCCTTTCTGTTCCAAACCCTTCTGTCTCTTTTTAAAACCAAGTAAATATGGCCTTGGTTTTCAGAGATAAACAAAGGGGCCTCTTGGAGTTGGTGGTTGCTTTGAGTTCTACAAGTTAGGGCACATTTGATGGGATATCCACAGCAGGAAGCTATCTATACTTTATGGAGAAAAATGTGACTGAGGAGACTTGATAAATTTCACTCTTCAGAGTTGTCCGAAGAATTTAGGCTGTCATGGAAAATTCACTGGACAGAGAGGAAAAAAAAGACGTTTTGGTGTCGGTCCTGTAACTGAAGACAATTACCTAAACTCTTTAAGGGTGAATGTCCTTTGTAAATTAGCATGGTATGACTAGCCCATGGTTAGTCAAGGATGAGCTTTGAATTGGATATAATTTTCTAGCAATAAATTAAGAGTCAGGCACCATGGCCACTCCTGGGGCTATCAGCACATATTTTCACAAGACATGGGGCATTGTTACAGTCACACAACAGAAAGTTAACAAACATTGTATGGGGTTGAAATCAACAAACTTGGTTTCTTGTAACATGTTCTAACAACTGAGATTTTGGTCCAATAAATGGCTCCCTTTTTGAGGGATACTTTAAAGCTCTTTGAAGTTCCTAAAGTAAAATTAAGATATTGAAATACTAGTTTATTGGATAGAACTGGGATGGGCTAACTAGGATAAAGCAATTTTGTAAAGGAATTGCATATATTTCTTCATTTGTCTAGAAAAGATAGATGGTTTTCTGGAAAGATGTCATGATTAGAGGAAAGCAGATCAGGGTTTAAGTCTAGGCCTGTTAAGAACAAACTGTGTAACCAAGGGTAAGGATACGGCTCACCTTTTTCTGAAGTTATTTCCAGGCCAACAGTTCCATGGCTATTTTCATTAAAGGGGAAACCAAGGAAAAATATTACCGAGATGGTCTTTTAAACACCACAGTGGTATTATGTGCCCTCCATAAATATTCAAAAGCTATTTAGTGCTGGACGCTGATCCCTGACCGAGAGTAATTTTGTGTCCTTACTCTGTTTACAACCTTAGCAATACTCCTAACACTATTCAACGAAGATTTCGCATCAACCAACCACTTGAAATGAACAATGGAAGTGCTCTTTGGTGCACCTCATCGTGTGTTTTTATTTAGATCTTTCATTTTTAACAGTGTTACGGTTTATGTATGTAAAGAGAAGATTAAAAAAAAAAAAATAGGAGATGACAGCAAAACGAGCTCCCTGGAAGCCTAACAAGATGTCTGCCACAGGAATTGTGACTTCCATTTGTAACTTGTAGGTTCGTACCACAAGGAGCGAAAATTAGAGGTTTATTCTTTGATCTCCAAGCCAATTCTGAAACGCAGCAAGTGGTTTTCATTCATCCCAATGTGTTCCCCAAAACCCAATGGTATCAAAGAAAAATATGGTAAGGAAGGGGTGAAGCAGAGGAACACGACTCTTTATTTTTAGAACAAGACCGTTAGGTAAATTTTCTTCCTCAGATGCAAGACTTCAGGGGAGAAGCGTAGAAGTGGATCCTTCAAAACTAGAGAGTGCATCACTTTCAGTAAGGTTCAACTATCACTCAGGATCACTCAAAATGGGAGTCCAGGCAGGAAAGCAAAACACAATCCTGCTTTTGTGAATCTTAATAGTAGAAAGTTCTAACTATTGGTTGAGTAAAGCCAAACGTGTTATAACCTCGGGTACGTCCATGGAATTACACAGAAGATATCTGAATTGGGAGTTTCCAGCTTAAAGTAGCTGCTTGATTTAGATGAGAGAAAACGTTTTTGAACACCATGTGTGTTTGCCTCAAGACAACCAGATTGATACTGGTCCAGGGACCCCACATCATTCATCCTCAGTGACTGTTCACTCCTTTAGGCAAAGTAACATCCTGCACTTGGTGCATCCACAGGACACTCAGTTAACTCCAAAGACAAAATTGGATGCTGTGGATGCCCCTGTGGTTCCATCTTAAGAGTTCATGGGGTTGGATGGCTCTGGCAAGACCTTTAATGGGTGTGCTTTAAGGAAAGATTGGAAACTCTATTGCAGCTGCATTAGAGGCAGCGGGGAAAATGTCTGGATGAATTAAACACAAATGAAGCCTGACCTCCCAGATAGTACTCAATGTGTGTCCTATAATCAATCTTTTCCCAGCTCTTCCTGCCTCTTCCCGCCTCTTCCCGCCTCTCCCCGCCTCTCCCCAACTTTCCCCAACTTGCTTCATGGCTAGGTCCAGCCTCAGATGGAAACCAAAGAGATGGCATTATTTAAAGAGTCTCAAAGTTCCTACTGTGCCAGATTTATTCCTCTGTTGACTGGAATTCCGCAGTAAACAGCAGCAGTTCTTACCCAGGACTAGCTATGTGGATGAGAGCTACCTGGAATAGGACTGGAAGAGCTTATTAAAAGGTAGCATAGGGAACCAGGGTGGGAGGTGTTCTTTATCTAGAAGCGACGGACCCTGGCTTCCCTGAAAAGTGTGGGTATAAATATGCTTTTGAATCATCAGGCTTAGAATTTAAAACTATAAATGCTCTGGGGGGAGTGGGAGGAAGAAGGATGTGGCTGTAATTTATGACCAGGGTTAGAAACACCCGTCTCAAAGGGCCAGGATGAAAGGCAGCCTCCTCACAAATCATCCTCCCTGAGAGAACCATTGCTCCTTCCTGCCTTAATGGTGATTCCAATCACATTCTCTTACCATTCAATGTCAGCTTAACCTCAGTGTGTTCGTTTAGTCTTTTATGCCCTGTGTATGTTCCAGGGCAGAGAACTAAGTCTGCAGAGGAAAACCGGATATTCCCCAAGGTCACACAGGTCTGCTGGCAACAGATAAAGCCCAAATTCCATTATTTTATTTCTGATCCAACGTATGTTCTACTTTGCCACAACCACCATCACCATCCATTTGTTTATTTCTCACCTGATTGCATGGATATTCCGAAATAGCACCCCAGTCTAAGAAGCTGTATGAAGGCTGGAATGGGAAAGTGGTGTTAAGTACCTAAAGCTATGTTTGGAATATAGAAAAGGGTTGACAAACGCTCCCTTCAGCAAGGATCCTCTTAGTCCTACCCATAGGGCGTGTCCCAGCTGAAGTCTTTGCACAGCCCTGAGAAGGTTCTGGTTGGAAGCCAGAGTGGGGCTGGAGGAGGCAAGAGGCTGGGTTGTTGAGAACTGAGAAGTGCAGTGGCGAGGAAGTTAAGGAAAACTTTGCAGGATCAGCTCTGTCCCTGGTGATAGAGTCAATAGATTCTTCTTACAGAGGATAATCAGCTCCCAAAATCCCCTTAAGGAACAGATGGGATGTAGGAGTTGAGAACTCTATTCAGGGAGTGCAGTAACCACATTAGATACTATGGTTTTAGCCAACTCACCCAACTGGCTTGTGATTCAGGTCTCTCCATCTGCTAATGTGCTAAAATAATAGGCCTCTCCCTCTTCTGCACCGCCGTGCCTGGCAGACATGCTCCAAGGGGCACTCTGCAAAGCCCCTGAGATACCTCACATGGATTCAAAACTATCCCAGGTGCAAGGAACCCACTTGCTAAGTGCAATGGTTAAAGAGAAATTAATTTTAACCTTCGTAGCCCCTGAATTTCTGCAGCCCTTTCTAAACGTAAATATTAGTTTCAAAGGAACAATTGATCCGGAAGCTATTTATATGGATCAATATATTTTGCTGCGCGTCATATCAATTAAGATAAGCAGTTCAAGCTGAAACACCCTTTGATATTTTGATCAAAACCAAAAGACAGCAACACAATGAACCTTGCTTCTCTGCAGTCAGTTACATAAGATCTATCAAAGTGAATCCACAACCAGCTTGATTGAATGTGCCACAAGCCCCAGCAATACTAATTAGAGCTGTGTCTTTAAGATATGTGTCGTTTAAAGAACTGAAATAATCTTCCTCTATAAGCAAAGATACATTCTCCACATTCTCTCTCCCTTAAGGCTTCCTTAAAATGATGCCAACTCCGAACAGCACAATTTTTCATTCTAAGTTTTAAAACATGTGAAAATTATCTTATTCTGTGAGTGGCTTTGGAAAGTTTATGTAAGTTACAATTTGAGGGTGGTATTTTTTTTTTTTTTTTAGAAATGACATTTTTTGATGGTTCATTTAAAATGATTGTTGCTTCAAGATGTTTTCCCTAATGTGAGAGAACTTAAAAATCTTAAATTTAGCTTTAGAGAGACTTAGATGTTCTTTGAGATTCAAAGTTACAAGTTTGAATAAAGTAGTTTTTATTTGATTCAATTGCACTTCACTTACAGGAGACTGTGCTTTCAGGATAATGAAGATTTTTGTCCATATACTATCCCAAAAGTTAACATTATATTCAGCAAGATCAATAAAAATAGTCGAACCTGCGTTTTGATGGGTATGAAGCAAACAAGTTAATTAGCTCAATTTCTCACTTTTAAACCAGTTATAGCTCTTGGGAGGAGGAGATGGTGGAATTCTGGGTTGAGAAAAGAGAAAGCTGATGATACACTCAAAATGTACTTTTCACAGAGTGTTATACAAATAAAGGGAGCTGGAAGCAACATGACCACAGGACCCCAGGACTGGGTGACTTTCTACCTTTTAGGAATGGGAGACTATCAGTTGGGCGATGATTCTGGAGAAAGTACTTCGTATGTTCTACTATGATCCAGCTGTGGTGTGAGCTGGAAATGAGAAATTGAAAAAATGCCCTTGCTTGGCCAACTCAGCAATATCCTGTGTGTCCCCTGGGTTGCTGCATGGGTGAAAACGGACGGCGACTGGCCTCATGCAGACATGGCCAGAGCCATGAAGACAGCCCAAGGTCTCTACATCCCACCCTAACTTTATGGAATGACTTAGAGAGGGTTTCTGTAGCAGATGAGCCCCTCTAGGGGTCTAATCCTCCAAAGCCCCGTAGAGACATGGCACCTTCACTCACCCCAACTTCCATCACCAGGCTTTGCATCTATCATTCCATTTGACTTTTTCATCTGTGAGCTGCAAAGATGTCACCTCCAATAAATTTACCTCGACAAAGCACTTGAAAAAGTGGTGCCATTGTCACCTTAGTAATGGCTTTGAGAACCCATAAGTCAAAAACACTTGAAACGATGACACAGTTGTAATAAGCCATGTGTGTAACAACATGCATAGCTGAGATCACTTCAAATTACGACAAACAGCCCTAAAAATCCACCATGATTGAAAAGCTCCTTCTCCGAAAAGTCAATGTTATCTCTGTCCTTGTCTAACTTGATTTGCTGGTTTAGCAAGAGATTAATGACAGTTGAGTCCAGAGGCACATGAAGCCGGGTAATTATATACAAATGCTCAAGTATACACACACACACACACACACGCGCGCACGTGCTCGCGCACACACACACCCTCTCTAGATGTGTAGACAGAGATGTATAAAATCTTACCTTTTCATATTCTAACAAGCTAAGACAAGCTATTTGTCGCAAGACAGACTAGCAGGAATGTGGCATCACCCATCATAACTGGGGAGAGGGAGGAGGCGGAGATGCTGTACTCATCCATAGCATTATCTAAACACTTAATAAGACTCCACGAAGATCTGTGATTTCAGCCTCATACGTAGTTAATTTTAGGAGAAAAAGAATCACCCTATCTACTTGTTATGGCATAATGTAGCAAATGTAGCAGAAATAATCACTTGGCAAAATGAAAATTTCCCTTCGAGTTGACTTGTTGCTGTATTAGGCAGACCCACCCATAGAAGTACGACTCTGGCTTTGATCCAAATTATGGTCAGTGGTGTTTCCATTAAAAAAAAAAAAAAACTACAGAAAGACCAGATTGCGAATTAGACAGAAAAAAAAAGCTGTATGGATGAATCAATCAAATGTAATCATATATTCCATCTTTAATTTTTAGTCACTTTCCTTAGGAAATGGTGAAATTATAAACTTTTCTGTAGATTGTGGGAAGAAGGGGAAGCCTGAAGGAGAGGGGAACCACACTCATAAATAAATGGAGATTCTAATCTCAGATCTGTTGCTAATTAGCTGGGACCTGAAGCATCCTTTCCCCAAATAATTATGAAGAATTCTGCTAGATGCAGGGACATACAGGCCAGAGAGAGAACACAGATTGTTCTGATTAACAGAGACAAATCTCTGAAGAAACAGGTGACTTACTCTTTCTGGATGAGGGGTGCAAAGTTCAAAAGATACTACCAGGAAGAAAGTGGGAGGCGGAAGCACAGTGTCTTCCTCCAGGCCTCCACAACGTCTTTGCAGTAGTGGGTTCGTGCCGGACGACCTTCTTCCTGCTAATATTGTGATGTTCTCTGTCCTATTCCATGTGCTCTCATTTGGGGCCAACACATCTGACCAGTTTGGAAGTATTTGCCAAGGCAGACCCTTCTATCAGGCCCTACTGACTTAGCGAAGGTGACTGGTCACTTCATCCCCATGAAAAGCCTAGTTCTCTGCCAATAAAAGGATGACCTAGCATAAGAAAGGTCATGTTGATGTCTGAATTGTGGCTGGACATCTCAGGCTGCAGTCAGATGAGTGCAATTGTTTCCATCATGGAGTTAGCACACAGTGACAGATTTCAGAATGAGAAAATACAAGGAACGTAAGAAGCAAAGCAGTCCAGGG
Organism: Nycticebus coucang; assembly: GCF_027406575.1. Classification (NCBI taxonomy): domain Eukaryota; kingdom Metazoa; phylum Chordata; class Mammalia; order Primates; family Lorisidae; genus Nycticebus; species Nycticebus coucang. The sequence goes on along the minus strand of NC_069799.1, from coordinate 61,576,829 downwards.
AGACTGGCATCAGTTAACCCCGCCAGGTCTCAGCACAGAAAGCGGACTTTCAGAGCTAGACACTCTTCGCTCAGTCACTTCTAAAAGCAGGGTTGTTTGTTTGTTTGTTTGTTTGTTTCTGGTATTTTCCTCCCCACAAATCATGAAACAAATGTCAAGTGGAATTACAGAGGGGGTTCTTTCTCTTGATACTGACATCGAGGGTGGGCTGTGTGGGCAAATGGAATATTACTGTTCCTTGACAACATGAGGCTCAGAAAATATCAGAAAGCAGAGTGAGTTTAAAATGGGTATTTACATATAATATCCGTGCATATTTACATTTAATATCATATTGGATTTAATTTTATTACTTTCCGGAAGGCAATTGGGAGAAAAATAAACACAGTGGAATGTTATCGGCATGCAGAATCAATATGATAATCGCATGGCTGATATAAACTCATAAGAAAACGCTCCTGACATTTCATCGGAGCTTCTTAATTTAGTATTTACAATGTCTGTGTGAAATGATATAGTAGTTTTATTCTTTAATTACGGAGATGGCAGAATGTAACAGATTCCTGACTTCTCCCTTTAATTACTATTAGCTTGCTCTCAAACTGTTGAATACAAACACATATAAGTTGGTCCCTTGTTAGATTTCGCCCTGGCTTGTATTTAAAATAACTTCTAATCCTTCCTGATAAATGCTCTGAAAGAAAAAGGCTTTTCCTCTCCAATATGTGGACTTGTATTATGAGCGATAATGGAACACAGGGGTATGAGTATGGTGAGATAATCACAGAGCAAAATAAAAACGATGCATTGGGGGACTTTAACCTCCCCCAAATTATTATTCATCTCGCCAATGTCCTTTAGATATATTGCTCCTTCCTGTAAGGTGATAAGCACTTTTGGAAATAAGGGCTGAATTTTTTTTATTATGTTCAATGTCTATAATTTTTAAATGGCATTATTTGGACTAGCAAGTGAGTAATACAGGGTAAGGCAGAATGGGGGCAAACAGATGCTTTGGCCGTCTCCCCAGCTAGCAGAGAATTCATGAGAGTGAGCCACCACCAGAGTAATGTTTGTGGAAAGAGCACTGGGCCTGTGTTTCTAGAGTCATTTGGATTGGAGGATCTGGGTTAACTAATCTCTGAGGTTGATTAGGTTTACCAGATGTCTCCTTCCTCCCCCATTTTCTCTTTGGTAATTTTAACAATTTTTATTATGCTCTTGGATTTAACATCGATTAGATGTCTGTTAGCATTCCTGCTCTGCCAGAGTGGTAGAAGAATACCCCCACCTACCCATTTTTCCATTTCCTTCCAAATAAGTGATCCTCCCAACCCCTGGGACCCAGGCCCCCACTGTGAAGTAAGCCAGCAATTGCCATAGGCAGTTTCTCCACAGTTGTTTTTCTGACTACAAAGGCAGATTTGCCTCATGGCAAATAGCTCCATTTAAACAAAACAAAAGTTATAAAACTCCACCATCTCTCCCGGCCTGATCTTGAGTGATTAACATTCCCTACAACTCCACAGAGGCTGCCTTGCAGAACTCAGCAAGGGAGAATTGATTGAGTCACTTATTCACGAATAAAAATGAACAAGGTGCCAGCCCTGTTGACAGGAGAGAGATGAGTCCAGCCTTATCTCCGTGTCATTGCCCTTGCCTGTTGCTATCACACTATTAAGATAAAGCAGGTTGCCCAGGTTTTTAAGCCACTGATTATAAGCTGGGTAGTGAATTCAGAATTTTCTCTGTGCAAGTATTGGCCAGAGCCCAGACAGAGGTAAACTGGTAAATAAAAATAACCTACTCTTTAGGAAACAGACATGTGGTGTGGACCAGAGTGCTTAATGTAGCGAGACAGAGCTTGTCCATGCCTGGTTCTTTCACCATCAAATAACGAGTAGTGATAAAGGGATGGGAATTGATGAAGAAGTGAGCTCTGAAGAACTCAATGGTATCAATGAGTGCAGATTAATAAAGACAGCCTGGCTCCTGGCTGCCTGTCCCTGGGAGCCGTCTTCCCATCAATAAATGAGGTGTACGGAGCTCTAGTTCCTGATTTATGACTGTGTGACCTATTCACTATTCTCTGCTTTAATTTATAAAGCCGTGGAGTAGAGACACAAAATATTTCATCCAATTGTCGGGAAGATAAGAGGTATAAAAGTACAGTGCGTTTTCATTATTTGTGGAGTCCATAATTATCAATTCACCTGCTCTTTAAAATGTATTGGTAACCCCCCACCCCAAATCAATGCTTGTGGCTCTGTCATTCTTGAACATGCACAAAGCAGTGAAAAATTTGAGTCATCTGGTGCTCTCATTCCCAGTTGAAGTCCAGCGAGGCTGCACCAGGCCTTCCTGCACCCGCTCTCAGACACACAAACACGTGTCCTGTTCCTGGGCTATTTGGTACCACGTTTTCACCCACTTGTGCTTTTTGCTGGTGATTTTGTTGTTAAAAACGGCTGTTGAAGGAAGCCTAATGTTCTTAAGGGCAAGAAAGCTATGCTATTCCTTACTGAGAAAATCCATGTGTTCCATTAGCTTTCTTTAAGCATGTGTCGTGATGCTGCTGACTGTAAGTTCAATGTTAATGATCAACAATATGTAGTAAATGAGATGTATTCAAACAGAAACACATAAAATTAGGTTACACATGAATCAGTTGACGAAAATGTGACCAGAGGCTGAAGGACCCTAACCTTGAATTTCCCCTGGGAGCCATGGTTCAGTGCCACCCAGTTCAGTGTATGTGGTCACTCATATAAAATGTAGCTACTGTAAATAATCATCATGGACTATATTCTGGAAAGTGAAAACCACGACGTAGACGCAAAGGTGTCATTCCAGTTTGTGTTTGTTTTCTTTTGTGTTTTCATTACATGAGATTTGACAAAGCAAATTCAGAACCTTTTGCTTGGAGGAAGTGGAGAAAATCCAGGAAATAACTTTCTTTCTGGGCACTTCTTAGTATAGAGAATAAAGGGGAGCAATTTATAAATGTTGCTTCCAGGTGCCAGGTCCCATAGAAAATATTCTTTAAATATAGAAAATGAGATTCTATAAAGACACACAGAAGAAGTCCTGCCATGAGGATGATGTGGTTCTGTAGCCGGCCCACCCCGCCCCCTTCAGGCAGAAAGGACTGTTGTATCCACCAAGGACAAAACACCACTTCCTCCTTTCTCAAGTTCTCTCTCCAAACTGGAAACATTCCTGTCTTGGTCAGTAGCAACTTACATACATTGCATGGACTCTCAGATCACTGGCGCATACATCCTCTGAAAGAACAAGGGTTTTGGTAATGACTTTGGGAATATGGGTTTGCAAAAAGGGGGCTGATGGAAATTCAGGTTTTGTGGAACGGCAAAATGTAGGAACAGCTAACGTTTCAGGACTCACCCGGGGCTAGGAGCTCTACTCACTGCCACGTCATATGTGACAGTGCCATTCTGAGGAAGAGACTATTAGGCCTGTTTCAAAGAAAAGTGAGACAAGCGCAGAGAGGTTAAGTAACTTGCCGCAGCCCGCATGGCTGGTTAAGTGCTAACCTGGGGTTTGAATGGAGGCCACCTGACTGTGGGGTCCTGGCTTCAGCCACGAGGCACAGCAGCCTTGGGCTCTGGAAAGTGAGAAGGTGTCAGGAAAGGGGGCCAGGGAAAATTATAGCACAGAGCTTTGCTGGGACTAAGCACGCATGGAAGAGGAGGATAGGATCATGGCCGAACAAGGGTGCTCATCTAATGTATATTAATATCCCCGTTCCATAACGCCCAACTTCTTTCCTAATTGGTACTAAATTTCTGCCCTGAAACCAGAAAGCGCCAGGCTCAGAGAGCCCTGGAGATAACTCCTGACTTCTTCCCTTCTCTGGGTGCTTCCCTAAATCAAAGCAATCTTGAACTCTTATCAACTCAGCTGCCTTGACACTCCTTGAGTCTGAACAGCTCTGTCAGCCCTCTGGGCTGTGACCTTCATTTAGCCCCCAGTCATCTCATGCCTGGATTGCTGCCACGCGCCACTTTTTGGTTTCTAAGCCTGCCTCTTTCCAATCCATTATCTATAATCCAGCTTGAAGGTTCTTTTCAAAGTAAGAATTTAATACTGTCACTCCCCTGCTTAAAACCGGTTGACAGCTGCTGAATGCCCTAGGAATGAACCCATTTCCAGGTGCGTAATGATCTGGCTTCTTCCTCTGACCCGGCCTCTCCTGCTGTTTCTTCCTCTGTCACTTTGTCTCAACATTTCATGCCTTTCCTTGAAAAAGACCCGCTCCTGTCATCCTCGGGGCCTTTGCACTTGCTGGACCCTCTGCTTGAAATTTTTCTGATGAAGTCTCACCTGTCGTTAGAGCATCAGCAGCACCGTGTCGTGAAGGAGGCCGACCCCTAGGCCTGTGTTCAGTGGATGATGCCACCACACACCTGCGGAGCAGCCCGTTCAGTCCCCATGCTGGTGTTTGTCATAGAGCGTGAAATGGTCTCTCACTTGGCTCCTTTCCTCATGGGACTTTGAGGTCCTTAAGAAAGGAGCTGTGCCTTTGCTCTCAGGGATCCCCAAGGCCCTGTAGTAAGGAGTATTTCAGTGAGTGTCTGTCCAAGTGCTTTGCTACTGACAAGCCACAGGAAAACCACGTAGACCTTGGGTCTCAGATTACAATGTGGAGAAATACAGTGGAACCCCCTAGCTGACCACCTCCCCACACTGACCACCTCCTTAAGTTGACCTAGTTTTCACAGACATACACCCCATGTACATATCAGTGTAGTAGGTAGGCATAGTTCCTTATGTTGACCACCTCAGTGTGTTGACCAGCTTGTTACTGTCCCTGGGGGGGGGGGGGTCAACTCTTGGAGGTGCTACTGTAGCACATGTGAATTTTCACAGAGGAGTTCCCACAGTGGTACTCACTGGGCTAATGGGACAGTTTTGTTTCTAGAGATTGACAAGAAGGTCTTTGGGGATAGCACGCCTCTTCAGTCCCTCTCAGGCTCCCCCATGTGCTGCAGTCTCCCCCACCTGGCCACTGCTTGTCCTGTAATCCATCAGAGTTTGTGGATTCACCGGCTGGTTGTGTGGCGACGGGAAGTTAATGAGGCAGAAATACTGTATTATCAATGTCTAAACTGTTAGTGCCAGATTCTTACAATGGAAGAACTGTCTTCGTTTGGGAAAACATCTTTATATGAGTGTGGGATGGAAATTGAGAACCCAGGGGCTCAGGGACCATCTGGTGGGAGGTTCTGGGGAAAAGGACAGAATTGCTTTATAGGGAAAGAAAGGGTTTAGGGTTTGTCGGTAATGACAGGGATGAAGAATAGGATTAAAGACGAGACAGAAGAAAAGAGAGAACACACAGGTATCAGAGAAAACACAGTTGGCCAGGCGGCCAGTATCAGGCCCACAGGTCAGACATGGATCACCACCTGTTTTTGAAAATTAGATTTTGCTAGAATATGGCCACACTCATTTGTTTAAACATCATCTTACAGCTGCTTTCAAAATACAAGAGCAGAGTTTGGTAGGTTTACCAGAAACCACATGGGCCTCAGAGTCTAAAATGGTTACCATCTGCCTGTGTACAGAGGAATTTTGCTGACCCCTGACCAGGAAATGGCCAGTGGGCTGTACTCTTCCCTAGTTAGACTGGCTCAACTAACTGCTCAGATCCAAAAGGCCTACTGCACACATGAACAGGCTGTGTAGCTGGCATAGCCTCCCCCGGCCTTTGGGGAGATCTCATTTGTCTGTGGAACAATTTTTGTTTGCTTTTGAGAGAGCATTTTCTGTGGTGCATTTGGAGAAGAGCTGAGTTTCACATCCAGGATGAAGCAGCATAGCAGAAGTCCAGGTGCACAGACATAAAATGTTATGCAGCCACAAGAGCCACCCAGCAATCCCTGGCAGGCATCGATTAGGCTTGAGAATATGGGGAGGGGTGCTGAACCCGAGTTTACTGCCTTTTCTAAAGGATACATACGCACAATGCCAGGCCCACAGGGCATTTGGGACACAGGAATTACTGTTGTAACCCCTTCCCCCTCTCCATGTGATAGGAGAGAAAACAGGTGCAGAGACAAGAAGCACTGTGCCAAGAACTTGAAGGTGCTCACTCACAAGGAGATCTATGAGAAATATATTTATTCAGAGAAACCAAAATCAAATAAAAAAAGAGAGAATGGAAGATGCTTGCCATGGGACTTAAGGGGCTTCTGTGAGTGAACCTTAAGTTTACTCTAAGTGTCTTTATGCCAGGTATAATGAAAAATAAGGTATACTGCCGAGGTCTCTCTGCTGGGGACAAGAAAGCAAAGGGAATCTGTAGCAGAAAGGGACATTTCCTCTACTCTAAGTTCTAAAAGGATTTTCTCACCTTGGGCCTTGAGAATATTTGAAGTGGAAAAATAAAACACAAAGTGATTCACAGGCTGCCTACATTGTAAAGCCTGTTGGCAGGGGGGTCAAAAGAGTTCACTCCTAGGCCCTGCCCTCCCCTGTGGACAGTCACCAGGGCTGAGGCCCAGGTACCCCCTGAAAACAGCGCAGGTGACTGAGGCACAGCTGGGCTGAGCACCACCAGGGTGGTGGATTCATTGTTTTAGGGCATTGTAGAGGGAGATCTCAAATGATATGTAATAAAACATTCATTTAAAGCAGATCCCAACATACAGCCCCTCGACTGAATCCAAACTTCACAGACAAATCCCTTTATTGAAAGGATTTGTTGGGCAGCGCCTGTGGCTCAAAGGAATAGGGCGCCGGCCCCATATACCAGAGGTGGCAGGTTCAAACCCAGCCCCAGCCAAAAAAAAAAAATGAAAAAATAAGAACAAAAAAAAAAAGAAGGGATTTGTTCTATAAAATGTGGATTTGGTCAAAAGGCTGCACTCCGAGACCTAGAAGGTCGCATGTGGCCCCAAGGCCCCAGGTTCCCACCGCGGAAGACTTTCAACACCTCAGTGAAGGATTCATGGCCTGAAAGGGTGGGGGGACTTTTTTGAAGGTTATCCTCATAGATGAGGGGAAAGAGGTGAACCTTGTAATGTTAAGCTGAAATGAGCAGTGCCATGGAGAAGTACAGGCTGGATGTGAGTTTTGCAGACGTGGTCTGGGGAGCAGTGGGGTGGGGGCCTCTTTTAAGGCCAAGGCCATAAGCAGCCTTGCTTTAAACAAGACAATCGGATGAAAAGCTTTCCGCCATGCAGGAGATGCAGCCGGTGGAATTCACTCCCCTGAAGAACACTACAGCTGTCTCTACCTGAATTTGAAACCTGTCTGCAGAGAGTACAGCCGAGGCTCCTCTCAATCCCCCGAGGGCAGCAAATGTAGGCACTCCGTGTAATAAACAAGCGTTAGAAAAGAGCTCCATATTTTACTTAAAAGTAAAAGGGCAGTTTGCAAGTTGATTGCAGCGTAATCATTTAATTTACTCGGAGTTCTCTCTCCTAATGCGATATTCTGATTCTGCAGAGATGCTAATCTCAGCAGTGGGAATTATGTCATGCTGGCAGCATTTTCACAGCAGAAAGCCTCTTTCCCTGGGGCGGAGTGGACTGTCACTCCATTTTTTTCTGGCCATCGCAGTCACCCAAAGCCACCGCCACAAGAGCTGCATTCAGAAATAGCAAGCCAGTGCTAGTGACTTCCAGTACTAGGGGGAAGGAGTCAGGAAGGCACCCCTGAGCCTAGGGGTTAGGAAGCAGGAGGATCTTCCACAATCCAGACAGGGTGACAGGGGAGACACCCTGAAATAATGACAACAACTATGAGGACAAAAAAAAAAAAGATCTGACATTCAATGAGCATTGCGATGGCCCGTTCACCCTACAAAGAGCCTCAGGTTATTTTCTCACTTAATTCTCACCGCACATCCCCAAGGTAGGGCCTGTTATTCTCAATTTACTGATCGGCCCGTTGAGATGCAAAGGTTAAATGAACTGCCCAGTGTCAGCCAGTGAGCTGGACTGGTCAGCCTGGCTCAGAACCGGGGGGCTGAGGTGCTTAACGCCACCCCAAAGAAGGCGGAGAGCCCGGCCGACAACACTCTGATGAAACAGGATCCAGCAAGTCTTTCTGGACTGACTCCCGTGCTGTGGTCTCTGCTTTTCCATCACTTATTTATCCTATTTATTTATTTGGTTGGTTTTTTTCTCTGTGGCTTAGAATGAAAAGAAACAGCATCTATGGAAAGAAACAGGCAGTGTGTGCTGGGAAGAATATTCCCCAGGGTGAGAAGCTGATCCCTGCCTCTGTGGCCCTGGCTTCATTTTTATCATCTCCTCTGTGTCTGTGACAGTTGACATGGATCATCGCTGAGCTTGTGTACAAATTTCGACAATCCACACCAGAAATCTGCTCTAGATCAATTTTACAACCCTCAGCCAGCCAAACCTTTCAGTATCTTTAGCTTTTCACCTTTGGGAACACGTGAGTCACATCCCCAAGTCACAATCACACTCCTGTCCAGTTTACCCTCGTCACTTTAAAAAGTCAGTCTGTGTGTCCACAATCAAAATGCTTTTGGTTTTTGGTAGAATTGGTAAATCTCTTCCATCAATTCACATCACATTTGGCTGCTTTGGTCAGTAGATAACATAATGAGTCATAAAAATGATCCAAATGAAAGCAGTATAATGTTTTCAGCATGAAATCCAAGTCCAGGTGCTGAAATAATGTTGATCACGGAAAACCCTGGAGAGGTGACACCATCTCACATGCCAACAGATCTAGAAATCTCTAAAAAGCAACATATAGTAATATGTTTTCCTGCAAATTGACAAATTCAGGCAATCATCCTGGGCTCCAAAATGTTTGTGAGCAATTCTGCACTGCTGAAATAACTCAGGGACAATCGTCTCCATCCAGAGAACGAGGGGACAAAAGGCAGATGGAAAAGATGGCAGGAAGAAATGTCCTGGTGCTGCCACTTTTGTTGTTAATAAGATGTCACACGTATGCACTCTGTTCATTCACCAGCAGCCTTGCCAAGTCAAAGTGGGCGGAAACATTTCTTCATATTTACCAAAAAAACATAAACTAAAAATGTTAGTCTTCCCCTGCCCTTTGGTGACTTCATTTTCTCTTAAAATTTTCCCTAACTCATTATCAGTTTAATTAGATAGCAACTAAGTAACAAAGTAGGGAAGGTGAGAGATTTTCCCTAACCTTGTAGATGTAGTATTGATAGACTAGGGAAATTAAAGAGTTCCTCATTTGGCCTTTAATCCACTTGCTCCATTATCTGAGGGCAGTTCTAACTATGGAAATGTGGCAATAATAACCACAAGAATGGTAGCAAGGACGTTCACTGACCTTGTCCCGTGGCTAGCTGCCATGCTGTATTAATGCATCTGATGCTCATAGCAGCCTTTTATAAGGTACTTTAGTGGACAGTCATATGAAGCCCATTTTACACAGGAGGCCCTGCCGTGAATCTCAGGAGCACAGTAATAATGCCTCATATTTTCACACAACAAAAGGTATCATGCTTTGCTGGATCAGCTGGGAATGTAGTGAAGGTTCAAAACTTCAAATCTTGAAGCTCTGAACAGCAAGGTTTTCCCCATAATGAAATAGCCTCAGGGCTGAAGTGAAAACTCCTTACTTGATCATGTATAACGCAGGCTGGCTTTAGAAAGCATCCTTGTAGGGCCAGCCTCCTAGAGCTTGTCTCTCCTGGCTGTCTCCTCCTTCCTCAATCCTCAGGCCTTGCTCTGCATTCTGATTCCTTCTCCATCCCTGGTTGGAGAGGTGTGAAAGGTACGGGGCTCACACAGCACCATCCTAAGCCCCAGAGGCGTAGGGGTAGATCTGACAGTGAGGGACTCTCTAAGCCAGCGCGAGCTCCTCGTTCTCCTCAGTTCATTTATTTGAAAGTTCTGGTCAGCACATCTATTTCATGTGATGATTTTTTTTTCTTTTTCTAAAAATACTGAGTTGGCTGCCAACAAGAGTCAAACTTCACACAGCTCAGTGTTGTATGGTAACTCTACATGCAGCCAGCTTCGCCTGCTGCAGCCTTACAAGGTGAGAGATCCCGCTTTCATCCAGAAAGAGAAAAACATTTGGGGTTGTGCTCCCTACTTGGTCAAAAGACAAGTTAATGCAGACTTCTTTTTTCCACCTTGAATTGATTATACTTTCATTTAGAAGGTCCTCGTGTGCGCCTACACCCAGTGGTGAAATGTGTTTGTTGCTTTATGGATTTATGATACATGGCAGACTTGGAGTTTCAGAGTTATAGCCCTCTGAACAACTCAGAATTGCACTGGGGTCTTCATTTGAAAGGAAAGTGTTATTTTCAAGTCAAGACCTCCTCACATATTCATGTTAGAAGAAATTTGTATTAGTGATAGGTGTAGAATAAATGAGATAAGGCTGATGGAAGGTGGTAAATCTCCCCAACCTCAATGAGTTTCATATGCAGTTAACAGCATGTAAATTTCCTAAACCTGATTAACAGCTTCACGCATGTGTGACCCCTATCAGCTACTTGACAAAGCTGTCATATGAGAAAGAAAAAAAATGACAAATAAACAGATCTTGAATTCTTCCCCTGGGGGTTAATCTTTTTGCTATAGATTTTTATTCCCTCTATATATTTTTTTCCTCATTTGAGGAACTTGATATTTAATGCTTTTAAGGGTTCCTATATTATTGAGTTGAAACAGAATAATTCTGCAGCTGGCTAGCTCCCATTACAGGCTGCAGTATATTTTCTATTTGGTGTACTTCATTGACAGCTTATTAAAATGTGCTTTCTTCTGTATATTCATTTTGGAGTCCTCCAATCCTGAAAATCAATTCCTAATCACGTGTTTACAATAGAATTTTAAGATGCTGAGTATTTTTTTATTAGCCCCACTGACAGCATATCAAATGTTACAGGGCTTCTTCCCTCCCCCACCCTTGCACTTCTTAAACTTTAGCACCAGGCAGGCCATGGGGCTTTCTGAAATAAGAGCACGTTGTTGGAGAGTCCCTGTAATTCCAAACCCCAGGTCTCTGGCACTTAAGACACAGCTGAGTGGCTTTTGTGACTGAATGAGGAATTTGAAAGAGGAATCAGGTTCTGGGCCCACCCAGTAAAAATGTATGGAGAAGTCTCTAGCATTCTGCAGCCCTCTAAAATACCTTCATTTTATTCCTAAAAAAAAAAAAAAAGAAAAGGTGGTGATAATGCTTCAGACACATTCATAAGACTTCTTATCTTGGGCCCTCAAACTTTCTGGTACAACCTTTGAAGGAAGGAAGTGGTATAATGTAGTCTTGGGCTCTCCAGGGGTGATTAGAGTTAAGGTGGTTACGTTCCAATGTTAATGGCATCTTTGGATACTTGTCAGCTAACATTAAATGAACGCATGGTCTCCAATCTGCTTCTGGGAGTCCTCACTGTACCTACTAAAATTACATCCGAGTGCAGGGCAAGAAAAGGAGCCCCAGGAGGTCAGCTCCCTGGAGTGCAGAGAGCTGAGGCAGAGCCTAAGAATTAGGTGCCTCGTGTCTGCCCAGCACCTTATCGGTGCCAAAGCTTTCTCATAGGTGTCTCCTTGGAGCTTCACCACCTGCCACCAGGTGACTGATAATCTCAGTGGAGGGAGACTGTTCAGGTTGGATACATCGTAACAAGGGAACCACAGACACGAGGTGGCCCAGGATGCCACCTTCTTGGGTCTTTTGAGCTCTCAGAACCCTTCAGCTTCTGTGTTTTCAATTAAACTTTCTACATTGCCTCTTACAAATGGAATTCTTTTTCACTCTCTATCAGAATATAAGGTCCATGAGAACAGAAGCACGCATGCTCCGTCGGCTCATCACAACCTTCCCGGGAACGAACTTGTTACTTGGAGCCTGGCAGATGACTAACTCTAGCCTTAAAAACAGCAAGTCCTGTATGGCACTGTCAAAAAAATGCTATCAGGATCCTTGTGTCTGTAGAACCGAATATTTCATTATCATGCGGACTAAGCTGTTCCTATTCCAAAACAGGAGACAGAAGGAAGGGAGGGAAAGAAACTCTTTTAGGGAACACCTAGCATATGACAGCCACTCAACTAGATCTCTTCTGGGTGTGTGTTCCACCAGTCCTCCTCCCAAACTTATGAAGTGGGGAGCATAATCTCCGTTTTGGAGATGAGTAAGTCAGGTCTTGGAGATGGTAAGTAGCTTATCGGCAGTCACAGGACTAATAGGGGCTGCCCGTATACTCACGTAGCTGACTGTGAAACTTCCTTCTTTATCTGGATGCCTTCCCATAAATGTGTGACTTAGAAAGAAGAGGCTCTCCAGAACAGGATTATGACTATAAATAGGAGACGCCTTCTACTTTTAAGGCCCCAGAGCTTCTGAAGAGCAGAGAGGACCCACGTTTTTAATCCAGTTGCATTAATAGGCTGTGATTTGAAGACAAGATATTCCTTCCTTCTTAGAGACTTAGTTTATGCCAAATTGCTGGGTTCCTGGGCTTCAGTGGATAATTGCCCCAAATTTCTTTCACACCCTAACTTTAGGCCTCTGCCCTGAACATTCTTTGGTCCTGGCCTCCTCTGTCCTCTTACCCAGGTTCATTTTCTTATCTCCCAAAAATAGCTTCAAGTCAAGAATTTCCCCCCATCTTGCAGAAGAGAATTGTACGAAAAAAGCATTCCTATTCTTAAAATCTACCTTACAAATTATTAGATAAATGGATACATTTGCTTTTTCATACTAGGACCTTACATTCTATAGAACATCTACAACCTGTTTTGAACCTTAAAACAAATTTGCCTACTTAAATTTAACTAATGTTCCCTTCACATCATAGCACCTGAATGTCTATCATTCTTTCTGCAACATAAACTGCACAGTCATTGTTCCTTGAGCTGCATTCCTTTCGGATTACATAAACTAAGGTACTTTGGGAATAACAATATCTCTGACAAAAGATCCAGTGTCCTTAGAGATAGCAGAAGTCTTCCAATGGACCGTCGTCCAGTGAGAATGTTGGTGGCCCCAGTGTACTCTACTTGGAGATACTAATTAAAGACATTTGTTTTAGGGACCTGGACACACTGGACAGGATGTCATGTCATGCAGTAGTTCTTTGCCTAAATGAACTCAGCGCAAGGTATGACTGAAGACAAAAGGAAAAAAAACTTAAGCTTTTTCAAAGCTATTAAACAATAGCCTATTAGTTGTCTTTGCCCCGAAGGAGTTTTACCTGATGTTTTATTACTGACAAAACTGTACCTTCTATTATTCTATGTTCTCCCATTTCAGAAGTTAGATAATAAAAGAATAATAGAATACGATCTTGCCAAGCAAGACACTCCATCTGCTTTTGTTTGTTAGATTTTTCTCCACATCCATCGCCCACTTCTCCCAAATGCTGCCTCTAACGCAATAATTTTCCTTTAACACAGACCTGTGATTTTAATCAGCCCATCTGTGTCGCTCCATCTGGGGGAAAGGATTGAGGAATTCATGTTTGTACCGTTCACATTTGGAAGGAAGGGCGTTTGCAAGCGCAGAGTTAGTTATCTCCTGAAACCCAGAGTTAGCATTTGTGAAGACCACCCAATAATGTGCCATCTTTGGCGACCTTTTCTTTTTGTCAGTAGGGGTCACACTAAGACTTAGGGAATGAATTGTGTGCTGTCTAGGCCAAAAGGTAATCCTCACCCCCACTGTCTGGATTGGAGACCACTCAGGTCTCTACTCAATAGTGACTGATTCTCTAGCTGTAGAAAGACGTATACCAACATCCTGACGCATATTTCCTCATTATAGTAACAAGATGCTACCACATTGCAGTCAAAAGCGGATCCACTGGGTAGAGAATGTCACTGGATGCTATAAGGCATTTTGTAGCCACTGAACCAATAGCTCATAAAATGAATGAGATTTGGACAAGCATAAACATAAAACCCGTTGATAGCTCTAGAAGATCTTAGGGATTGGAAGATAAATTAATGGGAGTGGGAAAGATGCAATAGGAGAGAGAAGTGGCTAGTGTGTTTTCAGCACTTCCAGCATAAGCAATGCCTTAGAATTACTGACTTATGATGACTGCAGAAAGCCTAGCTGCAAATAAGGAGAACTGCAGAGGCAAAACATTATAGCTAAGATTTCAAAGAGATGGCTCCCAATCTCCCCCTTAACTCTCATTCCCCAAACACGAAGGAGCCCTGGAGTGCACAGTGCACATTTTAATGCCTCATTAGATAAAGCGTGATGTCACAGAGTGACAGTTGCCAAGGGAGCTCTCATTTGGAGTTGCCAGCATTATGTACCTCAAGATGCTTCAAACTCCTCTCACCGAATTCCTTTAATAAAAAACACAGCTGTGAACATTCATTCAAATACGTACTGATCCTGTTTTATTCCTCTGAGTAATCACTTCCAGATTCAGCCTGACATTTAGAACTCTGTTTCTAAATGGGAGACTTTGGAATTAACAAAGACACTTCTCCTCATTAGAAGCAAAGCCAAGATCATGGTGAGTTAGAACACACTAAACTGAGGCTAAAGGAAACACTCGTTCAAAAGAACACACATGTATTTGTAAATTATAATTTGGACCTGATCTTCTTCTGTCTGAGCACGGAGATGACCTGAAGGGTTTGGGACTCACCTACCATCTCCAGCTCAGAACCTATACTTCCAAGTTGTCTCTAGAGGTCAGGACCATTCGAAGAATGTTAGCCTCAGAAAATTCCTGAAGCTCTCAAAAACCAGAGAGAAAGAACATTTCATACCAGTACCAGCCATTGTGTTAAGAAATGACTTGAAATTTGACAAAATTAAGGTACTTGAAAATAGGAAATATGAAATCGTATTGTATCTGCAGAAGATGGGAAAGCTGTAGGTTTCTGAAGTATGAATAAGTGAAGACTTTAGCGAATCACCACCAACTTCTTGGAGGGAAGAATATCCACATTTGACTTTCAGTTCCTGTTTTGAGCTCTTAGCATGAAAATTTTCCCTAGCATAAATGAAATTCTACTCAGGAATAATGATGTCCTACAAATGTGGAATAAAGAAAGTGGGAAAGAATTGGGCAAAGATGTCCAGTAACAGCCAAGCCTCTGGTGGAGGCCAAATTGCAAGAGTCTAGCAACTTGGTTCACCTCTCTCCAGCTACAAGTCTGCACTTAATCTGCATCTCAGTTCCTTTAAGCAGAAAATGATATTAATAATACATACTTCTTACGGGTGTCCTGAGGAATAAAGGCGAGCACAGTGCCCAGCACATAGCAGGTGTTTCTGTTTGTTCTCTCTGCTCCTGCATACCCATCTATCTTCATCCTAGCCCTCTCCTTCCACTTTATTGTCAAATGCCAGAATGCTCTAGGCTATATTCTCATCACTAAAAGCAAACTAGGGAAGGGATTGTTTCTGAATTCCTTTCAGAGATAAATCTGATCCCAAGCTTCCACCTACTGGCATGAGGAAGGGGGTGCATTCTTTCTTCTGAGATGCCTATAGGAAGGGTGGGGGAGCTGGCAGGGCGGAATGGCTGATAAGCCCCTCGTCTGACCTTGTGAGTGATCAGCTGACCCAGCCAGAGGGGCCTCATGTTGTCTGCAGTAGACAAGCATGACTCCATTTACAACTTCTTGCACACAGGCACACAAAGTATAAGTTTCCATATGGACAAGTAGATAATCTGGACCAGCTCGCAAAAGTGAAGGTGGAGGAGTTAAGTCATTGTGAACAATCTGCTTCTAAAGGCTATTTGCTGTTAAAATTCTTTTAGAATCCTTACCATGCTTACTGAAGCAGCACTCTTCACCAAATCACTAAGCATTCTGTCTGCCTGTGTTTGCTAGTCTGTCTTTTAGAAATTATTTAAATTCTTTTTTGTAGATAATGAAAACACATACAGTAGAACCTCTGTAAGGTGACCACCTAAGGGACTGTGAGTAACAAAGTGATCAACACAAGGAGGTGGTCAACATAAGAGACTAGGCCTACTGTACTGAAGTGTACATATGGTGCACGTCCAGTCTGTGAAAATTAGGTCAACGAAAGGAGCTGGTCTGTTAGAGATGTGGTCAACTGGGGGCGGGGAGGGGGGGGGGTTCTACTGTAGTATGAAGTTCATAAAGTTCTCTTTCACCTATAAACCTAGTATTCCAATCTATCCCTAGAGGCAACAATTATCACCAAGGCTTCAGGGTGCTTTGCCAAGATAATTAACTATAAACACACCCAAGTATAAACACATACCCAAATATTAGCACCAGATTCACACTGTTCTGCACCTGAACTTTGTATTTGGCTCTTAACATTATGTCTTGGGGCTCATTCTATATTAGTACATGTAGAGATGCCTCATTCTTTATAAAGGCTGCATAGTATTCCGTCATATGGACATACTGTGTTTTTCTTGAAATTAGTACTTTCTGGGCATTGAGGTTATTTTTTGTTATCTTTATTATTACAGACATTGGCTTTTGGATTATGTATGAGGCCAACTTATTGCACACTTGTGTGAGTATACGTGTAAGACAAAGTTATGGATGTTAAACTAATAGTTTGAAGAATATAGGCATTTAAAAAATATATGAGGCAAGCATAGCCAAATTGTTCTTATAGAGTTTTATCAATTGTAGCATCAAAAATGCTAGGAATTTCCTATTTCATAGGAATTTCCTTTGTTAGTGGTTCTCAATCTGTGGGTCACGACCCCTTTTTTAACAATGAAAATACATTGCGGCCTTAGGAAGGTTGAGAACCTCTGCTCTATGTCCTTGTCAACATTCCTTATAGGCTATAGTCCTGATCTTTGCTATCTGTGGAAATAATACCTCATTCTACCATTTGCTTATATTTCTTTAGCTTGATATCTTTGTGTTTTTATTCCCTTCTATGTGAGCTTTCTATTCATATCTATTGCTCTTTCTATTGGGTTGTTGTTATTTATATTTATTTATAAATCTATTCATATTAAGGGTAACTCTTTGTCACGTGGTTTGCAAATATTTTTATACTCTGTCAATTACGTTTTGATTCTGTGGGGTTTTGTCACATAGAAAATGTCTATTTTTACGTGATTACATTTTTCATTGCTTCCATATTTTGAGCTTTGAGTTACATTAGACCTTTTCAACTCTGAGATAATTGGTTTTTCTATTCTTTTAGTGTTTTTTTAACCTACAAAAATTTGACCCTTCTACCATTTATATTTGTTTAAGGAGTGAGGTAGACATGTAATACTTTGCATGATAATTATCTAGTTGTTATTTAATGAATATTATATCTTTCCCCACTGACTTAAACTACTCTGTTAATTATATATTAAATCCTTGTATGTATTTGGGCTTATTTCTAAATTTCTAGTCTGTTCCAAATTGCCTGCCTAGTCAACCAGTGGAATGACCAGTTTTATTTGTTTGTTTTTTTCATCCATTCTAAGTGGAAAGGAATGACCAGTTTTTAATTGTTATAGCTTTGTAATATATTTTAAGTAAGAGTTAGCGCAAACCTATTTCCCAATACTGTGCTTTCCTAGAATTTTCCTGGAATTCTTTATTTTAATTTCACCATATAAGCTTGTCTTCATATTTAAATTGTTACATAAATCTACAAATTCACATAAAATTCTTGAGTCTTTATGATGCTGCGTCTTCCTATCCATGAACAAAGTATACTTCTGGTTTTGTTTGCTTTTGAATTCTTTATTAATGCTTTAAAAGTTTCTTTATATATATTATGTACATGTCTCAATTTTATTCTGAGGTGTATTTTCAAGTTCAGAGTATGACTGAACAGTTTTCTCTCTTCTGTCATACCTTTATACTTAATATGAAGGCTATTTATTTTGCATATTAATTTTATACTACATGGCATACTGAATTATCAGACTATTTTTAGTAGTTTTTCAGCTTATTCTCTTGTGCTTTACAAGTAAAAAACACACCAATTGCAACTATTTCTTTTTCTTAAATTCATTTTTTAATTGACAAATAAATACTGTGTATATTTATGGTGTAAAACAAATATTTCTTTGTAATTTGGTTAGTAGTTTATGTTAATCAGGATAAGTTAGGTTATGTGGCAATACCAAACATCCCCAAGTTCTTAGAAATTTAACACAACCAAAGCTTATTTCTTACCATTCAAATTCTCAAAGGCCATGCAACAAAAGAGATGGACAAAGGATAGCTAACCAACAATTAAATCCCACAGTGGCATGCATCACTTCTGCCTATATGTCATTGATCAGAGCAAGGGACAGAGGTACCCCCAAGACCAAGGAGCTGTACCTCTGGAAGTAAAGATAATTCAGAGGTGATGCAGTGTAGCCTTTCCCTTAATTCCTTTGACCAAGGTAGAAAATAATTTCTCCAGTTGCTCCAGAAGAATTGACTCTTTATGTGTTATCCTGCAAATTAAAAACTTACATATCAATGATTCAAAAAATTATCTCAAATCTTGCAGAAAAGGAATCCTTGTTAAAGTCTAGTTCTCACACATACCTGAGGAACACATCCCAGCCCACTTTTCTTTCTCTGTAGAAAGTCCTTTCACCAGTTTATCAATGGTTTTTCTAGGAGGCCATTTCACATTCTAATTATATCCCCTTTATATGGTGGGTATCTCCTTGAATTTGTCTTTCTTATTTTATTCTGTTAACTCTACATCTCTTCAGTGGGAGTAGGGGGTTTCTGTCTTTAAGCACTGTGTGTTATATAAAATCTTTGTGTTTAAAAGAAATGTGTAGAAAGGGGATGAATGTATGCAAATCCACGTATATAAATACATGTATCTTCACTTTATCAGCTCTCATGCAAAACCATGATGTCAAAAATAGGCATATTTAAACTCTCTCTAAATAGCAAAACCAAAAATGTTGGCATACGATGGGAATGATGCTGCATGCTTACAAAAAAGATTTTTAGGCATTTCAAATTCTCTCCAATAACAAGGTAGTCAATTGTTAAAAAGATGCTGTTAGTGTGATCTTCAAATGCCTCCCCCTTAGTGCTTGGCATGGCAACTGTGCTAATGTAATTTCTGATAATTCGTGTTTTCTTAACAATGCCTATTATCTACTTAGAAAAATCTTTCCTTCTTCCCTTGAACCTATTTGAGTCTATCTAAACAGAAATACATGTGACATACAGTGTGTAGAAAGGATTATTGGGCAGAAATCTTTTTTACGTAAGAAATATATCGAAGAACCCAAACAAGTGAATTTTTATTACTTCCAAAGTACCATTCTAATGGCAAATTAGTCAGTGTTTTTATTTGAATTATTCCCTTCTGATCAATAATACATGCACAAGAAAATATCTGTTTTAAAGAATTCTCTGCATGATCAAAACAATATACAATTGGACTTCACTTGACTTTGTACGAGAGCTAATATTCGGCTTTTCAACCTGAAATAAATACCTTCCTCTCTATTCTCTTCTGATTGTGCCATAATTAACACCAGAGAAGCACAAGTTTAACTGCGTATGACAGATATTTGTTTAAAATACCTTATGCATATATTAACATTTTTCTTTCTGCTTGTTAAAGTAGCCTTGAATTCAGCAATAAAATCAGATTCACATTTCTGTTATGTTAATAGCCCCGTACTAAAGCAGAATATATCATTTCAGAGGAAGTCAGTGAGCTACATCACAATAATTGTGTTTATCGCATTGGGCAATTTATATGGGGAAAATACTGTGGAAAATCTTCAATCTCCCCAAGCATCCTCAAGCACACACATTGAAGTCACATCCAAGTCAACTATCCCATGAGTGCCCAGTAGTCAGTTTCTATTTTCTGAGAAAATGGACATTCACGTTGCTTAAGAAACTTTACCATAACATCATGGGGTCAATAATACAAGCATTTCTACTATCAGTAAAACCTTCCATGTAAAGATAATTTGTAAGAGACATTATAAAAGGGAGGGGCTCACAAAATTCTGGAAATCTGGAATTATGAGATATTTGCAAGTATGCAAATGAGATTACTAGAACAAACAGAAACAAATATTATTTTCACATTGGGATATATGTCTTATATCTTCCTGGGGATTCTATGTAAGGTGTCCCATGATTCACCCCTAACGTTCCCATGCTTAAGGGAAAATGGAAAATTGTAGCTATGTCCCTTTATGTCCAAAATATTCATTACAAAATTTTACAAATCATGGTGAACACATAGAGCATATTTTCTAAATGTTTTGTGAATGTTTGTAATGAATACTTTGTAAATAAAGGTACATTTAATTACAAGTTCCCATTTTCCTTGTGTGTGTAGACTTTAGGGTTGACCTTTGGGATACCCTGTGGGTAGTACACGTAAATAAAATCAGTTAAGCCAAAAGAATTTCAAGGTGAAAAGTGTTTTAGATATTTGAATATCATGATAATTATATAAACAAGGGAACCTGGGTTCCCTGTAATAATACAAGGATTTGCTTTATGTTCTCACAATAGACTTCAGTGTCCGAGACTCCAGGGACAGAGACATTTAACTAAAGATAATATATCTGTCCATTAATGGGAGTGGGATTAGAACCCCATTCTGGCTAGTTCCTAGATCTCTGGCCTGTGCAATTTCCCCTGCATTGCCCTGTCTGTCCTCCTGAGCACTACAGAAGAATAGATCGGCAGCCAGCATCTGAGTATGTGTTCTGCTCAGAGGCAGGGGAACACCTGATGCTCCCCAAACTCTGATACATCATGTCAGTGTTTCAAAGTGGGGAGTGTCCAGCAAATATGATAGTGGTGAAACCATACCCTTCCGCAGTGGGCACAGGTTCCCAGCAGTCATCCCAATAATTCTGAGCTCACCTTTTAATGTAACACTGAGTCTCAAATGATTTGAACTTGTACGCTCTCTGCTCTGCTGAAATTAACATAAATGGAACATTATTGGCCCTTTTTCATTCTTCTCATCAAAAGCTCCCTTGTTGCAGCTGCACTGAATTCCACATCTGAATAGGGGTTAAGTAGAATTTCTGAGGTTCTTAAAAATAAGCATCATATTTACAAGGTTCAGTAATAGTTTAAAATTGTACTTCTCTCACGGTATAGAAAAGAAGAGAAAAATCATAAGGTTATTATGGATGGTTTCCCCTTTCGTTCGGTTGATGAATAGTTCATCAAAAAAGAATCTGGAGAAATAACTCCATTTAATTAGGGGTGCTGACAGGGACAGACTGTAGTATCATTAAATATTGTAGGCAATATAGCCAGTGTCTTTGGGCACAAAAACTGAACAGAACTGACCGCGCTTTCTTCTGTTCACATAAGTTAATGCCCCTTGATGAATATCACCGACACTCTTAATTACTGAAGGGGCCAGGTTTATACAAATTATGGATCTTCCTGGTCTCAGAATCCAAAGTTCTATTGAATGTGTCTCTACTCTAAGCCCATAGTTAACCTTACCAGCCAACATTTTGTTCACTGAAGAATCCATGCATGAACCCATTCATTCACTCATCTGTCCATCCATTCATTCATTTACGAATGGTGGGAAAATTGTCATATATTGGTGCAGCGAGAGCTTAGAACTCTGAAGTAGTCTGTGCAGTGTCTACTGGAAGGTCATGACCACCATGAATAAATGAGTTCCAGATTCTTTGTCTGAAACATTATGGCAGCATCCATTCTTAGCATGAAACACAACATCACAGAAGTGAGTGCTCACTGAAGGAGCTGCTCTTGGAAGTGTATGAGGACGCAGATAATTAACCACAGCACAAACATCTGACCTCTGACTCAGGACAACTCAAGAGTTACTGGCAAAGGACCAAATTCTCCTTTGTTTTACGACCAAATGTTTTCTTCAAACACAGAACTCCCTTTGAGACCATGAAGAGTCAGTTCCTATGTGGATTGAAATGAAATGTCACTTTCCTGTCACCTTTTCCACCTCACCATGACTAGCAAAGTGGAAATCCCGTTATAAAAGTCAACAAAAACCGAGCTGGAGTACAGGATGGTCAGAGGAGTCCTGCCCTGTCCAGGTTTCCTGTTTAATCAGCATCAGAGTTTGGACTGTCACATTCATTTCATTAATACTATTTCTGTGACTCGATTTTATTCTTGATTTTGCTCTTTCTTAAAAAAAAAAAAAAAAAAGAACCCCAGGGCGGCACCTGTGGCTCAAGGAGTAGGGCGCCGGTCCCATATCCTGGAGGTGGCGGGTTCAAACCCAGCCCTGGCCAAAAACCACAAAAAAAAAAAAAAAAAAAAAAAGAACCCCAAAGAGAGCTTTTAACATAAAACTCTAGCTACCAATTGATGATCATAATAAAGTGAACTAAAATATATCCTAGAAAAATGTGAAATTGTTCTACATTGTGGGATTGGCACTGACGTGGTAAAATTCTTTATAAATACTCAAGTGCCCTGAGTATTTTTAATAGCAAATATTATCATCAGCCTCTGGCTTATGGTGCTATTAATTATGACAAAAGAGATTATTTTCCAATATGGATTATACTACAAACTGCAGGGTAGCTCTTGAGATTTCCCTCTTAGAATATTGAAATAGTAGGTGCAACTTACAGGACTTGTGCCTCTTTGAAAATATTTCTATCTTTTAAAATATTAAATATAAAAACAGGAAATTGCATAAATGTTGAAGAGATAGCTATTCTCACTGAGCACTGGTGCAAATATTAAATTCACTTTTTTTAAAACCATTTTAACTTGGACTTTGTTCTAACTATATAAGAAGCTTTGGAATAAATGAATTTTAATTGCCCTGATATATATCTTTAAAATCTTTCAAAAACATTATTGAAATGATGAAAGAGTGCTGGGAAATCCCTGATCAATATCTAATAATGTTTTTATGTTTCGTTCAGTTTCTTGTTGGAGCAGATAATTACTACATATTAAAATAAATCTATTTTATTGGGGCAATTAATTTTTCAGGAATGTGAGGCCCTTCCTGCCACTTCTACCAAGCAAGTAAGATTCACTAAGGGCGATCAGTGGAAATGGAATCCACGTGGCCATGCTTCTCCCTCTTGCTGTTCTTAGAATCTGTGTCCCAGTTTCCATGGAAGCCATTTTTGGGAACTAGGCTCCAATTCTCTGTCATTGTACATCTGCCTGCTATTATGCCTTTCTCCAATATTGTCTGTTGACAAAAGCTGGCTCCTGGTTCAAGTCCCATTTAGAATGTTGTCTCCTCCAAAAAGCTTTTTCCCAGTCCCTGAATTCATTACCTCTGCCTTTGCACCATCAGCATGCTCCTTCCAGTCTGCTTAACACTAATTTCTTTACACCTTTAATTATATATGAATCTTTCTCACCGATGAGATATTAAGCACGCTGACGATGAACACCTGGTCCTGTCTTTGCTTCTCTGTGCCCCTAACAATGTTTTAACACTGTTAGATGCTCTGTAAAGGCTTGGGATCTGGCGGCTTTGCAGTTCTTGGAAGGCATCGTTCTCTTTCTCATCTGTTGAACTTGGTCCACACTGCTGTCCCCTGTGCCTGGGAAGCCTTCTCCCAAGTGGTCCTTGTTCTCCACCTACGTCTCCCACCCAAACATCAAGACTCTCCTAGCTGATATGCCCCTACAAGAAGCCCTCTACAATCCCCTCCACCCCCACTCCCACCCCTACTGGGTGAGATCTGGGAAACCTTCTCCACTTCCTTTGAAATCTCTACCTTCTTTGATAATGGCGTGAGGCTATAGTGGCTGGTTACACAATGGTCCTACCCTTAGTTCTGTGAGGTCTTTGAGGACAGGAATCCTTTCTTGTATCTCTGACTTGCTAAGACCAGCATGGCAGGCACTCAATAAATACAAGTCCCCATGCATAGGAAAACAGGTATCTTGGAACATGTTCTCCATGAGTGAGAGAGAAGACTTTGTGTGTGAAGTGACAACATATAGAGAATATTTTGTAAAATCTTATCATGAATATATGTATATGTATATATATTTTTTTTTTCTTTTTTTTTTTTTTTTTGAGGCAATCTCACTCTGGTGCCCTCAGTAGAGTACCATGGTATCATAGCTCACAGCAACCTCTCAAGCTCTTGGGTTCAAGCAACCATCTTGCCTCAGTTTTTCTGTTTTTAGTAGCGGTGGGGTCTCACTCTTGCTCAGGCTACTCTAGAACTCCTGAGCTCAAGCGATCCTCCGGTCTCAGCCTCCCAGAGTGCTAGGACTATAGGTGTGAGCCACCCATACCCAGCTGTAATGAATATTTTTTGAAGGTAAATTTTCTTAGCTACAATTTCCTTATACATGATGACTTTATGTGCATTCTGTATTTGCTAGATGGGTGGATGACAAAATGAAATTAAGTGAATAAATTAGTGCATCGTGCTATCATACTTGTACTGGAAATGGAAGGAAGGAAGAAAGGAAAAAAAGTATTTATATGTTCTCATGTACTTCAGAACCCTAGGCCTTATCTTCCTTCTACTTCTGCTGTTCCTCACATAGGGGCATGTCCCAGTGACGGCCATGGGTGGACCCTCCCTCAGCCATCTTAGTTTCCCTCCTGACTACCTGCCACCTGCCAGGCAATCTGACCTGCTGGGCTTTGAGTAGCAAAGAAATTCCAATAGGTTCTAAATCAATTACATGAATACGGTATATCCTCCATAAGGGAGAAGCAGCATTTATACATTTCTGAACAGAATAGAAGCTATGAGGTTGAGAACCCTATCTTCCTGGCCACTCTGGATAACTATAAAATTTCACGTACTTCCCACAGTCTGAGCTCATCGGCAACAATAACAATATTTGTATTTGGAAGGCAACATATGATAGTGGAAATAATAATAGACTTCATATACAGGCAGACCAAGGTTTTGATTCCATAAGTCCACTTCTAAGGTGACTTGAGGCAAGTTACTTAGTCCAAGTTTCTTTACTTTTAA
Organism: Nycticebus coucang; assembly: GCF_027406575.1. Classification (NCBI taxonomy): domain Eukaryota; kingdom Metazoa; phylum Chordata; class Mammalia; order Primates; family Lorisidae; genus Nycticebus; species Nycticebus coucang. Next base: position 61,551,976 of record NC_069799.1, on the reverse strand, counting down.
AGTAGAAATAATGTAGTCATGTGGAGCTTGAAGTAAACTTCATACTAGGTGTCTGTACTGGGCACTGCATCTGCAACACACTCAGTATTCTTTTCCTTCTCTCTTAAGTTCTAAAGAGGTTATAGAACAGATTTCTATCGAGTAACACATTCACCACCCCATGAGTCATGAACTACTTTTCAGGTTTTCAAGTTTTTTTATTACTTGTTTATTTATTGATGTATGTTTTAAGATCTTTTCTTTTTTTTTTTTTTTTTTTAGACAATCTCACTATGTCACCTTTGGTAGAGTGCTGTGGCATCACAGTTCACAGCAACCTCAAACTCATGGGCTTAAGCGATTCCCTTGCCTCAGCCTCCCGAGTAGCTGGGGCTACAGGTGCCCACCACAACACCCAGCTATTTTTTGTTGCAGTTGTCATTGTGGTTCAGCTGGCCCGGGCTGGGTTCGAACCCGCCAGCCTGGGTATACATGGCCAGCACCCTATCCACTAAGCTATGGACACCACCAGGATCATTTGTTTTCAGAGTTTTTATTCTATTTTCATAATAAAACACAGTGATCCTCTGAAAAAATTCTTTTGCTGTATGGCCATCGATGTGTTAACTCAGTTTTCTCTCTCATATTCCTCATCCCAACTCCATCATCATTTTTAGTTAAAAGTGGATTAGAATAAAAATGCAAGGAGGTAACCCTTGGATTGTGTTAGGTTCCCTTCCTTTTTCTCCCAACATGCCTTCTTGTTTTTCTATCATATTATTTTTCATGCTGTTTATTTTAGTAAGTTTCCCAACTAGATCACACACCCCATGAGAGAAAGGGCCTGCTTCTCTCATGGATTCAGAGTGCCTAGTGAAGACCTGAAGGTAGACGGGCAATGAACGATTCATTCGTTCATTCCTTCAACAGTTGATGGAGACCAACCTGGAAGAAAAGAGAGAACTAGATAGAGACTAAAAAGCAGAGAAGGGCGGTTCCCTTTGCCATGGCAAGGGCATTTATGAGTCCCAAGATTATTTGTTCTTTTTCTTTTTGTTTTAATTTTAGGGTAAAGTGAGGGTAGAAACAACCAGGTCATAACATTTGAATTTGTTAGGTGAAGTTCCTCTTGTAGTTGTGTCTTGCACCCAAAAGGTGTGCCATATACCCCTGCATTGTACCCATTCAGTGATAGCACCCCAAACCCCCTCTTACCCCTTCCCTCATTCCCCCTTCCCCCCAACTTGAATTGAAATAAGTTTTCTCCTATGCACTCATGAATTAGTTCATCTACTGGCTTCACATTAGTATTGAGTACATTGGATATTTGCTTTTCCAATCTCGTGATATTTTACTGAGAAGAATGTATTTCGACTCCAGGCTAATACGAAAGATATAAAGTCACCATCTTTTTGCTAACTCAATAGCATTCCATGGTGTATGTATACCACAATTTGTTGATCCTTTCCTGAGTCGATGGGCGCTTAGGTTGTTTCCACATCTCAGGCAATTGTAAATTGAGCTGTGATAAACAATCTAATGCAAATGTCTTCCTGATAAAAGGATCTTTTTCCTTCTGGGAGACACCTAGTAGTGGGGGTCAAATGCGGAGAGAGGGGAACACTTCTACACTGTTGGCAGGACTACAAACTAATACAGCCTCTTTGGAAGTATGGCGAATCCTCATAGAATTCAAATTAGATCTCCCATTTGTGTTTCTTTTTTTTTGTCAGAGACATATTCTTCCCCCCTCCACATGATCGTTGTCCCATAGCTTATCACTGTAGTAGTGGGGCAAAGGGGAATTCAGATGGATCCCACCAATCCTCCCACTGTCTGAATCATTTCTCCAGCAGAGTCCCACAGCCAGCCCAGTTAGCCCAACAGACCAGGAGGATTGGTCACTTGCTTTAAATAGTGACCTCCGCAGGCAGACAGAGGATATCTTCCTAGCAAGGAGCAAGAGGAAAAATGAAGCAACCAGAGAGAGAAAATATTTATTGAAATGCAAATGAATCCTTTGTGCTTGTGCTTGAGCTCTTTTGAAATAGGAAATCTGTAAGGAGAGAGCAGCATTTGCCTTTCCCCCTCCTTTCCTTGCTTATCTCTGCAATGTTAGAGGGCATCTAATAATACGAAAATAGGTAAGAGTTTTGGAGAGGAAATACTTAGATTTCAAATGCATACATCCCCTGAAAAAATAGCAAGAGGAATAGTTAAAAGTGTCTGTTGATGTTGATTCAAAATGATCTGTTCTCCCAATGGGTCTGTGGCTAGCAGAGCTCCCAGGGGACCCCTCCCTGATCCTAGGGTAGTGCTGGAAGCCAGTGGCAGAGGATGGTGTTGAGATCTGCAGGGCTGTCCTGCCATTGACCCCTCCTGTCACCCTTCCTAGTTGCTTCTCAGCCAGCCTCTTCCTCAGAAAAAAGATGTTCCCTCATCCGCATCCCTGGTAAACAGCACTTGGGAGATTTGGAACTGGCTCAGCCCTTTGAGTTCTGCAGATAAGAAGATTCTCTTGAAATGTAAAATATGTTTAAATGTTTTAACCATCACGCGGGTACACTACCTGCCTGTGCTGAACAGGCCTGGAAGAGGACACGTGTGCGTTTAAACATCTCTCTGGAGTGAGCCCATTGCAGGGTCAGGTGTCTAACAGCGAGGTAATTCTTGTAAAGGTAAATTTTTGAAGAGTTGGACCCCAGAGTTTTAAATATTTCCCTGGTTTAGAACTGATCCTTTTGTCTAATGTTCTCTTTTGTTAATAATGTATCCATGAAACAACACCTAAGTATTGACTCCTGTGGAGTCCCTCCTTCTAGGAAGGAAAATAACACTGCTTCCTATGCTCCTAACCAACCTTCTCCTGGACTTGAAAGCAAACATCACTATTTTACTTTATCATTTGAATGTAGCCTCTGAAAATGCTAAATTGCCTCAGTCCTAACTGGCAATTTCTTAACCTCCATTTGCAGTTTGAACCTTTGGCACCGTTACAATTTACTGGGTTATGAATCGTAACCCATTAAATTAGTCAGTCAGAAATAATCTTTCTCCCCTGTCTTGCAAAAGGTAATTTCTTGGGTATTGTCTTAGCCTGAAGGTAAAAATGTAAGAGTATGGACATTGTCCCCACCCTGCCCGCCGACCCCAAAGCCTTGCCTTTGTTTTCTACCAAGTAACAAAAAGGGGTTTACCTGTGGCTCAAAACACACAAGAAGCTGAATTGAGGCTCTTTTACAGAATCCTGCCTCTTTTCTACCATCCCGTGATAAATAGAATCTGTGCTGCCTGCCACTGGTGAACAATGGGTGAAATGGATATTAGAAAAATCTCATTTATCTTCTGCTTTATTTCTTGATAGGGGTCCTTGTCACTAGGACTATTGTGTGACCAGCTCTGGAAAGGGCATCTCATTAGTTTTTCTTATCAAGATAGCAAGGTCCTTTTAAACAGCAAAGCACTTACATTTTAGATTCAATTAGGAAACTGCATAGCGTGTGTATGTGTGTGCCTGTATGTGTGTTCATACGTAATTCAGAGCTTGTTTGCAACAGCCTCGTCAACTTGGCCCTTACAGACCTGGTTTTTAGCACACTTGCACCCAATGGGCTCGTGGTGAACCCAGGCCTGGGATTCAGTGGCCTCCTGCATTCAGGCATCTGGTAAACTAATCCACATCTGGTCTCGTGATTTTGTCTGAGGCAGGATCAGCCTGGGAAGCAGGCCGCCATCTGCGTAGAGAGGGACATTCGTGGATCTCTTTTTCCAAGGTGGTTTGTTTCAGAAAACAAACAAAAGCGATTTTTTAACTTCACAAAGCCTCCCGAGGGTTCCCAGGCTCCCCTGTGCTGGTCTGACAGGCATGCTTTGGGGCGGCTCACAGTTGCCATCCAGACAACTTGGAGAATGTCAGCAAATCAGCAGTGAATTAGGAGATGTCAGATGGAATTCAACTTTTTCTCATTGTTTCAAAGATCCCAGTGACAAGAAGATGGTGTAGGACAACTGTACACCAGGGCACCCGTTAGTAAATGTGGCTGATGCGCTCAGAGTGCCATTTTACCAGCAGCTGTGAAAACAAACCCAAAATGAAAATATCCTGCAAGGGTTGTGAATGATCTCCTGGGAATATTGGCCTCTTTTGAAAAGCACAAGGATGCTTTCGGAACAGTAGGACGCCAAGCGGCTGGCTCATTCAGAGATGCGGGATGCTACTGGCCAGTAAGGTTCTATCCTCCCCACCTCGCTGCATTGTGTTGACTCCCTCCTGCTGAATAAATGTTTTGGGGAGAAGAACCATTCCTGTGCCGGATGGGCTGAGTTCATACAGGCAGCCGCTGAAGGAGAACTGTGAATTACCTTCAAGTCCTTGTCCCCACTGTGAGGAAGGAAATACTGACTTAATAGGGGACGATCCGCTTCCAGAGTGTAGGGACAGTGCCTGGTCACATCTATCTCCTATGTGTCTAGCAGGTGCTGGTAAAGAACAATCAATAATTGTTTTGTTTTGTTTTGTTTGGAATGGATGAATGATTGAATGCAAACAATATAATCCTGTCTGAAACTCTCTTCCCTGTATAGAATCAACTCCAGTTGGGAATTCCATGCAAGTGTGACTTAGGGAAACTGGGTCTTTCACCTTGCTGGCCGGAACCGACATCAGGACACTAACTTCCTGGGGGCTAAGTTTACTCTCAAGCAATAAAGACTATGAAATAAGACCCTTCCAGATACACTGATCCTAATCCCTTGGGTTAGGACCTTGCAGAACTTGACCTGTCCTTGCCCTTTGAATATGCAAACCTTCAGATAAGGGCTAATACAGGTGGTTCCTAACAAGTTGTTAGGCATTTGTTGGTCTTTTTCCCCCATGAAACAGTGCATCTTAGGCAACGTAAATGTTCTGAGCATCTATAAAAGGCTGCAAAGAATAAGGGTCTGGAGTGAAGATAGAAAGGAAAGTAGGAAACTGTGAAAACCAAACCAGAATTCACCCATTTCACAACTTCTTCAAGGGCCAATCAGTGAGCATCATGAACAGAAGCTCAGCATATTGCTGGGCCACGTGGAAATCAAGCCCAGGCCCAGGAAAGCCACATCTAATCCATACTAATCCACAGGTCTCCCATTAAACTCTGGGCCATCACTCGTCACGCCACAAAGTTTCTTGCGATCCATCCCTAGGGACGCTACCTGGCTCTTTCACCGTCTAAGCAAGTTTCACACCATTGCTACAACAAATCCAATCGCAGCCACATCCACCTTCATGCATAATTAAGAAACGGATTAGATGTTTTGAAAATGGAAATCACTGCTATGACTTCTGAGGCTAGAAAAATTATCCAAATCCAGCATTACTTCCTGAGTTTTGTTTCATGGAATATTTATGACAAGCTGTGATAAAATGTTGATCCAGTTTGTTCCGACTAGAAACAGGTGTCATGGAGGTGCCACGTCATTATGTGGGACTTGCAGGTACTTCATTTGCCCAAGGCCTCTCTCTCATACTTGGGCTTTGCTTTGCATTAACTTTGTCAGCTTCAGGATTTTGCACTAAGAGGGAAGACACAGAGCCCAGAAAGGTCAGCGGTTCTTCCTGTGCCAAGAACTTCTCCCTGCCCTGTGACCTTTGGCACACTTTGTCAGCCTGGCCATCCCGCTCCCCTGCAGGCCTTCCGGTGGTGGGAGAGAGGCTGAAGAATGCATCACATTTCCTGCCACCTGATACCTCTGTGTCTTTATAAATAGGGTTACCAGGACGGTCTGACTCCCCTCTCCTTCTTGGACTTAATACTAATTTCTGAGGTTGACAACCAGGGTCTACCTGGTTGAGTGGCCCACTTTACATGTCTCTGGCTTCTGTTCCCATTTCTCATTTCATCTCTTCCCTTTGTGTCCAACCCCCCCCCCCCACTCCCCATTCTAAACCCTACACCTCCTTCAGGGCTTTGCTGAAGTGTCACCTGCTACAAGAGAATCTTCTGGTTCCTGAGGTTTCTTCTCCTTTAACCCCACATCCACTGTACCGCACATGTGGGTATGCACAATATCGCAGCCTTTATGCAAAAGCTGTTTTAAATCTTATCTCAACTCTTCTATGTGCTTTTGACAAAGTGAAAACAGCTTGTAAATGTAAAAGTGGATAACATTTAGCCACCACATCCCAAAGCCATCATTCGGCAGCCACAGTGCAGCACTTGCTTGGTGAGGACTTAGATGACCCATCTGTGAATCACAGATCATTTGACTACCTTGTGAGCATTTTTTCTACTTTTTTTTTTTTTTGAGACAGAGTCTTACTCTGTCACTCTGGGTAGAACGCCATGGCATCATAGTTCACAGAAACCTCAAATTCCTGGACTTAGGTGATCCTCTTGCCTGGGACTACAGACACCTGCCACAAGACCCAGTTAGTTTTCTATTTTAGTAGAGACAGGGTCTTGCTCTTTCTCAGGCTGGTCTGAAACTCTTGAGCTCAAACAATCCATCTGCCTCCCAGAGTGCTAGGATTACAGGCGTGAGCCATTGCTCCCAGCCTCTTTCTACATTTCATACAGCGCATTCTTCGACACAGCAGATGAGTGTCCCCTGCAGGTTGGAGATGTAGCCCCCAGTGGCAGGCAAGCATAAGATATTTTATCTCTTGCTTTATTTTAAATTGTCATGGGAATTTTTGTCTTCCATGATAAACCCACTCATTTATAATATTAAAATGTATTAGCTGACTTATCACTAAGTTTAACAGACTAGTCCAGAAAGATTCCTTGGGTTTACGAATACCAGCTTAAAAGAAGCTAGGAGGCCATTTAATTTGGTCCTCTTCACTCTTCTGCACAAGAGGTGAGATGCTTATTACTAATTCATTGTCCCAAGAGAAAATTGATCTGCTGCTTAATTCATTTCCCTAAGTCACAGAATTAGTGACAGTGGATCCACACCTCATGTGAGTGTCTTTGCCCTTCCAGAAGCTTCCAACTGTGCAGCCTCAGGATATGTGTGAATGCGTTGGTTTTATCCGATGTGCGCCACCAGCAGCAATGGAGAGACACACTTGCTTGGCGGTGCCCCTGTCCATGCTGACTTACTCCGTGTGACGCTCGTGGCACTGGCCCCTTATATCTCCACGTCCTGTACCCAATGTAGAAACCTGGAAACCCCCATTCATGTCCCTGGATATTCAGGTACCCCAGCTCCCTAAAGTACTTCATTGCCACTGTCATTATCACCCGTCCGTCTTTCTTGACTAGGGCTGTAAAGCCCCGTACACAGAGACCCAGCTTGTGTCTATGCTGGACTCAGTTCAGAGTCTGGCCTACTGGAAATGCTCCTGTATATGTATCGTATGAATGGACAAATGAACTAGCTCATCAGTTTCTTGAAAGTGGACAGGGAGGTTTGGAGAGAGTATTTTAAAGAGCACCATTTCCTTGTGAGCCACAGCTAAAGAGTGACAGCGCCAACCTCTACATGACCTTGTGCTGGGCCACACGCCTCTGTGGCCTTTCCTCCCTGCTGTGTGCTGATGACAGGCAGTGTTCTGGAAGTCAAGGTCATAAACTAACATGGGTCAGACGTATATTTAGTATTCCTCTTACTGCGCGTTGCGAAATAGTTCAAGGCTTTGTAATTTGGTTTCTTAATATCCAAGATGATTGTGCTACCCAGCTGCCCATAGGAAGACATCCTTAACAGTCAGATTACCTCAGAATATTTACGCAACTTTGTTTGAATTCTGACCCTCTCCTGAAGTCCCCCTGTGGCTGGGTTCTGAACTTGCTATTTACAGGCTGCACTCTTCCCTGTCACTGGGTTTCTCTCCTCAGAACCCTGGAATGGAAATGTTACACATTCCTTACCTTTCCCTGGGATAGACTGGAAATTCTCAAAGCTAAAGATTTCAATCCTGGGTTTTCAGCTGCTAGGCGAAAACTGATTTCCCATCTGTTCCTCTTTGAAAGAGGTGCTGGGTCTAAAGAAGTCATTATCCGCTGATACCCTCATGCCATGAAAGTATGAATTCTCAGAAATAACCCACAGTCTCATCTCTTCATAGCCAGGAATGGTGAGGCTTTTGTTTTCTAAATGACCTAATAAGTAAAAAGCAGCTACATTTTCTGAATATACGCACCCTCACTGTCTTACAGTAAAAAACACGGGTCCATTCTTCCTTGAGGGAGGTTAGAAGTTGTTATAAGTCCGTGGCAGGGTGTATTTTTTTCTTCTATAGTAATTATATACTCAGGGCAATATTACCTTAGGTGATATTACCAGCTATTTTTTCTAAATGAAAAAATTAGTTAGTCCCCAGCATCTTCACCAGTGTTTGGGGGGGGCACCTGTGGTTCAAAGGAGTAAGGCGCTGGCCCCATATGCCAGAGGTGGTGGGCTCAAAAAAAACTAGTTGGGTCAGTCCTAAATATTTTTTTTTTTAATGTTTCACATATAGCTGCATCCTAGGAGAGGGATAAAGCGTCAAAGCCACATGGTTTAGTTTAGATAGCAATTGAAATGCACAAGGGTTATCTCTGTAATGGCAGATTTGCACCACAGATTTTAATGTGAATCTGGAAGTGTCATGATTTTCTTGTGTTTCCAGAAGAGGCAAGCAAATTCCCATAACCACAAAACACTGAATCCTGGTTGTACACTACCCAACACTGTATATGGCATAGGTAAACTGAAAATCTCCTGTTGTGCCCACTGGCTGTCGAGGACCCTGCAATGCCTGAGGACCTGTATTCAGATTCCTCTGGATCATGACTGTCCTGCTCACTTCGGCCACCTTCACATCATCAGTCTCTGCATTTGGGTGATTTAAGTGGCCATTTAAATAGATACCTGAGATAGCCCAAGAAACATACCCACTCCACCATCATCTGCTCATTCTGCATGGGTAAACTTGGGCTTGGCTCTAAGAGTGCCAACCACATTGCAGTCTGCAGAAAGCACGCAGACTATTTCGTGCTCTAAAGATTCTGTTCCCACATCCAGGGAATTCATAAAGGACAATGCAAAGAGTAGTATTTTATCAAAGCCCCCACTTGAGAAAGTCAAAGGAAATTGAAAACAAAAATAAAGTCATCCCCGTTGTGAGTCTTCAGTCAAAACACCAACTTGGGTAGAAAAGGCCCACAGAGCCTAAATATCTTAGTAAGAGAACGAAGATGATTTTCACTGAGCACATTTAAACTTTTTACTCTCCATCTTGCTTCTAAAAGATTAAATCCACCTATTTTACTCAAACTCTGAGTTAAAAAATAATTACAATTTTTCATGAAATTGAAGCCATGCATATTCTATGACCTTAAAATTCCAATCCTACCTATCAAGAGCCTTACATAAAAATGTAAGTACAGAATTATTAATAAGAGAAAAAAATGAAACGTCCTAAATATTCATTAACGTTAGGAGAATTAACGTTTTCTACAAATAAAATACTATACAGCTTCAAAAAGTAGAATAAACTACAATGAGATTCCATTTCCCAGTCTCGAGGATGGCTATCATGAAAAAGAATAAGATTGGCAGAGATGGGAAGAAATCAGGAGCCTCATCCACTGCTGGCAGGAATGTAAAACAGTGTAGTCACTTTGGGAAACAGTTTTGGCACTTGTCAAAATTTTTAACATAGAATTACCATCTGACCCAGCCATTATCGCACTCCTAGGTATGTACTCAAGAGAAATGAAAATATCTCTCCACACAACTTACCCGGGAATATTCATAGCAGCATAATAGCCCCAAAGTGGAAACTACTCAAATGTCCATCAACTAATGAATGAATAAAATGTTGTATATCTACAAAATGGAAAATACTTTGACAACACTAGGCTAAGGGAAAGAGACCAGACACAAAAGGCCAAGTAATAGATCTTTATTAGAAACGTCCAGATTATACAAGTTTATATAGACAAAAGGTCGATGCATGGCTGCTGTGGCTGGGTGGGTGGTGGAGAGTGATCACCAATGGGGATTGGGTTTCTTTACAGGAAGAATGAAAAAATGTTCTAATGTTTGCGGTGATGGTTGCACAACCCCATAAATCTACTAAAAAATAATTTCACACTTTAAATGGGAGAATTGTGTGGTACATGAGTTATATCTCAATAAAACTGCTTTTTAAAAAGTTACAAAGGAAAAAAATGAAATAGAGTTAAAGTTAGCAGCATGATGAGTTCCCACCACGTTGTACTGAATAAGGGTGGGGAAAGATGCATGTCAGATGAATCTAATTGTGTAACGTTTAATACTGCACATGATTGAGGGTCTGTGTGCATATACCATACAGGACGGGCACCCGGAGGGCCAGGGGCACGTGCTCCTGGAGGGTCCCACAAGGTTTTCTGTTGTACTTACATTATTTTATTTCTTCAGTTCCGTTGGGGATCCTTTTGTGTATTTTTAATTCATTGAGCTATCTTATGAAAATAATAATTACCAAGAAGCATTTTCATTAAGAGGGGTCAGCCGAGTTCTATTAGGGTACACTCTGCCCCATTAACTTTCTGCTCCTGTTCATATTTACATTGAGTTAAAGAAAAGTTACATCTGCTATGTTTTTTAATTGCAAACTCAATGCCCCCCCCTATAAAATTAAGAGAAAATTAGCACATGGATTCCTGCCCTGGCCCCATAAAATGGCATGGCCTTAAATTAGCATCACTATCCCCCTATTAAGAATGGTTCCTTAAAAATTTCTGATGATATCTTTTCTAATATTCAAATGTTGGGTCTTTAGAAAACCTAGTACGTGGTTAGCTTGTGAACTGCTAGGATTATCATGGCTTCTTCCTACAAATTTACATATCCCAAACATTGAAATATTGGGGGCCTTAACCATATTGAAATATTTATTCTTAGACTGTCACACAATCACATCCCCATTTCTCTGTTGACTACATCTCTACTCCTTAAGATTATCTTAAACTTCAAATGTAGACTCATTAAAATTGACATTTTTATGAGTGCTACCATTAAGCAAGGTAATGAGTATGCTTTGTATTTAAGATAAATCAGTATAAATCTTTACTCACTGGACGTAGGGCCAGACCTTCAGACTTTCCAGACAAGTTGGTGCATTCATCTAAGAAGAAACTGTGGCCTGTTCACCCATGTGTATGCACTTTTATCATCCAAGTAGTTAAGTCTGTTTATCTGCATTTTGTCAAACTTTCTGGAATAGAAAAAGACATATAGGACATATTCAGAGAGTAGAGTTTGGCCTTATAAAATACATTCTATATTGTTAACCTCTCCGAATATATGAGTATATTCTTTATGGATTTGTGTTTAACATCTTAACTGGTCTAATAGGGTTTGCACTTCACCTCGGTTTGGTGGTTATTATCCAGAACTTGTGTTCTAAGACTACAGACATCTGCCTGGATAAAATACACAAAAAAGATGCCAAGGTCTGTTGGAGAATTACAGAATCTCCAAGTAAGTTGAAAGAGATGCCTCTTTGGTTTAAGGAACATTTGCAACATCTTACCCAGAGATGAACTTATAAACCAAACTGCATAGCTGAGGTACTTGAAGTAATGAATGGTCACTGGGAGAATGCTTAACAGTTATTTCTAGCTTCTGATGATTAGATCAAAGGGAAGCTACCTAGACCCTTATTGTATAAATTCAGTTCAAATTCTGTTATTTAATATCAAGCCACCTCAAGCGCTTGATGGTAATGGGTTTTTGTTCTTTCATTTTTCTTGACCTACCTAATCCCTCAATTGGTATAGAAACAGGAACCTGTTAAAGACATCATGCCCTGTGTACAAAAAAACTCGTCACTGTTTTCATAATGGGGGAATCTTCATCTGATGAGGTTAGTCAGTGAATTGTTTGCTCTTTTATAAAATATTTATGTTACCAAGTCTAAAAGGCCCTTAGGGTTGCAATATTTAAAGGAATTTCAAAGTGAGTGATTATAAATGAGTCTCATATAAGTTACTTCCCTCTAGCATTTCTCTGTTCTGACAAAACTCTCTGAAGACAAGAAATCCATGCCCTCACTCCCCTTCTTCCTTCCTCACTATTTGCCTTCTGACCTCTCCTCTTCTGTGGTGATGGAGGAGGGAACCCATCTTGGGTGAGTTACTGAACTTTCCAGTTCACATCTCAGCCAGACCACCTTGATGGCTTTCAGGACTCAGCTCCACCTTCAATCCCCAGACGCTCCCACCACCCTCAGACACACAGATCTCAGCCCTCAGTGTGAGGACTCTGCAAGGTCTTTGGTTCCAGCTCCCTCAGTGACAGGCAAGACTTTTCACTGGCCCCACCCCCACTCTCCTCTACTGAGCCCTGACAACCCTTACCTCCCACTATTCCAACCCACCAGAACAGCCTCAGGATAATTCTTACATGTAGGCTGAAACATGTTGCCTCCCCTAACATGTCCATATCCAATCCCCAAAACTTGTAATAAATTACTCTACATGTTAAAATATATTCACATGGAAAGCGTTACTTTACATGACTTTGCAGGGATGATTAAGCTAAGGATCTTGGCCAGACACAGTGGCTGACACCTGAAATCCCGGCACTCTGGGAGGCAACGGCATGAGGATTGCGTGAGCTCAGGAGCTGAAGACCAGCCTGAGCAAGAGTAAGACTGCATCTCTACAAAAATAAAAAATAGAAGAATTATTTGGGTGGTGTGGCGGTGCCTACCTGTAGTCTCAGCTACTTAGGAGACTGAGGCAGAAGGATCACTTGAGCCCCGGGAAGCTATGATGATGCCACTGCAAAATACTAGGGGGAATGGAGCAAGACTGCCTCAACTAAAAAAAAAAGTTAAGCATCTTAGGGAGATTTTCCTGGGTTATCCAGGTGGCCTCCATGTGATCACAGGGTACTTATAAGGGCGTGGCAGAAGGGTCAGAAGGAGAGCAGTGATGTGATGATGGAACCAGAGAGAAGGTAGAAAACATGGCAGGCGTGGCCAGAGACAGAGATCTGAAGATGCCATGACCCAGGGACACAGGCGGCCTCCAGAAGCTGCAAGAACAAGGAAACAGATCTGACCTCTGACTCCCACATCAACTTCACCAGTAATCTCTGTTTGCTATTAAATTGGGCTGTTCATCTGATACAACCAAGTGGTAATGAATGATCATGTCTTAAACATGTCACTTTTCCCAGATAATAACAACAACAATAGCCAGGTATGATGTTATAGCAATACTCCAAGGCAGAATATTATTATCCAAAATCAGAGACAACAAGATGGAGGCTCACAAAGGGTAGACAAATTGCCCAAAGTGACAGCTGGGGCATAGGTCTTAACTTAGGTTTGCCTGAATCCAGAGTCCTCGTCCTGGAGCCAAGGCCATCCTGCCTCTGATGTACTAAAGCCATGGGGGTTCTATTCCAAGCTCCCCGTCCTTTAGGAAGCTTCTCCTAGTACTCCACCGCCTCCACTGGGCATCTCCTGTGCCCAGGACATCTCCTGTCCTCAGGAGTTGAAGCCTAACTCCACCTAACTTCTATCCTCTCACTCCCACTGTTCTATTTCTGTTAGGGCTGCAATCAGTTCCTTCAACCCACTCTTCAAGGCTGAGCCAGTGTTTTCTCTTTCTTTATATTCCTAGCATCTAATTCAGTACTTTCAATGTTGTAAGTAAACTATAGATGTTTGATAGCAGAAAATAAATGAATGATAGGCCTTTTGCAAATCAAATATCATCAAAAAGCATGATTATGTTACATTAATTTTTTAAGGAAGTCTGAAGATTCTACAATCTTTCTCTCTCTTTTTCTCTCTAATCTTAAGTCCACTTGAAGTAAATTGAACCCGAATGGAAAATTCTATAGAAAAGATGCACAGGGCTGCCAAAACATTGCAACCAATTACAGTGGTGTATCTCTGAGCTGAATTCGTTACAATCCTAGTTCAACACAAGTTTAACAGAAAACTCTGAAAAAGATGTTTTTAACGTCTGATTTTTTTAATTGAGGTATAATTTATATACAGAGACATCCTCAGATCTTCAGTATGTTCTTTAACAAGTTTTGATGAATGCAAATCAAGACTGAACATTTCTGTAGCCCCAGAAATTCCTTACTGCTCCTTTCCAGCCATTTCCACATCCTTCTCCAGAGTAATCACTGATTTGATTTCTGTCACCATGAATTAGTTTGTCTATTCTAGACTTTAATTTACACTGAGTCATGCAGTGTCTCCTTTTTCACATCTGGTCTCTTGCATGGTGGTTTCAAGGTTCATCTCTATTCGCTCACGCATGAGTCATTGGTTTTCTTGGTTGGGTGGGATTCCATTTTATGAATATACCACAGTTTGTTTTCTCTGTCTCCTACTGAGACACACACTAGGTAGTTTCTAGCTTGCACTTTTATGAATAAATGTGCTATGAACTTTCTTGTCCTAAGCTTTGCATGCATGTTCGTTTATCTCGGACACAGACCTAGGAGTGGAGTTGCTGGTTTCTGTTGTCAATGCATATCTGTGCTTTTCACAGGTGAATTAGATACATCTAGATTTTCAAATGTTCCACAAATATCAAAATGGTCATCACTGTCCTAAGAGGGAGCATACTGCCATAGAAGGTTTTGTTTCCAGGGTCATGTTCTCTGAAAGCAGAGGCTGAGACATAGACAACTGTGGAAGGAGTTGGAGGGTGTGAGGGAAGCAGGTGGGACAGGGACCAAGTAAGCAAAGATCTGGTTTCAGGAAAAGCTGGGCCTCATCCTCATCTCACAGAAAGGTCTGGAGCACCTTATCTTCAGGTACAAAAACTGGGACTTGGTATCTACGCATCAGCCAGTCATTTTCTAAGGACACCCCAGCTCCAGGAGTGTGGGGTTTGCCTGTAGGAAGTAACTTTCCAGGCTTCTCTGTGGGGAACAGGTGAAGAGAAATTCACTGAAGACAACAGCTGTGCACCATTAACACCCAGCATGCAGTCCCTGGCCCATGGGTACACCTACCTGGTGAAGGGGACCTTGTCCCCAGTCACCAGGGGACATTCTTCTCATACCATAATTCACTGGCATGTGTTCAAGATGGAGCAATCCATGCAAAGAGCTGCTTCTGCCTGGTGACATTGCTCCATAGGGACAGCCTGGCTATTAGGTGAGACCTTTCAACACTGACATGGTTTCCAGTGACAGCTGCTCACCCTGTGTCCTGGTGGGTCCGTCACTCCTTAATACAGAGACTTGCAGACATGGCAGACAGGTGAGGACACGCACAGCTCATGACCTGAGGGAAATCCATGTGCCTAAGTAGTGTCATTTCCACTAAAAATAAACCCCCTCCTCCACAGGCCTGGCCTTTGGAGCAAGTGACATCTCCCTCTAAGGTACATTTTAATCCTAAATTGGCAAAAATTTGCAGCCAAACCAGCCATAGAGTGATAAGCAAGAGACTGGGGAAGCCACCAGATGATCTTTTCACATGGTGGCTTTGCTTTGCGACGTGTTAATTGGGGTGCACATCAACCACTTGCTGAAAAAGAGAAGTGTCACTACAACATCACATGCAGCCATGGCAACTCAATGTCAAGATGTTTTTTCCTTGACCCTTGTAGTACTTCGTGTCAACAAACCCCCGTTCCAGCTTCTTGGTCCAAACTCCACTGTTCTGGACGGTCTTACTGCAAGATAAGGAGCTATTGTTCCACTTCTTAGAAATAAGATGATGTTGGAAATAAGAGCTGTTATTGCAAACTCATGATACTTTATTATTTCCATCATAAAAAGAGAAAAAGTCCTCGGGCAGGCTTAGCTGAAATATTACAGGGGCTAAGAGGTGAACTTGAAAAACCTTTCATTTTAAGTGCACAGCAGTGGCTGTGTACACTCATAATAGTGTAGGGAGGAAAGTACCAAGAACAGCCACCATGAAATTGAGCAGCATTTATTAATCTCTGGTTATTTCTTGGTGGTTGTTCCAAAGCCAGCGGCCACCAGTTAATATTTAGGATTGTTCAAGGAGAATGGTCTCATAAACTGCAATTCTTCCTCAGTTTCCCCCAAAAGAATAAAAATACAACAAAAATCCAAGGTATTTATACGCTGATTAAAAGAGATGGAGCTCCAAGAACTCTTAACTCTTTCTATTTCAACCATTCTTAAACTACAAATGATAATTTTGACTTCAAAGGATATTTAACCCATTTGATGAAAGAGCCCAAAGAATATGTGTGTCAGTAGCTGAACCAAGGTGAAAAGAGCCAGGAAGAAATACCAAACATTACTTCTCACTTAATGTCCGGTAATCGAAAGAGACTAAGACTGCTGGTGGACACTGGAAATTCCATGGTAAAGTGACAGGAAAGCTTCAGTGGGTTGACCCATTGAAAACCACACTAAGGCTAAGCATTTGTAGTTACTTATTACTGTCAGGTGTGGGGACCTGAGGTCAAGTCCGTGTTCTGTGGTTCTTGGCTACTAGTACCAAAAAATGATTACTGGTACTAAGTCAATGAAGCAAATGGGCCCAGATGCAAGCACGCAAAGTGCCAGAGTTTATTAAAGCATGGAACATTCCAGAGAAAGAATGGGTCAACCCCCTGAGTGGAAGAGACCCTGAGTTTAACAAGATTTCACCCCTTTATGCTGATCCCCTAATTCTATTTTAAGTAGAGGGGAGGGCGGAATATTCATAGTCTTTCTTAGAAAAAGGTGAAGAATTCCCAGAATGGCAAATCCACCCCTTTTCTCTCCCCATGAGACAATTTCTAGGGGGTCACCAGGGCACTTGGTGCTGGTGGGTGTGATTATTACTATGTTGACGAGGGTAGGTCAGTAAGGGACACTGTTGCCTTAACTGA
The DNA here is from genome assembly GCF_027406575.1 of Nycticebus coucang. NCBI lineage: Eukaryota > Metazoa > Chordata > Mammalia > Primates > Lorisidae > Nycticebus > Nycticebus coucang. The sequence goes on along the minus strand of NC_069799.1, from coordinate 61,535,198 downwards.
GAGCAAGCTCCAAAGACCCCCTGTCAAGGCCTTGATTCTCACTCCATTGCACAGTTTCTCTCCCTTTTTCTGTCTGCTCAGTCCTTGGAGAACCCCCATTGTAGACCAAACATCTTGGCAGTCCTTGGGGACCCCTTGACACGTCATCTGTCCCTTAAGACCCCTCTAGCCAGTTTGTTCCTCCTATTGTAGACAAAGCTTCTTTAAGTACTGTTTCTTAATGGAAACCCCCTCCCCAAAGCATCTGACCTCCTCACCCCCACTAACATTGCCCAGGTAACATCACTGAAAGTGTTGTGCCCCCAGCCCTGACTCCCTACCCTTTTCCTTGAAGATAAATCACAACATGTAACAGAAATATTAGATTTCTAACTCAACAGCAGCCACACGTGACATAATTAGAGCACCAGTGGATGCTTGAGCCTGTCATCTTTGCTTTACTCTCAGTATAACCTATTGGAACAAAAATCCATTTTGGTGTAAGTGACTCTTTGAAAGAGAGATCGTTGAAAACAAATTTCTGCAGCATCTGGAGCTTCTCTCAGAGAACTTTGAACTCCCCAAACAAGTTTTAAGAACAAATCTTCTTCACTGAAATAGATGTGGATTAACATCCTTAGAGTCCAAAAATAATCAGCCTATTCAAAATCCGGATAAAAGGCAGGTGGGTAAGCAAAAGTGTAAACACACAGTTTGGGTGCTCCTAGGAGATCACAAGCTAAAGACAGATTTGAAGCAACTTAAAAATAATAAGCATAGCTATAGAGCAACGGTAAACACAACATTTATCTCTCCCAAGTGACGTGACACGAGACACGAGGTGAAACCACTGTCCTTTCAGATACTCATTGTCACATTTTTTATTGCAACTGGTTTGGGGCTCAAGTTTTAAAAAATGAATACAGAAATAGAAACACAAGGCGATAGAAAACAGGCTCTGTGAGGAAAGATGAATGATAATAGAGGTGTTTTCACTTGGAAACGTGAAGCTGAAGAATTGCCCTCCGAGCCCCCCTGGGCTAGTTGAAGTGATGCTACAGAGATGAAACCAGGTGAATGTTCTGTTTGCAAAGGAACGAGCAAAAGAGAAAATGTAAAAGTAGAGTTTAGCTAGAAATGATGCACGTCCTTTTTTATTTTAACAGTGGAGTGGGCTGTGAAGGAAGAATAGAGGAGCCCAGAGATCTTTAAAAATAGCTCGGTAGAAAACAAACCGGGATAGAAAACCATCGGCACCATCTGCCTTCAGTTCACCTAAACACACAGTAAACCGAAAAGGATTTTTACGTTTGCCCTGACATCAGGTGTGTGCCTTACGTGAGCCTGTCTTCATAGGCAGATCTGGCCTTCCTTTCCTCACAAAGACAGAAAGGAATCGTGTAAAACATTATTGAACCAGTTAAGACATTTTTGCAGTAGCAGAGAGATATGCATGTTAACTGCAGGCACTAAAATCGTCCCCATTCCAAGGAATCAAATACAACCGAGGAAAATAACAATACCAACAAATGAAGCCGGCGTGAAGCCACTCAGCACTGTGGAGCTGGATTAATCATGTTGCTCTTTGAGAATTTAAAGCTTTTAATCATGGAGTGCCGCCTTCTTTCGTTAAAATTTGTGGGCACTTTACAGATATCTCTGGGCCTGTAGGGGCCCCTTTATTGTTCACTAAGTACAATGGGAACCTGCTCAGAATAAAGGATTAAAATTAGTGTCAAAGTGAATAAAAGAACTGAAAAGGTCAAAATTTGCTCCCGGGATCAAAGAATATGCCCACACTTGGAACAGCTCGTGGAAATCAAAATGAAATACAGAGTTTATGCCCATAAATTTGTAGAAGTAGCAAAATTGTCTGCAAATGGAGTTTCCAATGGTTCTGCATTACAAATACACAATAGGCATAAAATATATAATGGATATATGTAAATGTATGGATAAGCAAGAAACACATCTTTTTCTTGTAATCTAAATATCTTCAATTATCCATGTAACTATTTGTCCTGGAGATGATGGGGGAACAGTCTCCCTTGGAAGGCTGATGGTCTAGCCTGGACATATAAAACCTGTTAGCAAGTAGTAAAATACTGCTATCTAATAAGCACTCTTTTTATAGTTGGAAAAACTGAATAGAGTACAAAGATCATAAAATATTTCGCTCATTTATTTGCTCCCAATTCCAATGTATCACAAGTCCGTCTTAAAAGAAGGGTGATGTTATAATACTTTTGCCAGTCATTAATTATTAATACTAAACACTAGCATTCAGAATCACTTAGGGAAGCAGTGGTGGGTACATCAAAATCCTGCAAGTTATTCTTAACACTCAAGTCTACAGGGAACTGATCTGGTAGAGGGCATGCAACTTTAAGGAAAAAGAATGCTCCATGGGCAAGTACATTCCATACAATCCCTGGCAAGGTCCAGGAAGGAAGCCAGGGCCCATGAAGCTTGTAAATGGGTTTCCCCACCCTGCCCACGCCAGGTGACCCTGACAGTCAGGCCCTTGCCCAGCAGGCTTCCTCATTGTCTCTGCTTGCAGAGCACAGAGCATCCTTTGGTGGGTGCAGCCCCTCCAGGTGTCTTTGCCTTCCCTGCTTTTGTCTTCATTTACTGGGTTTAAGAATGAAATCTCATTCTTTGCATCCATTGCCCTATACAACTTTAACCTTTTCCTCTTGCGGTTACAGCCATGGAGCATATAGCCTTTGTAACAGTCCTCAAGTTAGAGTAGAGCAGTCCCAGGTGATGAACCTGCGTTGTTGGCTCCATATCTCTCGAAGGGAGATGAGGCAGGGGAGGTAGGCCGCTGGCCAGTGCCCAGCACCCCACCAGGTGGCCAAACATTGCCAGCAGCTCTCCTTCCAGCCCAGGCTCAAGCGAATCACACCATTTCTGCCCCTTGAATTGATGAGTCTCAAGTTGGTAATGGAGGTTGAAAATGAGAAGGGTAGGACTGCTCTGAAATAACCACTGTTAGAAATAGCCCCACCTGAGGAGGAAGGCGGTGCACCTGTGAAAAAGAGGCTAGTTCAGAATTCAGCCTATTGTCGGGGGTCAGTGGGTTGGTTTTTGCACATGCATGAGCATTGTGATTCCAGAATGAATCAGATGAGAGCATAATGGAGGGAGTAAACATTGGGAAAAATGAAAATATATACATAGAACACACATACAAGTGGAACCTGTATAGCTCATCACCTCCCTACATTGACCACCTCCTTAAGTTGACCTAATTTTCATAAACCTGATATGCCCTATGGAAGTTCCTCATGTTGACCACCTCTGTATGTTAACCTGTTTGTTACAGTCCCTGAGGTGGTCAATCTACAGAGACTCTACTTGTGTGTGTGTGTATACAGGGTGGCCATAAAGCTCCTGTGCAATTTAAAATTACGGCCACCATGTCTAAATACATCCCACACTAGGCAATCTAAAAGATCCCCATTCATTTGAAAATGTTTCAGGATGTTAGGACAGAAAGACACCACACTCTTTGAATAAGTGAATTGATCCACCTGCATTATACTAACTACATAGCTATGGTAGCTATAGTTATTTTTATCCAAAAAGCTGACTTTTTTACTTTAATTCTGTGTTAGAATCTGAATCTGCATTATCACTCCATGTTGTGAAAATGGACCGAGCATTTGTTTTGGGGGAAAAATAGTGTATTCAAAATAGACTCTTGCAAGCATGGATGTTAGCACCGCGAGAGAGTGCTCTCAGGTGTCAGCATACAGAAATGGAGATGTTTTTAAGCACCAGAGGCCACAGGGTGAGTTGCCAGGCTGGTCACAGCTCCTAACATAAATCAGTGTTGAAATATTATAACTTAAAGAGCATATAAGCTGGAGTTATTACATTCCCCAAATTTCAAAGGGCCTTTTTATTTTTATCTGCAGGAGCAATATCATACCTATGGATGGAACTTTTAAACAGTCTACAGCTTGAATGTGTGGGCTTATGCAAATTAGATTTTGCAAAGGTGCCTCTGTGCAGGCCCATGTGTCAGCCCCCAATCCTCTAGAACGTGGAAATAAAAACACAAGGTAGCATCAGACAAAGGTCAGATTGCGATAAAACTTCCGCTCAGCAAGGGGCTAGCCCACACCGTTGCCAGCCAGGGTTATACACAGCATCTCACAATGGCAGTGAGCTGTAGCTTTTTACCCTTCAAACAAACCCCATGATTCTTTGCATTCCTCACCACTAGCGCAATCCTTTTCATGAAATTGACTGTTCAAATTATACACCCCAAAGAGGCACAGATTCCAGCAAGCAGCTGTGCCAACCCCTCTACTGCTGGAGAGGATGAAATGGAAAATTCAGGCAAAACACCAGCCTGGAGGGAGAGACTGGGGTATCTAGAAATTCACAATGAGCACCCCTGTAGTTCTATGAATTGCTCTTGCCAGTGACATTTTTAACAGTTTGATGGCAATATAATTGGCGTACAATAAACTGTGCGTATTTAAAATGTACAGTTCAGTAAGTTTTATCAAATGTAATCATCTATGAAATCACCACCACAACCAAGATGTCACCCCACATTCTCTTCTGGTCCTTTTTAGCCCTTTTCTCCCGCCACTCTCTCCATTCCCATCCTGTAGTTTACGGAATTACTTGGGTAGGTTGCCCTGCTAGAATGCCCTACCTTCTAGATTGGCCTGGGTACTTCTTCCTTGTACCCATTAGTTTATTCCTCTCTCTCTCGCGTTTCCTATAAAATGGAAAATAGGTTTCATGACATGAATTCCTCACGCGCTTACGTGAAACACTTTTGACTAAATATGGCATACGTGTTTCATGTTGCACCACGTCAAAGACGCCTCCCTAACCTCTGGTTGACTCAACTATTACTACGTCTGCGTCTCTGATACTAGGTTTTAGTTGTTTTGTTACTCTTTGCTTTTGATTGATATTTTACTTAAAGTTATATGTAAAAACATCTAGCTTCTTGAACACGATTATTGGTTGCGTTGTAGTTAAGAGTTTTAACTTCTATTACTGAATATTTTCATAACCACTCTTAATTTACTTCTCACTGTGAATAGAGACGGCTTATTGGCAGTGGTTGGGTGGCGGTAGAAGTGACTTTGAACTGTGACTGTAAATCCGGTTGAAAGCCAGGAGACCTTGGATAATGTACTTCTCTGAGCTTCAGTTTCCTAACCTACAAAATGGAGATCAAAATGTCAGCCCCAAATGCCTGAAGGGTTGGTTGTGTAAATCAAAGAGAGACTATATGGGTGGATGTTTTGTGAAGAGTAAAGTCCTAGTCAAATAAAACTTTTTTCCAATGCTGATGTTCCTTTGAGATAAGAAGGAGTCCTGGACTAAGACGCCACACAGAGACAGTAATTGCAGCAGAGAGAGAGGGAGTGACTTTACAAAACTAGGAACTAGGACATTATCTTTTTGGCTCCCACCAGAATGCAGTGTCAAAAGCTAAATGGTTATATTTATATCCAAACTATTTAAGGCATATTCTTTCTAAAGATGATGTGCAACTTTGGATCCTAATTTGTGATTAGCCCTGCCTCCTTGGGGGCCAGAACCCAAACACACAAGAAGACAAACGTCTCAGTTCATCTCTGCTTGGACTCCCTGAACCACCCACCACAGACCACTTGTCCTCACCACACATCCCCTGATTTGCTATCCCTGCTCACAACATCTTCATCTATAGTCACAAGGTTTTGTTTCCCTGCCTTCTAAATCCTGAAGAACTTAACCTGAACTCCTCATTGAGAGCTAACACATTTCTCATAATATGACTGTTAGATGTGTCAGATTACCTGTCTCTGGTGGTCAAAGACTGAGTTATACGTATGTTTTAAACATAGTATGCGCAGGTGGGGTGGCAGCGTGAAATACAAAAAATAAAATAAACATAGTATGCACTCAATGCATATTTGTAGAATGAAACTGACTTGCATCCCAGTCTGAATTTCCTGTGAGAGTTGCACCTTTATGGATTGTCCAGACCTGCAGTGACCATTAGACAAAGCACATCATGTCCCGATAACAACATTCTATTTAAAAATTGACAAAAAAAAAAAAATGTGTTTTGTAGTTTAACCATTAGATGCTTCTTTTTTTTCTTTCTTTCTTTCTTTTTTTTTTTTTTTTTTTTTTGCAGTTTTTGGCCAGGGCCGGGTTTGAACCCACCACCTCTGGTAAATGGGGCCAGCGCCCTATTCCTTTGAGCCACAGGTGCCACCCAACTATTAGACATTTCTTTTAAAACTCCATTTTTTTAGAGACATTTCAGGATCACAACAAAATCGAGAGAAATATACAAAGAATTCCTATCAACTGCTTTCCCCACATATCCACAGCCTCCCCCATTATCAATGTCCCAAACCAGAGTGGGACATGGTCACACCATGATCACCCAGAATGCATATCCCTGAGACCCCAAGATAGAATATTAAATCAGTATCTCTGGAGTGGGTCCAAAGAATCGGAGTTTGTGCAAGTTCCATTGAATGATTAACCCACAGTAAGATGTGAGGGGCTCCTTACTGCATCCAAGCTCTCCTGCAAAAAAAATATGCAGTAGGACCAGCCCGTGGCTTGTCCTCTATAACCATGCTCTTTGCTTGGAAGCAGCCTCGTGTTTATTGATTGAAGTGGCTCAGATATAGCTGACTCAGGCTTTGGGGGTTCCTAACTACTGTCTGCTAAGCAGAGAAACAAGTTGCCACAGGTCAATTTGATTGAGTTGTTCAGTTGGTCAGAACAAGCCCCTGATCAATGACAGTGGCTTGATTATTCAGGGGCATATGAACAATGAAATCAGATGAAGCTGGGTAATGCAATTGCCAGGAATTGACTTGTGACAGTCGATCGGGGGTGACTTTTAAGAGAGAGTCACTTTATAAAATGCCCTAGTAAGTTACTGTCTTTAGTCTATACGTATCACTTGGTCTGAGTCGACCCCTGGCACAGCTCTGTAGCAAAACTCCACTTCTGTGATGTGCTTTGTTCTGTTCCATTAGTTATCGACATCTTTATAATCTTTTTATTGCCTATAATATTATTTTATAGGAGATATATGGATGGATCCCCACATCTTGCAAAAAAATTGTTTCTAAAGTGTGTGGATTTATGGGATTTTTAAAGGTCAATAAATTATATTTTAAGAAGTTAAAATGAATATTTAAAATTGCTTTCCCTTACTATGGCCATATTATAGTGTCTGTATTTCAGACAAATGCTCAGATTTGTCAGATACTAAACTCTGACAGCTGGTAAGGAAGTTCACGATCCGGCTGTAAAGAACCGTGTGCTATGGTGGAGCTGCTGTTCTTGCATGGAAGAGGATGATGACGGTCTTTCAGTGTGACAACCTTGCATGTGCCATGTACAAATGCAGTGACAACATAAAAGCCAGAAACTGGGCTTGAATGTGTCTCTGTGACAGCAGGAAACAGCGGATGGGTTTCCATTGTCCTTGTGATGGATCAGTTAAAAAGTATTCACCTGGGCACACAGTATTCCCAGAACCGGGGTAGGTGGTGAATCGGGGAGAGAAATCCCAGTTTCCATTCATGGAGGAAGTTACAGTTTCCTATTAGGATCACATATGGTTCCACCAGGGAGCTGAGACTTTGAAGTTATTTAATCCATTCCAAGATATACTCAAGGAGAGGGACAGGATTTTTAAGATTCCAGCAAACAGTGAATAAAACAAATCAAGATCAGTGTTTTCTCACATGGCCATGAGAATTACGATTATGATCCTTGAACAGTTCAGTTAAAGAGATTTCCGGAGAGGTTTTGTTTATTTCCCCCTCCCTCTTTTGGCCTATTGTTGTAAACCGCTAAGATCGCACTTTTTTATTTATAAATTGGTAGCCGTATTTACCAAGAGAACGGTGGGAGGTGGAGGCAGGAGGGCACATCTCCTATTAAATGGGTCTTCGGGACTGTTTTCTTTGTGAAAAATAGGTAATAGCTCTTGAGTAATGGGACTGAGGACAGCACGGTCATCTTTTCTGCAGCTGAATGCTTTACTGGCTGCACTGAAATGTGTGTGTGTTCATAACTTACTTGATGGAGTTTTTTCTTTCCTGCAGTGTTGAGCCAGTCTGAATACAGATGAGTGTGTAAGATGTACATGAACAGCTCCAAGAATAGGGATGTGTTCATATTCCACTAGCAGATGGAAAAATACATTGTCGGCATCCCAGAAGCCACATGGCATTCACACACATACACACACACACACACACACGCACACACACACACACGACCCCGGCAATAAGCAACATGATCTTCGTGATACATACAGACGCATGCATATAAGTCAAGAAAATGTGCATATATTACTGTAGAGCTTGGGGGTCCTTAAGACCATGCTCACTTCTGGCATCAGTAGATAGTAGAATCCCCAAGACCACCTTGATAATTTTCTAGAAGGATCTTGGAACTTAGGAAAGGACTTCTCATGCTTATGGTTTATTATAGTGAAGAGTTACAGATGCAAGTCAGCCGAGGAAAGAGGCCTGTGGGGCAGGATCCAGGGTAGTTCCAAGGGTAGACTTTAGGTGGTCCCCTCCCAGTGGAGTTTTTTTTTTTTTTTTTTTTTTTTTTTTTTGGCCGGGGCTAGGTTTGAACCCGCCACCTCCGGCATATGGGACCGGCGCCCTACTCCTTGAGCCACAGGCGCCGCCCCCCAGTGGAGTTTTGCAGATGATGCTCACCTCTCCCAGGATCAATGCATGGCAGCCGCCAACCAGGGATGTCCACCAAGCACTCTGTCCAGAGTTTCTGTTAAGGGCTCAATTATATAAACTGGTTGGTTGGTCTGCAAGGTGGACCTGTGTCTCCAGCCCCACCAAAGGTTGATTTGATAGTTCTTTGCCCAAGGCTCCCCCCTCCATGAATCCCAGTGTTAGCACAGACTACCTGGTGCAGGCCAGGGGTCTAGGGTAAACAGTGACACTCACATCCAAGGGCTTTGGAATAGAGGTTCTTTTCCAGGGACTGAGCAATAGGCCAGAACTCTCTCTCTGGACAAAATTAATCCTTTACAGCATACATATCGTATAGATTCCTTTGTGCATGGATCCATACCTACGGTGCATCTTAGAACTTACTAAATGCAGAATACAAATGTCTACATACAATAACTAAGAAAATGCCATGAAGTTCATATTAAACAGTTTGATGAAAATATTTCAGATTGTATATGAAACCAGCACATTGTACCCTTTGATTGTACTAATGTACACAGCTATGATTTAATAAAAATAAATTAAAATGCAGTTTGGTTGCATCCATTTTTGAACCTCATATAAATGCTTATGTATTATACATAACTTCATGTGATAATATAAACTGTTTAAACTTTATATAAATTCTTCATGTAAATAATTATGTATACTTAAGGGTTTTGCTTTGCTTCTTTCAAGAGTTACTTTTATTAATTCCATATAATGTTACAGATATTCTTATTAAATATTAAGGATAGTCTTAAAGTCTTATTCACAGAGAAGTATCTTGATAAGTACCTGTGGTATGTCAGAAAATCCAGCCTAGTACTTCTAGCACAGACAGCTAAGGACTTCATTTATTCATTCATGAGTGAGCCTCACAGAGTTTGCTGTGGGTGATCTAGAGGACCCAGGAGAGAGAAAAACATCCTCTATATGTTAATGATCCAAAGCTCTAGAACTCGCCTGTCTTATTAATCAGCTTCATTTATTGGGATCTCATCACATGATTCCTTCCCATCACAAAGATGAATCAATTATAACCTAGGCTGCCAGGGGTTATTACACTTTTTCTTAACCAGATAGTAATTTATTTTATTTTATTTTTTAAGACACAGGGTCTCACTGTGTCACCCAGGCTGGAGTATGTGGGAAGCAGTGATGAGAGCTCACTGCAGCCTTAAATTACTGGCCTCAAGTGATCCTCCCGCTTCGGCCTCCCAAAGGGCTGGTATTACAGGCATGAGCCACTGAGCCAGGCCCAGGGAGCAAATGTTTTAGATTGTGCAGGCCGCCCGCCCTCAGTTCCAGCTGCCCACCTCTGCCAGTGTAGCAGGAAGGCAGCCAGAGGCTCCAGTAACACTTTATCTGCGCACACTGAAATGTGAATTTCATGTAACTTTCACATGCCATGAAGTATTCTTCTTTTGATCTGTTTTAACTTTTTAAAAAGATAAAAACCATTCTGTGTCACAAGTCAGATAGAAACAGTTTCTAGTCTAGGTTTGGCCCTTAGACTCCACTTTGCCACCCCCTGGCCTATACCAATACGTTCAAGGGTTCTAGAATTAAGTTCAGCTTTTCATTTATCGTAGAATATCTGTGTCTCACTATTTCTGATTCATCCATCTTACCTTACTGACAGTTGTGAAGGTGAATTATAACTCATCGATCTAAAATATTTTAGATACTAGATTTAGAACCCAGTTTGTATTGCTTGACTGAAAAAAAAAAATGTTACATGTAGTAACTGGATTTCAGTAAACATTTGTCCAGAACAAGTGGATTTTCCAGATTTTACCTCCTAAAGAAAACAGATTAAGAGATTCCCATAATAATCCTCTGACATTGAGTTTCTAGGTAAAAATTTCCTTGACAGAAGAAGCGCATTGATTGTTTTCCTTCCCCTCAATTCAGTTGAGATACATAGATGGGTAAAATAAAAGGCAGCTATCAGGAACCAAAATTCCAGGCTAATAGAGAGCAGTGGGTACAGTAGAAATCAGAAATCATTGCAGGCGTGCCGCTTGTTCTGCTAAGGACAGAACAAGTCCCTTACCACCACTGAATTTCACTTCCACATTTACTCTCTAGATCTGTCAGCACAGCAAACGATTTGCAAAAACTGAGTAACACAGAATTAATCTCACTTCCTCATTGCACAGTGCTTCACTCCAACTTTTTCATCTTAAAAAAAAAAAAGAGCACGGGCAGCGCCCATAGCACAGTGGTTACGGCGCCAACCACATGCACCGAGGATGGCTGGTTCGAACCTGGCTCAAGCCAGCTAAACAACAATAACAACTGCAACAAAAAATAGCCCGGTGTTATGGTGGGCACCTGTAGTCCCAGCTACTCAGGAGGGCGAGGCAAGAGAACCGCTTAAGCCCAGAGAGTTTGCGGTTGCTGTGAGCTGTGACGCCATGCACTCTACCAAGGGTGACATAGTGAGACTCTGTCTCAAAAAGAAAGAGCAATTTTTTTTTTAAATCACATGTTAGCACAGAATATCTTTCTCAAATGGAAGTACTATACTTGATAGCTTCTATATTTTTTCACATGCAGGTCTGCAGAGCTACAGAAGGGAGTGATCCAGCCCACCAGGTAAGAGTTTGCCTCTCCTGCAGACTCGCACTGGCCGACTTCAAGAACATCGGTTGGCAAGGTAGTGAGGGTGGTTTATTCATGTGGTTTGGATTTCCTGTTTTTTATGCTTTCTGGGATATAAATGTTTCTGTTGCTTTTCTTTGGATTTTTCACTTCTGGATGCTATTTACTGTCGAGTCTCACCCGTTTTCTCGTGAATCACATTTACATGAAAGCCTGTCCTTGGATACTGATTTCCCTTTCCTATATTACAGATGCTTTTGTTGTACTTAAGGAGGAGGGGGTATTGTGTTTCCCCCAAATGTCAGCTTCTTTTTAAAAAGTACCTGGTATAGGGAAATTAAAGGAATATTCAGAAAATTAGTTCTGTGAAAATATATATATATAGTAATGTGTATATCAGCACCAAAATCCCCAGGCTAATATAGATCAGTGGATATAGTAGAAATCAGAAATCATTCCAGCCATGCCACTTGTTTTAATATATATATTATATATACATAAATAAAATATATGTACATATATTCACAAAATATATATTATAAAATACATATGTATACATATATACACTTATATATTTTATATGTACCCACACGTACATATATTTTATATATGTACATATATATTAATATATATATTTTATAATATATATATTTTGTGACTGGAAGCAGTCAGCTAAGCCAGCCATGAGAATTGACAAAAGTGGCCCAGTAGACCCCTGGTGCCATGCGTGGCACACCCATTCCCAGTAGACTCCTGGTGCCATCCGTGGCACACACATTCCCAGTAGACCCCCGGTGCCATGCGTGGCACACCCATTCCCAGTAGACCCCTGGTGCCATCCATGGCACACACATTCCCAGTAGACCCCCGGTGCCATGCGTGGCACACACATTCCCAGTAGACCCCCCGATGCCATCCATGGCACACACATTCCCAGTAGACCCCCCGGTGCCATGCGTGGCACACACATTTCCAGTAGATCCCCGGTGCCATGCGTGGCACACACATTCCCAGTAGACCCCCGGTGTCACGTGTGGCACACACATTCCCAGTACCCCCCCGGTGCCATCCGTGGCACACACATTCCCAGTAGACCCCCAGTGGCATCCGTGGCACACACATTCCCAGTAGACCCCCGGTGCCATGCGTGGCACACACGTTCCCAGTAGACCCCCAGTGCCATCCGTGGCACACACGTTCCCAGTAGACCCCCAGTGCCATCCGTGGCACACACATTCCCAGTAGACCCCCGGTGCCATCCGTGGCACACACATTCCCAGTAGACCCCCGGTGCCATCCGTGGCACACACGTTCCCAGTAGACCCCCGGTGCCATCCGTGGCACACACGTTCCCAGTAGACCCCCGGTGCCATCCGTGGCACACACGTTCCCAGTAGACCCCCGGTGCCATCCGTGGCACACACGTTCCCAGTAGACCCCCGGTGCCATGCGTGGCACACACGTTCCCAGTAGACCCCCGGTGCCATCCGTGGCACACACGTTCCCAGTAGACCCCCGGTGCCATCCGTGGCACACACGTTCCCAGTAGACCCCCGGTGCCATCCGTGGCACACACATTCCCAGTAGACCCCCAGTGCCATCCGTGGCACACACATTCCCAGTAGACCCCCAGTGCCATCCGTGGCACACACATTCCCAGTAGACCCCCCCAGTGCCATCCGTGGCACACACATTCCCAGTAGACCCCCGGTGCCATGCGTGGCACACACATTCCCAGTAGACCCCCGGTGCCATGCGTGGCACACACGTTCCCAGTAGACCCCCGGTGCCATCCGTGGCACACACGTTCCACCTGTTCACACCTCTGGCAGGACCCTGTGGAAAGCAGTACACACTTGCTTTCTCTTTTCTGTGATTTCAAGTATCAGAATAGTGTCCAATTTAAAAGAATAATTAATCTTCCTTCTTAACTAATTCAACACGGGGAGTTCTGCCTACTATAGTATTTCAACAGCTAGTCATAGGGGAGACTTACGCACATATTTCAAGGCAGTCCCGAAGATACACCTAAACGAATCAACCATTTTCAAGTCATCCTCCGAGAAGGACTGTTCCACAATATTTTTTGCCCTTTTTCAAACATGATTGCAATTGAGTATTGAGGACCACAAACTCTGGAGCACTGTTACTGATAAAGGATTCTTATTTATGGCAATTTCATTCATTACAGCTTTTTAAACTCGTTTTGCTTTGGCTGATTTTTGTATTGGTGTTTTCTGATTTTTCAGTACATTCCATTTTTCTGTTTCTTTTCAGTGTTTTAATTCAATTACCAGCTTTGTGAACAGGCATTGGCCGCATCTGCAGTAGGTGCTCTGGGCTGTGAGTTGAAGTGATTTTGATTCTAGACAGGTTAATTTTCAAGGGACAAGAGGAATGGCTCACAGGGAACTGAATGAAAGAATCATGAAAGTACCTTGTTAGGTGACATATGGCGCAGATTTAGAGCACAGATGGGAAATAAAAAAGTTACTTAATCCTAAAATACATATGCATTGCGTGAATGACAGTGGGGGTGTGCCTCCTACATGTGAGGCTGCGTTATGAGAGAAAAAAATATTTTACACATTGCACTGCTCAGGAGAGTTCATTATTATTAGGATTGGCCTCTGTAGGGGAGAGGGTGACAAAAAGCAATTTAGACTCTTTGAAGCTGTAGAGTTTTGTCAACAGGACCACAAGAGAGTCATTAGGCAAGCGTATCACAAACATTTTGGGGTTCCCATTTCTTATGTTTCCCTCTTTCCTGGTTCCCTTTCAGTTCACCCCGTCTCAGACCTTCTACCCTCAAGGTCCCCTACTCCCATCAAAAGAGCCAAAAACAAACAAACAACAACAAAAAAAAACTCATAAGCTTCTTTCCCTTGGAGATCTGGTTAATTTCCTTGGGGAATTACCTACATTACAGCCATTGCAAATTGCCCTGGATGTGTGCCCTGGGATGAAGGGGAAAGGACGGATGATGGAGGCTTATGGATGTTTTAATAGGAGCCAGTGGGGCAGCAAACCTTCTAGGGGGCAGTGAGACCTTCATAGATGCGCTGAAATCGTGGGATTGCCCCGCAGATTGGCTGCCCCTCTGTGACACAGCAGCTGGCTGTGGTCAGTTCACTGCAGACAGAGTCCAAGCAGAGAGAGTCTGGAACTGATGTCGCTGTTTTCCGACCCTCTCCCTTACCTGGTAACATGAGCACAGGCTGTCAGTGGCAGGAGATGGGAAGCAATGTCCCTTAGCAGAAGGTTTGTTTAAAACATTGTAAATCACGAAGGGAGCTTTGCCAAGTTAGGCCAACAACTTGCATCATGAGAACAGAGCCTCCTGTTTTGAAGCTAGTAACTCTGAGAGCAAGGTGCACGGGGCTGAGGCCTCTGGGAGACCCTCAGACAGCATTCACAGCGCTCTTAGCAGCTGTGCTAAGCTTTTCACCGTGGAGTGTTAGGATTGCCCACATAATGGTGCATCCTCCTAGGTCACAGCAGAGCCAACACAGACGGGAAGCTAAGCGCAAATGACCCCAGAGACCAAAATATCAATTTCTTAGAAATGATGAAGAGGTTGAAAGGGTTGTCAGGGCAAGTTAAATGTGATAAGAAAGCAGGTATACCCTTCACTCGCTCTGTGTGCAAGGTGGCTTCAGTGAGCCTTTTGGAACCAGGAGTTTGGAAGTGTCATGAGCAGCTCAGATTTTGGCCCTTCTCAAAGGCCCCAGGAAATTGGACTGTTATTTGCCGCCTCGTAGTTTTACGCAGCCTAGTTCCTCTGTACTTAGGAACGCTGCCTTCCCCATTTCTTCCAGGTCTTTAGGCAAACATTCAATCATAAAACTTTCCACAGTATTTGAAGAGACATTTAGCTGCCAAATGATGAATAAAATGTGTGATTTAAACACTGGAATTCAAGGCTTAATGTCACTTTTATCTTTTCATTTCATTATATATCATAAAATACAGAGCTGTAACTTACAGTGACAGTGACGGTCGTGTACGATCTGTGCTGTACATCCACATGTGTTATAGACAAACCATGAAGTTCATGTATAACACACACACGGGTTTTCACTTCAGTGTCAAAGCTTTGAGATGGCATCTCAGGGCCCAAGCCCCACGTTTCGGGAAGCATTCATTGGAATCCTTAACAGGAGGCTGACCATTAGCTCAGGACTCCTGTCCAGAAGGAACTTGGTTCCTCCCCCTTTGTTGATTGACACGGGTAGGAAGGATTCTGCTTCCTAAGCGGACCAGGAGGACTGTCTTAGGGCAAGTAGAGAGAATAAACACAAATAAGAATGCTAGTCAATGAAAACTGACATTCAGGGGGTGGATAATCTAGTTTTGTTTTCTGCATTGATCAAATTCACTGAATAATTGCTTTGTAGCCTTCTTCCTTGGCAGTAAGAGTCAGAGGAAAAGGCCAGTGCAGAATGGTTAAGGAGGTCCAGGGCGGAGAGGCTCTGTGGTTTGGTTTGGCCGCCTCCAGCTATCATAGCAGTCTCTGCAAACCACAGCTAATTTTTCAAGACCATGCTACATAAATGTGGCAGGGAATGTTATTTACATTTCAACGGTGTCAACATGGTGCCGCTATGGTGAGAAGATAATTTCATTGTTGGCAAATAGTATTAGGTTCTTCCCGTTTGTTGATAAGATTGAGAGAGTGTTGTACTTTGCTTGGCCCTGCTCTATCTGCAGGTTAGCTAGGAAAAAAAATTTGGTGTTTATCACTGTGGAAGTCTACATCAGGTGACTTTAACAGGAAATTTTAATGCTAAAAACCCTTAATCTTCTGTGGGTTTGGGTTTGGTTTTGGTTTTTTCACAATTGCTTATTAATTCATTCCACTTCTAGTCGAGCAGGGCAAGTTACGCATCCCGGGGGCAGGGCTGGCCCCGCCTCATCCCTGAAATCCTTTTCCTCCTGGAGCAGGAAGTCGGTTTTGTGCCAGGACAGGCTCACGGTGCCAGGCTGAGAGGGCTGGTCCTATGCCCAGACTTGTCTGCCTGTGTCTGAGCCTACCCTGATTTCAGATTTGTGAATGCATCTTACTTACATGGTAGATTTCCTACCAAAACTCCTGACCTCAGTCAATGGTGGCTCCTTGAATCCTGTTTCAGGAACGCATGGCACCCACCTCTCACCTGTCTGGTTCACTTTCCTATTTCCATGAAAACACCCTACACTTAGACTCTGGGCTCCCTTTTCCACTTCAGTAATTTGCAGAAGAGTCTCTTGCAGAGTTCCTGCACAGTAGGTGTGGGCACAGCCCTGGCAGTGTGAATTCAAGTTGTTTTTAGGAGATGCCACGGCCTTTCCCTCAATGGCCTTCCAGAGAAATGCTGAAAGGTTAACTTATCGCCACCTCAGATTTGCTACTGAAATTAACAGTGTTCACTTGAGAGATGAATTTGCTCTTTAAAAATTTATTGAAAATTTATTTCCTCTGCATGTTCCTATAAATGGGAACCTGGGATCTCACAAAACAGAATTAAAATTATCAAATACTGTTGAACCAACCTAATGAAAATTTTAAGTGAAAGTCATTGTAAATTAGGTATGTGCCATCCTGAGAACACAAGCCTTTGTAAAGCAGGTATTGTTCCTATGTAAACTCATGAATGGAGACTTTCTTGAATAAATTACTTCTTAAGAACATCACAGAGCCATTGGCTGGGTAAATTTCTCCCTGGGGCACTTGCTAAGGTTCCTGAATTTAAATGTTCAGTAGAACTTCACATTTGTCACCTCTACTAACGAGTTTTTCTTTATAAAATCATTATTAGCAAGAAAAAGTTAAATTTTGTATATAATTTCTGGAATTAATGCTGTTTAAAAGACCCCGAGGGGTTGAAAGTTTTCTTGCTAGAATGCAGCATTTACATAATTTCTATTACCTCAACATTTATATTGCCCAATCTGCTGCCAATTTGCTACCTGAGGCAGGAGAAAGAAAAATGATCAGAACATCCAGGATGTCTGGAACAAGGGGCCTTCTCAAAGGACCAGAGAGCAAAATTATTTCTGCTATTCTAA
Source organism: Nycticebus coucang (assembly GCF_027406575.1). Taxonomy (NCBI): domain Eukaryota; kingdom Metazoa; phylum Chordata; class Mammalia; order Primates; family Lorisidae; genus Nycticebus; species Nycticebus coucang. Next base: position 61,517,817 of record NC_069799.1, on the reverse strand, counting down.
CCTGTGATTCTAGCACATAAAGCCTTTACAGTTTTTCGTTCTGAAGCACGTATTCCGGCAAAGGCTGTGGCTGTTCCTACACGAATAATATTCATGAGCAATTGATCACCACGGTTAAATGATTCCCTGAGTGGAAATCTGCTTTATTGTAGTCACTCTGGAGATTTTATTTTGGAATTTAGGATTTTTACCTTCCTTCCTTTTATTTCAACGTGGCGGCAAATGGACTAAGTTCTCTTCTAGGAAGGCAGCTCTGTACGTTTACCTTGGAACTACTGATGGATCCCAGGCTGCAGAGCCCTGGAGAGTGGATAAAATGCTTGTTTATGAGCAGATCTGAACGGCTCTTCCACATATGGAACAGGGAAGCAGTGTCCTGGCATTTCAGAGATGACACTCCCACGAATACACGCTGAAAGAAAGATGCAAAAAAATTACGATCGGTGTTGTACCATGTTGCGTAGACCCTATCTGTGTTGTTTTTTCTGTCTGTGGTTAAGTAGACTCCCCAACTGATGGGTAGATTTATAGCATGACAGAGGAAGCAGGGAGAGTGTCTGATGCATGTCCGGTAGTGAGAACATCCGGTCAACATGGGGACCTGCACGCATCGCTCCTTGCTTACTGAGTGTTCATGGCACCTTTGCAAGATTTATCACGTTTATCTTCCCTAAAAATTGAATCAATACTTGAAGATCCATCTCTGATGACATAATTGGTTTATGAAAACGAAGAGTACCATTTCTGAGTAATACAAGTCTTTTTTATGGCCTTTGTAATAGGTCAGGTTAAAATAGCATATTAACAAAATCCTAACATGAAAAGTTAAAACTAATACTCAAAGATGTTTTGTAATGTAAGGCAGAGAGTTATTCGAGGTTGGTTTATGACAATGAATTTGCTCCTAAGCAAACACCAGAGAACCAAGCAGATTTGCCAGAGAGCATGGATTAGTGAATAGCTGGGGATATATACAACTTCCTCAAAGGAAGCCCTGTATTCAGCCAAAGATTTTAAACAGAAATGAGTTTGTTCCACCTTATGTTACCGAGCATTGAAATACATATATGCTAGCAAAATTCTTTATCCATACGTAACATTTTCCTACTGCATTTCATCAAGAAATCAACTATAAAATCCCACAGAAATGATTTCCCAGGTCAGTTCATTCAACAAAGATAGGGGCAGGAACATTCCAAACCTCAGTCAGATCTGTGAGCAGAGACTCAAGTGGCAGGGGTCAGAACAGACCAGGCCAAGAGCGAGGTTTAAATAGTGACCGTCCTGGGGAACGAGAGCCAAGATGTGCACACACACATGGGTGGTAAAAGACACGGTCTCCTGTCAATACTATGTGCTTTTACTTTTCCAAATTCTGAGCCCTCTCCTCTTCCTCATGGCCTTGCAAGACCGTCAAGCAGACCGTCAAGCATTTCCTCCTTGCCACAAGATTCTCTGACCTCACATTTGAAAATTCCAGAACCTTATACCTTTTCCTTTTTTGACTGGTTCATTACACCTAAGTTGCAGGTGTCACCCGCCAGGGTCAGATATGCTCCAGACTAAAATTCCCTTGTGTGTGGAGGCCAGAGTTATGCAAAACCAACGCATTTCCCAGTAGTTCAGTATCTATGGTTATCTAGACATTTTAGTAAGAGTTACTGGTGTCTGTGTATATATACAACATATACGGTATGCAACGTATGATACCCTGAATGCAAAAATAAAAATAGAAAGCTACGGCCAAAATGCCCGCCTGCCCATCCGCATCCCATCAGCACACACTGGTTGGGAACAGTGCAGGCCCAGGGGAGAGACCACCAGGATACAAAATCCCAGCTCAACCTCAGTTAAGCCATGTGTCCTTGGGGAACTTACTATTCTTTTGTTGTCTAATTTTCTTTTTAGAAAAATGGAAAATCACAATATTCCTATCTTATAAGGTGGATGAGCAAATCAGTATGTTTAAGATGCTTGGTATTATGACTGGACATGCTGTTACGATAATGTCGTGCTTTAGAAGGAGGCAAAAAAGGTTGTCCACCTGCAGCCAGTGTCTAACAAAAGCCTTGGTCTACTGAGCATAGGCATGAATATAGAGGGTAATAAATGACCACATGGAACATGAACAAGGCCTGGGAATTGCTAGCATGGTGGTGGTTTTTATAGGACATTTGCAACAGGACCAGAGTAGAGAATTGGTCATGCATTACCCAAGTAGCTCCTGAAGGAAGAGTTGTCCATGGAAAATAAAGACCTCAGAAAACCAGCTCTCTGAGAGTGACCTGAAGCAATGCTTAATGCAGGGCAAGCCCTGGAAGCTATGTAGGGCCCAGCTCCACCGCCATCACTGGGTTGATGTCTTACTGTATTTGAGATGCTATAACAAAATACACCAGACTGGGGAGCTTATAATCAACAGAAGTTTACTCCTCGTGGTTCTAGAGGCTGAACAGTCCAAGCCAAGGTGCCCGTAGATGTGGTGTCTGGCAAGGAGCCCATGTCAGGTTGCAGACTGCACATTTTTAGCTGTGTCCTCACACAGAGGACCCACTGGTTCTTTGGGTTCTCTTTTATGAAGTCATTAATCCCATTCTGGAGGTCTCCACCCCAATACCTGAAACACTGCCAAAGGCCCCACGCCCTAATCCTATCATCTTGGAGATTAGGTTTTGACGCATGACTGAGGGTGAAGGGTTATACTCAGACTCCTGCCGTTGGTGGGGTAGCGTCAAGCCCTGGCAGGATAGCAATGTTTTGATTTCATAGATGCTAGGAACTCATCCAAAAAATAGTATAGATGCTAGGAACTCATCCAGTAAGTAAATGGTAAATCTACGGTAGAATATTCAGCAGAACTGTAAGATGGCCCTAGGGAAAGATTATAAGGCAGTGGAACTGAATGAGCACAGATTAGTAGAAGAGTTGCAGAAACCAGGCTACTCGGGTGACCTCAGGCCACATACTGATTTTGATGTGTCCATTTCTGCATGCAGTGGGCCATACAGATTTCTCAGGCCAGGATGCCCTCCTGGGACCACAGTGAGAAAACACCCCTTATTGTCAGATGCTGGGGATTGGAGACTGCAGTGGACCTGAATAAACATACTTCAGGAAGTAACCCTTATAGCCCACTAGTTTTACACCTCTCACCTATGTCCCAGGAAATCCCCAAGAATATTTCTGCCCCTAGCCAAATTTTCTCTGTCCCATCATTCCTACTCAAATGTATTGTTGTTTGACTTAAAAACTATAAAAGCATCTTGCTTCGGCCAGTTCTTTGGACTTTGCTCTCTTGTAAGGACCTCCATTTGGATGAAAAATGAATTCAATGTGTCTGCTTTTCTCTTGTTAATCTCCCTGGTGTCAATTTGTTTCTAGAGCCACCCAAAGCACCCACCTAAGAACGTTAGAGGGGTTGGGGGGACATCTGACTCCCCCGCAACCCAACTTCCGAGTTCTGGCTCCATCGTTCCTCCTGCTATACCTCAACTCAAGGGCCCAGACTTGATGTCTATTTGCCACTGTAACAAATAGGAATGATAAAAACTAAACTTAGATTTATCAGTGGCCCCCAGATACAGCAACTCATGAAAGCTCAGAGTGATCCTTGCATTTCTCCTGGAATAAGAATCCCGGGCTCCAGGCCTGAAGGTTCCAGGCAGAGAGGATGCAGGCAGGAGGCAGGGAGAGCCTGCTGGGGAGGATTAGACAGACAAAACCCAAACACAGAAAGGATGCAAATATCCCCAGGAACTGGGACGAGGATGAGCCTCAGGTTCAGTGTCAATTACTGGAAGTCTCCAGAGCCTGGTTAAAAATAGATACACGGGTTTCTTTATTCACTTGTCAGAAAGGGTCAGCCCATCAAATGAGATTCCCATCACTCTCTTATCACCCGATAGCTGAGTTGTCAACCATTTGCAACTGGAAGTCTTGGTTACCAGGCTGTCACAGGGTCTAAATTAGAGTGTGCCCTTTCAATTATATCCAAATACCACAGGCTCCAGATGCTTGCAGGATATGCCCCACGTGGGTAGACACCTAAGTATAATACCTATACACATTGCTATAAGGAGGCTTTTCTTTGCTCAAATAGCCTGTGTGTGTTTGTGGGGGAGGGGTTAAGGCAGAGCAGTTACAAGTTGCCTGCAGGTAAGTCACCTAACTAAGAGGTGTGCAGGGTGGGGCCGAGGAGACCCACATACCATTTCCCATCTGTGCCCCCACCTCACTTGGAGAGCTCACTTGGAGAAAGCCCCTCTAGTGCCAGAGCTTTCCTCCCCCACTGTACTCAGGTGAATCCTTAGCTGCCTAGCCACCTTTGCGCAAGAAATACTGCACAAATGAATTAGATTTAGCCTGACTGCCTCATGAACTTCTCCTGCTGAAAGTGCTTAAATTTGCAGTCAACTCCAAATGAGACTCGGTAATTGAAGGAGCAGCAATACAGATATTCTCAAATAACAGACAATCTAAAAGTCATTTTGCCTTGCTTCTCGTAGGCAATGTTTGATTTTTGAGGGGAGCAGCAGATTTGCTCCCCTAATTAGCTTTGGCTTAAGCAGATATTAAACTTGTATTCTGTTCTCTGAGTCTGGTTCTAAACAAAAGGACGTGGAACAGGACAGAGGGGCCCAAGATGTGAATGTCGCCCCTGAAAAATGGGGGAGGGAGGAATAGCCACAAAATGAACAATTCGCAAATGTTCAGTAAATCTAGATTTAACTTTAGAGAGAGGGAAAGTGGTGGTATCTTTAACTTTTTGCTTCTTGCCAGAAATTTCCTTTTTATTTGGCATTTGTCTTTCTCAGCTGTGAGCTTTGAAATTAAATCTTGCGGGTGGTGCCTATGGCTCCAGGAGTAGGGCGCCAGCCCCATATACCAGGGGTGGCGCGTTCAAGCCTGGCCCCGACCAGAACCGTAAAAAATAAAATAAAATAAATTTAATCTTGCTAAGAGCCCCCTTCTCCTCCAAATGAATTACAATAGCTGTGTTACTCTTTGGGACATCTTAACCAAGCTTATGATATCTTCACAATAGCTCCTTCCAGAAATAGGCAAACATTTTAAGAATTAGTTCTCTCTTAACCTGGATGGAAACACATTCTTCTTTTGTAAAGTATCACAAGAACGGAAAAACAAGTATCCCAGGTACTCAATACTAATATGACGCCAGTAGATGAACCATACACACCCACACAAGAGAAACACTCAATTTAATTCAAATTGGGGGGAGGAGCGCGAAGGGAAGAGGGAGGGAAGGGGGTGGGATTGGTGTGTTCCCATCTGATGGGCATAATCTAGGGGCTATGGCACACCTCCTGGGTGTGGGACACAGCTGCAACAGGGACTTTACCTAACAAATGCAAACATTGTGACCTTATCATTTGTACCCTCATAATTCATCTGAAATAAAAATTTAAAAATGAAAGAATTGGTCCTCTCAAACCTATTCCAGATCCAATTTTGGTGACAAAGGGACTTAGGTATACCTCTCTTTAAATATAAACAGTTTTATTTCTCAGGCCCTCTCCTAATTTACATTTCTTTCCCCAAATAGGTAAAAAAAATCAAAAATCGTATAAAACCTTCCCAATTTAAAAGCATTTACAGGGGTAGCCCAAAGGGCCATCCTGTTCTTCCAAGTCCATCTCCTGCAGGCCCCAGCCCAGTCTTTGCAGAACCTGCTGGCTTGACAAAGCAGTCTGGTCTGCCCTTAACCTATGGAATCTATAAAATAGCAACTGGCAATTTTATAGTTCTTACCATGTGCTGAGAACTGTTGCAAACATTTCGTATATTACTAACTCATTTAAACACAACTCTATAGATAGGTCCTGTTATTGACTATTATTGTCTGCTTTTTACAGATGAGGAAACTAAGCAGGAAGCCCTAAGTAAATTTCAGTCTTTGGCACAGCTAGGGCGCAGTGGAGTGAGAATTCACGCAAGCCCGGGTTGCTGGGTCCAAGGGCTTCCATATGGACTGTAACCTTTCCCTCCGTGGCACTGGCCCCACTAGACAACAATGAGACTGTCCTTCTAGCCTGCCCCAGCATCCTGACATGCCCTGCCACAGGGGTGATTTAAGGACACCACAGTACTGCTGAAGATTGGCACAGAATCACAGCTAAACAGGGGCCCTTTCACCCATCAATGGTCTCTCAGTGGCTCCCAGTCATCAATTAAAGCTGAATGTCTGGAGATGGGGAATGAGATGTTTTTAAATAGCTCCTCGGGGGGTTCTAATGGATAGCCAGGGCTGAAAACTATATGAATAGAAGGAGAGAAAGGGAAGATGATATAAAATGATGCATAATAATAAAAATTGAGGCGTGTTAGATTCTGAATCCCAACATCACTCCTGAGGCTGAGTCCTGTTCGGCCCACAAAAATGTGTGGCCCTTTTTCTCTGACAAGGGAGAATTGCATGTAATTAAGTCAGGCCTCCTTGTCTCTTGGAAGGGAGAATTGTAAAATCCTAATTAGTGCACGAGCGCGGTGGAGTAGGAGGCTGGGTGAGAGAACATATATGGGATCTCTACTTCCTCGAAAGATCTGTGATTGCAAAGACAAAATATTACATGATAATAAGATAAAAATGGCAAAATATTATATAATAATAAGATAATAAAAAAAGGACTTATACCATTGCCATCTCAGTTCTCTCTAGGACAGACAATTATTCCAAATCCCTGCAGTCCCAACACCAACTCTGAGCAAAGATTTAATATCTGAAGCCTAGAGTGAGATTTCTGATTACTGTGACTTCATTATCTTTATGAAACAAGCAACAATATGTTTTCTGATGTACAGGGAAGTTTTCTTTCTTTCATCATAGACTGTTGAGTCTGAACTACCATTGTCAAAACAAATAGAGGAAGCCTATGGGGTGACTTACCTCCCTGGATTTTTTTCTGTCTGTTCGCCTATCCACTCATCTGCAAAATCTGGTAATTCACAATGGGGCTCTCTGTCATTAGTGTGAATTAGGAAGTTTCTACTGTATTTTAGAAATCAAATTGAAGTCCTCGGGAGGTTGAAATGCTTGAAATTATCTAAATGATTTTCATTATTGTAGCTCACATTTTTATTAAACATGTTATTACTTTTCAGAAATAATGAACAATAATATAATAATTAATAATCAAACGTACATCAAGGGGTACTTCATTTCAGACATCAAAATTAAAAGGCTGGTAATCAGCAATCCTGGGAGGGGACTGGAGTCTTTGCTTTCTCTAGGAGACTCTTTTCTGGATGGCTTGGGTACTGCTGAGTCCCAGGCAAGCAGCAAAGCTTTGTCCCTTATTTCACTGTCTCGTGAATTGTGTCTGTCGGTTTTTGGACATGTTTTTAATTAGAAAGTAGAAGTGTTAAGTATGTTCATAATATTTAATGGCAAGACAATGCCAGCATTAGATCCTAGGGACATGATCGACCCACTCTGATCACACCTCTCATGCCAGACGTGTAGTATTTGGAATGCCACTTTCTCCATTTCCACTACTGTGACAATAAAAGTGTTACCTGATGAAGAGGGTCCCGCCACCTGTCACTGTCAGCCAATATGCAAAGAGACGGGATAGGTCCACCAAACTTGATTTGGCAGAGGCCGGGATCCTACAGAGCAGCAAGAAAAGTCTCTCCAAGACTGTTCTGATCTTCCATTCCCAACATTACAGTTTAATACATTTGAGTTCAAAGTGAAGACCAGGTTAACCCTTATCAGCAGAACCCACGATTCATAAGCAATTAACAACATTCTAAATTTAAAGGTTAATCTCCTAAATCAAGCCACCTAAACAACCCAAGATAGGCATCTTCCAGGTGAGAGCTAAATTCACGAAACAGTAGGAATGGGAGACCGGGTGAAGGTCAGGCAGGACCTAAACTGACCAGGCCAGCTGGGTCACGTCTGCCCCAGCTGACCAACTCCATCTTATTCTCACTACCCGTGCTTTCAAAAGGACTCGACTTGCTGTGAAAAGTGCCCAAGTTCTGCACAACAACTGGGCAGGTGCAGGGTCTCAGCCAAATGCGGCCAACCTTTAGTTGTTCCTGGTAATGAACAGTAAGACACGTGTGTTAAACTTCTCTAGTGGTTCAAAATCCTTCCTCAAGAGGGATTCCTGGAACCATCCTCACACATGGAACAAGGGTTCTGGGCAGAAATAGAGTTATTAGTAAGTGTTATTTAGACTACACTTTGGCCCATGTCCTTATTCCAGGAAGGCAGGGGGTGTTAGGCCCTGGCCATCTGCATCCTCATGTTCCTTACAGATAGGATTTCTGGAGTTAGAATCATCAGGCTTCTGTCTAGGAATTAATTGGCATTCCTATTGCTCTCATAGATAGAATCTCTGACATTGAGTTTCAAGACCCCTCCCGACACAGAGGAACCGAGTGAGCGTGAGAAAGCAGTTGCTTCAGCTCCTGGTCCCATGACTTTATCGCACTCCAAACCCCTTAAAATCCAGAGCCCCAAGCTCTGGAGAGGCATACGTGAGGCTTCCTCCCATCAACCTGTATGCAGGCCATGTGATTAAATCTCTGTCTCTGCTGCAAACCAGTGTCTGGCGTATAGACCTGCCACAATTACCACGCAAAAGAACCTGTTCAGGTCCCCTTCCCATGGAGCATGAACCCATCTAATGACACTCAATTGGATCCCTTTAGTTTGGTTCTAGGACTCCAAGATCCAAGGATACGGATTGTCAAAAGTCCTAGAGCTGTTGGTGGCTGAGTCAAGAACACTGCTCCAGTTCTCCTACTCAGCCCAGTGACCTTTCTTTACCTGGATTTGACAACTTCAGACTCTAGTTTCACCAAAACTTTAGGCAGATAGATTTATAAGACATGTAAAAATAACACTCCCTCCGTGTTTCCGCCGCTGCTTTGAAAAAGAGAATATAACGCAGACGAAAATGTCACACAAAGCGTAGTGAGCCTTTAGTTTTACAAGTATGAAAGTATTCCCACAAGATTGGGCCTAATACTCAGGTTTCATCTTGAAAAATTATCCCAATCCTGAGAATTTTTCAATCCTAGGGATGAATAGCAAACTCGAGGGCTCTGGTCACTGGGAGTTACTGGTTTTTCTCTAATTTATTAATCTGGGTTAAATATTCAAAGTCATTTGAAAAGCTGGTTATGTATGAGTAGTAAAAATATAAATATTACAGGGGTATTTGCGAAACTTGGTAAATGTAGAATGTAAATGTTTTGGCACAGTAACTGAGATAACGCCGGAAAGGCTATGTTAACCACTGTGATAAAAATCTGTCAAATGGTTTATGAAGCGAGTGTATGATGCCCCATGATCATATCAATGTATACAGTTATGATTTAAGAAAAAAAAAAAATAAACCTTTGGACAAAAAAAAAAAAATCCTCAACAAATTTGGTATAGAAGGAATAAACCTCAAAACAATAAAGATCATATGTGACAAAAAAAAATATATATATATATAAACAGCAATTTTAAGGTGCTATTTACAGACTTCATATATTGTAATGAGTAGACAATTTGACTTGGAAATCTCCAGTGGTGCATATACCCTGCACCTGCAGATAGTTTCTTAAGCAAAAAGCCTGTGTATGTACCTGATGCTACTAGGAGCTTTGATTACATCAGGCAGGGTGAAAAATAGATTTCTTTCCTTTATTTGGGGTAGGAAAAGTTGTTCCACCAAATGATGTAAATGTCAGATAATGGAAGGATGATGGTTGTCATTAAATGTTGGCATGATGGTGCATTCCTTATTAATCTTGGTAGCAAAATTAGAAAAAGTGGGTGACGTACAGGGAGAATGCCTTTGGGTTTATGTGAAGGAAACATTCTCTTAACATCAGAGCTAGATGACAGTAGAATGTCCTGCCACAAGAATCCCTGAACACCTTGTCACTGGTGAAGCGGAAGCAGACCAGAGGACCATCTGTCCAGAGTGGTGTGAGGACACCCACACTGGGTGGTAAGGTTGAACAAAACAGTCTGCTTTTCAGCAATCTCCTTCATGTCATGGGCGCTGCACTACTCAGATTCTATACATTGATTTTAATGAGATTTGGATTATTTGTTTAAATAAACTTTTACTAAACATGGGAGTCACATTTTGCTAGCTAGAGGCTTACAGACAGACCTTCAGGAACATAGATCTACTCCTTACAAGCTTAAACTCATGCAAACAAAACAGGGAATAAGTGTAATTTGACTTTTTTATGTGTTAGAGACTATTTTTAATGTAGATCTTGCCTACTAGTTACAATGTAACTACTTCAGAGAAGAATAACATTTCAATAATCATTAACAGTCAGTATCCTCAAATAAACGAAGGCTTTGGAGCTGATTTGGCACAGAAAAGTCCTAAAAATACTGAGTATTTGAGGCAGGGAGAAAAAAGGCACGCAAGAAGGCGTATCAGTGCATTATAAAATAAATTTTTCTTGTTTCAAAATATTTCACTGGCCCAGAACACAAGCTTAGAAAAAACATGATCACATTTAGATACTACAATGAATGTACATTTTAGGTAAATATGTAAAATCTCAAAACTAGAAGATACTCTATAAACCTACTGTTTCGCTTTACAGATGAGGAAATTGATGAATAATATTATGAATATTGGTGAATAATAAGATGAATAGCTTGGGCAGGAAATTGATGAATAATAAGATGAATAGCTTCTCTGTCGCTCATGAGATCATCATGATGTTGAGGGATGTTGATACTGTTTCTGGTGAACCTAATTTATGTAAGGGCTGGTGTCTTTGCACGCAGGACAGTGACACTATCTGATCCTAAGGAAGTAAAAGGCAAACAAATTACTTGTTATGTACAAAATGCCTCCAAATTAAAACATAACAAAAAAAAATAGCGTGCAGAAAGAATAATTCTGCAAGATAATACAATTCTTTATGATAACAAAAGTCATTGACTAAAAAAAAATCATAGGAAGAGGATTATAGATTTCATTTTATTTTAGAGCTATTTCTCTTCTTTTCTTCTCTTTTTATTGATTATATCTCATTGTAAGATCTTGCCTTGGAGTTTGAACTAGCAGGTAGGCAGTATTGAGCACGGGACAAACTCTACATGGGTGATTGAAATAATATACTAAGAATGGCTGGCAATTATATTCAAGAAATAATAATCCTGTTAGTGGGTTGTTGTTCACCTTGACCTTCCAAACACACACACAAATAGGCCAAACTTTTATCTAAAATCTGAAGGCATGATTATATAATCTACATAAAGGCGAAGGCTATTTTCTGGCCTATGGTCTTTAAGCTGCCTGCCCTTGCAAGGTGTGATGTGTACAATATATGCTTAATAAATACTCGTCTATGGAAAGCATGATGGTGCTAACAACCTTTGCCAAATGCCAATTACAGGACATCCCGTCAAGGCTTCATGGGTCAATACATCAGCAGAAAGGAAGCAGCAAATGGAATTAAAATAATGTATCTGTTTGTTCATTGTTAATGGCTGCTATGAATTTGAATTAGGCCAGTAATTGCTTCCCTGATATGAGAGCAAAATGCCAAGGTAAAGACTGTAATTAACATTCAGAGGGAATGTAGGCCCAGAGTACAGGGGGACTTCTTTCAAAAGAAATCTCCAGTTTTCTTGTTCCTCTTCCAAACTGCTCTGAAACTTCTTAGCACTTTTTTATTTCAAAATTCTGGGGGAGGTTGGGAATGTTGGTTTTTTACCTCCCTCCTTCCTCCCCTTCCCCCCACGGCTGCCACCACTTTGGTCTTGACTCTTACTCCCTAATTTGAATCGAGCAGAATTCCTGTGTTTTAAGAATGAGGCTTCTTTTCCACCGAAAGTCAAGGACTAGGAAGTGACTGCCCAACCAGCCATACTAGGATTCCTGATAAGGAAAATATGTAAAGGCTGATCAGATACAAAATTCTTCAAATCACATTTATTTTCCAAGCTGCTCCATATCCTAGAGGAAGTGGAAAAGTTTCCTTTTGTTACTTCTAGTCGATGTTTAACAGGAAAAGGAAAAGATGGTGGGTGACATGCCCAAAGGAAGCCAAGTGACTCCGTGACACCCATTCAGAAGTGAATAATAGTAACTGTGATAAATTTCAAAATCAAACACTCAAGGGCTTGTTTGTTTTATTCCTGTCAGCTGGTATTGATACATGATCTCTTATTTCTTTTACTGTCTTGGTATGTGATTGCTTGGTATCCATCAGACCATCCTAAATTTCTCCATCAAATAACACTGTCCTAGAAGGAAGGTCAGTCTCCCCCAGGGGAGCAGACAGCCTGGTGCGTGGGTGGACAACACGGCTAGCAATAGATGTGCTGTGTTCACTCCTTCCTTGGTAGCACAAAACTCTATGCTGAATTCCACTACCCCAGAATGCTATTTTAATTGAGCAGTCCGTGTGATCGTCATGAGAATGCACAAACCTGACTACCACTTTGCAAAAAGTCAAACGCATCCTAAGTGACCCACTGTGCTTAACATGTGGCAAAAGAATGCTTTTAATGGCAAACAGAAAACAGTTTTCTGAGTTAGGGTATGGGAAATATTAACAGTGTACTTGAAACAAAAGAGAGGAGGGAAATAGGCATTTCTCAAATCTACAAGCAGGTTGTTCCAGTCATTAAGCGAGAGTGAAAACATGATTTGAAAATAAAAGACCCCATCGTGTGGGGATGATTAGTGTTCAGGCAAAAATTTCCTAATCAGGATTTTGTGTCTCTAGGAATAATTACAAGGAAATAGGAAATAGTGTAATTAGTGGGTGTCCCTTATTCAAGAAGCAGTATTAGGTGTCTCTTACCATAGAGCCCCACATTATAAGTAGAGTGGAACATGGCAAAGTGTGTTTTTGATCTGGTAATATGATTAGGAAGCAAACAGTTTGGTTGAAAATCGATTGCACTGGCTAACCACTACCTGGGGAGCTTAAAATTCTGATATATTTTTTTTTATTCCATTTTTGTTTCTCCTTAGAATGACCTTAAAATGTCAGATTTTGTCTCGGGAGCAACAGGGATTCCATCTGCAATACCAACGACAACACACAAAAACTTCACAAGAAATGCTAAATGCATTAATGGAATCAGTAGAAAGCTAGAGGCATTTTTGTGTACATTGGATGGAAGACCTTTCTCGTTGTCTTTTTTAAAAGTTAAACAAATGGCATAATTCCGAGGCATCGCTGTGGATGTTTGGTTATATAATGGCAGGAACTAAGAAGACGGTACTCTTGATGCGTTTTAAAATTAAGGATTAAATTAGCTGTGCGAAGATTAATCTCTAATCTTTTTTAGAGATTTCTTCATATGAAAGTTTCTTAACCTCTGCATTGTTAGCATTTGAGGCCAGAAGATTCTGCTTGAGGGACTTTCCTGAGTGTCCTGGGATGAATAGTAGGATCTTTGGCCTCGACCTCCTAGAGGCAGCAGCACCCGCAACCCCTTGCCCCCCAGTGTTAAGAGCAAAGTTCTTTCTGTCTCAAGATGTTGCCACCTGTCTCCTGGGAGTATCTCCCTCGCCATTGAAAACCTTGGCTTCATATTGACACTTAAGAGGCAGCAAAATGCTGTGAGCTGCTCTTGGCCATAAGAGCAAATTTGGAATTCAGTGCATCGCAGTTGTGATAAGCTAAAGCAAGGAGTCACGCAGGCCAGAACTGTATCGTTACGCAGTTTATATTTTTATTGCAAGTCTCACGGATTTCTTTTCTTAAGGGCAAAGCCTCAGTGTTGCTTTCTGAGTCACAGGGATCCTACATTTGTGAGCTGGTTTTCCTGGTCCACTCCTAACCGTCACAGAGCAAGGATAACCTGGAATGGTTACCCCAATTTGTACATCTAGGGGTTGGTTATAATGAGTAACTGTGTACACCATGAAAATAGAAAATGAAAAAGATGTATTTAACTTACTACAGATCACTTCACGGGAGGATAGCCAACTGTTCATCTCTGCATGGGCAAGGCAGAGCCTAAGCAACTCTCAGCTTCCCAAGGGCATCAGTTTCCTATTTATGGAGCAGTTGGAGGCCCTTTTTTCTCTGACTTCCCTTCTCTCAAGAGATTTTAGTTTTATGAAGTTCTTTAGAGATTAGAAGGACATAAACACACACACAAAAAAAAAAAAAAAATAGGGATCTCTCAGGCCAGGACGGATTCACTGCCTTTGAATGGCAGGTCAGCGGAGGCGTCCCTGAGAGATCGCACACAAGTGCACCTGCCAGGGAAGCTTTTCGTGCTCATGGGATATGAGACTTTTCAGAGTGTGTTGTTCTTACTTGACTTTTTAGTAGCACTTGTCACGACTGACTACACTCTTCTCTCATCACCTTATTCTCCAATTTTGTCATCTACGTCTGCTTAGTTTTCCCACTGCATTATGTATGGGTCAGGGGCCATTTTTTTTCCCTAAACTCCTTTAGGGTGGATCCTTTCTCTTCAATACCTATAAATATTACAGAGTTTCCAAGGCCCTGTCCTCAGCCCTCCTGTCCTGCCCTCTTCTCCTGTGTGATATCACTGATCCCCATCATGTCAAAAACAACTCATGACGCCAGGTGTCAGTGAGGTATTCCCATGGCCTGGACCACTCCACGGAGCCCTGCATCACATCTCCTACTGTGACTCGGAAAACTAAGTGGGCATTTCAGGCTTAATATGGTCAAGGTACAACTTTGGACTCCTCATATTCACTCCGTCCACTAGCCTGCCCATAGCCCAATCCTCTCCCCAATCTGTGAATCACACATTCTGTGTCCCACATTCAGATCCAGCTCTCCAAAATGTATTCCAAATCCAGCCAGCATTCACCTCCTCCCTTGTCACACCTGTGTGCAAATCACTGGTATCTCTCTCCTGGGTGAATGCAGTAGGCGTCTAACTGCTGCTCTGTGCCCAAAGAAATCTTTCTAAAGCTTTCAGTTCTCTGTTCCCATTATGCGTGGGCTGAATTCCAGCCCTTACAAAAATCTACATGGCTTCCAAAATGTGGCACTCACCCCTTCCTTCCCTTCCCTCACTCAAAAACTGTCAAGTTTGTTCCCACCAGAAGGCCCTGTAGCCTGTAGTTCCCTTTGTGTGAAACACACTTTCCCCAAATCCCTGCCCCAGCCCCACCAGTCTTTCCTGGTAACCTACTAGAGCAACTTCACCTCTGATCATGCTGGTACGACATTAACATCTTTTTCTCTTATTCCTACATCTGGTCCTGAAATTACCTGATTTGTTTCATATCTATTGTCTGTCCTCCTTGCTAGAAGGCTTGACCTTGTAGGCAGTGACTCTACTATGTGCCCATAGCCTAGGGCAGTGCCTGACACATAGAGCAGATGGGGCTGACTGTCCAGAAGTCATAAAGCAATGGGAGAAACCTGCCCACAGCTGCATTCCTAGAAAGCCACCTGCTGGCTCTGTTACATGCCTGCATACCACCAGAGCACATAGGTATACCTTGAGCATGGCAGATAATCCCACATTGCCCTTAGGTGATTTAGATACATGAACTAATTGAATGAAGTCTCTTTTGAGATAGCTTCCAATTCTGGTATGTCATTTAATTCTGCTTTTGCATGTTTGGTTACCTCTAAGACCCAGCGATGCCACCATTCCTATGCAACTGAACCAAGGACAGGATAAACTATTGTGAATGAATTGAATCTGCGCCCAAAGAAAATATTGGTCAAATTATTGGTGAGCAGTGAGATCAGCCCAAAGCCTCCACTTCCACAGAGGGTTTAGATGGTGATTAAAAAATATAGTCCCCCCCAAAAAAAAATAGAGTCCCCCCCTCAAGAAAAGGCCAAATTATATTTTGGCCATGGAAAATTATGAAATTTTCCTCTGGAAAAGCTTTTAAATTTGGTTAACTTTCTGTAGCTCTTTTTTTCTTTTTTTGCATCTATACCACCCTTATTTTGTCTCTAATTACTTTGTTGTTGCCAACATCAGCAGCATTATCTTTGCTGAGAGAAATTTTCATCGGGAGAAGTAAAGAAAGAATGTAGTGCAATTACTAATATTGACCTGGAATATAAACCAGGGTGGTAGCTGAATTCCAACTAATTAGAGACCAGCCATCAGAAATAAGGAGCTCTGCTGGTTAGGCATGTTCAGCTTCAAGAGGAAAAGAAAGTGTGAACTAGGAAAAAAAAAAAAAATCATAGACTCTACCTTGCATCTTTCAGCAGTTTGGCAATTAAATGAGATTCACACCAATTGAGATCAAGAGTGCTTGCAGGCTGACACAATAAAAGAAGGTTATATCTGCCCCAGCGACATGTTGACAGAATTACAATTGTCTCGGTGCCAGAAGGACAGGAGATTTTTGATGAATTCTTTACAAGGGATATCTTTTAATCATAGGGAAAATAACTTCTTCAAAATATGAAAGTGGGCATGTTTAAATGCTTTTAGCATCCCCCTGCTTATATTTTAATTGACAAATAATTATATCAGCCGAGATCTACTCAGACACCCTCTGTCATCTTCTCATCCCCACCCCAAACAAACGTACACAATTAAGAAGCCCTGTATTTTTTAAAAATCTGATTCATTGAGAATAGTTTCTATGACAAAGGGGTTTTATTTCTACCAAACAAAAGATTCATCACCGAATGATTTTATAAAGAGCTCTCCTGTGTTTTTTAAGTGTTTACTGAAAGGTTATTGTTAGACCTGGGTGACAGAAATAAGGAGAGTTCAAGTTCAAATCTGAGAAGCCATCACCAAAGAGCTCCCAGAAATAAAAATAAAGCATCTGCAAAATCATTAAGGGAGTCAATAGGAAAGGAAGTTAACATTTTAAGAACTTCATGAATTATTTTAAAGAACAAAACCATGATAGAAAACAGGAGATGGGCAGTTAATGAAGTTTACCCCAAGCCATTAGGGGAGAAAGGGACCCTTTGACCCTTTGATTCTTCAGTAACAAAGAAAAATATTCTTTGTTCCTTGCTATCTCTGTAGACTTTTCAGCAGTCCAGTCTCCAATTCGTAAGCTAGACAATGAAAGTGTCAACATGAAGTTTTAATTTTAGGTCCTTTGCTCGACGTTCAGTGTATTTACTTTCAAGTTGTTACATCTTTGGACAGGTTATTTTCCATTCTTTCACAATAGCATCTTTTAAATATTTACTATTTACTACCTTTATAAGCAAAGAAAAAGCTTAAATCCTAATTCCTTTTGCGAATCTATGTTGCATCACGTTGTAGCTTCAGATCATGGGTATGAATCACTGTAGTATTCTATGAAACCAAAAGTGCCTGGAACATTACCCAAAACCTCTTTGGTAGAAGAGGTGGTGACGTAGGATTTAGTTTTGTACCCCTTACAACCATCATTTTCCTTGAGAGTAAAATACCTCCTTTATCTGCTTGCCTTATAGAGAAGAGATAAATTAATCTGTCAGCTCCCTGGAAAGCATAAATATCTATGCACGAAGCTGCTCGAAATAGTGATAGTTAACACTGGAGCAACCCATGGTGAGGAAGTTTCTCCATGGTGTCCGTGAAATATTGAAACTTTTGGCATTCTGGGTGACCTTTATTTTCACATCAGCTAGAGTTGATAGAGTCCCAATATTCTACTCACTGTATTTTAAAAAGAAACTGCATTCATCATTAGTTAGAAAAATCTTAATTTTATCATCAGCAGAAATGATGGAAAGAACAGGATGCATCCAGCCAATTTTCCTAGATGAGCACGGGCATGCTTGATGGTACATGAAAATTCTGACCCTATCAAACTCAAGAGCAATTGTGATCGATGATGTTCTTCTACTGTATTCAAAAGATACAGGCCAAATAGTTCATACAAATTCAAAAATATAATGTATAGTCATTAGTTTTTACATAATATGTATTTATTTTTTGTAAAAATCATTGAGACCGATCATTTGATAACCTTTTGCAATTTTTTTTAAAATGTGAGTGTAAAATTGAGTCAGTAAATTCTAATCGCAGTTTATGGTTGAGCTCTTTCCCTTTATTTCCATTCTAACCTCAGGTACACACCAGGTTTGAGTATCAGAGACCAAAGTGGTCAGTTTCAAACAAAGCATGGGCAAAGGTAATCAGTTGTCACAACATTTTTTCTCACTATACAATTCTTTTTCTTTTCCTCGTTTTGCTTTTATTACTATGCCCAAAGTTCATGACTAAATTTCATGACCCATATGCTTTAATTATGACAAATAAAACTAATCAATCCTCACAAAGTGCTTCCATAATTTAATAGAGCAGATAAAGCCCAGATCTCTGAGAGTTAAGCATAAATCATGTGGGCACGTGAATCCCAGTTGTTCCGGGGACTCAGTGGGATCGTAATGTAGTCTTTCAGTCCATACCAAAAGTAGTCACAGGAAGCTATTTTATAAATTTCTTGGTAATCTGAGCTGATGTTATACCTGTTACAGGACTTTTCCAATAAAATAGAAACCCAGCAGGATAAAAAAGCTACAAATGGTGATTTTATAATAGTCAATAAAAGCATGACTCTATAGTAATGGAAAATTTGTTATGAATTGTGGAGTATCCGTGGCTCAGTTGGTGTGGTAATAAAATAATTTGTGTCCTGCCATTGGAACTTTTTTTAATGTGCTAGCATGTACCTTTAATTTACTATTTTTTTTTTCTTTCTGTTGAGGCGAAGAGTCACCAAAGGCAATGAAATTAAGAAACTAATGTATCTTAGTCAAATACAGACACCTAATCAAAATAGTCTCCCGAATGGCTTTTTAAACTACTTTATAGACCATTACTTTTATCATGAAAGAAGATTTCAGCCCATTATGTGAAAAATAAATTTATATTTAGTTCTCTCTTTCCGTGTAAATGGAAAGGAAACATTTTATGAATAAAATAGTTAACCTTGTGCCTCCCAGATGAAGAGATAAAGCTTCTCACTGCCTCTCAGGTCACACGGTGACCTACAGGAATAAGATGCAGAAAGAATGGGTCACCGTTTTATGCAACAATTAAATGAACAAAAAAATAAAAAGCAGACAAAAAGGAAATCAAGGTGCTTTGGAGAGAGAGGGCAGAAATAAGGAGATGTTCCACTTGATCCAGCAAAATCTGTTCTATCCAGAAGATTTCTCTCCCACTTTTTTAGAGGAGAACTGTTTGTTAGTGTCTTTGCAGGTATTTATTGTCTAGAAAAACTTCCTTCACTCCTACCTTACCCCAGGGTTTCTAAGTTACTATAAATCATTAATGACAGAATCCTGTTTGCTAGTGAGGTGATACTGCTGAATTCATGAACTACAGTCTGTTTACTCCGATGACAAGATGTGTTCATTCAAATTATGTAACGTCCTATTCAGTATTAAAAATGAAGAGAGAAAATCATTATCTCTGGAACGTGGAAAACGAAATCTTGAAAGAAGGCGCTACCTCTAAATGCTTTCTTGCCCAACGAGACAATCCTGTTTTCTTGTAAACTGCTCTGCTTTCCAACAAACAGATCCGAGAGGCACATCTGGAAGTGGTGTTCTTATTGGGAAGCCCAGAACACTACTGAGTTTGAACCAAGGGTACATCTATTCTATTTCTTTGCCCTCTTGGTGACTTCCCTACATTCTCTCCTTACGAGTCCAGGATTTCTTCCTGGTCATTTTTATATGATGAAGAGCTGCACAGATGGGGCGGGGATACCCTCCCCGTGAAGAGCGTGGCAGTGTGGCGCTCATCGGCAGCACCTTCCTGTAATTACTCTGCTTATCCCCAGTTCCTACTAACATTTCTCCTTCTTCTTGGAGTGGTTGTAGAGCGGAGTTCACCCACTGAGACCACACCCTGCCAGGTGGGAGGAGCAGCACCAAGATCCCTAGGTCCAGTTGGCAGTGTTTGCAGGGCCTCAACAGTAGCGTAGGAGCCTCTCTGCCTTCCCGTGTTTGTGCAGTCAACATGATGTTAAATGTACAAACAGATCCAGAGGGACAACAGCACACCAGAAATCCTTATCACACACGAACTCAGTGGTTCCTCACTCAGGTAGAAACAGTTGGGTTGGGTTATTTTGGGTTTTTTTGGCAGGAGGAGGGGGTTCGTCCTCAGTATTTTTAAAGAAAAAAATAACCAGCTCACCAAACTTCCACCAAAAAGTTTGGCTGAAAGCTAGGTGTCACCAGGTGGTTTCCCTAGGGAAGCAAAGTTGGCCACCAGACCCAGTGCCCTGCCCAGTGATTGTTGCTGCCTCCTTTGTGCCCCTGGGGAGGAAGAGGGCACCCCATTGGGGGTCCTATAATGAGGAATGAGTGTGTCACCCTCTAGTAGTCAGCTTGAACATCCGCCACACAAGTTCTGTGAGCTTCCTGAGCCCGGACTTTCTAAGTAGGAAAGATAAAGAACAACTTCACTATTCCCATGGATCCTAAGGAAGCCAGGCAAACGTCTTTTCCCAAATAATTAGTTACTGAAAGCGTGGTATTGCTGTCGTACGCTCTGTGACAGTGTAGCCCGGCGCTTGCCTCAGCTCTCTGAGCTGCACGATGGCATCAGCGCCACAATCCCGACACTGCAACTTCTTACCTGGCTGAGTGACATCAGCCTCTCTGTGCCCCATGTGGTTAGCCAAGTAGGACCAGGAGTCGCACAGGTCTCAGCGGATCATTGTAAGGCTTGATGGGGCAAGCAGTTAGCCTAGCCCCTGCACACAGTGATGACACAATTAAAGTTAGCTGCTGACTCTGATTGGGTGGTGGGGATCGGAGCAGTTCATAATCTCATTCGAAATGAACAAAAGCAATTGTTTTCAGGGCAAGGGCAGCCATCTGTGCAGTCACAGGTTAGGGGCTTGTTATTCACCACATCATGGGACTGAATTTCATCATTTCTTGCTATCTCCTTCACTCCTAAGTGAATAGAACTCCCCCATCTAGGCGATCCAGGCAGGCCTCTTGCCGTTAACAGAGATGGGACGAAGACAGTGCAAGCTGAGTGGCAGCCAGAAGCTCTGGGGGTCTGGCCTTGCCTTTGTCACTGGGCAGGACACATGATAAGTAACTCACTTAGAACGAGCCATAATAATTCTACTTATCTCACAGGTTTGTTGTATTAAATCAGTTTCTTCAGCATGACTATATGAGCTGGGGAATACTAGGCAGATGGAGAGGGCCGCTCCAGTCTTCCACCTATGTCCCCTGTCCATCGTTCTCCCTGTCCCCTGCTCTCCCACCTCCTCCCTCCTGCTCAGAGATGGCTTTCATTGCCAGAACCTCCTTTTGGAGACCCCACTAAATGATGGTGCAGGGGTGCCGACCTGCAAGCCACAGGCCTCATGCAGGTTACGTGCGGCCTCTTTTGCTTGTCCCTGGTGTTGGATATTACGAAAGTAAACAGAGGCGTTTTTGTGCTCTTCAGCTATCATTAGTGTTTGTGTATTTTATGTGTGGCCCAAGGCAACTCTGTTCTTCCAAAGTGCAAGAGAAAAAAAAGGCTGGATGCCTAAATGATGAGGTGACACCACTTACTTAAAGCAGCCAAGAAATGACAGGACAGCTTTTTACATACTAGGTCCCTTCCCTAATTCATTCTCCACCTACGCCGATTCCTCTATGTTGAGTCCCCAGTGATACCGAATCTGGAAAGGAAGGATTTTGAGATTAGATCATCATAGCACGTTGTAAATGTTGACTGGATGTTCTTGGTTTAAAAATGAAAAAACAAAACAAGCAAAAAAAAAAAAAAAAGCAATTAGGAGGTAATATGAGACTCTAGAGAGTTCCACTAAAGTCTATTTAAACCTCTTATCCAAAGTTGCCCTTGTTAATCATGAGTCCAATTATTTGATTTGAACTCAAGTAATCTTGAGCAACTATTGCATGTAACCTGGCTGGGTTTTTGCCTGAGGTTAGGTTGCAGACCTATTTTTGCCCTGTCCTTACACAATTCAGTTCCACATATAATGCACCATAAGGTAGCAGAAATAAAATCTCAGGAAAGCCAGTTGGGGGAAAAAATAAATGCAAATCCTTGAGCTATCATTTAAACCCCACTGGATGGAAAACAAAATGTTCTGCCTGGTAACACAGATTAATAAAATAATTAAGCTGTATTAAACAGGTAATGTTTTAGTCAATTTAGTGTGGGTAAAGCACTCCCCCACAGATTACAACTTATGCTCAGAGAGTATAAACATTTGCATTTTAAGAGTTTTTAAGAGCATATCTTATTTTAAATGCAGAACCTTAATGTCACATACAGTTGCATTTGATGAAAAGTTGTTTCTGCATCATTTGGGGAAAGAAGCCAAATACTGGGCTTGGGCAGAGGTTTTGCAGGAGGCTGATGTGTGGCTTTAAAAGTAGCCAGATAGATCTGCCTGGGAATATTCATCATCTGTTCACTCACATGTAATGCATTTTACCCATGTTAAGGTACACTGGAATATCACTTGGAATTTCACAGCAATCTAGACCCAACCATCAAATATTTAGTGTCTCTTTAGGAAAAGTAATCGGTAAAACTCAAAGCTACTATTTGTTCTCTTTGATTAATGTTTACCAAGAGGAAGTTTTGGAACAACATAATACTTCAGCATTCAGCACGGAGTTCATTGCCTCATCGAGACCTTAGTCCTCTTTTCTCTTTCAGATGATCCTTTGCAAGGGAAGAGCAATGCATATTTTCTTGAATTAAATTTTCCTTTTCATGAAGAATTTGCATTTTGCCTGAGCCACAGATGGATCACCTTTTTAAAATTCCTTGTGGATAAGCTAACAGTCTATCCCAGTGGTTCTCAACCTTCCTCATGCCTCGACCCTTTAATACAGTTCCTCATGTTGTGGTGACCCCTAACCATAAAATTATTTTTGTTGCTACTTCATAACTGTCATTTTGCTACTGTTAGGCATCGTAATGTAAATATCTGATATGCAGGATGTATTTAGATGACCCCTGTGAAAGGGTGGTTCAATGCCCAAAGGGGTTGGGACCACAGGTTGAGAACCTCTGGTCTGTCCATTTCCCACCATAGAGTTGTTTCCTCTTCAGAACCACTCACCACAGTCCATTGTAGCAAACTGGGGAGAGAGGGCAATGAGCAGCATCCATCCCCACCTCAATTCCTTCTGACTGTCTTACTACAGGGAATCCACTTGCCTCTGGGAAAGGCACGCTGCCAAGCACACAAAACAGGTTTGGAGTTTGAGGAAGGAAGGAAGGAATGAACCTTCTCATCTGTGATTTGAGGGTCATGACACCCATCCTGCCAAATGAACAGGGGTTCCACAAGGCTTAGTTCATGAAAGCATTTTCACAATGGTAAAATTATGTGTAAGCAGGCAGTCTTAATAAAATTTCAGGCTTCGAATAGTATACGTTAAATATTTGAAACAATTGGAGAGGTTGATCTGTAAGAATTAGTTCCCTAAGTCCAGTCTTCTTGAAGTCTGAGTTGGAAAATTGAAAACACACAATGTCCTTTCCTTGTCTCCTTTCATTGATTCAGAGCCAAGCCCTTCTAACAAAATTATTTTTATAATTAGAAATTTCTGCTTTTTTTCGAGAACAAAACTTTACAGTTTAATGCTTAGAAGGCAGCACCATATAAGTTCAGCCAGGAAGGATGCTGCTGTGAATGAACAAGCAGCGAATCTGATTGACTCTAACTGGCCGTCCATGGTGGCAGGAAAAATTAAGAATGACTTGTACCAGGGAACGGAAGGTTCTCACTGTAGTTCCAGAAGCAGGCTTTAGCACTTCCTTAAAATGACCATCATGAGCATCTTGACTTGGGCAACATGACAACACTACTGAGATTTGGGGACTGATTTTGCAGCCAAAGAGATGGTAAAGCAAGGCCCTCCCTATTGTAACAAGGACATGGCACCCTTCTACCTTCATCTGAGATGTTGACATTAATCTTATTTTGATTAAAAGGAAATAGTAAAATCTTAACTGCAAAATTAATCCCTCATAAATCTTTGTGCACTGTAATAGTCAGATGTTTCATCTTTTCTCTGAGCTTTAATTCAAAATCCTTGTCTATGAGGGACAAGGATTTTTGATCCACTTGTAGTCAATTGGGAATCTGAAACATCCTCTGAGTTCATCTTTTTTTTAATTATGTGTCTGTGGTTGTGCGTGCTTTCCTGGGGATGGTGGTGGTTGTCACCATTGTTTTCATGGGAAGTATTGTACTATGAGTAAATAAAAATGAGTATATCTCTCAAATAAAGGTCAGATATTTCTTGACTTCTGAACGGCTGAAATAGTTCTTTTGGTCCCAATGACTTTCTATGTAATGTTCCCAGCATTCTAGAAAGGAGATTCTTAGTGGCTGCTAAAACAGATCCTTTAAAAAGAGAATGTTCTATAAGACGGGCAAAGATACCTCATCATTTTACAAATACCTGTATGTTTTCAGCCTTCAGTGGATTTGAAGGGTTTGAATTGCTAAAATTGTTCCAGATACCCTAAATAGCTTGCCACTTAGTATGCACCTTGCGATGTGATTTAGTTTCTTAAAACTTAAGAGCAAGACTTCTCAGGTGGCTACATGCCTGGTCCTTTGTTTTTGAAATCTCAAAACTGCACTGTCTATTATGTAGATGGAAAAGAGGGTTGGTGACGTCTGAGTAGAGAGGAATAAAGCATAAAGAAAATTCCAGGAGGAAGTGGAAGGGAATTCTGGAGGATGTGAAAATTTAAGGCAACCATTTCAGGAATGGCCAATGCATTTTGAGAATGATTCATGAGTTTTATTTAAAATCACATCTCACCAACGACATTTTTTCACATGTTGGGAAGTTAGGTTCTCTAAATATCATTGGAAGGGTAGCAAGAAGACTAAGTTTTGTAAAAAATGTGACCATGCTTATTTGATCTTCAGAGAAGCAGTAACCCCACATATCGATCTGTTCAATCAATGCCATCTGGAATCAATGTGCTGACATAGTGTGTGGAAATATGACTTCTTCACATTTATATCACAAGCCCACTTGACTTGGAGATGCAGAGAAATTAAGGTCCCATCCTTAAAATTCATAACCACTGTAAATCTCCTCACCTCTTTGTGTTTTCCATAAAAATTCTAATCCTTTTAAGGGAAAGCCAAAAATAAAAAATAAAAATTGTGACTAGTAGCCATGGTTCATTTTTGTCTCAGCGTCTTATCTTTGAGAATGTACAGATTGGGGAGATTCATTTTACCTTCCTTGGCTTCTGTTTCCTTAATGATACAGTGAAGTGCTCAGGGATTATTTGAATCCTTTTTACTTTAAAAGTGCAAGGTCATATACAACCTCATTCTGTGGGTTTGGTTAGTCACGCCCTTCACTTTGGCCTTCATACTGAAAAGGCCCTAACTGTTCACGTCTTTCTCTAAAATCTTTGCCTCCTGCAAGAAATTCTAGCCTCTGAATTTCTTTATAAATAGCTCAAAATGGTTTTATGGACTCGATTTGACGGTTGTATCTGTTCGGATATCTATAATTGATGGTGATTTTGACACAAATTTAGAAAGCTCTGAGGGGAGTATGATTTTTAATTGATTTCTAAAACCTAGAAGGTGGCAGCTCTGTTTAAAACATTTCATCCTGATTAATGCAACCCGCTTTCAACTCCTGTGTGATGCTGTTTTGAAAATGTGTTCCATGTCGGCGTTAACTTTTGTCAATTATTTTGGGGTTTACTTTTGCTTTTGCCAGAATTCCAATCTTTAGCTCCTTTATTGACTGTAATTTCCCTAAGGGTGGCTTGCTTTCTGTATCACTGACAAATCAATTTTTTTGTTTCTGGGTATGAATCGAAAAGTGACTCTAATTAGCTGCAACGAACAGGAATAATAATAATAACTACACTGGTAAGCGCTTACCTTTGTATCAAATATTTCTTCCTATCCAAGGAAGATAGACTACTTCTCTAGTTTGACAGGGTGATAAACAAAACTGAATCCAAGGAATCGATTCAGTCACCTGGGGTGAAATGTAGTAGCTATTAAATAGTCCGCAGCAGTACAGGATTGTACAGAGTGAGGAACAAAAGAGATTTCTTTATTTATTGCCTTATGTAATGTATACCCACGGCTGGTGGTCCTCCTCAGACTGCCAGAAAAAAATCCCAACTTGCTTGTAATAAATCTCAACGCTTATGTTTCCACCTTGGATGAGGCATTCAAGCCGCATGTTGAAGTGGAACAAGCATGGGCCAGGTGAACCTGCTCCTAACCCCATTCCTTCCACACATGAGCTTGTCAACTTGGGACAACAGTACAACCTCCACAAACATCATTTTTCCCATGTGGTAAATGGAGGATGCAATGATGACTCTCTTGGTGAGAGGTTATTATCATTAAATGAAAGACAAGACTCAGGTTACCTGGGGTGCGCTTCAGTACTCCAGTACATACACCACAAGGAAGCAAAGCGCAGAGCTGGCCTCAAGGCTGTGAGGGGATGTAGTGTTATCCGTTGTGTTTGGCTGGGCGTGGAGCAGTTGCTGTCTTCAAGTTTCCTGTCTGGCTACTGTGCCTCTTTCCCCTTCCTTTGGTTAGAGAAAGCACGCATTTCTTCTAATAAATTGGTCTGCTCTCCTTGGGGTTTCTGGGTTCTCAGCTTTGTCTGTTCCCCATTAGGAATGTTTAAGGCAAAAAGAAAACTCGAAGGACTCAGCACCAGATTGCTCATTGAGTCCCGAGGTTTCTAACCAATCTGCTTTTGTCCCTCCACTTTTTAGGTCTTCCTAGGTTAGTTTCCTATATGAAATATCCAGTATTTAGCTGTTCTAAGCAGGAATAACCGGAAGGAATGTGTCTACTCTATCTTGCTTATGAACTGGAACTCAGATTTTCCGGGTTAATGTTTATTTGGGAGGAGAAATTAAGTATTTCCCTAGCATTTACATTTATAAGCACCTACATAAAACAATTTAATCTTTCAGGATTAAGAACAATGCTATGTTTACGATCATAGCTATGTAGTATAGTAGATGTAAATACTGTAGGACACTAATCTCCACTATACATCAAATTCTAGAAATTTCTTTCAGGGAGAGCTGAGATCCCTGTAATAGTTTAATCTGTCTACTTCCATTTTCCTACACCACTTTTCTTACACAGCCACCTGTCCTAACTTTATCAGAGACTTTTATGAGTCTGTCTTAATATTTTCCATGTCATTTGTAAACCAGTCCAGTATCGGTATGGAACTCAACTCCTACCGGGCTTTATACATCACCATCTACAACCATAAAGAACACCTGCCCTTGATTGCTTGATACAGAAAAACAGGTGCCATCCTAGCACTTCCTTTATAATAGACAATAACTTTGTCAAATAGAAAACATTTTATGTTTAATCCAATTCATTTTTATCAGGCTCTGAGCTGCTAGGGGACGCAGAGATGAATAAGATTCTCCCCCCGTTTGCGTACAGGGGAGGGAAGAGGAGGACACATTCACCAACTTTGGGAAGAGGTGTCATGACTAATGCTGACTTTAAGGCTGACTTGAGCTGGGAGAAGGAGGTTGGGGACACGTCTAATGCAGAGGTGACCTTTAAGCTGAATCTTGGAAAATAAGAAGGTTTTTGGGTTTGTTTTTTTTTCCCAGATTATGGTAGACAAAAAAGCAAGAACATAAGGACATAGAAACACCCAGAAAAGCCTAGTGTTTGGCACAGTGCCTGCTGCCCAGGAGGTTCTCAGAAGACGTATTTGCAGGGTTATTGATTAAGGTCACATTCATGAATAGGAGAGGGGTAGGGAAAGCTAAGGGCCTTCTGAAAAGCATTTCTTCTGTGTCCTTTTCTGTTTTACCACGTCCTTTACTGCGTGATGTGCCTTTTCACCTGACTCTGGCATGCAGTGATAATTTATGCACACTGCAAACCACGCCAAGTGAGGACTGATTCTTTTAGGAAAGCGTACCCAAACTAGGTTTCTTTCTCTTTCTTCTGTGTTACCAGAAGAACAGGAATGGTTAAATGATTCTACCACTTCTAAATGCGGAGTATCATCGAGTTCTGGAGAGGAAAAGAATTGATTGCCGTAACAAGGTCTACTGCTAAACTGAACATATGTTGCTCATAATGTCACTTTCTAAATCAATGAAATTATCATTATAGAACATGTCGACAAATTAGACATGTAAAGTGCTGGCTGTATGTGGGAGAGATGTCATTTGGCTCCATAAAAAGAAAATTAAACAATAAAATATCGATGACAGATGTAGTTAGCTAAAGGTTTTGAGGTTTAAATACCAATTTGTGGGGAGAAAAATTACGCAGACAAACTGAGGGGCCCAGATAAAGACACCCGTCTTCACAGGAGAGGCACATCCAGCCTTTCGCCCAGATGTTGTAAGATCTTAACCGTGCCCTTTATGCAACAGACAACTATGCTGACAAGTTCTTAATTTCATCAAATTCAAACAAAGTTAGGTTAGTGATAGTAAAAATGATACAGCAGATCAGAGATTCATTTCTCAGATTTGAAAGGGTGCAGGAGATGAGGTTAGAATTAGCAAAGCCATGTGCTTCCTCACCAGGGGCTGCGGCTCATGTTTCTATCCCCAGAAAGGAACATGTCAAAAAGCCACAAGCCCCAAGATATTCCTAGTTGTGGTTAACAATTGCTAGTGATAATAAGCTCATGGAATTAAAGAAGGCACACATGTGAAAAATAATACAATTATTAATGCTAAGCTTATTATTCTTACACAGAAGCCTGCGTATGGCTACTTAGATATAAAATAAATGAAATTTAATCTTTTATACCCTTACAACACTGGTTATTCCTACTGGGTCTCAGGAAAAAACTGGTGAAATAGGAAACAATGGTGGCTGCACTTTATAAACCTTCAGTGTCACCTGTAGATTAAGGTGGGAGGAATGATGCTATGCCAAGATCACAGAAATACCAGAAAATCTCAACATCAGTTAAGATCTGCTGGGGGACTTTTCTAATCCCTTATAAATCCTCTGAATTTTTTCCTCCACTACACCTGCTGATCTTAAGAACAAAAATGGGTCTTTTCATCACTTTGCCTCCTGTCACTTAGCGCAGTACCTAACACCTACTAGTCACTCAGTAGGGGCGTGTGGAAGTGATCCACAGATGGGTAAATGTGGACAGGATAGAAGCAAACTTTAAAATGTTTGCCATGTAAAAACCATTAATCTCGTTCAGAAAGCAATGCCATCGTACACCTTCCAGGAACACGGGAGGGTGGTGCTTCTGGCCCCTGTGTGGTTACATGGTGCCCATGAGTAGTAAGAAGCACCCACCTTGCTTCCAGCCTGGACCGTCTCACTGCCAGTGTGAGGCCCAGCAGCGTGTTTGTCCCCTCCCTGTCCAGGCCAGCTGCTCCGTCAGCCTGAAGCCCAAGTGGGTTATGAGGAGCAGAGTCTACTGCTGACCTATGACAGGATGCATAAGTCACAAACAGCACTTCTAAGTTTCTAATACTGTCCTGAGTGGTACAGGAGATGAAAACAGAGCAGCTGCTAGTATTTCCCAGGGAACGTGGCTTTGCCATTTTAGAATACCACATGGTGTGTGTGTGTGTGTGCGCGTGTGTGTGAGATCACAATTATCTTAACCTTTCTCCCAATCATCATCCCTTTCTCAAAACAGTAAGTTGGATTGAACATTAAATATTACAGTAGGTCAACTTTTCCTCTAGTAAAAAAGCTCATTCCATAAAGGACTTTTTGCTAAGGAAACCAAGATGACTCAGCAGAAAATCTTTCTCATAGGCACACACCACACAGATATGTGAGCGCATGTACACACACACACACACACACTTCTAAGTAATTTTTTTCATTGTCCATTTAGCCAATATAGAAAAACATGATGATATTAATAGCTGAATCACCATGGCCACACAGGTGGTATTCCATTATTTCTGTGAATTTCTGTATCTAGTGTTACTGACTCGATGGTGCCATGACCTTGCACACAACATAATTAACAGAAAGAAATGACATACTTCTATGAAATGGGAAGAAACAAGACTCTAACTGACATTCCCTTCTGAAAGTTGTGGATAGAAAACTTCTCCAGCATCTGCTACGGAAATATGGAAACTGATATTTTTAAATGCAGTGTGAAATGTAAAATAAGAGACCAAATGTGGTTAGCCCGTATTTGAGGATCCTCACTTGTCAAAATGACACTTACAGAAAGAAAATCATTTAGAAAGGGTGCTCCTCAGAATAAATGGAATATTTAGTATATCCTGCGGCAGTCAGTCCTACAAACCTACCACCCTAAGACTGCCCAACAGATACAGAAGAAGGAATGTTCCATTCTAGGTTGGGGGGTTCCAAAACAAACAGGTAGCCTCTAGTCTTCGGGAAAGGGCTATATTTCAGCAGAAAGGATTGGATTGGGGTGACTATCCCCAAATTCCTCCTGAAGAGAAAGAAGATGTGGTGAGCATTGCTACTAGGAGCTGCTAACCTGAACTTAAAAGGAAAGTATCAAACACAGGAGTGTAATATTGCTGGAGGAGGGACCTCTGGGAGGCAACTCTGGGGCCATTTTCTCTTCTTGAAGAAGCATCAGAGGCACAACAGTTCACACCTGTAATCCTAGCACTCTGGGAGGCTGAGGCTGGAGGATCACTTGAGCTCAAGAGTTAAAGACTAGCTAGAGCAAGAATGAGACCCCCATTTCAACTAAAAAAAAAAAAAAAATAGAAAGTACATAAAGTAACACAGCCTGG
Source organism: Nycticebus coucang (assembly GCF_027406575.1). Classification (NCBI taxonomy): domain Eukaryota; kingdom Metazoa; phylum Chordata; class Mammalia; order Primates; family Lorisidae; genus Nycticebus; species Nycticebus coucang. Next base: position 61,487,141 of record NC_069799.1, on the reverse strand, counting down.
TGGGTGGGCCCCTATAGAGCCAGTTACTCAGGAGGCTGAAGCAAGAGGATCTCTTGAGCCCAAGAGTTTGAAGTTGCTGTGAGCTAGGCTGATGCCATGGCACTCTTGCCTGGGTGACAGAGTGAAACTCTGTCTCAAAAAAATTTTTCAAAGCATCAGAGCTTTGAAAATAGATAGTCAGTATCCCTGCAATAGTCAACACAGATACAGTCAGTATCCCTCCAATAGTCAGCACAGATACAGTCAGTATCCCTCCAATAGTCAACACTCCACACCTACAACCGTAAGGCCACCCAATAGGAACATTGGGGGGAATATTTCATTCCAGGTTGGGGAGTTCCATCCTTCAAGCAAAGGAGACACAGTCCTCAAGAAGGACAGTGGCTAAAGTTAGTTTCAGGACCCACATTCTACCCACAAGCAGAGTCTACACCTGGCCCCCCACAGATGACTATTCTGCCTGCCAGTTTCTCTAAGAGATTTGCTATTCTTGTTTAGATCTAAACCCATAATCACAGCCACAATTTAAATTTGCTCTTCAGACTTTCCATTCTTCTGGCTGCCAATAAAGATACATGTTCGACTGAACATGCTCAAAGGAACAAGCTTTAAGCATGTAGGAAGTGAAAAGTATTCCAAGAGGAAGTCATAAAAAAAACACAGTCTGAGGAAGCAGCCTCACCCAAAATCTTAGGTCCATCCGGGATGGTCCCAGGTTTTACAAAACCTGGAACTTAAATGTAATGGACAGACCCTCTTTGAGAATAATACAGAATTGCAAAAACAAAATCAGGTTAACAGGGAATTCTTATTTAAAATGAGAAATCACAGGAAGTTACACATTTTATAAAACCTTTAAAAATCTAGACAGCATTCATGTGTATTGATCAATAACTAGTTGACATACCTCAATAATACTCTACTGTGTGTGTTTTGTCTGCATAGTCTTTGACTTTTTTATAAGATAACAGTCTAATGTTCTTTTTTATATAGAAAAGGGGGAAAGTAATTCATCCTTCTGGAACAATTGACCAGGAACTGATGGCGGTTATTATTATTACTGTGAGTTCTTCCAACTTTACAACTTGCCACTAGCATCTACATATTGAGGATTGCTGTTAAATTTTGGAAGACCTTTTCTAGTTACTTTCATTTATGGGCTGAGATTTATAAGAATCTTCTAGAGCAGAGCTTCTTGATCTGTATGTTTCACATCCAGTTTTCTCTGTCCACACGCTCCCGGCACAGGGTGATATTAGGACATATTTATTTATCCTCATGTCACAGTGCTTGATGACTGAGCCCTACAGGCCAAGAAGTAGCCCTCAGAGTCCTTCCTGACAGTCCTCCCTGGCCCAGACTCGCTGGCCCATGTTCAGCTCTGGGCAGACATAACTACAAACCACACACATATACTCAATCAACCAGAACTCAACCTCCCCTGAGCTAGAACCCAGAAATGTGTGGGGCTATTCCAGCAACCCAAGAGGAGATCAGACAGAGGAGAAGGAAATATGAATGGGAAAAGGCAGTTTTCCTATTGTATTATTCTATTGCGGTCACACTATCCCACTTTTTAAATTTTTGACAAGGATATGCTTATTTATTTAAGTTTGAGACAAAGCCTTACTGAATTTCCCCAAGCTAGAGAGTCATGGCATCAGCCTAGCTCATAGCAACTTCAAACTCCCCGATTCAGGAGATCCTCCTGCCTCAGCCTCCCGACTAGTTGGGGCCACAAGTGCCCACCACAATACCCAGCCAGTTTTTTCTATTTTTAGTAGACATGGAGTCTCACTCTTGCGTAGGCTGGTCTCAAACTCCTGAACTCAAGCAATCCACCTACTTCAGCCTCCCAGAGATGATAGGATTACAGGAATGAACCACCTCTCCCAGCCACATATGATTCTTTATAATCAGCTGGCTAACTATCTCATTTGGTCCAGGACAATCCCAACTTTATCCCTAAATCCTGATAAATCTCTCAGTACCGGGAAAAATGGGACCACCCTTCAATGCACCTCCTAGGGCCTTGGATACAGCCATTGTGCAAGACTTCTAAAGCTCAGAACTCACTAGCTTCATGATAAATCTAACTCTGGTTCTAAACTTTGTCCTGCCAGAAATCAAGGTGGCATCTAGGGGAATTTATTTTATTTCCTGAGTTTCCTTTTCTTTTAACAAAATAAAATAGAGTTACTTGAGAGGATTAAATAAATTTGTAAGTACAAAGTATCTTACCCACAGTAGGAATTCAACATTTGGAAATTAGTATTAAAGACTACTATTAATATCAGGATTAAAAAGATTTTCATGGGTACATGGCTTCAATATTTTAGTGTGAAGTCAGTGATAAAAATTTGAAAAACTAAATTCTGAATTTAACTTTGCAGACAACTTTTACAAATCCCATCCCTGCCACATTTCACAGGCTATTTCTAGAGAGTGGTATGTTGTGAAAATAATTTTAGCATGAACACAGAAGCACAACAGCTAAAGCAAGTGTTTATTACTTTTAGCATCTCAGAGCAGAAATGATATACTTTGTATCAAAGATATCAGAACTTAAACCCTTGAGATTAGTAGTTTAAAACAACTTCATGAAAAACAAAAAAAAAAGAATAATTTGGGAAAAACTAGAGTTGAAGACTGATGAATATCTATTTCAGTTCATATTATGAACAAATTCCCTCGATACTTTCAATGCTTAATCTCCGTGACATCAGAGAAGTAGTTTCTTGTTTTTGAGTGAATTCTAAATGTAATACGGACCCATTTGTTCTTGTTTGTAACCCTATAGTGACAGTAAGCAAACAGCATCTTCATAGAATTTTCCATACACTTGGGAAAAATCATTCTCCCTTCGCCTTTCCTCATGCAAGTTAATAATGTTCTGTCTTTTCAGCATCACTGGCGAAGCAGTGTGATATTCTAAATGTGGCCGCATGACAGTTTACTTACCACTTCATCTTCTGTATGTGAAGTTCAATAATACTCAGTAGGTAGCCAATGAACACCGGCCATGAGAAAAACCTGACACTGTCTTGACGTATGAATTGGGATAAGTCAGCACCTTAACCGACTTAACTCTTCCCATCTTTAAAATAGGAAAATTAGACTAGATTTTCTTGAGAGCCTAGTTCAGTCCTGAAAATTCTGACATCCTAGAATCTATTTTTATTCATTGTTTTGGATTCTTTCTGCACAGCCAAAATAAGATGCAAAACTCTACAAAGACCTGGTCCAGTATCCTGGCAGGTCTTTATGCTTCCCCTTTCATTATGTTCTCATAAATGCCCATGAAGTCCTTCTTGCATTTAAAATCATGGGGTTAACTTTCTAGCTCGCATTTGTTGGTTTTTTCTCGTTCCCTGTTTGGTTTTGCATACCTGGTTACCGAAAAGTATCAAGCATGTAAAATTGTCAAAATATTGAATAGCTTTATATCAACATCACCTGACATGCCCTATATATAGTAAAGGCATGTTACTATGTATAGGGCATTCAATTTAAGAGAAACATAACTGTAAGAGAAGTACATTGGGTATTTCATTTGTTTGTTTACTTTTTTGGCTGCTTTGGTTCACAAAACAGTGCCTGTATGGTGAAATAATTGAGTTAGGAAGAAAAGTGGTTAAAAAAGAAAACCTTCCAGTGTTTTTAGCCTTGTTAGTAGCTGAAATGCGTTGACTGTCAATTTTGCAGGATTCAGATACTAAAATGTTCTAATAATCACAAATAAATGAGAATAAGGAGACCTATCTGTAGAAGATGTGACTATTGATTAATAGTGTGGGTCATGATAATGTGATACCTGACATACAAGTTTCTGCGCCTCCAGGGATTGATCAAGAATCAGTGTGTCTTCCAAATGGCGTAACTTAATCTCCTGGAGAAAATTACTCAAGTGGGATGAGCTGGCCCTATCTGTGCAATTATAAATTATAAATAAGTAGTTAAAGATTAATTTGGAATCTCGGTAAGCCCTGTGACGAATGGGCCATCTACTGGTTCCTGAGATGTTTAAAGAACTTTGGTGCTTATATATTCCAATCTGTGGCCTTTCAGAGAGTAAATAGACAGTTCGAGCATTTTCCACTTCAATGTTTTGTTGGCCCTATCTAGCTATTCCCTAAACGTTTAAAACGTTACCTGATGAGTCTGTTTAATGGCTCACATACTATTCCTATAATTCTCTTTAATCTTTGTTTTTGAAAAGCGATGAAGATTTAGGAGATTCTGATACTTTATATCCGCCTTTTGTCATTCCAAGTGTGATAAACATCTTTGCATGAAGGAGTACTAAGTCACACCAAAAGATAGGTCTAGTATCTCTCTGAGAATTATCTACAAGCAGCTCTTTCCGGGAACACCTTATGTTCTCCTTATCCTGGGTAATATATTTTTTTTCCAGAATTCAATACTAGCAGAAAACTGTGTAGGAGATGTGAGTTCCATCTCCGTTTTGCTCCTCACGTCAGTTCCTCACTCTAGGTAACCAGGCAGGATGGAATTCGTCAGCAGAGTCATTTGGAGAGTCTGCACTGGCAGGAAGATGTTATCCCATTGTCTTTATCCCAGGGAATAAATTCTCTTGACACTTTCTCTCTTCAAGTCCCACGTCCCGGGTTTCCTGACTTCATGGCAAGCTAGATTAGCATCAGAACTCATGGCAGGTCGCGTGGCACATTGCCTTTTTATTTTGATGGTTTCTGAGTCAAGGTCAAAAGTGAAACACCCAGCATGATCTTAGGAACAAGTTTAGGAAGTAAGGAGAACATGGTGGCACAAATCACAGAAAGTGGATGGGATCTTCCCTCTGCTCAGGAGTGTCCCATCACACTGAGAACAGAGGGCAGCCTTGTGCACAGCGGGGTCTCTGCCCACCACCCCAGCATCATCTCCCAACACCCACGCCCACTCCGCCATGCACGAGGCTCTTACCAACACTGGCTGGAGGGACTGAACTGCTTTGGAGGTTTTAGAGATCTATGTGGCCCTGTGTGTCAAAAGTCCTGCCTTGCATATACTTTGACCCAGCAATTGCACTGCTGCTTTTTATCCTACAGAAATAATCAGTGACGGGAGAAGAGATAGATATACTCGGGGAGGGCACATGGTATGGTCCTTTTTAGTAATTAAAAGTTGAAAATTTTTACCGAAAAAAGGACCCCATTAAATATACCACAATCTGTTGATATTTCTGAAGCCACTAAAGTGAGACCGTATCCTTATATGCAGGATGTGCATGGTGACTTCCTTCTAGAGAACAGAGCATGATCAAGCAGGAAAGAAGAGCGACTTTGCAGTGGCGAGGCCTGCCAAACACTGCCTTGGCCAGTCACCCATGTCACTATCAACAGTGACAAACCATGTTGGTGGCGTGCGCACCTGGTGTGATGTGATGAGAGTGGCAGTGACAGTGTTCTGTAGAACGTCTTTCCTTGGGAGCTCAGCCAATGGGCTGTCCCAAGATTATACATTTTGGCAAGAATATCACAGAGATGACAGTGCCCATCTCCGTGCGTAAGTCAGCATGTTCACAGGGCCAATACGCCTTACTGCTGGTGAAGGTGACTTTGGTCACTTGGTAAAAGCGTTATCCTCTCAAAATTTCTACTTGTATTAATGAGCACAAAATTTCAATTAAAGAGGAATAAGTTCTCCTGTTCTATTGCATAGCAAGGTGACTATAGTTAATAAAAATATATCGTGTATTTCAAAACAGCTTAAAAAGAGAGTTTTCAGTGTTCTTACCACAAAGAAATGATCGATATTTGAGGTAATAAATATGGTAATAAGCCAGATTTGATCAGTGTGCAACACATACATACGTGTATCAAAACATAACGTCGTACCCCATAAATATATGCAATTATTTGTCAATTAAAGTCAAATTTTAAAAAAGAATGAGCCTTAAATGATATTGTGTTCTTTTTACTGAACAGCAATCTCAGTAACATTGATAATGAGAATCTATGGATTTAGCAATTTCCAGAACGGTCATTTTAATTGGCTTTAAAAGGAATATTATGCAGAATAAAACTGTCAAAATAAAAAAAAAATTTCTGCTTGTAAAGTTACCATTTTTGTCTTGATCTTACTCATCTTCGGGAAGATGCTTTGAGAACAGGCCAATATTCTGATTCCTCCTCACACTTTGGCCATCTAATTTTAGCATCCATTTTGTGACTCTTAAAGATAGTATTTATGTATTTATGTCATTATGAACTTATGTTTTTCTTTGGGGCCCATCTAATACTATCATTGTTTTCTCACTCACATTGTTCCAGTCTTTGCCATCAGGACCTCATCTCCTTGGGTTGACATCATTGTCCCTTTGTTTTGCTCCATCTGTTATTTATGGAGTTTTTTGCCATGGGAACTATTTGAATTGTCATTTGTTAAGATCTCACTTACAGTCACCAGTAGGTTCTTGGAAACTGTGACTTTAAGTGAAACAACAGCAAGTCAGGGAATGACATCAGGGCTACTTCATTATAATGTTGATGAGGGATGATGTCATTGTACCTTGTTTCACCGAAAGTCACAGTTTCCAAGAACCTGTGGTTAACCTTAAATGCAGACTTAACTGTATATTCAAATTTATCCATCTTTTCTTATCTCTGAGTTTTAAGACATAATTAGAAAGCCTCTCCCTACCCCCAAGTTAAAGAGGAATTCCCCCAGGTTTCTTTTAATACTATATGGTTTCATTTCTCCCATTTAGATGCTTAATCAACTTGGATTTTATCCCTGTATGTGGACACACATCTCTCTCCTTATAAGAACATTTCCCTCCAGTGAAATCAACTTGGGATAAATCAGGTTAGAGGAAAGGCGTAGTGGGTTAGCCATGGAGTCAGATAAAAGTTTTTGTCTTGAAATTGTCAGCGATGACTCTTAATGTGGCCTGCAGCATGACCTCATCTCTGGGCAATCAGGGAAATTTTCTCTACCACGACCAGGACCTTGGCATTGAGGGAACATTTATGATCCTTTTTACCAGGAGAGGAGACTGGCAGCTTCATGCCACAGAGGGATTCAAGTTATGTTCTATGACCTAAAATTGGCATCTCAACTTTGTGGTGAGATGTTCTGAATGTTACATCACAGCATTTCTGTCTCTCCTGTCCTGGACTCCCTGCTGTGTTCATTTATTCACTGACTTAACAAACACCCGCTCTGTGCCCAAGACCATTTCCATTTCTGGGAAAGTGGTGTGGAAAATGGTCTGAGGTCCCCTAGAATTTGTCCCCTTGTATAGAAGTTATTTCCCCGGTTCAGATATTCCTCTGATTCCACGGTAGAATTAATCTTTCTCCAGGAAAGTCCCTCAGATCTTGGAAAGTAACCATGGAGGCCCACTGTGATTTAGTGTGGACAGAGCTGGTGGTCTCCCCCCAAATGAGAGGCAAAGCAACTTTCTTGGACTAGAAGAGATCAGAACATTTTTGACACACATAAAAAACCAGAAATGACAAGTTACAGGTACACATAGTAATGCAGTTTTTCTAAAAGTGTTTCATGCTCTGCAGCTAGGCCTTGACAAAGAATTGCCCTTTGAGGAACTCAGAATAGCCTCTCATCTATAAACGGCCACATGTAGTTGGGCCTTGATCATCCCTGATGAGCAGATACTATCTGCCCAAACTCTCCTTGAGGATTTCCTCACTGCCAGGCAACTTACAAGTAAAACAAATGTTTAATAGGAAATCAGTGATGTGCCATTTCCTCGGTTTCCTGCCCATTCATTTAATGTGTGGGCAGCGTCCTTATCTTCGTGACGCTTCATTGTTGTTGTTTATTCCACACATGAAGTTGCGTCCTCTTCACCCCAAAGTGATTGCTGTGGAAATGATTAGAATCTCACACACAAAGGACAATTACCAACCTCTGGGAACCATCCAGACCATATGAACTCTTAAGGGCACAACTTTAGGCAAAGGTTCCAATGAGAAATTAGGCAGAAAATGGACTCGTAGAAGTACATGTTGACTTAAGTAAAATAATTCAGTTTAACCATTTCAGTCCTCCGACCTTGGTCATCTCTGATCACTCTAGGGCAGTGGTTCTCAACCGCTGGGTCACGACCCCTTTTTAACAATGAAAATACATTGCGGCATTAGGAAGGCTGAGAACCACTGCTCTAGGGTACAAAATACAGGGCAAAATGTTGTTAATAACACCCTCTCCTTCTTCACATTAATTATGTCCCACTCAGATACTTTTAATATCAAGCTATTTGTAAGGGGATATTTTTTCCCCCGAAAACCTCAAATAAGACTGTTTTACAAAGATCTGAGACACTGCAAATGATCCAAAGAAACCCTAAAATCTCAAGCCCAGATGTACAAGTACAAATGTTAATTCCCCCCCCCCCAACCACCTATCCATATATTGGAAATAGCATTAGAAGCCATGTGCGCTTCTAAACATTTATTTTTCCTCTCTGAGTTAAAGAAAATCTGTGTTGTTTTGCATCCTAAATAATTTAAATACATATAATTTCAGTGCCTGGAGATATTAGGTGTAATTATTCACATTTGCAAGAAGGAGAAAGGAATCTTTTGGCCATAAATTAGCAGTAATGGCACATGCAATTTAATACTTGTTTGTATGAGTGCATTTCCAAAGTGTTTGAAGATACCTTTATAAGCCATTTTCTATGACGTGTAATTCTTCCCATGGAAAGATAAATTGGTACAAGTGATTGTTCCTTTGCCACTCCAGGTAGGACTAGTGACTCAGCCCATCCAGCCCAGCATTTCCCCATCAATTGCCAAATGCCTATGAAATTTGAATCTCTTTTTTTTAAGGGGGGGGGGAGGTCCTTAAATATCATCTATATCTGTGTCTATTATACTAGCCAAAATGATTGTGCTGTTTTTTTCCAACGTGTATTTATTATGTACTATGAGTTGGGCCCTTTCTTGTCTGACATTCAATTGGTCAATAGTTCTCATTATATTTCATTTTTCCTTCAGACTCTGGCTATAGGATCAAGATTTGCGAGTTAGAGAGGAAAGCTCTCTGTAAGGAGGAGGCAACTTTTCTGACCTAACTCCCCTCTCTGCCAAAATTAGAAGCCCATTACCAACTTTCCTGTTTCAGCTTACCAACCTTTCCTGTTGTGTGGGGTTTTGATAGGGAGTTCTGGAAACAGCACACTCGTGGCCAGAGTTATAGAACATAACCACAGCATCAAGGCCCAGGGAAGCTGGCTGAGAGGCATGAATATTAGTTTATCCCTGTGGGAAAAGCTTCTTCCATGAAAGATGTGCAGGATGTGGCTGCTGTCAGAGCCATCAAAACCAGACCATGTAAAGCTACAGGGGGAAAAAAACACAACTGTGATACAAACGGAAGAGACATTTGCAGAGAGGCCTGTTTTGCGGGCATGGCCTACTTGTGATTTTCTGGGTTTTTTTTCCATCATCCCTCAGCAAGCTAGCAGGAAAGTTGCCGAGCTGGGGTTAGACCTGGAGCAAAATAACACTTGCTTATTGGGCCCAGCTGCTGCTTCACCACCTTGAATTCTTAGTCAATTATTTTCTTTTCATTACTCACCTCTCTTTTTATAGTTTTCAAGGAGATTTTCTAGTCCGTGTGAATTTGTTCAATCTCTTCTCCTAGATTCATGTAAACATGCTCACATAGTCATCCAAATTCTTCTCCTCTTCCGCACCCCTGCTGAGCTCTCTTTGAAGTGGAGAACTTGGCAGAGCCTTCCCAGAAAAATGCCTGTCTCCTCCTGGGGGCTCCAGTTATGTGCTGGATTTAACCCCCTCCTAACTGGCCCGTTTGCCAAGAGTGAATACAATTTTAAACCAGTTCCATCTCCCCCCAGTGAGTGCCTCTATCCCCACCAAGACCACCTGTCTTGGTTCTACCTCACTCTTCCTGGATTTCTTTTTCTGCTGGTCTCTACCTCATGGAGAAAGAGCCTCTAAAAACCATGGAACCAGCCCATCCTGAACACTCCCTTTTTCGCCCTGCCATGGGAGTCTTGGGTGAGTTGCATCACCCTGGCTAAAGTTCTGTATTTAAGCAGAGATGATAATCGTGGCTTCCTATCACCTGTTTTGTGCCCTGGGAGGGCAAAACACTTAATGTTACCTGTGTCATGTTGGGATTTTTTTCCTGCCTGTCCTTTGGTTGGGATGGCATAGGGATGGAAATGTACGTTCTCACATGGGGCACCCTTATTTTGCATTTTAGCCTGATTATTAATGTCCCAAACCACCAAGTGTCTGCAGGTGCCATTTCTCATTTTAATGACATGGCCAGTCCAGGACATGAATCCTCGCGTCCCCTAAAACTTAACCATTCGTCTCTAAGGCAGATCAGCCACCTCGCCGCCTTGCAGGGCTTTCTTTCACCATCTTCTGCTTTTAAACCTGGCTGTGGGATTTGTTGTTATGAGAATGGAATGGTCTGCATTTTTCCAGGGCAATAAGGAGCACCTTGCGGACAACTAGGGTAACAGACAGCATGGACCATACTGACATAGACTTTGAAGAGCAGACAGTTCGTATTCAGTGACGCCTCTATTTGCCACCATGCGGTATGATCGTTGCATTTGCTCAGAGAGAATATAAAGGTTTTGACGACCACCCTCACATCCTCTTGGAAAGAGTCTGTGTCAGATGAGCTTATCCAAAAAGGAGAACCAGATTTTGAATGGATTGGCCATCTTCCACAGCATTCTAATTCGGAAACTTTAGAAATTTAAGCAAATTATTTTAAATTTAACTTCTCAATGAGGCCAAATCTGAAAGTGAAGTTTCAGTGCATGTTGTAAAAGAATTCTCCTTATCCGCCTAACCTCTCTCTCTCTCTGCTTAAAACTGAGCAAAAACAAATAATCACCAGGAAGTAGTTTCCTGTCTTTTTAAAAATCTTGTTTCTAGTCTCGCAGACCTGAAATTGAAAATTTAAATGGTATTGGGTTTAGAGTTGCTATTCTTAACAAGAATTAATAAAATAACATCATTCTAGGTTTAAATTATCAAGCTAGTAATTTAAATATCTCAAATAAACCAAACACAGGTAACTGCCGTATCACCATTGAATGATATTTTTTAACAATCTTGCAAAGCATGGTGTTTGCTCCCTTGTATCACGTGTGTCGGACAGAAAGCAGGAGAGATGCAAATGGTTAACATTAATTTTGAAGTGAGAGCTGAGTGGCACGGGAGCATTGCACCTCCATAGGCTGCAGGAATAAGTGCTTGGCGGAGTCTGTGACTTAGTCGGTAAGGCGCCGGCCCCATATACCGAGGGTGGTGGGTTCAAACCCGGCCCGGGCTGAACTGCAACCAAAAAATAGCCGGGCGTTGTGGCAGGTGCCTGTAGTCCCAGCTACTCGGGAGGCTGAGGCATGAGAATCGCTTAAGCCCAGGAGTTGGAGGTTGCTGTGAGCTGTGTGAGGCCACGGCACTCTACCGAGGGCCATAAAGTGAGACTCTGTCTCTACAAAAAAATTTATATATATATATTTATTGAAATTATTAAACAATCATCCAGATTTTTCCAGGGATAGGATTCTCTCGGGGGACTTTGAAAAAATTATCAACATTGAGCCAGGTAGGAGATTTAAAAACCTGGTGGATCTGGAGATGGAGCTTCTTGTAAATTGTCCCTACCCACCTTGGGGTGGTGCAATTTAAGGAATCTAAGGTCTCTCTCAGTAAATATTCCTCACCGGTCTTTGTGCACCAAGCTTTGTGCAAGGCGCTGAGTAAAACACAGTAAGTCCAACAGAGCGTGTGGTCCTTGCTTCCTTGGAGTTTTCAGGCTGGTAAGGGGAACAAATACGGCCATAAATCAATGTATTTGCAAATTGTGGCAAGCACAATGAAGGAAAGGGGAAGGCACGTTGATGGCCGCATCTGGAGGCTGAGTAGACGGTGTCTAGACCGGGGTGTAAGGTTTCACCTTCAGTTTCACCAAGAGCTGTGGAAGCAAGAGGGGGTACCTGGGAGGCAGAGCTAAAAGGGACACCTCAGCCACACTCAGGAAACACACCCTGGCATCTTCATGGGGCTTACAAAGGGTTAGTGGCAAGGGACAGTCGGGGAGCACCTGAGAAGATGTGCTAAGGAATCTGGGTTTGTACTGTATTAAAGCGCTAAGTGCACAGAAAGGTAAATACTGCATGTGGTCGCTAAGAGGTGGGAGCTAGAAAAGGTGATCTCAGGGAGGTAGAGAGGAGAATGAAAAACAGCAGAGATCGGGAGGGCTGTGCAGGTGAGCGGGGGACAAAGAGAGGTTAATGGTACCAATGTGCAGAGTGGAGGAATTCATTCTAATGTCCAGGGCAGAGTGGGAGACTATAGTCAGAAACAGTGTACTGTATGTTTTAAAATAGCTTGAGGAGGATTTGAAATGTTCCTGCCACATAGAAATGAGAAAAATTCGAGGTTGGTTGGGAATGGTGGCTCATGCCTATAATCTCAGCACTGTGAGAGGCGGAGGAGGGAGGATTGCCTGTGTAAGAGTGAGACCCTCGTCTCTACTAAAAGCAGAAAAATCAGCAGGGCATAAAGTGGGTCCTTGTCGTCTTAGCTACTTAGGAGGCTGGGGCAGGATGGCTTGAACCCAGGATTTTGAAGTTGCTATGAGCTAGGTTGACGCCACGGCACTCTAGCCTGGGCAACGAAGTGAGACTCTGTCTCAAAAACAAACAAAACAAAGACTTGAGGTTACGGACACCGCAAACACCCTTACTTGATCATTACACAGTCTGATGTATACATGTAAGGAAAAATCGTATGTGCCTCATTAATATGTACAAATCTTATGTATCCATGAAAAAATAAAATTAAAAAATGCTAAGTGCAAAGTAAATGTTGAGTTATTTTTAAGAGTTGAGGGACATGACCCTGTGTGTTTATTAAAGAATCCTCTCTGGAAGAAGTGGATGGTGGGAGTGGGAGGCCTGAGAGAGGAACTCACAGTGAGCTGATGGTGGCTTGGGCCAGATGGTGGCCATGGTGATGAAAAGGGGACAGATTGGAAGCAGAGACTGTAAGGAAAGCCGCATGGCCTGCTGTGTTAGGTAAGGGAGGTTAAGAGTGTCAAAGATGATTCCCAACTTTTCCAAACCAGTGTGAATTCCCTGAGATGGAGAGAGGGGAGAGTGCTGGTGAGGTTTTCATTTATTTTGGGGGAAAATCATGGCAGGAATTAAGAATTCCATATATGGTAGATCCACTTTTAGTTCTCTGAAGACTCTCCACACTGTTTTCCATACAGGCTGTGCGGGTTTGCAGTCCCAACAACAGTGTATAAGTGTTCCTTTCTTTCCGCACCAATACCAACGTCTGAGAAAAGCCATTCTTACTGGAGTTAGGTGATAAAGTTTGAAATGCCTGTTAGACAAAAGTCAAAGAGACACTTGGATATTTCATTTCAAACACTTATTACTGTGTACTGTGTGTCATATACTACTATATTATTAAAGAAGGCTGTGGTTCTAGATTCCAGGGAAGTTTGGGCTGGGTATAAAATCAGCTTAGAGCTGCCATGAGCGCTGGCTTCATTACAGGAGATGGGATGGACCTTCTCATGAGGAGCAAGCTGTAAATACTAAGTGTCCCAAAGAAGCATCTAAAGTACAGGTTTACATACTATCTATCCAACTTGGGTTAAATGATACCTTAGTGAAAAATCCATCAACGACATTTGCTAATAATCCATGTGCAAAGAATATTATGTATTTATAATAGTAAAATATTGATACAGTCTGAGGAAAGGCAAAATAATATATATTCATGTAATGGAATAGTAAGCAACCATTGTAAATAGTATTTTTTAATTTAACAGCATGAAATAATATTTATTTGACTCAAACTGTACAAAAGTAATTTAGGTAACCAAAACATTTGTACCCCCATAATATTCTAAACCTGTTTTTAGTTATAATTTTTTTTAAATATAAAAAGTAAAATAAAGCTACTGTGGTATAGTTATAGCATGATCCCATCTTAAAGTCTGAAAGTAATGTATACATACACAAAGAACATTGGAAGGAAATTACTAAAAATGTCAATAATAGTTATTGATAATTGATAAGATTTAAAGTAATCTCCTATTTTCTCGATGCTTTGAATTATTTTCAGAATGTTTAATAACGGATTGATTCTGCTATTCTTAATTTAAGCCGGTTATAATTACTCAAGAGACCACCATGGTAGGAACCTTGGGGAAAGGAGGAATTAGCAGATATGATCCCTTCTCACAAGTTAAATATGCAGAATGCATTTGTGAAAAACAGCCCTATAAATTCCTCTTAAATCACATAAAGTACTAGTACTATTATTGTGACCCCAGTGTATTATTTGGTTAGGGCTCACTGCGATAATGTGCAAAAAAAAAAATCGGAGAATATTCTCAATCGAGGCAAATAAGACAAGTGACATTGTCATTGTTAAGTAACATTTATTGTGCACTGACCTTGAGTCAGGTGCCCTTTTAAATATGTTACTTTTAAGACAGACAATGGGAGAATGATAAATTCACACCGGGTTAATTTGGATTAAATACTATCTCATTTCCTTTCAAATGCACTGTTGTAAAACAAATTGGAAAAAAAATTATAAATAAATATATGCCTGTGAATATATTAATTTGTGTATGCTTATGTGTGTTCCATTGTAATACAAAGTTGATTAAGTAGGAGACAGTTAAAATTTAATTAAAACTTGTGTTACTAACTCTAACCTTAGTGATAAGGTGAGGGATATAATGGTGGTCACCTGTCTGTTGATTTGTCATTAATTAAAGCCCAGCTGGTAAAGACGTCTTTGAAACTCAAGCGATGACATTTGATTTAGCTGCATGGGTACAGACTGAGGTCCCCGGAGTCACTAAATCTGTCCCATTCTTATTCTAACTCAGGCACTAGCATTGATAAAACCCAAATCCCTTTGTTAAAGCTGATATAAAGAACTAAGAAATAACAAACATCACTTCTCAAAATAATTGTTTCAAGATTTCAAAGATGTTTCTGAAGTGTCTAGAAATCCCTGAACATTCCTGGTGCTCTTTGCAGAACCCAGCAGGTTTAAGACAATGTCATTGTGCTAATGCCATCTCCTTTCTGGAGAAATATTGAAGGGTTGTACTTTGGAAAATCTATCATCTTACATTTATATGAATCAGATTTTTGGTACCTCCGTCTTGTCCTTTTGTTTAAGAAGAAGCATTATTGCCCCACAAAGAAGGACACCACAGGGGAGAAAGCGTGCCGTGTCCCAAGGAGGTTTGCTTTCAGTAGAAGTCCGCTGACTCTGGAGATAGAGGGATGAATGTTCTGGAAGGTGAAGGAACATGATTTCAGTGCAGATATAATTCCAAGTCTGACCAACAACCAAGGTTGTGTCAAAAGGACACAGAATGATGATGATTCGTTTTAAGAGTCAAAAAAGAGCACCAAGGACGGAGTTATTACATATGTCAGCCTCTTGCAATTCCATTCAGATGGAATTGGTTTTTTCTCCCAGAGTTCCTCGAAATAGAATTTCAGGCTGATGAAACAATTTATAGCATTCAGTCTCAATATTGATCAGTCAAGTTATCAGCCTTTTATGGCTGTGAATTTCATTACTAACCTTTGTTAATCACTATCCGCCCCCTTCATCACAAAAGAGTAAGGTGAAGGTATAGATGGGTTGGCACATCTTAATATTATGATTTAATAGTTTTAAATTAAGTGTGCTTGTGAAACACATCATCTTTCCAATGAGTGAATGGAACTTTTTTTTTTTTTTTAGTCGAGAGATTAAACAAGTAAATGTGGTTTCCCGGACTAATGGGGTCTTTGGTTACATAGCTCTCCTGACCTTGTCTTCTCTGATTAAAGTTTAAAATACATCCACAAATCTAATAGACAGATGAAATCAAATATGCTTGCTGAGAAAAGATGTGTTAGTAATAACAAATTATGACGTGCTTAGGTTAATGAATTGACAAAGAGGGGACTTCACCTAATTCAGTGTTCTAACTGGAAACATTCAAGAGGATGAAGACAAGTGTCACTTCTCAGCGTTTACAATGACAGAGCATGTGCCAAATTTAAATCATGGTTGCATTTGACTTGTGCACCCTCTGGGAGAAGAGTCTGGCCTGAAATCTAGACTGTGGTGCTCCCTGGAGAAGTTCTGTCAACATTAGCCATTGCTAATTTATCCAGAATCTGTGGATTCTCTACTATGCCACTGGAAGCACATGGAGGGCTGCAGCTTTTAAATAAATCTGGCACTAGAAATAAGATATAGCACTAGGACATGGCAGGACGTGGTGTTTATATTTCAAGATATTGCTGGAGGTCTAAAAGATATCAGGCTGAATAACATACTGATATCACCTATGGAGGTAAAAGTGGTAGTAGTAAAATAATTTCCACCACGATAGGCATCAAAATTGGAATACTGAGTTCCTGAATCATTCAGTTGCTAATCCTTGGTTTAGAAGATTCCTAGTCCAGATATTCACAAACTGATATTACCCAAGCTTACTTCCCAAGCTTACAACTGTTCATGAGCACTATATAACACACCTAATAATAGTGTTTTTCGACTCATGTGAACACTTAGTGAGCTGTGAAATGACTGCTGTGGGTTGCAACTTCTTGATGTTTAAAGATGTTCTAGCATAAACAATTTTCTGCATGCATCTCTTATTTAAAAGGCAATTTCACATGTGTTTCAGTGTGGGTGTATGTGATGAGTTTGTATCTTAGGTCATAATGTGAAATAAAATTTAAGACTGATACCATGGAAAGCTGATATCTCTTTTGTGATAATGAATTCTAACGGCCAGAGCTGTGACAACCCCTTCTCTCTCCCACCGGTATTATTACGCAAGTGAATGTTGTATTATGAACAGTGACCCCACTCCCAGAAAAGAAACGTTGTCAAGGACTGGGAAACACAGGACTCTGCTCCTCACCTAATTATAGCTCGTATTCTTGGGCAACTAGAGTAGCATTTCTTTTTCTTTTTTTTAACTTTTATTTATTTCAGTAGATTCGGGGGTTACAGGGTTTTTTGCTACATGGAACAAACGTATAATGATTAAGGAAGTGTTTTTAATGTACTCATCACCAGAAGAATGTACATTGTACCTGATAAGTAATTTTTGGTCCCTCACCCCCCTCCAACCCTCTCCTTTTCTTAGTTTCCAACATCCCTTATACCACTTTATGATCATAAACACCCATGGTTTGGCTCCCACTTATAAGTGAGAACATGTGGGATACTTTACTTAGGATAATGATCTCCAGTTGCTGCAAAAGACATTATTTTATTCTTTTTCATGGCTAAGTAGTATTCCACGGCAGGGTGTATATGTGTGTGTGCGCGCGCGCACGTGTACACCCCACATTGTTTTTATTCTCTCATCCATTAATGGGCACTTGTATCAATTCCCTATCTTTCCAATTGGGAGTTGTGCTGTGATAAACATGTAGGTGCAGGTATCTTTTTAATACAATGATTTCTTTTCCTTTGGGTCAATACCCAGTAGTGGGATTGCTGAATAAAATGGTAGGTCCGCTTGTAGTTCTTTGAGGAATCTTCATGCCATTTTCCACAGAGATTTTATGAAGTTACAATCCCACCAACAGTGTACAAGCATTCCTTTTCAGCACATCAACGTCAGTACGTAGTATCATATTTTTTTGACTTTTTAATCATGGCCATTGTGACAGGGTAAGGAGTTATCTTGCTGTGGTTTTAATTTTCATTTTCCTGGTTATTAATGATGTTAAACATTTTTCAAGTTTGTTGACCTCTCTTACGTAAAGAGAACCACAAGTCCTTGGAGAGAGTGCAGAGAATGACCAGTGGACGTTTGAAACTGTAAAATTCTTTGCAGTACTCCTACCTTGGAGATAGAGTCACATTCCCCTGACCTCTCAAATTTGAGCTAAAATTTATGCATTTAATTATGCAAAAATTATAGCTCCTTCCTCGAGTTATAAAAATAATTCAGAGCAAAATTCCTGACATCCAGAAAATAGGCCTCATTGCTTAACATGGATGCTTGGTGTATATTTTCCTTGTGTATTTATAGGTGAAGGTTTATTATGAACAGGATCTTCAACAGATCAGATGCATTGATGGAATTAAATTCCTGCTTGTTGAGACACATTTTCAAGTTCTTATTAAGAGTAAATTTAAATAAAGGTTGTTTGGAGATTTGTGCATTCTGAGGTGACTTTTTTTTTTTAACATTTCACTGCAAAAGTATTTGAAATTTACCATTTAAATAACAGATAAGCCCTCACGTTTATGCTCTTTAACATGCTGAGGGAGAAATAGATACACTAGACCAGCTGTAAGCAGTGACCGTGAGGGAGCCCACGCCTTCAAAGTCAACTTTCGTGTCTTAGAATTTGATGGTTTAAGGGCGCTTAGTCCCAGGTCTATTTTTGTTGTGTATGGTTTACATCCCTCTTCTTTAGAACTCTTTTCTTTGGCTTCAATTATTTTTTACAGACTTAGATACCACTAATATTGTAACTTAAATAACGTGAGTCTCCTACTGAGCCTCCAGCCTCTGCCCTCTTTCACAGATTTGATTCTGCTTTTCTCCGAATCCTACAACAAGTGTCCCTAACACTTCAAAATCTCTCTCCTGGTTACCAAAGCCTGAAATGATAACACTTCCTTAGGATAACAGCTTCATGAATTTCTCAGGCTGGAGCTGTCTGCTACAATCAATCAACCATAAGAATGTGCTTTGAGAGTGATGTTAGTTACTACTGCTTTTTAAAACTTAGATGCTTTCTTTCCTCAACAAACACATTATTATTTACTTCCTGTGGACAGAGACCATCTTCACCGGCTTCCAAGATGACACAAATCAGTGTCTTTAAATTTATTCCAAGGTCATGGTTATAAAAAACAAAGACCTGGATAAAAATTTACAAAGAGAAAGGATGAAAAAATAAGAGGTGTCCTTTAACATAGGCTTATAATCTCCAAAGGTCATAAAAGTCTTTATAGTAGGAGATAGGATGGATTGCTAGGTGATTAGCAGATAACTGACATCATCTTTTATCATTTTACACCAGATATTTGGAGTCACAGAACATGATGTTTTTTCCTTTCTCGTACCTATATTCTATTGCCTCTTCATAGTGCACTAAAATTCCAGGGGCTTGGTTCAGGATGCTTTGGTTGCAAGAAACAGAAAACTGAGCTCAAAGTGACTTCAACAATAAGGGCATTTATTGGCCTAAATAAATCCATCAGAAATCCAAGGATAGAACACCCTTCAGATTAATCTTAATTCGCTGGTGAAGCTTCCTTTTCCCAAGTTCACCTCACACTGCCCTCCTGTGTCCTGTGGACCAGCTTCCTCCTCCAATTGATCTTTTGATAGCCACAATCGCTTTACATCCAACATGTGTATAGGACAGACGGCCCAAAGGGAAAACAGGACACTTTTATAACTTTCCCAGAACAATGGGGAAAATGTTTCCTAACATGACCCTGCATATGATGTGCGTGACCCATCCTGTCACAATATCACGTGATCCTTCTTACCAACTTAACCAGAGCAATCACATTCACTCCTGAATAGCAGGTAGGATCAGATTCACCTGAGAGTGTGAGTGAGTGGAACACTGGGTTTTCATGGGAAGAAGAAATGAAAAAATAGACGCTAGGTAGACGACAAACAACCCCTACTCCAAATTGCCAAAAAAATCTTTTCTTCTTGAGTAGAACCAAATGGTGTCATTCCAGTAACCATCTTGCTGTTGTTCAGTATTTTTTTTTTATTTTTTATTTTTTATTTTTCATATGAGGGTGCATACAGTTAGGTTACATTGTTTGCATTTGTAAAGTCCCAGCTGTAGTCGTGTCCTGCACCCAGGAAGTGTGCCACCTACCCATGCATTGTAGCTGTTAGGTCAGGACTTACTGAACTCCCTCCTGCCTTCCCCCGCTTCATTCAGTGGAGTTTTTCTCTCTCGTGGGTCTGTAGTTGTTAATCTACTAGTTTCAATTTAACATTGAGTACATGGAATGCTTGTTTGTTTTTCCATTCATATGATACTTTGCTTAAGAGAATGTTCTCCAAATCTTTCCAAAAGATACAAAGTCTCCATCTCCGTGGTACACATATACTGCAGTTTATTAACCATTTCATGTGTGGAAGGACACTTGTTATTCCTGCATCTATGCAATTATTAATTGAGCTGCTATAAACATTCTAGTGCAAATGTCCTTATGATAAAATGGCCTTTTTTTTTCTTTTGGGTAGAAACCTAGTAGTGGGATTACAAATGGAAACTCCACTTTCAGTTCTTTGAGGAGTCTCCACACTTGTTTCCATAGGGCTGTACTATTGTTCAGTATTGATGTGTGTTAGCTTTGTGAAATACAAATGCTCCCTGGAATGAGAGTCCATGTTTTCCACAATAATTTCATAGATACATTCTTAGGGGAAGACTAGTAAATACTTACCTTCAAAAAATTAATTTCATATAATATCAAGAATAAGTTTCTTCTGCCTTCTGTATACCTGAGATAGAACAAGGAACATGGTGACTTGCCAAAAATATTCACAGTGTTTCTTTTGATTTCTATTATTTTCTTTTGGGAAATGGCTGTATTTCTCAGATCATTTAATATTCAGATGCGGTAGACCTTTTAAAAGTTCTGTCTCAGCTATAACCCAGTTACAACCTAAGAATAGGGAGAAGGGGGAAAGGGAGGGGAGGGAGGGGGGAGGGAGGTGGAGGGAGGGGGATTAATGAGATTACACCTGCGGTACATCTTACAGGGGTATATGTGAATCCTAGTAAATGTGGAATGTAAAGGTCTTAGCAAAATAACTAAGAAAATGCTACGAAAGCTGTGTTAACTAGTGTGATAACTAAAAGACTCATAGTTTTCACCTAACAATCCATCCTATCTCCTACTATAAAGACTTTTATGACCTTTGGAGATTATAAGCCTATGTTAAAGGACACCTCTTATTTTTTCATCCTTTCTCTTTGTAAATTTTTATCCAGGTCTTTGTTTTTTGTAACCATGACCTTGGAATAAATTTAAAGTCACATTGATGAAAATGTGTCAAACGATCTATGAACCAAGTGTATGGTGCCCCATGATCATTCTAATGTACACAGCTATGATTTAATAAAAATAAATAAATAAAAAAGTTCTGTCTCTTTTTTAAAGGATTAAAGAAAATTTATCTCACTGATTACTAATAATGATAGATAGCTCTCACTGTGGCTTTGATAATGTCTGGAAGTAAAGAAATGTCATTTTTTTACTTCATTCTTAAATAATAAAAAGATACTCTCCTTTTAATGGTTATCCTATAATATCTAATAGTCCCAACAGCAAGTATTTGGAATAGAGTCATTCTGTTTGAGATAGAGTTGGGAATTTTTTTTCTTAAAAGTAAAAGACTCGGCTCGGTGCCTGTGGCTCAAGCGGCTAAGGTGCCAGCCACATACACCTGAGCTGGCAGGTTCGAATTCAGCTCCAGCCTGCCAAACAACAATGACGCCACAACCAAAAAATAGCCGGGTGTTGTGGTGGGCCCCTGTAGTCCCAGCTACTTGGAAGGCGGAGGCAGGAGAATTGCTTGAGCCCAGGAGTTGGAGGTTGCTGTGAGCTGTGATGCCATGGAACTCTACCCAGGGCAACAGCTTGAGGCTCTGTCTCAAAAAAAAAAAAAAAAGTAAAAGACTCTTGGGTGGTGCCTGTGGCTCAAAGGAGTAGGGCGCCAGCCCCATATGCCAGAGGTGGCGGATACAAACCTGGCCCTGGTCAAAAACTGAAAAAAAAAAAAAAAAACTAAAAGACTCATAGTTTTCAGCTAAATATTTATTTTCACTTTTCCCTAAGTAAAATTATATTAAATCTTAATTTATAAAATCTCTGCTGCGTCACATAAATTTATGTTATATTTATTGGGTAATTTTTCACTGAACATCCTGGGCCCCTTATTAGACGAAGTAGATTCCTATTGAATAAGTCTCTGATATGTTGACCTACAATAACTCAGTTGTATTAATGTAATTAACTCGTAATTAACTCTTAATAATAATGGCATTTTTATAGATTGCTTCATTTTTCTTTTCTTGAACTGCCACTTTATGATAGCCGTTTGTGATTAGTAATTTTCTAGAAACCATAGTCTTAAAATGATGGGAAAATCAAGACTCTAAAAATCATATTGACTTAAAGAACCAATCATTTTTATTATTCCCTGGACAAAAGGTCAGTATCCATAATAAAAAGCCTCTATGAATTCATTGAATTCAATGACAATAGCCACAAATACACACACACACACACACTCACACAAAGGACATACAGTTTCATAAGCCAATGAATGAAAAAGAAAAACAAAGTATCCAAAACATGAAAAGATATTGAGCAGCCTAAATATAAAAAATATAAATGACATCAAGTACAAACCATTTTCTAAAAATATAAGATTAAGCTACTTGTCTTTAAATGTATAGTTTGAAGAGATTAAATACATACCCATATTTAAAACAATAGTACATCATAGCAAATACTCCCCTTTCTGTGGCATGAAATAAAAACAATGTAGAGGAAAAAATGAGGTACATTTCTTACCCCCCCTTATCTTGCTCCTGGATTTGTGATAATATGGTCACATGTTATATATTTTAAAACTTGTGAAGAATTCCAGTGAGGAGGAAGCTGAATTTGTCAACAAGGCCCCTTATAGGACCTGATGGTTTGAGCCCCAGGATTTTTGTTCTGTCATGGATGTCGGAGACCTGCGTTCCACATACAGGCACCACGAATCAAGTGTTGACGGCAGGTGAGTGAAAATTGACAGCACTATCAGCAGTCTGTAGATTTTTCCTTTTGAACTGCGGCTTCCTGATACAGGTTGAAGCAGAAATAACATCTCCATGTTGAAAGATTTCAAATTCTTTTTATTGATAGGTGAAATGCATGAGTGAGTGGAGGATGCTTAGAGGGTCAGAAATGGCAGCTGGATTGCTGGCTATCATTGTAGCCAGGCCAAAAGAAGAGGTGGGAAAAGAACCCAGCGGCTCTTCCTTCTGCTTGGTCTGTGAAGCTTCAGCTCACCTTGGGCTCTTTACCCACCTGTCATTGATTTGAGAGTCTCTGCTTTATTCTCTGCAGAATTCTGGGAGGCATTATCAGCACCACGACTCTTTGGCAACACTTAGTGGGAAACCCTGGAAGGTCAGCTATACAAGCCAGTGTAATGACATCTCCCCGCTGATGCAGAGATGGCTTTTGTCATCATTTCTGTAGGATCACGACCATATGCCCTTAGAGATCCTGAGCTGTCCCAGTGTCCACACAGAGTAGGACTCTCAAGGTTAGGTTCCGAGAGCCTTTGTAGAACTTCAAGGGAAAGGCATGCACTAGATCAGTTGATTAATTATCTGTATCATTGACCTTGGTGCCTTAATGGGAAAATAGAGTTCAGATGTTGTGCGGCAATAAACAAAGAATTATAGTTGGCATTCCATTGCATACCTGACAGATATGAGTGCCTTTAACAAGTGTAGAATGAAATAAGTCACCCGGTCCTTTTTCTTTATTACATGCATTTCTTCTTTTTTCCTGACATGTGCCTTGCTCACTTTCCCAGAGATCAATATTATGTGTCTTCTAACTTCATTTGTCTTTTGATTAAAGCTGCCTTGTTAAGCAAAGCTGCTTGGAGAGCTTTCCCTATCTCCTACTTGTCAGGCCTCTACATTTTTTTAACCTTGCCAAAAGTTGACGTTCAACTTAGCTGGCACTGAACCCACTTCCCAGCAATAAGAGATATCTAACCATTGATTGCTTTGTAACACAGTTTTGCTGTCGTTCTGTGGGCCTGAGCATGATATGCAAATTCATCATTGAAGCCAAGTCCAAAGACATGACACTCTATGCAAGCAAGGTGAAATGGGAACACACAGATGAAGATGCCTGATTCACCCCCCACCACGTGCACCAGGCATCCATGTGTACTAGCCCAGTCCACTGGGCATCAGTGACCACTCAGTGGGCAGCTGGACCCCAACCTCAAGTGGAACATCATGGCCCTGACAGCTTGTGGGAGAACCACCATGGTCATAAATGTTTCTGCCCATAGTATCATAAGTCTAAATGCCGTCTTCATCTTCCTACCCAAAAGTAAAAGAAACAGACTCCGAGTTTTTCCAGGGCATGTATGCCTGTTGCAAAACCATACTGAGAACACAAATGATACTCTCAGTAAGAGGGTTCTATGCCTTGTAGAAATAGTAGTGAAAATAGCCGAGTTTTCATCATCTTTAACACTGTTGTCCCGACTTTTACCTTGCCTATCCTGGTGTCATCTAGATCTCCTTTTTATTCAATCCCAGAGCCCCTTTTTATCTCTGAACACGTGTGACTCTAGGGATCTTCCACTGTTGTTATGTAGATGCTGTTTGTAACCTAGACTGGCAACTTGGAGGGGAGAAAGATTCCACTGTAGTTACATGGGTTGGCATCTGATTGATGCAAACATGTCAGATGAATGAAGTTTACGGTCTGGTGTGGGAGACAGGCATTGCATGTAATTACCAAAGCAGCAAATGAATGATGTCTGTGATGAGAGCTCAGTGGAGAAAATCACGTGTGCAGAAAATCACATAAGCTCGATGGGGAGTCGGGAAGATGTACTGGTAAAAATGACATGAACACAGAGTCCCAGAGGCTGTACAGAATGTCACAGAGCAAAGGCAGAAGAAGGCCAAGAGTGTTTCTAGCAGAAAGAACAGGATTTGTAAGAGTGTTGGGGAAGGAAAGAGCTCTGTGTGGGAGGAACTGGTGGGGGCTCAGTGAATGAGAAATACCTAGAAGACAAAGTTACTGATGTCAGCAAAGGTCGTGCCATGCAAGGCTTTATAAGGCTCATTAAGGAGTTTGGCCTTCATCTTAAGAGCCATGGGAAGTCATCCAAAAATAAGTTATAATGAGTATTTTAAAGTATCATTCAATGCTCTACAGAATACGGAACTGAGTGGTAGGAATCAGAAGCTTGCAGATAAGTTTGGTCAACAGTGCTGACTATTGATTGATGACTTGAATTAAGTGACAATAAACTCAGAAAGAAGTTGACAGCGTCACTATCTAAGGACAGGAGTGGGCTGGAAATTGGTGATTTAGGGGAACGTGAGAGAGAGGAGTGGGGTGAAAAATGTCTCCCAGCTTCTGACAGGAGCAGGTGAATGGGTGGTGATGTCAATTCACAGTTTTCAGGAATATTTGAGGAGGAATCATTCTGAAGGAAAAGATTACAAGGATAAGTTTTTGACAGATTCATCAAAGTAAACATGGTGAATAGGTAGCTAGTGGTATTAATATAATTCTCTGGAAAGATAATATCGTTAATTTTATATCTCAACTTGACTGGGCCCCGAGGTACCCAGATGTCTGGCCAAACATTATTCTGGGTATCTCCATGGGAGTGTTCTTGGATGAGTTGACATTTGAATCAATCAATAAAGTAAACCAGTGGATTGCTCTCCCAGAAGTAGGTGGGCTTTGTCTAATCAGTTGAAGACCTGAGTAGAACAAAAAGGCTGATGGTCCCATGGTAAAAGGAAATTCCTCTTGCCCAAGTGACTGATCTTGGATATCAATCTTTTCCTACCTTCAGGCTTGAACTGAAAGAAACATTAGCTCTTTGGGGGTCTTAAGTCTGTCAGCTCCCCAGACTAGAGCTTACACCACCAGGTCTCCTGTTCATCAGGCCTTTGGACTTGAACTGGGAATATACCCTCAGTTGGGGTCTCTAGACTGGGAGAGCATTAACTTGAACTGCATCTCCTAGGGTCTCTGAATCCTGAGACTTATCAACCTCCTTAATCACATGAGCCATCACCTTATGATAAATCATATATTCGTGTACATAAAATCTCCAATTGGTTCTGTTTCTCTGCAATATCCTGACTTATACAAAAACTATCTGATTGCTAACATGAATTTGAAAATCCTGAGCCTATAGGTGATAATCGCGCAGCCATTGGAACTGATGAGATGGTCTAAAATTGGGAGGAAAAGACAAAAGATCCTAAAACTGAGCTCTGAGATGTTCAAACATTCAAAGCTGGGTGGGGAAGGATAACCCAACGGAGGAGACAGAGAAGGAATGGCCGGAGAGACAGGAGGCAGACGAGGAGACTCGGCATTGAGGAACCTATGAGGGGAAAGCTGCAAAGGGACGTTCACTGCAGGAAATTTCAGGGGACAACTGGGTGGTATTCATTGGATTGAGGAATATGAAAGGAAGTATTCTAACAGCATTTAATTTGTGCTAGTGGAAGCCAAATGGAAATACTTTGGGGAATGACTTGGAGGTAAAGAGGTAGAGATTTAAGTAGGAAATTCATCTGAGAATTTAGTATAAGAGAAAATGGAGAGTACATTATAGAGTCTCATGCTAGATCTTTACATGTAAGACAGAGTTCAAATTAATGCTCAGGAACTAAGACAATCTTCTAGAATGTTCCGAGAAAGCTTCACCTTCAGCTTTTGGGAGAAGTTCTCAGATTTCAGGCATCCGGGATTCACACCCAGTGTCTTGCCAGTGAATGGGCTTGTATGTGAGTATAAGTACTTACCATCTTAGGCAAACAATTCCAGGAAGATAAAACAAAGAAATATTAAGGGGGCAAAAATCTTACACTTTTAGAGCTGTCGTCTCTAGAAAGTATTGGACCTCCACGTGAGAAGTTAGAACTTCATGTTAGCAATCCTGGGTCTTCATCCAAGACTTCCCATGTACAATTCCTCACCTCTCTGAGCTTCGGCTTGGTCATTTACAAGCATGGATATCAAGACACTCTCCTGGTAGAACGTGGAGAAGAGTTGTGGAAATCAAATGAGCTAACACGTGTGCAGGGATGTTGCTAAGTGCACAATGCTTGCCAAATTTGTCTGTAGGGAGCAACTGCTTTCCTCTCCTACAAAAAAAAAAGTCATGCGAGCAGTTCCACAATGATGCTAAAGTTTTTAAACCCCATGTCTGCAGTACACGAGAGTATCCATATGTATATCCCTTGTAGTAAGCCCTGTGAAGTTGCTTGTGAGATAAATTTGATGATGAACTTGGAAATTGAAATCCCTAAGGATCTAGTAGTCGTCTGTAATGGCAAGATGCAGGCCCTCCCTCCATCTCTCACAACCTGGGCACATGGCCAGGTCAGGAGGACCTTGACTGGATGGACATAGGACTTAAAAAGAACTTTGGTTAAAAATATGTATGTAACAATAATAATGATAGTTATCTTTACCCTCCCTAGAACTGCCATGAGGGTGAGAGGAAGGAGAGGGACAGCATGGTGGGTAATGGCAGGTGAAACTGAACTACAGAGAGCGTCTCTCCTTCCTGATTTCTCACTGTGTGGTTATTCAATGGAGCTGTTTTAAATGGAATGAGGCCTGAGCGTGGGAACAGAAGTCCAGTGTATTTTCAGTAGACAAAAATATAAAATCCAGCTGGAAAGAGAATGTTGGAACATGAGGAGGAGGAGGATTAAAACTACAAAACCAGAAAAAAAAAAATGCATCTTCTGATATCTGTTTGTGGCAGGTTAAGCTGTTCATCGGATCACCTGAAGCATGCAGAATTGTGCTATTGTATTAATTACTCTCTTTAGTGACTCTCTGAGCTTTGGACTATTTAAATTCCAGGATGAGAAAGTGCTAATGGATATGGTATTGTAGACGGAGTGAATTAGTATTTCATGCTGTGCTGCTGTCTGGAGGAGTTTTAAATGGTAACCCACCATCGAGCAGCGCTCCACGCTTTACTGCGCCTTCAGCCGGGTGCTCCTATTAGTAACCGAGCAACTTGGGGGTCATGCAGAAATTCAAACAGGAAGAAAAGGAAAGTAGATGTCAGGGGGACACTTGGGGAAGACGAGCGTGTTTTGCTGTGAGGCTGTTTATGATATATTTCATTGTGTGCCCTGACAAGGAAACCCCACTAGCTGGTATTTGAGAGGAAAATCATGAGTCCTTTAAAAAATTCCATATCAAAGCTGCTTTGAATGGGAGTTTTGATTTGTTTTTTCTTTTTTTTTTTTTCCAAAAAGGCATACTTTCTACAAAAAGATTCCATTGGACAACCTGGCCCCAATCCCATGCTATGCCTTCACCCTTAGCCATTTTTACTCGCCTAACCAGGGTTTTCTGATATACACGAAGTGTAAATAAACACACCAGGACAGAAGACTCCAAAGTTCTAAGCAATTGCTCAGAACTACTCAAACAGCAGAGGGGATTCTGGGGAGAAGCAAAGCCAGGTTCTCCAAGAGGAGCCCGGGAATCTGTGCATCAGTATGTCCAGACAAGACAGCGCCAGCTCGGGTGTTTCTGTCACACGTAAAGTGCACATAAAGGATCTCCCTCTGGCCCCATCACGTCTCATCATCTTCCTTTCCCACTCCTTCTAGTGTCTGTATAATAACTTATCAATCCTCATGCCAATACTTCACTTTTGTGACAATTGGAAGTGACACAGTCAAGGTGAAAAAACGCTCCCTCCCATTCTGCTTTCCAGGCTCTCACACCCCACTTTGGCTGCCTGCTGACCATCTGCTTCCGGATCTTCTGTAGCAGGTAGATTGCTGTGCTTCAAATCTCTGCTTTCTCCTATGAACTCTGCCTTGGCTGGGCTCCCAGAAAGCTAAGCGCAAGGCCAAAGCTTATGTGTAGTATTTTGTTAGGGAAAGTGAAGGCCAACACGAGGGCCAGCTACTTGTGCTGGCCACTTTTAGGGATTTAGAGTCAACAATTGCTTGATTTTTGTAGGACGCACATCCAAGGAGCCATAGGAACAAGTGTAACTTCAGACAGTGCGGCCCGGGGAGGAGAAAGCACTTATCTGCTCACTCCCACTGGGCAAAGTTCACTTTGTGAGTTACACAAGTGTGGCCAGTCCCAAGGCATCTCTTGCTTCAGTTCTTACAGAAATAGAAAGCCCAGGGCACCGGGCAAGAGGTGCTCAGCGAGGCGAGCTGTGCTCAGCACGGTGACATGAGGTATTGTCAAGTCATGCCTGCATGACATTGGCGAGGACCCGAGCAGAGCTGGTCACACAGCAAGGGCAGGGCCAGAGTAAGTGGCCCTGGGCCCAGAGATGGGGGAGACTTAGGGGGCTTGGAGATCCATCTGCCAGCCCCATCTGTACGCTGGCACTGGGCTGACGCCCGTCCTGCAGTGCAGGCTTCCCTGCTGTGAGAGGGCAAAGGCCCGAGAGGGGATGTCAAACCACACGGCCACAGAGTACCCTTCGAGTGGCAGCAGCCTCAATCTTTGAGAAACTGAGAAGTTGGTGAAGTGACCTTCTGCATTCATCGTAAGGCTCTGAGTGATGTCCCTCCCCCACTGCCCATTCTGGGTCCCCTCATGCTCAGCAGTGCTGTGGCTGGTCTGTACTGCTCGCTGCAGGGCCCACCCAGACCTTCCTTCCTGAGCCACTCACTGTTGTCTGCCCTCGGTCAGGCTCCAGTCAGTGGAGTCGCCCACTTGTCATTATCGTCACTCAGTACGGAAGCGCCAGGAGACACCACGGTGAATCCCCCGAGCCCCAGACACATCCCCCCCATCCCGTTCCTCAGATGAGTCAGGATCAAGCTGCCGATTTACAATAGCTGCTGTGCTGGGACACTGGGATACGGACCTGAGAAACCCAGTGCCCCTGGAAGTGTCCCAATCACCAGTCCCAGAAAGCAGAACTTCTAACTACCATGGCAGAGATAGGAAGGGCCAGTTCCGTAACATGGCGATTGCTTGACAGATGGTGCCAGGAACCAAACCCACTCCTGTGCCCTGGGTTCCCAGATTTGCATATCCTAGCTAATGTTGTCACCAAACTGTGCCTTAGCGAGCCCTTCAGGGACCCCCCCCACCTTGCTTTTGGGGCCAGCTATCCTGGGAGACGAGTCCCATGGAATACCCCGGGGGTTCTGAGCTGTTCCCCTGACATCACTGCAATTCCTCGGTCAGGAAAGTGGTCTGAGATGATTGTAGATGGGACAGATGGGTAGGGAGGGAAGGAGAACCCTAAGACGAGGCTCCTGGGAGGGACAAACTGCTGCCTCTGTCAGGATGGAAAGGGCCTGGTGTAAGTGACCTGCCACCAGGACCCAAAGGGGCGCTGTGGGGGTAGCACCACACAAGGGTCCACAGAGAGACCATGCTGTTGGGCTCACGTGTAACCTTACCTCTGCCACATGGCCCCTCTGTTCATGGGCCTTTCCACCTATACTGGGACTGTCAAAGACGGGGGCCAGGTGGCAGGAGGAGGCATCCTGCCCCTCTGGGTTTTTAGAGCCATCCCTGCAATGGCCAGCCCTCTGGGTGTCGCTCTGAGACATGAAGGCCTGCGAGCTTTGTGCCCACTCCCAGGTGGCTTCCCCAGACATCCTTGTCCTCAACCTTCCAATCTTTTCCCCTCTAAATCCCTGGACAACCAACCCATTCATTCCCTGCTGCCAAGGGTCCAAATATATTTATATGTCAGGAGACCTTTCTCCACACAGCGGGAAGGAAGGGGTGTTTTGCTGGAAGTTCCATAGAGTGAAACTTGGTTTCTGTCCTTTGGCAGTTACTCTTGTTTGGAGCTGAAATGTACCATTAGTCCAATTTTGGGTGGCACCACTGTATCATGGCAACCTACCCGGGAAACATAAACCAGTCCCAAATCATTCAGCTGATCATAACTCAGCCCCCACCGCTGTCACTGCCTCCACCATGACACCACAGAAGGACAGTGCTGAAGGACAGGTGTCAGTAGTCCAGAAGTAGATGACAAGGCAGACAGGGCCCCCATTCATGCACCTTACTTGTGGCTTCTGGATCTACTGAGCCCTGACTCCAAATCCATTGGCCTCCAAAATGCCATTCTGAGGGCATGTTTTTTTCAAGGGCCTCGCAGAAACCATCTCCGCCTGGTCCATCAGAAAGCAGAACCTGGGCTTTAAAAAAGTAATAATGAAGGGTGGCGCCTGTGGCTCAAGGAGTAGGGTGCCGGCCCCATATAGTGGGGGTGCTAGGTTCAAGCCCAGCCCTGGCCAAAACTGCAAAAAAAAAAAAATATATATATATAGTGATAATGAAATAAATGAAACTTAAATGCTACTACATTATGAGGGAGTCCATCCCAGGGTAAGCAGGATGAGGTAGAGAGGGAGAAAGGCAGGGAGAGAGCAGACACCTGTCCCCAAGTGTGCTGGAGAGCAGGCCGTGGGGTGGTGGTCAGCACAGCTGGTGGGAGGGGAGAGGTGCTGTACAATTTTCTCAACAGTGAACAGCTCTGACAAGCCGGAGGGAAGAGGTTGGACAATGGTCTGGGGTGGTGCTGGATGGAGAGGTTATAAGTTAACTGAAACAGCTGTTTACTCCAGGCTGGGAATTTTTGCACATTTATTTATTTATTTATTTATTTATTTATTTATTTATTTATTTATTTGAGACAGAGTCTCACTCTATCACTCTGGGTAGAGTGCTGTGGTGGCATCATACCCTGTTTCCCCGAAAATAAGACATCCTCTGAAAATAAGACCTACTTACAGGAAAGATAAGACATCCCCTGAAAATAAGACCTAGCACATCTTTGGGAGCACACCTGAAAATAAGACACTGTCTTATTTTCGGGGAAACAGGGTAGCTCACAGCAACCTCAAACTCTTGGGCTCAACAGATTCTCTTGCTTCAGCCTCCCCAATAGCTGGGACTGTAGGTGTACACCACCATGCCCAGCTAGTTTTTCGTTTTAGTAGAGATGGGGTCTCGCTCTTGCTCAGGCTGATCTCCAACTCCTGAGCTCAGGTGACCCACCAACCTTGGACTCCCAGAGTGCTGAGATTATAGGTGTGAGCCCCCATGCCCAGCCTCAGGCTGGGAGTTTACAGCAAACCAGGGAACTGTGAACTAGAACCATGAGACTAAGGAGAAACCATAGAGGGAGGGAGGAAGCCAAGCGGCCGGAACAGTGACTTGTAGCCAGAAGAGGGAATCTGAGTTTCCGACCACTCTTAACTGCACAGAGCCTCACTGCAGCCCTGCTGTCCACCCCAGGCCCCATTAATTCCTCTTTTCTTCTTCATCAAATCCCATTTATACAGTGATTTTGAAATACAGCTAAGTGAATTCAGCTGATCTGTTGAACTAATTCATGATAAGCTATTGATGGCTGATGAATGCCTGATATCCATTCCAGAAAATAGACTCGGGGTGGTACTGACTTAAGACAGTACTTATCTAGGGATGGATCAGAGTCGCCTGCAATGCTGTTTCACTCCTAAACCACCCCTGGGCTCCACCCTAAGCAATCTTGATTTGGTGGCTGTCGCATGGAGACAGGGCAACTGAAATTTTGTCAATTCTCCCCATGAAAGATACTGGCCGAGCGGAGAGAGAGTGGGAGGTAGATGAGCCTTCCTCCAGCTCCTCAAATCAACAAATTCTATCTGTAATTGACTTTGGCAGTTGCTGCTTCTGTCTGTCTAGGAAGCTTTTCCAACACCCATCTTCTTGTGTTACACCCACCCCTGACCCAACTTGCAATGACTCTAGGCAACCTTGGTGCCTTTTTCCTCTGCACACAACAGAACACACGACCTAAGCAGGGTCCATTGGAGACTTTCTCTGAGATTCACAAATAGATTTGGAAGCCACAGTTTACAGGGTTCTTGTCAATACAGTATAAATCCTGGGCCACTAGTGCCATCTCCCCAGATGCAGGTGGATGTCTGTCTACAGATCAGAGCCAGGCAGAGAGAAGCAAAA
This sequence comes from Nycticebus coucang, assembly GCF_027406575.1. Taxonomy (NCBI): domain Eukaryota; kingdom Metazoa; phylum Chordata; class Mammalia; order Primates; family Lorisidae; genus Nycticebus; species Nycticebus coucang. The sequence continues at coordinate 61,454,334 of NC_069799.1, read as the reverse complement.
AATGTCCCAAGTCCCTGTTTGAACCCCTGCTCCTGATTCTGGTGTCTAAAGTTCTTCCTTACCCTGTCCTCTGCCCCAGTTTCCTTCCCAGCTATAGGAGGCAACAGCATCAATTTTGGTCACTCGCAATTGATAAAGTCTTAATATATAGGAAAAAAGGTGCCAAAAAATGTGTACATATTTTAAGAAAGGAAAAAACTAAAATTGTAATAGTATATGCTGATGATAGTTGTTATCTCGTACATTGTAGTTGTATCTCTTGAAATTACAGAAGTAAAACAAACCAGGGTGTAGATAAATAATGTAATATAGAGGATGCAAAAAAAAGTATAAACATTTTAAGAAAGGAAAAGACTGTATTAAAATTATAATGCTCAATGTATACCAATGGAGTGTTATCTTGTATACTCATACCTCATATTTCTCATAATTGCAGAAGCCAAATGTGACTTGAGTATTACAATTTTAATACAGCTTTTTCCTTTCTTAAAATGTGTGTACGTTTCTCCTGCACCCTCTTTATGTAAGGCAAAGCCTTTCTAAGTACATCAACCTGTCATTCATTTCTCTAGGTGCATTACACTGCACGGGCAGGAAAGGCATTTCAAATTGCATCTTACACTTTAGCAAAGTAGAATTTCATTACTGCAACTATGAAAAAGGAAGACCAGTTTGAATTAGGAAAAAGGTCTAGATTGAAGAATGTATCATAAAAGCAACTGAAACTAGCCTAAGAGTTTAAGTGTGTCCTGAGCAGCAGTTTTTAATTAAAGAGTTTGGAAGGTGGTGTTACTTGGGAATCTTGAGATAGGCTCTCATTATATTGCCCAGGCTACATTGCCATGGCTTCAACCTAGCTCACAGCAACCTCAAACTCCAGGGTTCAAGCCATCGTCCTGTCTCAGCCTCTCGAGTAGCTGGGAGTACAGGTGCCTGCCATGATGCCTGGCTAGTTTTTCTATTTGGAGTAGAGATAGGGTCTCGCTCTTGCTTAGGATGGTCTCAAACTAGTGAGCAACCCTCCTACCTCGGCCTCCCAAAGTACTGGTATTATAGGCATGTGCCCAGCAGGTTTTCCTTCTAATATTGGTTCTACCACTATCCACCTACATGGTGAATCTTTGAACTCTTTCAATTTAGTGTCAACTATAAAATGTAAATTATATGATTCTAGATTCTTTAAAAATCAGCTTTAAATGATGAAATGTATATGGACACTTTTAAATGTTTAAACTTGCATAGGGTTTGTTGGTCTCAATTTAAACACTCTTTCATCTTTTTGTAATACTTAATTTTCTATGAAAACCTTTGTAAGAAGCATGCCATATATTGCAGCCTTGTCCCAATCTGAATGTTCACAAATTGGGTTCTAAGTCAAAGAGCTTGGGATGAGCCCAAGTGAACAGGTGGGCTTAGTATTATCACAAAGAGAACTGTGAGCCATCTCTCTCCAGAGCCAAAAGCTGTAAACTCACCGTTGTGTCTTATTCCTCCTTAAGGAGAAGCTCTGCGTTTCCTTTGCAACTGTCCCCACGAGATAATTAAATACAGATCCTCTATTTCCTAGGAAGGCTCCCATGTGGGTGAAAGATGTGAAAGATCAAGGCAACATATGTGAAAACGTGTCAAGTAAAAAGAAAACTCACTTATTTGAACATCTTTAAAAAAATCAAGATAAAGTACCACGGGTGTCATAAAAAGTTAGCTCTAGGCCACAGAAATGTTGCTTTTAATTTCTATATGGTAGAAGCAAATTTAGTGCTTGATAACATTTCATTATAATGTATACCTTTAAAGATTTATATTATCAAATTTGGATGAGGGAGACAACAGAAGGTGGTTTAAACTGTCTGACATGCTGATTTTGCATTTATTCAGTAAACAGGCTCTGCCACTTGGTATAAAAATACATGGGACATCTCTTTACACACAATTATGCTGTCAATTTCCAAGGAAAAGGAAACAAGGGCAGGAAAAACTGATTCCCCACCCTTTATATTTGCCCACCTTCTTCGATTTCAGGGGCTTGTGTATATGTGCCCTAGCAAGGCTCTTTAACAGCTCATCACATGGGCTTCCAGACATGCACAAATAGAGGTATAAAGACTGAAAGTGAGAAATTCTCCTTTAGCCATTCAAACAAACTGAAAGCCTTTTACTTCAAGGTGTGCTGGTGGTTCAGGCTGCGACATTATTTGTGGCGGTTTGATTTAATTATGACATCCAAAATTCCTGTTGGCATTTATACATTTACAGGCATATTCCTTTGATTTGAAGCTTAGCATGTTGCACCAGAAAAAGAAAAAAAAACCACCAGGAAAGCGTGAAGCTCACTATTTGACAAGCGTGCTGAGATTCATCTGACTACGTCTATTCTTCGACTTGAGTGGTTTTTCAACCCTGGCTGTATATTAGAATTACCTGGGGGATGAAAACCAGTATGGCGATTTCTCAAAAAAAAAAAAAAAAAAAAAAACTAAAAATAGATCTAGCAGGCAATCCAGAAATCCCACTGCTAGGTATTTATCCAAAGAAAAAGAAATCTGTACATCCAAGGGACACCTGCATTTGCACGGGTATCATGGCGCCACTCACAGGAGCAAAGACAGGGAACCAACTCCAGTGTCCATCAGTGCACAAACGGATGAAGAAAAAGTTTTTACACACCATGAAATCCTATTTGGTCATAAAAAATAATTAACATGGATAGAAGTAGAATAGACACAGAAAGACAAATACTGCGTGTTCTAACTCACCTGCGGGAGCTAAGAAACTTGATCTCATGGAGATAAGAATAGAAGGATAGACACCAGAGCCTGGGAAGGGTGAGTGGGTGGGTGGGAGCGGGTGAAGACAGGCTGGTCAACAGGTGCAAACAGACAGTTAGATAGAAGATATAAGTTCTGATGTTCGAGCAGACTAAGGTGACTCAGCGTGCTCAGCAACAATTTGTGTATTTCAAAGTAACTACAAGACAAAAGACTTGGCATGCTACCAACACAAGGATATGAAAAACACTTCAGGTGACAGGCACCCCAAATACCCTAAAATGATCATTACAGTCTGAGCATGCAACCAACACTCATGTGTACTCCATTCATATGTAAAATATGGTGTGTTGATAAAATAGATTCAAATAAAAAACAATCTCAGGCACGGCACCTGTAGCTCAGCAGCTAGAACGCCGGCCACATACACCGAATCTGGCAGGTTCCAGCCCGGCCTAGGCCTGCTAAACAACAACAACAACTGCAACTAAAAAATAGCCAGGCGTTGTGGTGGGTGCCTGTAGTCCCAGCTACTCGGGGGGCTGAGGCAAGAGAATCGCGTAAGCCCTAGAGTTTGAAGTTGCTGTGAGCTGCAATGCCACAGCACTCTACCAAGGGTGGCATAATGAGACTTTGTCTCCAAAAAAAGAAAAAAAAAATCTCAGAAGAGTTGCCAGGGGACTTTTCTATAAATGCAGATATTCTATTTTTTTATTTTTGTAAATTCAGGGGATACAAGTGCAGTTTGGTTACTTGGCCACAGTGGGAATTCGGTGTAGCCATCACCTGAATAACATTGTACCTATTAACTAATTTTGCATTCCTTACCTGCCTCCCAGCCTCCCAGCCTTCTGAGTCTCCAGTATCCATCACTCCACTCTTTAGACCCACGCATGTCTGTTATTTAGCTCCCACTTATAAGTGATAACATGAAGTATTTAACTTTCTGAGTTATTTCACTTAAGAAAATGGTCTCCAGCTTCATCCACGTTTCTGCCAAAGACACTATTCTATTTCATGCTTTTCCTGGCCAAGTAGCATTCTGTAATGTCTTTATCCAGTCATCCATCCATGGACACTTAGGCTGACTCCATATCTTTGCTATTTTGAATATTGCTGCAGTGAATATGAGTTCACCGCTTTTTGATGTAATTATCTCTTTCCACCTGGGTGGATACCCAGACGTGGGATTGCTAAATCTAAGGACAGTTGTATTTTCAGTTCTCTTAGAAATTCTCATGCTGATGTCCATTGAGGCTGCAATAAATTGCAACACATTCCCAACAAGACACTGTGTAAATGTTCCCTTTTCTCCACGTCCTCACCAACATGTGCTATGTTTTGACTTTAAATAACAGCCATTGTGACTGGTGAAAGATGGCATCTCGCTATAGTTTTAATTTATAAAAATGCAAATACTTTGGACCCACTAAACTGGAAGCTCTAGGGTATTGTTCAAAGCCCAAACCCCAGTCCTCTGCAGTGCTGGGACTCCTCAGTCTCCTGACATTGACTTTCTCTCTTTGTGAATATCCTTCTCTTCTCAGCACCACTCAGACCCCAATGCCCCTCTTTTCCATCTTCTTCCTCCCCATTTTCACAACAAATCAACAGCCTAGTCCAATTCCACCCTCCGTATCTTCTGTGTTCATGGAGAGAACTGGCAATGATTTCACTACTCAAGACTCATGTCCCAGACCTGAGTGCGGTCCTTAATACTGCCTGGTGACTTTTCACGAGGATTTTCTGTAGGTGCTGCTGCTTCTCAATCAGCCATGAAATATGAATTGAACACTTACTTAGCACCATCTTAGGTAGTGGAAATGCAATTTCAAACACACTAGATGGGGCCCCCGACTTCAAAAAGCCTGCGTTGATGAAAGGAAACACACAGTAACTATGGAAACAGGAAGGCGTGACACAGGCAGAGAGTGGATATGAGCTACGAAGAAGCTCAAATGGGATAATGTGGGAAGAGCAGGGAATGGATTTGAGGAGCAGGCAGTGTTTTCTCTAGAATGCTCAGGGAGGGAGTCTCAGGTGACCTAATTTTCAGAGCCTAGACCTAGAATTGGAGGAGACAGGCTTGGACGTACCTGGAGGAAGGAGCCGCTGGTACGGTGGCCCCGGAGTAGGAAAGAGCTTGGTCTGTCCAAGGGACAGAAAGGAGTCCCCAGGCTGCAGGGATGGGCAGAGAGAAAGGACCTAAGTGGAGGCAGAAAGAGAGGCGAGGGCATGGAGGTTACCTACATCAAGGTGAGAATTCCTGATTTTATTAAAAACATCACATGGGAGAAAGACCAGTGAGGAGTTTTCAGCAGACGCCATGACCTGAACGTGGCTCTGGCATGCTTCTGCCTTTGTTCTTCTCACAGTGACCTCACAGACATAGGGGGCCCAGCTCTGTACATTCAGTTCACCTCTCATCTACGCCACATGGCCTGATCACTTACACCCTTCTTTTTAAAATGTTCCCCCCTGGAGTCCCACGCTGTCTGGGTTTTCATTCTCGTGCTCTCACCACGTGGGCTGCCTCTGTCTGTCTCGTGGCCTCTCCACTCTCCCTCTGTGGCTCGTATTCCTCGGAATTGTGTTCTTGGCCCCAATTTCTCCTTACTTTACATACCAACCAAACAAAGTCTCTCCCAGCCCACCAGCTTTAACTGCATCTCTGTTGTAATGGTCCCCGTGGCAGGGCATCTGCCCAGATCCCTTTCCATGCTCTGAGGCTGCTGTACACTGTGCATCCTCTGGGGATGTCCTCGGGTACCACAGATTCAGCAGCTCCCACTAAATTTGTCACCGTCTCTCCCAAGCTCTCCCTCCCTATGAACTTGCAAACACATGCAGGCAAGGATAGCTCAAGCATCTGGTTATTCTCCCCCTACAAAACCTTAGTAACTTAGTCCAAGCCAAGGACAGGGAGAAAAATTATGAATGAACTGAGAATTACCTGAGCCCTCCTGGTGAAATTGGAGCTCAAATAGGTAAATGAAGCCAAATTAAAGAAAAGAACAGACAAACATATTTCTTGCACCCCCTTTGAAGATGACCCTAGTGATACTCAGCAATTAATGAGGTAGGTAGCACTTTTTCTAGGATGAGTTCACAAACTTAATTGTTTGATTTCATAGACACACCACATTTTTTACATCCTTTCACCCACTGACGGACTCTGAGGTTGACTCCCTATCTTGGCTATTGTAAATAATGGTATAATGAATACAGGATGCAAATACCTCTCAGTTACTGATTTCCTTTCCTTTGGATGCATATCCAATAATAACACTGGTGGATCATGTCATAGTTCTGTTTGGGCTACGAGTTTTTAAAATCCCAATGTCCAGGACACCCTCTTGGGGGAACCAAAATAGAATCTCTGAGGGTGGCACCCAGACATTAGTGTTATTTCCAACTTGGCGGATGCGTGCCTTCCTGTTAATAACACACAGGCTGTGCTGGGCACCTCAGCACTACAGACTTCTTTATTTGTCACCATGAACAGTCAGGGTGAGGACTGGCTGTGGCTCAAACTTGAGTCAAGTGCATATGGAAGTTTTATGAATCTCCCTTTCACATTTGGCTGTCATCCTCATGTTGGTTTTACCATGCAAATGCAGTGGAATTCAACTTGGGAAACTTAAAACTACACAAGTAAGCACTTCCCATTGTAAGGTTTTCGATTATCATGAAGTACTTTTGGTTCTAGGTATTCACAGATCCCAGCCTGCCCCTGGAATCTGGGGGGAGGGAAGGTGGAGGGCCTGTATCCCTACTCCATAAGTTCCAAATGAGTGAGATGGGTGGAAGAGGGTTTAGCTAAATATCTCAAGGCCACCTTAGCCCAGAAGCATTGACCCAAAGGCCATGTCAGCCCCAGTTCTTAATTTGTTTGAGAATAGCCCTCCTGGAAACTGAAGATATTCTTGTTTAGAACTTAGAACTGTGGGGGGGGGGGGGCGCTTCTGGAAGTAACAGTATATTGATTGCCTGTAGCTGCCATAGCAAAGTCTGTGGTCCTGCCTGGAGTCACCTGCACGGAGTGGCTGCCCCATCAGGGGTTGAGCTGCTTTGCCTGTGATTCCCTTTCCTCTCTGGGGACAAGAGGATGGTGATAACATACGCTGCTTGGTGGTTGTGTGGGCATTAAATGAGACATTGCCCGTATTAATTATTATTGTGAATAAAATTTTCCTTTGCACTATCTACCTATAGATTTTTAGTCTGGGATGTTTATAAGAGGCAATAAAAAAATAAAATGACCCTAAGCTACCACACAGGAAGGCAGGCACGGGCCACTCATAACGTGAATCTGGATGATAAGACGCCTTCACACCTCGTGATTCATGTTAAAAAAAAAAAAAAAAATCCCTATAAAAGGTTGATTTTTAAAAGGCAACCTAGAGCAGAAACCCTGGAAATATTCCTGTATTTCTCCATCTGCTGCTATTAGTGTTCTATCCTTGGTTATTCAACTCAAAGAATGGAAATCAAGTTAATAGAAAAAAAAAAAAAAAAAAGGCAGCCTCACCTTATTTGCAGGAGGTCACAGAGAAGTAAAGAGAGAGATGGGGAAATAAAAAATAAATGTTGACCCTGATCAGGTGGTCTGCTGTCTGACTTGAGAGGTGCTGGAGAAACAAGAGGTGTTGTGTGATTAAGCAAAGTGAAAATCATACGTGTAGCTAATTTAACTTTTCTCTACCTCCTGCCTCTAGAGAAAATATTTGCTGTCTACTTTCCATCTTTATTTGCCTATAAAAATTGTGTTATTAAAACACACTGCACATAGAAAATCACGAAAGGGAAAACAACAGTTGCCCGTACCCCCAATTTCATAGTAAACTCATCATCTCAGAAGACTGTTTTCTGTTGTCAAGTGAAAGATTTGAGATTCTGACTTTAAAGAGAGAGAAACCCTGGACAAACTCCGACAAGAATTACGAGGTTCGTGTTAGAACTTTAATATGTGTTAAATATTCAGTTATAAAAAGCTCTCCCCTTGCATTCGTAATTATAAACTGACATATTCATTTAAACATTGTCAACTCGAAATCAGAATTCTCACTTTGTAATGCTTCAGTGGGAAGAACGCCCTCAAGGTTTGCTATCACATGCTTGGAAGGAAAAAAGAAAAGCATTTCTCATTTTAAAGGTTATGTCAAGCCTTTCTTTGAAAGGGAATGCTAATGTTTTCCAGCCCAGTAAGGCTAGCCTCAGAGCTGGGGTACAATAGTTTTGAATAGTCATCATGAGAACAATTTTCATTGTCTCTTTTCATTTAATACTTTTTAAAACAGAACATCCCTAACAGTAACATAGAGAGACTAGGAAAAATGAGGGCTGGTTAAAAATGAACTCTGGGTTTTTCTGTTTTCCCAATTTCCATGAAGCACAAGTGTTAGGAACAGGAGAGCAATGGTCAAACAAGCTTGTTTCCCATGAAGCCTTACCCTTTAAACAGAAGGCACCAGAGGGAGGATGGGTAAAGATTACTGTGTGTGTACAGCAGTGATTCTGTAATTAATTTATGTTGAGCTATGTGAAAAGCATTCTTCGTCCCAGCATCAAGAGAGGGCTTTGTACTTTTCCCCAGTTATTTTATCATTACCCTCAATCAGCTGAGCCCGTTATATTCCTTTTTCCTTGATTGGGGACTGTACTCAATGGCTACATTTCTTTTCTTTCTTTAATCCCCTTTTGTAAGGTGACTGTCCAGAGAAGCGTGTGTCCAAGAGATGGCATCGCAGTGCTAGCTTAAACCTTTAAAGCTTTCTTTTCTGTTTCCAAAGCCAATCTTGTTCAATCAATTATGGGATGTCCTAATATTTTATAGAACAAAAGACACTTTGGCCAGTGAACTGCCAAAACCGTATTATCAGTGGAATCCACCACCAGATCGGAAAAATTACTTACCATCATCTGGCTGCAATTGAGGAGGAGAGATAGGACTCAAAGGGGAAAAGAATGGAATTTAGGCCAAAAATGATTAGGGTAAACCATAAGGGAGGAAAAATTAAACACATTTTTGAAGTCCTGCTTTTCAAAGAAGCTTCTGACAGCTTAGGAAATAGTGATTTTGCAAATAGTAACATGATCTGTGAGGATGTAGCTGTGTGGATATATTCAGAGACAAACTTCAAAATAGGAAGTTTCTTTTTTTAACTACCTAATATCCTCTAAAAGGATTCAATATAATACAGGTTGCCCCCAAAGGTTGCCCCTAAAGTCACCGTACACAGAGAAAATGGGAAACTGTAGCCAAATGTATCTTTATTTCCAAAATACTCATTATAAAATGTTATAAAATATTTACAAAATATTCTCTACTTGTTGGCCACCTCTTTGTTAAATTTTGTAGTGACTGGGAAATAAAAGTACATTTAGCTACAATTTCTCATTTTCTCCATGTACAGTGACTTCGGGGGTAACCTTTGAGACACCCTGCGTGGTATAAGAGAAGATCATAGTTTTCTGATTATAAAAACGAACACATGGAGAGAACTTAGAAAATAGGAAAAGAGTAAAGAAAATGAAATGATTGAGATTATGTCGATAATTGTACCATTTTGGCATATTTCTTTCCTGTCTTTTTTCCATTTTCACACATTATTGTGAATGTCAGAAACCACAGACTTGAAGCCCATCAAATATGTTTTATTTGGAGAGAGACACATACAATTAAGTCAATAATTAAAAATAAAAGTTCACATTAAAAACAGACGTGTTGTCATCCTTGAGTGAAGCACAAGATCTGGCAACATTTGGGCTGCAGTCGGCCCTGTGGCAAGAACGGATGAGAGGTGGGTAGGGCCGGGGGCCTCAGCAAGCACCTGCTCCCCACTTTCCGTGCTATTCACTCACTGCTGTGTTTCCTTGCCCCTTACGCCTTCTTACACCAGAGATCTATTTTTATGTGCTGATTTTCATAAGACTGGGGAAAAAAGAATTATGGGGGGTATGGAGAGGAAGGATCATTGTGAAAGAGAAAGCTATAACAAAAAGGCTGAATACTTGCAGAAAAATAAGAGACCGGAAAATTTTTCTTCCTTTCATAGGCAACTTCCCTGTCACCTTCCCATTAGAGTGCCCCATCTGTACTGGGAGCCCTTGAGTTTGCAACCGCTGTGAGCAAGACAATTCCTGCAAAATCATTGTGTGTGAGATGTTGTATATTGTACTTATTAGTTATTTTATTTAAGTCTTTCGATGTTATTCCACCAAAGCATGTTTTAATGGTTTCGTAATACACCATTTCATAGACAGAACATTGTGTGTATGTATATAATTAATGTACCTTCAATTAGACATTTAAGTGATCAGTTGCTCATAAATAAAATTAGTTCTGCTACGACTGTCCTGTTACATATATCTTTCAAAAGAACACTTAGGAACAAAATTTCTGGATCAAGTAATAGGAACATTGTAAAAACTTGGTACGCATTACCAAATTGCCTTCTGAACTACAGTTTAAACCCGTGGGGTTTTTGTTTGTTTGTTTTGTTTTGTTGCAGTTTTTGGCCAGGGCTGGGTTTGGACCCACCACCTCCATCATATGGGGCCAGCGCCCTACTCCTTGAGCCACAAGTGCCACCCTAAACCCGTGTTTTTAATCTTTATCTCTTTTAACTCTATAATTAAATTTCCTCAGCACACTTCCATGATGTTGATCAAAAAAAGTTTAAAAAAAAAAAAAATATATATATATATATATACTTACTTTGCTTCGAACTTCTTATACAAGTAATTTAATTAATGATCTTTAAAAATGTTTGCAGCTCCCTTAAGATCCTCTAATGGCACCTTGGTTGAAAATCACTGATTTAAACCCCCCTCCCCAGCCATATATAAGTGGGACCATTTCACTGTACCTCATTCTGCCATTATATACGGACCTTCCAAAATGTGTGCCAATTTCATGGACAAACACTGTATCTCACTTTTTTAACTTACATTTCTTTGCTTCTTATAGAGATAGTTTTTTGTATGCATCCTTCCGTTTGAATTTCTCCTCCTGGTCATTTATTGGTTTGGGTATTTGCATACATTTTACTAGTATTAAATCCATAGAGCTTTGATCTTTTATGGATATTCATGAATTTCCTCATTTGTCTTTCGTATTTTAATGTTTCATATGATGGATTTTTATGAACTCAAACTTGCAAAACTTTATATTTTTAATAATTGTTTTTTTTTTTTGAACAGAATCTCAGTCTGTTGCCCTGGGTCGAGTGCAGTGGCATCATGGCTCACAGCAACCTCAAACTTCTGGGCTCATGTGATGCTCTTGCCTTAGCCTCCCTAGTAGCTGGAACTGCAGGTTCAGCCACAACACCTGGCTAGTTTTCCTATTTTTGGATAGAGACAGAGTCTCACTCTGGCTCAGGCTGGTCTCCAACTCCTGAGCTCAAGCCATCCTCCCTCCTCAGCCTCCCAGAGTGCTAGACTTACAGGGGTGAGCCACTGTGCCTGGCCAATAATTAACTTTTATTTAAAATCTGTCTTTATAATTATTTTTACTAATTAAAAGCAGGGAAAATAATGATCAAGACAGAGACCTGCCTTCCCTGTATTTTTCTGTCATTTTGCTTTTTACATCCATCTATCTATCTGCCATTTATTTATTTTAACATAAATTGAATTGGGAGTATTTTTACCATCACAGAATTCTCACAATTTTTATACACTAGTTGAGTAGTTATTCAAGTTCCTCAGCTGTTTTTTTTTTTTTTTAACCATCTAGTTTCTCTGTTCAAGGAAAAGTATAATACTCATATTCCGTCCCACTGGTTTATCTGTTAAATTTTGTGCCAGTAGACCCTACTGTAATTGTTGTTGTCTAGACATGGCTTTTTTCTTCCCTTGGAAATGTCTCCTTCATATTCGTGCTTATGTTTTGATTTCTATGTAGCAAATAATTCTCCTGTGGATGCCGGAAACGCTTGTATAGTTTCTGTTGCCTGTATGTTCAAAAGACTTTTGATCCTTCTGTGAATTCTGGTAGAGTACATATAAATGATCCTTACATAGAGCTAAAGTTATTTTCTCCTATAAATGACTCATTAGTGATGGCTGTTCACAAAGGTCAGTATGAAGGCAAGCGAGTGGTCACTGTGTGACTATAGTAATTGTGCCCAGAATGGAGATCCAGAGATGTGGTGTTCAGAGGGAGAGATGAATGGATGAACCGTGACCCTTCAGTGGTCTAAGGTTAAATCTATGGTTTCTGCCATCTGCCTTGTTCTATGAATTAAATATATTATGGAAAAGATTTGTTTAACTCACAATGCTTATTCACTCAATTGTCCAGTTGATTTACATTTATGGTTTTAAAAAAAGCTTTATTTAGACTCTGATTATGGACTAGAAGATGCCCCTTATAAAAAGAATAATGTGGGACTCTGAAGCCAGCCCCCCTGGCTTCAAATCTGACCTGCCAAGCCTGACACGATGGCTCCTACCTCTAATCCTAACACTCTGGGAGGCCAGGGTGGGTAAATTGCCTGAGCTCAGGAGTTTAAGAAAGAAAGAAATGTCTCATTATAGTATGACATTAGAAATGTTTGATTTAAACTTTTCATTTTTTGCTAGCATAGTTTAGTATATTTTTTCTTTTCCTCAACAGTATAAAAAGATACAGCATCTATTCCCCTTAGATCATAAAAAGCCAAGTTCATACAGATCCTAAAGTGTTCTTTAAAAGTCGCGATAGATTATCTCCTTGTCATTATTGAATACTTTTTTGTCAAGTCTCCCGGAGTGTGGAAAGCAGATCTGTGCTGGTCTGGGGTTATTTGTTAGTTTAGGACGATCAGGAGGAAGGGTCTGGAAATGCATAGAAAGTTGATAGTAATTTCATGGCTGTTATGCCAATAATTTTTTTAAATGGGGCTTACATTTTGAATAAATTTTTGTTTTCATAACAATTCAATTTTATTATATTTTACACAAGTATTGGTCTACAATATGTTAGAAAATTCCAAAATAGGGCAGTGCCTGTGGCTCAAAGGGATAGGGTGCCAGTCCCCTATGCTGGAGGTGGTAGGTTCAAACCCAGCCTCAGCCAAACCCCCCCCCCAAAAAAAAGAAAATTCCAAAATAGAAGGAGGGAAGGAGGAAGGAGGGAAGGGAGGGAGAGAGAGAGAGAAGGGAGAAGGGAAGGAAGGACAAATGGGAAATCCTTTGGCATGCTAAATGGGTCATTTGATTGCTGAAGAAACCCTTCATACCATCAATTAATCATCAATCAATATTTTTGTTTGTTGTGGTTACCACCTTGAATTTTAATTCATTGCACAAGTTAATTCCACTTAAGTCTGGGGGTTAATCACAGAGGCTTACCTTGCTCTCAGTGATTCAAGGGCAGCGTGTGGGGTTAGGAAGTCCTTTCTGTGCGGAAGATATTGACATGGCTTCCCTGACTGGCAGCTTAGCCACTGCCTTTGGCTTTCCTCTAAGCCTTGGGGCTCCCTCTGCAAAACAGGTGAGATGTTTAGTCTGTAAGCACACAAAATTCAGACTAATCTACAGCTGCCATTTAAAGAAAAAACAAAAGTGAAAAGAAGATTGCAAGATCAATGTTCTGGCCTGTGGAGTGGAGACCACCAGAGGGACACTTTGAATACCTTTTTCCCTTGGGCATTCCTTCTGAGCCCTGAGGACTAAAGGCAGACTAGAAATTAAAAAAGAACCTTATACAGCTTTGAAAATCTCGTCCTCTGTGGCAATACAGGAGTTAAAGCTTTTTTTTTTTTTTTTTTCCCCTACTGTATGTACCAAATTTGGCCTGTGATTCCTTTGAATGGCATAAGCAGCAGCTGGCTGGGTGTGAATCTCTTTCTTCTCTCTTCCTTTCTCACTTTAAAATATGCCTGGCAAGGATCCAACAACCCCCTTCCCTGTTTTTTAATCCATCTTACCCTCCTGTTCAGCTGACCAAGATTCCAAATGAGAAAAGCATTCCTTCCCAATGCAACAATTCAGAGGGGCCCAGCCCCGGTGGAAAATATATAATACCTCCGTGGATCCTCAGTAACACACCAGGTCTTTTGCTTATACTTAGCAGGTTTTGACACTGTCTCTTTAGAGGAACTTTAGATTTTTTTTATAGTTTCTGAAGTGACCCCGTCATAGCAACTCTCCAGTCACTGATGAAGGATCAGAACACAAATCTTTGTTCCCAGGCTTTTCATTGTATCAGGTGTGGTGAGCGGAACCCAAAAGCACTTCAAATTCCATTAAAGTTACATTCATTTATCTCAAAAAGAAAAAGAAAAAAGCTGCCTTTGGAAGTTCGTCTCCGTGGGTATCATTAAAGTGAGGATCCGCTCAATGCACGTTTTATGTAACTGAAGATTAATGGTTAACCATTCAGGTGCAGATTCTTACAGATGATGCTTGGTGGGGATGAAAAGAAAAACAGAAAAAAGAAAACAGCAGTTACAGTAACAGCCAAGTCACTCCAACAGAGTAAATAAATATAATACGGAGATGCCCCCACATTGTACAAACTGTCCGCCTCAGTGCTTTTCAATACGTCTGTCAACATTACCAACACTGAGAAAGCTGCTTGACGAGCCAATCTTAGGACAAGACTGTGGAATTCCCTAATTTCCAATATTTGAAGATGAGGCATATTTTAATCCTACCAACTGCTTTGTTCCCAAAGCAACCTCACGAGGGCTTCTTATGTTTGGCTTGTAACAACTAATACAATTAAAGCTCTAAGAACACATAAATATATTTTAATGCCTCGTCAATAGCATCACGGGTACTGTCATCAACCTCCATAGATAAAAAAAAACACAGGATGGTGGTATTTTTATTTAAAAGTCGGTCTAGCTCAGGGTTACCAGACTGAGCAAATAAAAACAGAGGGTACACAGTCGAAGTTGTATTTCAGATAAAAGGCAAATAATTTTTTTTTTTTTTTTTTTTTTTAGTACAAGTACACCCTATACAATCTTAGGGACGTACTTATGCTGAAAAAGATACATTTCCTATTTCTCTGAAGTCCCACTTTAACTGCGTGTGTTGTATTTTATCTGGAAGATCTCGTCTGTCTCTGCTGCCGGGCGGGTGGTGATTTGCTATGGAACGCCGGATCCTCTTTCCAGGGTCAAAAACAAGTTGGAGTTTCTTAGCTCACCCCAACTGCCAGCTTTAAAAAGAAGCTTTCCTTTGCAGCAGGTTAATGCATTTCCAACTAGTCATTCCACTTTCTCAAACAGAGAGAGCCCTTACCCACTTGAGGAAAAGATAAGACCTGATATATTGAAAGAGAAAAAAAATCTGAGACAACCAGAAAGGGAACGAATCTTTATCAGGAAATGACAGAATTAGCAGCAAATACGTTTGAAGCAACCCTTGCTAAAACAACAACAAAAACGTTGGAATAATCAGTGAACTAGGATGAACTGTGTGCACTCCATCGTCAGTGGAGACACAGAGACTAGAGCTGGCGGGGAGAGACAAAATTTTGCATTTTTTTTTTTTTTTTTGCTAGCAATTTCTTAATAAAAATGCCTATCAGGAAGTTCAACATTTTGTGGCAGATAAACTTACTGAGACATCACACAGTTTTTCCCAAGCTTCACTAAAGCAGTGGTGTCAGAAACGGTGGATGGTGAATACCTTTTTCTTTCTTTATTCGCCTAACTCAGGCCTCCGGGTATTCTCTTTTTCTTCCTCTACCAAAATATTAATTATAATGAGCTCTCGTGTTTTTCACTTTGGCTTCAGTGACCTTGTCCACAACCACGTGAAAGCTCACTGACCAGGCTTCAGTCCAGCTGGCTGGCTCTGACCTGTATCAGCAGTCCCCAGGGTGTGCTCATCCCAGGGAGGGGGATGCAGATTCCTGGGCCCCTCCTGCTGCCCGACTGGCATCTGCACATCCACGTGTTTCTCCCAAATCCAAACGCGTGTGGAATCCACTGGCTCGCAGGGTTCTATGTGTTTCATGGAGGACGTGCACACAGTGGGTTCCCGGCTTGTTTGCAATTGGGCTAGGGTTTTGGTTTCTCCACAAAAGAAACCAAAAGAAGAGGGAGAGAGATCACAGAAATGTTAGTTGTATGAAAAGGAGCATGATGGGTGAGGAGGGTACCTCAGACCTGTAATCATAGCGCTTTGGGAGGCCAAGGCAGGAGGACAGCCTGAGGCCAGGAGTTCAAGACCAGCCTAAGCAAGAGTGAGACTCCGCCTCTGCCAAAAAATAGAAAAAGTAGCCCACTGTGGTGAATGCTGCCTCTAGTTCCAGCTACCCAGAAAAGAGGCTGAGGCAGGAGGATAGCCTAAGTCCAGGAGTTTAAGCCTATAGTGAGATATGATGGCACCATTGCACTCCAGCCTGGGAAACAGAGTGAGACTCTGCCTCAAAAAGCTAAAAATAAATACAAATGGAAAAAGGAGCATGGTATGTCTTGTTGCTGATAAGAGTAGGGCAATCATGAATGTTGCTTTCCTCCTTTTTTAGAGACAGAACGCTCAGGAGAGCCAAGTATTTAAGAATCATTATAAACAGCAACAAAATAATTTGAGCTTAAGGGGTAAATTTATCAAAATCGTGGAAAAGAAGGCAAAGAAAAAGAAACCTTTGCAAGTACTAGAGTGACATTGAAGAAAATTATATTTTGGGTCCAAGTTTGTCAAGGCCAAGCCTAACTTTATTTTTATAAATAGAAACTTTGTTATTGCCTTTCTGTATTAAGGATTAAGAACTGGCCCACTTTTGAACAGGGAAAGAAATTGTGTTTGTTTGTTTTCAGTAAACAACCTCGTAGTTGAAGATGAATTAATTTTGATGGCCTATGACATGCTAGGAAATGGATGCGTTTGCTGTGTGATCCATTGGAAACAGCACGGAAACCCTTAAGGGAAAGGGGAAAAGGAAATTTGTAGTATAATCCTCAGTGTATGTAAAAATAAACACAGGGACCTCAAAATGAAGGCAGAGAAGAGCAAAATATTCAATGGTTTTGGGACTTAGTACATCCTTTAAAATATAATTTCTCTGCCTTAGCACCAGATACTTTCAGAAAGTGCCTTTTCTATCCTGTCCTGATATTCTCAACTTCAGGGTTCCTCTAGGGCACATTAGGGCTCAAAGTGTGAGACTCCTGCAATCCGTCTCCCCGCACCTCTAACCTGAACCCAAACCTATCTCTCTCTGCGAGAGGGAGGGCCGGCCTTGCTGGGTTGCTCTGTAAAACTCTGTTGTAGACATAATTCCCAAGTTCAATTCCCTGACAGCTCAGGCCAGTCTCCTAGTTGACCCATGCCTAAAAATCCTCATTTACATTAACAAAATGGGAGTACTACAGGTAACACCTCCTAAACAAGTTAGTTATGAGGATTGGGTGAGTTAACACACGAAAGAAATCAGAACAGTTCCTACCAGTACCGGGCAGGGAACTTTAGCTATTACTCGCAGGGGTCCTCAAACTTTTTAAACAGGGGGCCAGTTCACTGTCCCTCAGACTGTTGGAGGGCCGGACTATAGTTTAAAAAAAAAAAACTATGAACAAATTCCTATGCACACTGCACGTATCTTATTTTGAAGTAAAAAAAAAAAAAAAAAACAGGAACAAATACAATCACACCGTCTCATGTGGCCCGCGGGCCGCAGTTTGAGGCCCCTGCAAGCTTCACTAAAGCAGTGGTGTAACGAACAGCGCGCCCCAACTCTTGTATCTCTTTGTGTACTGGAGCTTGGTGTAAAGTTTTACGTGAAGGAAAAGTTCCACTGACTGCTTTTTAAAAGTTTTTCTAAATGACTGCTGCTTTCAAACATTATTTCATAATTTATGAGCATGGGTTTGTCCTTTTGTCCTTTGGCCCAAAGCCAAGTCCCTTCCCCCTCTCACCCATTAACCCTGAACTCCAAGTGTTAAAGACTCAGCTCCCTCCCTTCCCCAGACCTAACTAGGATGATATCACTGGAGAAACTTACATGATAATGTTTTGTTTTTCTCTCTCGCTAACTTTCTGAAGGGAAAAACATTTTATTAACCATCTAAGCACCCGCCACCCTTAGGAGGTGCAGTCTGTATAAGAGCTATCCTTATCACCCACATTTGGCGAAGTACTTGGGGATTAAAAGTGTTATGTAAATGTTTACACTTGAATACTCCGTGGCCCCAGATTCTCAGTGGTGCGGCACAGACAGCCCAGGAAAGAGCATGAAGTCCCTGAGGAGAGGCAATGCTTTTTGTACAAGGTATGAAATTCTCTTTTAATTTTAGCATAAAGATAGCTGCACTTCTGAAGGGATTGTTTGCAGCCATTAAGCCTAGGATAGCTAAAGAGAAAATAACTCCAAATGGAGGGTGTGCTGCATATTTTAAGACTTACATGGGATGGGGGGAAGGGATCTGAATGCCGGGAGAGGTGCTTAGAGTGACCAGGACTTCCTGGCAGTAAAAACAGCTGCTTGCGTCCAAAACCTCCGCATCTCCCCTGAAAAGAACAGATTCTCTTCCGTGGTAGGTTTTGCCTAAACGCTGATGATTTTCTGCTGTTAGGACATTACAAAATATTGAATCACCCCATGTCCTCCTTAAATCCTTCCTCTTCCTTCAGAGGGAAATCTCCTCTGGGGCTGCCGCAGGTGTGTCCTTAAATCTCCTAACACACCCTAAATTCTCTTTTCAACAAAGAGAAGGAGGGGGGAAAAGATCTAAATCTGAGCCTTCCACCAATCTGTGTTTCTAGGTATGATAATAATTGTTTAATTTTAGTTCCCTTAGTTGTCTTCTCTCAAAGACCCATGAAGCTGATTTTCCATTTATGGTAATGATCTCAAAAATGCCTTCAAAAATAAGAGTGAGAAAACGCGGGGTTTGACATAAAGCATATCAAATAAAGTTGCTGTGGCAGGCAGCACTAGCAAAATTCTTGAGGGCCTGGGTGACCACGGTCTGGAAGCCACTGAACCAAATGACATCAAGGTCTTGGCTAAATTCCAGGCCCCCCGTGAGGCCAGGAGGAAGAGCTTGCTGTTAGCAGGAACCAGCACCCTCCAGGGAAAACAGAAAGCCCTGCTTAAGAGACGGTGCTTATGAAAACAAGAATCTGGACAGTCAGAGACCACATGCGGGTGCAGAGGACAGGGAGATTGAGCTGTGGACACCAGGAAAACGACACCGCGGAGGGTATCTTAAAAAGTGTCTGTTATGCACAATTTCAGACACTTATTGAAAGGATATTTGGTTTTAAATAAAAGACAAGTTACAGAGGAGAAGCCCACACCCTTTTCTCTAATATTCAGAGAGATCCTACATCTCCCTTCTCATGTTTATTTAAAAACATGAGAAAGAAAGAAAAGACTTGGGGTGGGGGGGCGCGGTATAGCAAAATCTCTGCCAGAAAACACAGAGTCAATTCTAGCTTGTTAGCAGCCCAGCTCCAAATGAGTTTTACAAAACAAGTCCTAACAGTAATGTAGTTACAGCTTCTGAGGGAAGCCCTAAGCCCAATGTCAGTGTCCCAGAACCAAAGCCATGGGATAAAAAAAAAAAAAGGGAAGAAAGAAGGCTAACCAGTCTTGGGACAGGAATATGAAAGCAAGAAATCTCAGGCAGGACAAAGACCCAGAGGAGGAGAAGGCTGCAGCTCGCAGTAATCTGTAAATGATTGCTGGTAAAGTCCGGAGGCTTCAGGCTTGATCTGTGTTTGTTCCAAAAGAAAGCCAAGGAAGATGGTGTTAATAAAGAGAGATTTAACTGAGAGCGGTGCTTGGAATAAAGTGGGCTACAAAAAGGTCAAATTTGATCAGTTGGAGCAGATTACCAGGGCTCTAAAGGGTGCTTGTGTAGCCGGGGCAGGGGTGGGAAGGCTGGGAGTGTGGGAGAAGTCAGGACAGTGCCTATCTCCCGTAGGAAGGGGGAGCCTGGAGCTCACCGTCTGCACCCCTCCCCTCCCGGATGCGCCCTCCGCCCTCTCAGGCCCTGGTCTCCTTACTCTCTGACTTGGAGCCCCCGAAACACTAGAAAGTTTAAGGTAGGGCTGCTTTGCTTTCTTGCGCATCCCGGGTTCAGTTCACAGCCAAGTGCCTGCCCCCACCCCAAGGAAGGAGAGCTGGAGGCCCTTGGCAAAGCCTGTCCTGGGTTTCAAAGATAGCCCGATCTGGCCCCAGAATCCTGTGGTTGGATACAGGAGCAAGTTCAGGTAGATGTAGCGAGGTAGGCGTGTGGACGTGATGTTCTTGCGTTTGACCAAGGGAGGGAAATGGGGGTGACTTTCCAGAGCACAGGGGTTTAGGAAGGGGCGCCTGACACCCCTGACTCATAAGAAGAGTCAGCCCTCTTATTTAATTACCCACTTGCCGCAGGCCTGAAGAGATGAGACAGAACGTGGTAAACTTTGGGGGACTTCAAGTAGAAAAGAGACCTCTCCCAGAAAATCTTCTTACTGGTCCTCCTTGGAGGGAATCAGTAGGAACCTGCTACCTCCTGCCACTTCTCTCCTCGGCCCATCCCCCAGGTCTCATTTGAGAGAAAGCAAATCATATAAAACAATGAGTGTAATTTATGAAATGAAATCTTCCTCTGAATGCTCCTTAAAAAGTGAACTCTGACCTCTTCATCTCCCAGAGGCCGGGCAAATTTAAGAATGGGAGGGGCTAAAAATGACCCAGTTGATGCATCATTTCTGCTTGGGGCCAAGCTGACGGGGGATTCCTAGATTTCACTTCACTCTAAATAGTATTTCCTAGCAAAAGCATTTTTGGCAATTTTTTAAATATAAAAATGTTAAACTGAGGGATTTTCATTAAAAGTGGTTCTATGCAATATCATGGTTTCTAAATACCTACCACAAAAACATAGTCTCATAGCTCATTTCTTACTTCCCATGCCTGAGTCCTGCCTTAGTGTTTATCTAATTTTATTATTTTAAAAAGCAATATTATATATAGAAAAGAGCATATGAAAAAGTTAGCCATATCCACTTTATTTTCTTTTTAAAAATTATAACAACTTTCTAGAACTTCCCATGTATGCCTTTTGTATATCACGTAATACGTATTAGTTTATATTACATAAAATATAATATGCTCTTTTTCCAGTTAATATATCAAACATAGGTCTGTGTTTCTGCCTACCTTTCAAAACTATAATTTTAATGGCTAAATAAAATACCCTAAAGCTGATATACATCGTTTACTAAATTATCCTCTTTGTTGAAAATTTAGATTATTTCTAGTCTTTGATTTTTATCAATAACAACATGATGAACACCTTTGTGTTTACGCCTCGTAACTTCCATTAAATAGTTCACATAATTTCTAAATGAAAAAGCACAAACATTTTCATGATCCTTCAGTAATAGTTTTTTTTCTGTTTGCGTGTTTAAACTTTATTTTGAATTGAGAAATGGTAAGGTACTTGGGTAATGTTCGTATGATACAGCCATTAGAATGAATTTCATTCTCCTTTTCTTTAACTGGATTACTAACCTATCTCTAAAACTGAAATATTTCTTAAGAGTGCTTCCAAAAATCTTTTTCTTTAGGAGATTAACTTACTATTTTTGTACAAGTAGATAAGGCAAGCCTCTAAGAATGTGGGTGACCACGATTGCAGATTTTGGAAATGGAGTCCTCCAAAGGCCTTTTTGGATGATGATCCAAGTCTTAACCCATTTAAAAAATTTAAATATCAGTGAGAAAGTTGTCTTTCCCCTAAGTATGTTCCTAATTTAAGTTAATTTTAGTCTATGACTAGAGTAAGTAAAGCTTCACAAACTTGAATGGGGGAAACTTGAAGAAGGTAAAGATTTTTACAATGGCGCCTTTGGCTAAACCAAGTTTACTGTGTCTATGCCTCTTCCTGGCAAGCATCATTCCATCAGCGTTTTACCTGTGTGTAATCCTTTCCTGAGTTAAGGAATGATAAAGGGGTAGAGTTTAGAAATTGCATTTTAAACTCCTTAATTTTTGCCAATGAGGCGTTCAGTGAGGCTAATTTTGATTCATTGACCCCTTCCCCCACTAATAAGTCTCTGCCTGTAGTATGTGGGAGAAGCAAAGACATCACGCAACCTTATAAATGGGCCATCTAGCAGGAGAGTGAGCTTTGTATGCTAACATCATATACTCTGTGCCCTGAGTTATGTCAATAAAACCCTTTAGAAATCCAGAGAAATGGGGTGAGAGGCAGGTACTATCCTTGTCTAGTTAACAAATCAATAGAATATTTAGCATATGAGCTTGGACAATTAAGTTTGCAAACTCATCCTAGAAGAAGTGCTACATACCTGGTCACCTTCAAACTATTCCCGCTAGGCAGCTATGCCTTGACATCAGTGCCCAGCCCAGCAATTCTGAACCTGTGGGTCGCGACCCCTTTGTAACAATGAAAATACATCGTGGCATTAGGAAGGTTGAGAACCACTGGCCTAGTCCATCCTTCACAGTGCTTTTTCTCAGATAAGTTTGCAAACTTAATTGTCAGACCTCATATGACAACAGCTGTGATGGCCATTCCAGAAAAAGAATTGGCAATTTGGGGACTAGCCAGGTGTTGGCATTGGTGCATAGCTTCCCAAGGGGAGTACATTGAAGGTGACTGTGGTGACTTTCAGCAATGAGGCATGTATCACTTTTTCTAAGAAGAGTTCATGAACTTAATTGTCAGACCCCATGAAACACATACTAAAAAGGGGGACAGCTTTAAAACCCACATCACCTGTAATATTTTCAGGTGTTTGATCCAGGAACTCTGCCTGACCAGTTGCTCCTGAAAAGTGATCTCAAGGTACAACTTTTAAACCTGCTTGTACCACAATTTAGTGCTTTAGGACGTGAAAACTTTCAGGGTACAATTTCACGTTGTGAATCTTTCTCAAGACATAATAGGTATAATGAACACTCACTGGATCATGGGCACACTTTCAACCTTGACTCAAACTGTACTAAAGCAATTCATGGAACCAAACAGTTTGTACCTCCTGATGTTCTGAATTTTAAGAGAAAGAATGAATTACTTAAACAACAACTGTATATTTGAAATCATTCCATCCTAGTTCCCTTTTGTACATGAACAGTCAGGGAGAGGATAATGCCCTTGGCTGTGTTTTAACTCCTAGCTACCTCAAAGGACATACAAGAACCCTAACTTCCAGAAAAAGACGGATCAGGAATGTTCAACAATAATGTTAAGACTCCCCTTTTGACCATTGGGAATGTGCAAACACTAGAGCTTCCTCAAAGAAAAAAATAAAAAATACCCTAAATCAATGCAAAATATTCTCAGTACACAAAAGAGGGAGGAAAATGACATTGAGGTTGACCTTTGATTCAAAGAATAAAGCAAAGTTGGTAGCGTGATTAGTACAAGGTTTAATGTTTATAGATACTATGTGAGTGGAGAAAAATTGACAGTGAGAGGGATTAATCAGTAGGCAAAGCCCTGAATACCTGGCCTCTGGTCTACAGGTGCTGAAGTCCCTCCAGCCCCTCTGTGGGAGGATCTAAAACCCCAGTGTAGTTTAGCTCTCCCGTTTAGAGTTGAGAGCGTTGAGCCAGGAGCTGTGGTGTTAGGTGAAGTCACGGAACTCAGGAATGGTGCAAACGGCCTCACTTCTGTTCTACTCTCCGGCCAGGCTGTATGTCTGCTCCACCCTGATCTCTCCTCACAGAGCCAGTTATATGCCCAGGAGATGTTTCAAACTCAACAGTTCGCAAACTGTACCCACGATGTGCTCCTAAGACCTCTTCTCTTCTTTCCAACTCTCATAGGGTTTTTTGTTTATTTGCGACAGAGTCTCACTCCATTGCCCTGGGTGCAGTGCCATGGCGTCGTCATAGCTCACGGCATCCTCAAACTCTTGGGCTCAAGTGATCCTTCTTGCCTTAACCTCCCAAGTAGCTAGGACTATAGGCACCTGCCACAATGCTAGCTTGTTTTTCTATTTTGGGTAAACATAGGGTCTCACTCTTGCTCAGGCTGGTCTCAAACTCCTGAGCTCAAGCACCCCACCTGCTTGGCCTCCCAGAGTGCTCGGTTTATCGGCATGAGTTTTGAAGCATGCAGCTATTCAGCCGGGAACTCAGACTGGAAAGCAAGGCAGCCTCCCCAATGCCTCATTTTCCCCCTTAATTTACATCCCAACTATCCTGCATTGCCTACTGATTTCAACTCCCAGATGCTGGCGGACTCTGCTGTGTTGCTCAGAACTCCACCCACCTCCTCACCGGCCCCCTGGCTTCAGCCCTTGCCCTCTCAGCCTATTTTGTATACAAGAAGAAGGAAAACATTTCAAAGCCCTGAGTTAGATTCTGTGAGTTTCTTGCTGCAAACCTTCTCCTTCACTGTTAGAATAAAAGCCAGTCTCCTTCTCCTAATCTGCAAAGCCCCATCTGACGGGCCCTTACCCTGTCTGTGCTGAAGCTCATCTTGCTCCATCCAGGCTGGTCTTTCTCTTCCTCCATTAAGCAGCCCAGTGATTTTGGCTTTATTTGCATTAGCCACTCCCTCTCCCTGGCTGGAAATCTTTCCTTAGCTACTGGAAGGGCAGGATCCTGGTTGGCATTCAGGTCTTAGCTCCCATGTCACCTCCTCCCTTCAAGATGAGGCCTTCCCCACCTCCCCTCTCAAACTCATTCCGAGGTCACTCTCCAGCCTATCTCTTCCACTGGCTGAACCAGAGGAAGTTGCCAATATTCCGCTGTTGATATATTTGACTTATAAAAACATTCATTTCATATATTTCAACTAATATTCTCACAGCATTACCATACATGGTTGTTAATGGTGATCTGTCCCTCCCATTCGAATCTAGGCTTCTTGTATTTAAGTGTTATGTACCCAGTATCTAAAATATCTCTATGATATGACAGAAGAGTAAATGAATGAAGAATGAATGAAGAATTGAAGTGGTCCCTGTCTGTGTCTCACATCCAATTTTACACTGCATGGGGCCAGAAGCTTTGTGTGTTTTATTAACACCCCAACTCCAGTATTTACCGACCCTGTTATGGTGGCATTATGTGGAGCAACTTCGTAATGTGGGAAATTAGAAAATCCTCTCTGAGAATCTGATGCACAGCTGTTATTCAAGTGGAATTCATTCTTTCTAGATAAGAGAGTGATCTAGAGCGGATGTTGACAAATCTCTTCGATGAAGGGCCAGATAGTAAATACATCAAGGTTGGCTGGTCATACAATCTCTGTCGCAGTTACAAAATTCTGCCATCATAGCACCAGACCAGCCACAGACAGTGTTTAAACAAGGCAGTGTGGCCATGACCCAGTAAAACCTTTCCAAAAACAAGTGATAGGCTGTGTGTGTGACCCACGGACTGTCATCTACCTCTGTTCTGTTATCTAGATGAATGGTTTGGCCAGCAAGAAAGTAGACGTGGCTTTGACAGATAGTGGGAGAGATGTTTTCAAACCCATATGACAAAGCAACTATCATAACACTTGCCTTGTCATTAGGAAAAACAAAATTAAAAGGCGCCTTGGTGATATTTCAGAGATCAGAGATGTTTTTTAGACGGCGTGCACTTGATCTCACAAAGATGATTATAGTCTGGAGAAAATGGATGGTTTACCATATCCCTTCAATGTTCGAATGAGCCTTAAAGCTGTCACAACATACAGTTTTGCCTGTTCTCTTTCTGAGTATATGAGAAATTCTCAGTAAGGAGAACACATGTTGATGGGAAAAACAAGGCCAGACCCTGACATGTTTTAAGTCACTGCTCAGCCTTACTTTGTTCTTTTCCGTTGCTTACCCATTTCCCACCCACATGCCTGATGACTCCCCTAAGACGAAGGCCGTGTTCATGAGGAGAGCGTGCCATGTGGCTCTGGAGTAATGTCACCTGCAGATACTCTGAGTTCCCGTCACACAACATCCTGCAGATTCTTGGGTGGGGCAAGGTTGCCTGGCAGCACTGCTGGTGTTCACAGAGAGTGGGCTGGCCCCTGCAGATCAGGAATTCATCCTCTTAGAGGATAATATATAAGAATTATGAACACTTTCTCCATGCCAGCATTATGCTGAGTGCTTTCCATAGAACATCTCATTCTGTCTCTGCAATAACGGTAAGAAGTTATTGAAAAAGTGATACTTGGAAAGGTTTCGTAACTCACCCAAACACACACATACAGTAATTGTGGAGACAGTGGAGATTTGAACTTGTCAACTTCAAGCCACAGCACTTTATTTACTTTTGAGGCAGTCTAATTCTGTCACCTTTGGTAGAGTGCCCTGGCTTGATAGCTCACAGCAACCTCAAACTCTTGGGCTCAAGTGATCCTCTTGCCTCAGCCTCCCAAGTAGCTGGGACTACAGGTGCCGACCACAATGCCTCACTATTTTTACAGATGGGATCTCGCTCTTGCTCAGGCTGGTCTCGAACTCCTGAGCTCAAGCAATCCACCTGCCTCTGCCTCTCAGAGTGCTGGAATTACAGGCTCCAGCCACTGCACCCAGCCAGAGCACTTTCAAAATGATGCCATGTCCTGTCCTAACCTAGATAGGACCTTCTCTTGATAAATTAATAAACATGACAAAAGGTGTTGTCTTAACTACACCTCAGATAAGAAAAATTTGCACCAGCTAATCCTTCCTTTTCTCTTATGAATGTTTGAAGACTCACGTTTCACTTACTACTGGGTACTTTAAAAAAAATCCCTTGCAGAGCAGTGGGAAGAGGGCTATAAAAATATAGAGAACATCTAGTAAGAATTCTCTAGATAGACCAAATTATCATTTATGAAAGTGAATATAAGAACTGGACTTTTAAAATAATTCATTATATTACAGAATAATCTTTTTTTTTTTTTACAAAGCATGACTAACGTAGCACATGGCATAAGTCATAATGACAAAGGGTATTATGAGATCACACAAAAATGGAAAGTAGAAGAATCCACTTACCTACAGGCCAGACTGCTATGTCATTGCTTTTTCATATTTTAGCATTAAAAAACTCCTCAGTTTCTTTTACTCCATTGACACAAATCAACAGAAAAATATTCACTTTGACAATATTTTTTTTCCACTCCGTAGGGGTCTGTGTCCATAGGGGACTAAATCAGCAAAGTTATCAGGGACAAAAAAAAAAAAAAAAAATTCCAGAATCTATGAAATATTTGTTAGGAGAAAAACGAGAGAAGATTTCTCGTATCATCAAATGTTTTTCCAAATTAGAGGAGAATCACATGTCCCTTGCATTCCACCATGTGGGATGGTAAAGGCAAACAAAGCCGGTGTGCCGCACGGGTTACCCCACTAGTTACCTTGGTGAGGACAGATTTCAATCAGAGGTTTACTCTTTCAATAGGGAAGAGGGCCCAGCATGAACTGAACTCACCTTGGATTTGCACAGAGGTGATGGGGCCTTTTAAAGGGGGCATAGTGGGGAGGAAGGAGGAAGCCCCATTTTAGGGTAAAATTAAAAGGTGCAGGTGAGTGTAAATGCTGATGGGGCCAGGTCTGTCTGCCAGCTGGTGCCCTAGGCATGAGGATTCTGTTCTCCCAAAGAGACTGGGAGATGGGTTTGCCCTTCTGGAGGATTGCATTTTAAAGGAACAGCTTTCAGGTCCTTGAGGAAGACACTCCTGGGCTGTAGGGAAAGCATATACATCCCAGAGGGACAGAGGCCTTTTTAGTCAGTGCCTGAGAAAAGAGGTCGGGAGCCTGGGGTCAGCCGTTGGCTAGAACAATGTGTTCATCTGGCAGCTGCGAACCCCCTCAGGTGGGCACCTTAGACACTCGGGGTGTGACCTTGGGTTGTCGCAAACTATGTTGGTGTTCTTTCAAGTCTTTTAATGTGTTGGGGGGAGGGGTAATGAAATCATTCATGTCAAATCTGTAGATTTTATTGGCCGCAGGTGAGGCCGAGTTGAGAAGAGAGCTCCTGAGGAACCTGGATAGTTTGGTCAAGGAAAGAGGTCAGCAAACAGAAGGTACCAAGTGCCACTTACCTCCCATACGGCCCCGCCAAAAGTATGTGTAGGCACAGCTGCCAGAATCCTGGACTCACATGCTGTATAGCTCTGGTCCCTGATCCAAGCTGCAAACAGGTACCAGTCCATGGCCTGTTAGGAACCAGGCCTCACAGCAGAAGGAGTGACCAGTGGGCAGGCGGGGGAGTGAGCAAAGCTTCATCTGTGTTTACAGCCGCTCTCCATCACTCACACAACTGCCTGAGCTCCCCTCCCATCAGATCAGCAGTAGCCTTAGAGGAGCACAACACTACTGTAAGCCGTGCGTGAGAGGGGGTCTAGACTGCACACGCCTTAGCCTGATGATCGGAGGTAAAGCTGAGGACACAAGAAACCCACTTCAGGTGTCACCATCTCCCGTCACCCCAGATGGGGACTGTCTTGTTTCAAGTCCGTAAAAGCAGCTCAGGGCTCCCACTGATTCCTTATGATGAGTTGTATAATTATTATATATATGTATTACAATGTAATAACAGAAATAAAATGCACAGTAAATGGAATGCACTTGAATCACCCTGAAACAATCCCGTTCACCTCAGTCCCTGGAAAAATTGTCTCTAATGAAACTGGTCCCTGGTGCCAAAAGGGTTGGTGAGTGCTGCAGAGTTCCCACACAGAAATGCTGTCTGCCTGCCCCCAGTTATAGTGCAGCAGAGTTAGGGGGAACCTCAGAAATCACTTAGTCATTCTCCTTTTGTCATGTCTTCATAAAAGAAAAAAAAAAAACTCCACACCCCAAACACCCCATCCACTATGAGGACAGGAGCCACCAGCCTGCTCAGCAGAGCCTGCCCCTGTGATCCAGACCCAAGTCTCAGGCCGTCTAATTCACCTGAGGACTTCTCCCTGAACCTCCTTCCTTCCCTGCCTGCCTACCCCCTTCCAAAAGTAAGACTTCTTCCTCTGAACGCTCCCAACACTGACTCTGAATCTCAGAACTGCAGATATGTTTTTCCACTTCGTTGTGGGGGCAGCTCGTACTTCCACGACCAGGTGCAAACTCTGAGCAGACAGATGGGTGGCTCACCTAATTCACGTCCGTATCTGCACCTCCTGTGTTATCAGACGCTGCATTCTGCTCAGCGAGGGTTTGTCCGGAAACCCACATAGTTCTCATTTCTACGATGAGATATCGAACCAGATTATAATGAAGGATCCCTCACCTATAAAATTATGTGATCGATGTAAGAGAGAAAGAAGCTCCTTCCCCCCGATCCTGAATCCCCCCTCTGAGCGATATCCCCCCACGAATCTACTTCCTACGAATCCCCCCATGAATCTACTTCCTACGCTGCTGCGTTTCTCTCGCAGCAAAGCAATTCTCTTTATATTGATCCTCATTTTCTTCCAAGGCTCTCTTATTCCCAATCCTTCTGCACAGCTGATGGACAAAACTGCAAATCTGTTTTCAGCTGTTGTGTCTCTGAGCCAGAGGTTTAATGTAAATCAGCTGTCCCAGGGATGAGCTCTGCTGACACGTCCTGACATTAGCAATCCTGGGAAGGGTCCTGCAGGGCTGGACATTGCGATCAATCCAGGCTGCAGGGTTGCACTCAACCCTGTAGCCATGCTGGTTTTTCAAACGTCTAAACCAGAAAGAATTGTTAGAGGACGGTGGAAATGGCAGTTTTATTATGTATATTATTATGTTTCCTGGCCAGGAAGAGGGAGGAAGCAAGAGGAAAGATTTTGTGAACTGGAAAAATGTTCCCCTTACTTAAGTGTGTCCTTTGCCAGCGGCTCAGGGTGCTGCCTCTGAATGTTTGCCTGTGTCTCTCCTTCCTGCTGTTATTACCGTCATCATTGACCATAGCACAGGTCAGTGAGTTCCCCCAGACTGGGATACTCTTCCCCTTCTACACTAAGGCACATGCGTTTATTCAAAAGCTTTATTCCAACGTAAGGTCCTGAATGTAGCTTCCCAAAACCTTATTCTAGTAGTCCACTCGCCCTCTTGGAACTTACTTACTTATCACGCTACAAAAAGATGGGGTTGAACTAGTTCTACGGAATGTCTTTTTGTTTACCTATTCTTTTGCGTTATAGATTAAATTCCATAAGACCAGAAACCTTGTCCCCACTAGGGGCCCACTGGGATGGTCGCCTTTGAACGGTGCACATTTGAATAACATAACACATCTAGTTCTTTGGGGCACAGAGAATGAGACTGGCTGCTGGTCAATGGCATCACACTTAAGAAACCCAAGAACGTTTGGGTCCAGATGCGGACCCTGCCACCCCTCTCCCACGAGTTTCCAGAGGGACCAATGAGTCTCTCTGTTTCTCATCTGAAGATTCTAAAAATCACAAGTTTGGGCCTCTCTTGGGGAGCTAGAACATTCTATGTCCATTCTATGTTCAGGACCTTCATGGCCTGAGAGAGAGATAGTGAGAATGACAAATTAAAGCAAAGTAATAATTTATAATGATATGTAGCTTTGGCGCAAAACCTCAATATACATAACGCTAAAGAGTTGCGCCAGGCTGGGTGAAATGCCGGATTTTTCTGGTTTAAATCATCCAGAATAACTTTAGTCTATGATACTGGCTCTGTTTCTGACACTTTGGTCTGCTGTTAGGAATGTTTTAGCTACAGGTAATCAAATGCTGTTTCAGCTGCATTTTTATAGTGGTCTAAGCCAAGGGTCAGCAGCCTTTCTCTGGAAAAAGCCAGGGAGTAGATATTTTTAGCATCACCATCTATCATATACTGTCTGTCACAACTGCTCAACTGTGCCATGGTCGCACCAGAGCTACCAGAGATGGTATGTCGTGAACGAGCATGGCCATGTTCCAGTGAAACTGTTTACAAAAGCAGGGAGTGGGCTGCCTTTGGCCTGAGGGACTCCAGGGCTAGTTATGGGCCATTTGTGCTCCCCTGAGTTTTGGACCTTCCAAATGCACTGCAGCCTGGACAGCAACAGGGATACTGAACCACAGAAAGCAGGAGAGAATTTCCTTCTCCAGATGCCCTGTACTGAGCTGGCCTAAGCTGGCCTGAGCTTCAGCTCCTGGGAAAAAGCAAGTACAAGACAGGAGAGGTCACTGGGGTTTCTCAGACCCAGAATCACCTTTCCTTTTGTCTATATTTGGGGGAGATAGAACCACAGCACACTTCACCTTTTAAGGAAGACCCACCACTGCTTTTCGAGGATCTGGAATCTTATCAATCCGTAGTGAGAACTCCCCCTTTGTGGAAGGGATACAGTTGATAAAATAGGGCCAAGAGAGGGAAGCAAAGAAAAGATTCTGGAAGAAACAGCCCTGAAAAGATTTTAGGATTTCAGGAAGAAAGCCGCAAGGCTCATTTATTGCCTCGATAGAGCCAGAAAATGACTTTGGAGGAAATGTAACTTGACTCTTGGTACCTTAGATCTGTATCCGATATTGCTGTCTTCCTCATGACAAAAGTCGCTTCTTCTTTTGGGTGTAAACTCACGTTTTATGGGTAAACAAAATAAGGTCTGTTCATGGACTAAACACCAGATCAAATGCACGTGTACCTGACGGTGGCAAACTGGGACGCTCGGCATCTCTGAGAAACCCACATTTCCTGCCTCCGACGGTGCCTCTCTGCACCCCTGTCTGACCATGATGGGGCATTTATCACAATCACAACAGAAGGAAAACAGTATTTTTGAAGAGATTTAAGGGTCAGAGCTGGCCCTGGGCCAAATGAGGTAAGGCGGCCCTCTCAGTCCCCCCAGGGGTGGGAGGTCCCCTAGAGGCAGGAGGCACCTGCCGCTTACCCTGAATTTAAATCCAGGCAAAATGAAGTCAGGGAATTTACTTCTACAACTCATTTCCAATTAGGCAACATGGAATGGGAGTGGGGACAGAAGAATTTAGGAACTAGAAGTGGGGTGAGACTTTGTGATTTCCTGAGAACCAGCCATGTGGGTTCTGTCTAAAATACCTAAGGTGGGGAGGCCCAGGGGTGAGCCGAGTGCCTTCCCAGTTATGATAGCACTCTCCACTCTCGGAAATTCCTTAATAAATTACCACTTCACAATAAATTGCCCTTAAATTACTAGGTTGAAAGTGTCCACCTGCTTTGTCAAAGAACTAGGATTATACAAAATGGGGCATCAAGGAGCTCGCTGGGGAGGGAAGTGCTTTGAGGCAGAGTTTCTGTGAAGACTTTAATTTCACTTACGGCTTCTTCCCAGTGGGTGAAAACCTCCCCAGTGTACCTGCTCTGGCCCAGATTCTAATCAGGTCTCCTCCTGGCTCGTCACCTAGGGGTTCTGCTTTGTCCCCTCTCCCCTGGTGGGGCCCAAGGAGATTTTACCTTTGGGCCACTGGTCTTGTGCTAATGACGGCAGGAAAGAACAGCACCTCATAGGACTTAATTTGCTCCATTCATATTTCTGAAGGAACGGAGGAAAGGGTCGTCATTTTCGTCTTTGAAAGGGGAGAGATTATGTTTGAGCAAAACAGCTCTTGAGAACTCAGATTTGGTTCCATTAAAAACTAGTAACTGAGTTGGAGACTAAAACGTGTTTGCCTGGATCCCAGACCAGCATTTGCTCGGCCATCCTTGCTCCTTACAAAAGACAGCAGCAAATACGGCTCTCTGTTTATTGTGCTTTTGAATCCTGGTTATAAGCTCTGTCTGCAATCATGCAGAACTCTCCAGAGGATAAAGCTATACAAAGCTTTAATTCTCTAGTTAACGTTTTTTAGTAGCCATAAAATCAGCTTTTTGTCCTGTACTCTCTCTCTAAGGATCACCATTCAGTGAATCAGCAGACCCAGGGAACTCTCAACCGGCCAGTCCATTAGTTACAAACATTTTGCATATAAATTTCAAAAACCATAAAGTCAAGACACCAGAGTAAGAGGATTGAAGTCCCTGCCTCTGTATTTCATAGGTGGAGAGTTTTGCTCTGTAAATTGGCCTAAATCCCTTTTGATCGCCATTTCTTATTTTTTGGCAGACAGCATTTTTTACTTGGTGAAAACAATAAATGTTTTTAACCCGTGCCTGGTAACACCATTCGCCCACATAGATCTTTTAGTTTCATTAATCTCTGTAATCGTATTTGTTCTAAACTTTATCTCCAAAGCATAAAATGAGAGTTTAAATCGCATCTCGAGGCCTTCCGTTTCTGTGTGTGTTACTGCACAGAAGTGTGTGTTAATGAGCATTGAGGCAAGAAACACATAAACCTATTCTGGAGGGTGACTAAAGATACCTTGATGTCTCGTAAATCCATTGATGGATATTTTGATTTCACTTTACATCTGATTTTTTTTTACCAAATAATCAGAGGTAAATTCAGTTAATTGTGTGTTACAAGGTGGTTCCAAGAGCGGCCTCTTGGCTCCTGACTTTAGGTGCACCTCTATTTAAAAAAGTATTTGCTGAAAACCTAATCTACCTGATTATAGCAATCAAGATATTTCGGGTCTATTGAGTGTCTTTTGCTAATGTGTGGTTTAATTATGACATGTCTCTGTGTCCCTTTTTCTATAATTATTTTTCTCTGCATTATGCACAAACTGAATAGCCAAACAGCTGTAAGAGGAAAGATGAATAAGTGGGAAATTACATGTCCAGTTGACTAGAGGCATGCTTCTGTGCAGATAAGGAAAACAGGTCCTATCTTAAAAATACAGATACACAAACTTAGTATTACTCAAACTAATCATACGGCCCTAATGTGCTACCTTGGTTTTCCATTAAACTCTCCACAGGTGATTCAATATATTCCAGATCCAGGTAATGGATTAAAGTTAAGGAGATATTCTTTTAAAAAGACAGCATGTGGCCATGGGCCATACTAGCGTTTTCAATATGAAAACCTCAAGCATATGAAAGATAAAGTATGTTAATATGCGTTCCTCTGACCCTTCCTTAAAGAAGACAATTGGGAGTTGGAAAAGAAAATTGGAAGCCAATAGGCCAGAGTTATATGGTGTCAGCAATTCAGACAGGTGTCTTGGAAGCTGGACCCAGAAGCTTCTGAAAGGTACACGACAAACAGCAGGCAGTGAGGGAATTGAGGCTTCACATGGCAACAGAGTGAGGAGAGAAGGTACGGGCACATCTGTCTATATTAGGCCTTCTTTGTCTTGAATCGGAGGCATTAACACTGTCACGTAGTGATAATGAGGTTGGTGAACTTTTCCCCTACTTGGCATTGCTCGTTCTAAATTTGTTTCTAAGGCCTAATGTGTCATAGGACAGTGGGCTTCAGGGCAAGATCGATCTGAATTCAAATCTGGTCTGCCAGTTCCTAGCTGCAGGACCTTGAGTAAGTACCAAATCCAGCAGACAGCCTGCCTTGCAGGGGCGCTGCTCAACCTCCAGGTAATCCGTATAAAACCCTGACCCCTGGTACTCACCACTTCACCAAGCAAGCTATGTACAACCAAACATGTCTGAGCACACAGGGTATTTCCTTGGAGGTGAAGAAAATTATCTGGGCAGAATCTATCCCTACACCATATTTTGAGGCTATAATTTTGAAGAGGTAATGACACGCCGTTAGTTTGGTATTAATAAGCATTCAGGAGACCTTAAAGGATCACATGTAGCGGTCCTCCCATTTGTTCTGTCAAAACCAGATAGCCATGGGCTGGCCAGGGTGTGTCAATTATACGTACCAGATGCCGAAAGCAGGGGGCTCAAACAGGTCCAGATATCCACTCACTGGTGTGGTAAAGAGGGTGGGTGGAGAGATGTTTTCTCAGTAGAGATGAGGTTTGTCTTCATTAGAGATGGGATCATAGTGACAGGTGCTAGTAATGTGACCTTACATAAAAGAAGCTTGCAAGGAAAATGCACTCAGCCTCATTTCTGGGCTTGGGAATGAGCCTTAGGTGGGTCCAGCAAGCTTCAGGCTTTTTCCAGATGACACGTTGAGCTTCTGAACTGCTGACTAGTGGCTCGCTCAGTGGGTGTGTCTCTGTGGTAGAGGCGTGGTTGGCTGGTACTGTGAATAGTATATCATCAGGAAATAAACTCGCCGGGGAGCACCCCACGGCAGCACAGGAAGCCCCCAGATCCTGGCTGAAGGTTGTTAATTCTGAGTCAATCTTTCAATCTTTCAGGCCCATGTCCAGGGGTGAGTAGAGAGGTACCTCACAGTTCCACGAGCTACGAAAGTTGCTCATCTATAGCTACGAAAGTTGTTGGGTATTTGACAACTACGTGAAGCATATACAGATTTACTCCTGCTTTGATTTATTTTTGTTTTTTATTTTTTATTTATTTTTATTAAACCATAGCTGTGTACATTAGTATGATGGTCAACATACAGAGGGGGTCAACATAAGGAACCAGGCCTGCCGTACTGATACCCAAATGTGGTACACGTCTGGTGTATGAACATGAGGTCAACGTAAGGAGGTGGTCACCTATGGAGGGTCTACAGTATTTCAAATTTTATTTAAATTAAAAAAATAACATTCAAAGAGAATGTGAGCTACCTATGTGTCTCCAAAGGTCAGCTGAGGTAGCTAAGGTCAGGCACGGCGCTCTAGGGTTAACCTTATTTGAAGAGCAAGTGCTGAAATCAGGCTGGCTTGAGAGCTGCAAACCATGAGTTTTGGCATGAGTGGGACAGGAAACTGCTTTGCTGAGGCTACTGCTGCCAAATCCTAATAGCAGGGTCTAATGGCCTGATTTTAATCCTTATTGTACTTGAACTGTCTGAGGCATTGACATTGTTGACTCAACCTTTTCTCTTTGAGACATTTCCTGTCTTGGTTTCCAAGATACTGAGGGGGTCCGTGTGGGGAGGACTGTAGCCACCGGTCCTCTCCTGTTTCTGGAGTCATTATTTCTCCGTCTCCTTTGCTGGCTCCTCCTCTGCATAGTGGGGCTGTGTCTTTGACCTTCTTTCCCTCCACTCTCCAAGATGTCAAACTGCCCTCCGAGAGTGCCCAGCGGACCATGATGACAGGACATTCTGCTTTCCTCTGATCACGCATGCCTCAGGGCTCCGCACGCACAGCCCAGCTCACTCCCCCACCCCAGGCCATACATCCCCTCTCCCAGCCTTCCTTATTACACCTCTCCTGGGTGGTCTCTGGAGGCATTTGAGCCTGCTACTCTCCTTATCCCCTTCCCTATGCATATCCTAGAGAGATTATTTTTAAAAAGAATAAAATCTGTGACTCTTGTGCATGGAACATCTGTCCACCTTGCCCAACTCTGTTCTCAGCTTGGTTCTCCATCTCCCTGTTCTCCTATGTTAGAAACCAGGGACTTGTTTGTTTATTCACTGAGTCTTTCATTGAAATATTTATTGGGTATCTGATCTAGGCGAGGCTTTGTGTTACAGATGGAGAATTCGGGGTCTTCTGCCTCATGGGGTGTCCTGTCTACCGTCCTGTCAGATGTCTATATGTCATTGACTTTACTGTCGTAGAGCTGACAAAAAGGGAAAAAAAGCCTTAAAGAGATAGCACAGAAATAAATGCGAAGTCAGGCCCATGTTGAGGGGTAAGTAGAGAGGGACCTCAGGCCTCCGTAATCACAGCCGTGTCTCTCAGCTGGTCCCAAAGTCGGGAAAGGAGCCCCAAGGACCACGCAGGAAGCGACGGGAAAGAGGCAGTGAGGAGTAACCGCACGTAGTCAAGACCACAGTGCCCGGGTGGGGGGGGGGGGCAGCTTGAGTCCTTCCACATGTGTTGAACTGTCTTTAAATCCTTTCTTTTCCTCTTGGAAGCACCTCCTGAGCTGAGGTCCTTCTCCGGCCTCCAACCTCCCAGGGAAACGCTCCGACCCTAACAGGGCCCCCAGCACACCCTTCCCAGGGCATCCTGCAGTTGCTGGGCAGGGGGCGTGGGAGGCGTGGTATCTATCTTAAAAGATAAGAGTGATCTTATTTCTTTCCTCATGAGAAGCTTCTGGGGCTTCTTGCAGCCCACAGAAGACAGTGGCTGCTGGGAACTGGCTCCCCAGGCTGCTCACAGGGAGCTGCTCTTTGCCCTGCCTGCCTCTCCCATAACCTGTTAATTGACATGCCTGTCTGACAAGTGTCACACTGTGCTCTAGCTACTTACAGTAGACCTTCTATGAGTTGACCTCCCCTCAAGGGACTGTAACAAGCTGGTCAACACATGGAGGTGGTCAAC
This sequence comes from Nycticebus coucang, assembly GCF_027406575.1. Taxonomy (NCBI): domain Eukaryota; kingdom Metazoa; phylum Chordata; class Mammalia; order Primates; family Lorisidae; genus Nycticebus; species Nycticebus coucang. Next base: position 61,417,514 of record NC_069799.1, on the reverse strand, counting down.
ATAAGGCACTAGCCTGATGTTGTGCGCACTGAATGGGTGTATGTCTGGGCTGTGAAAATTAGATCAACTTGGGGAGGGAGTCAGTGGGAGGAGGGGGGTCAGTGTGGGGAGGTGAACAGTATGGAGAGAGGTTCAGTGTAAGGAGGTGATCAGTGTGGGGAGGTGGTCAGCATAGGGAGGGGTCAGCGTGGGGAGGGGTTCAGTGTGGGAAGGGGGTCAGCATGCATGGGGGTCAATGGGGGAGGGGGTCAGCATGGAGAGGGGTTCAATGTAAGGAGAGGGTCAGCGTGGGAGGGGGTCAACTATGGGAGTTGTATGTTGTAGAGCCTCTGTGACCTCCCCAGCTGGGGCACAGTAAGCTCTCAGGCTGAGGGGACTGGACTTGTCCACCTCTGTGCCTCCACAACCTGGAAGGGCAGTTTGCACGCAGGGGCTGTGCCGTCTGTGAACCTTGGCAGCTGTCTACCCTTGACCAAGTCCTGTTTCTCGCTTCTGTCTTCCTTTCCTTCCTGGTAGAAATGAAACCACACGTGGGTGCCTCTCACGAGACTACCTCAGATGTGCAGTTAGCTGAGTCGGGAGGGATTTCCCTGCCCCAAGGAGAGGAGTTATATAAACAATGGTTAGAAGGAATAATAGTAAAACATTGGCAGCCATGTCTTTCTAAGTCAACAGTCAAAGCTCCTTCACTAGTTTAGGCATGATAATGTTTTTACTCAAAATAAAAACTCAATGGATTGCATTCCACAGATTAATTATTATGTGTCCAGTCAGAAAAAGTTCAAACTTCGATTTGAAGAACCCGAAGGGAAAAGATGTCTTTTAAAGCAATTAAGTGTCTGTACGTTTTATGATTTTTACTGTTTCACTACCTCTCTCCAACTCAGAGACTTTGACTCCTGTCTTTTCATACGTCACAGAGGGGCAGGGGAGAAAGAGAATATATTTGGGGTTAAAGAAAATTAGATGATTTACTTCTTACAGATCTTTATTTTCCATCTTGATTGGAAAATAGTTGGCTGGCCCTAACAGCTTTCCCAGGGTTGATGCATTCCAAAGTATCTGCTCATAAAGAAAATCTCTATACAGTTCTAGAATTTTCACTGCGAGGCAATGTTGCAGGCAGATAAATTCAAAATGGAACTTTCAGGAATTATTTATTTTATTGAGTGCCTAGATCTAAGTGGGCTTTTAAAAAGCGAATATTTTCTTGAGATAGAGCAAAAAGACCCTTAAAAATGGCTTATGTGATTGTTATTCAGCAAGTACTTTTTCAAAGCAGTCTTTTGGGGGGGGGCATAGAAAGAAACAGTAAAAAAATGTAGATATGGCCTATACCCTCCAGCACTTTAGTTAATATAAATGAACAGGCGGTCCCTGGGTTACAAAGGAGAGGATTCCATAGGTTTGTTTTTAAGGTGAATTTGTATATAAATTTGAAAAGGCACGTTCACATATCGCCTGGAATAGTCTCTGTTCATAAATGTAACATCAGTGGATGTTTGTAACTTGGGGACTTACTGTAATAGCTTCCATTTGTGGTGTGTGAGTCAGATGTAGATAATCCAGGGGCTGCCTGCATAGTGAGTTCAATATTAAAAATTCACTGAATAGTGTCTCAGAGCATTTCAATTGGACTTACCCTGCATTTACAGACAGATCGTCCCAGCACAGGGTAATGGGACGAGGAGGGAAGGGGAAAGATCTGAGCACCTGCAGGAAGGGAAATCGGCATCTGGTTGTGGCAATGGTGATTCACCATGTGCTGTGACCTGTCGGCATAGAGGGCTCCCTCTCATCGGCATGTCATGCTTTTTAAACTACAGGCAAGAGAGCTAAAGTACAGGATTTGGTTATCTGAGGGAGATGTGTGTGCACAAGAGTGTTTTCTTACAGACAAGAAAATGGAATTATGTTAAATACATGTAAAAATCAGCAAAACAATTTTATTCATTTAAAAATACTCAATTCAGTGTGGCACAGAAAATAGATTAATAATAAATCCTTTCTAAGTAAGCTCTCCCTTTGCCATTTAAATAAATGATCAATTAACTTATTTAGTCCTTGCAACAATTCTGTAAAGCAGGTGGTCTCATTGTCCTCACGTTATAGACGAGAAAAACAAAACAGAACCTGCTCAAATGGCACCATTAGTGTGTGTGATTATTTCAGATCCTTTGAGGAGTGAACAGTAACCACACTAAGCTATACACACACACACACACACACGCATACTACACATATATGTAACATGTGTGTAAGGAAAGATAGTTTTATGGTCGATAGAATTGAAGCTTATCACAGCTGACAGATAAAAGTTCATTTTCCCTTTAATACCATTTGGCATTTGTTCCTATTAGATAATTTTACTGCTTAAAGTTTATAAGTAGAAAAGTCTGGCCTATTCAAATCTATGCAAGACCTTCATGACAAATCTTAGTTTTTGCCTCTGAATGATGAGCTGTGTTACATAAGCCAACCACACTCACAACACTATTAATAGCACGTGACTTTATTTATCCAGCAAAGACAGAATTTCCTAGAATTTTCCATTCATCTCATCTCATATTATTTCTCATCTCTCCCTTTTATCCACAACCTTTACCTTACTCCCACTCACCCCCCAAAAAAACAAATGCCTGTCTGGAACCTGACATCTTCAGCCACAACTCTGCAGAAGAAAAGAGAATAAACTCAGTAGAATGGGAAGAGATTGTAAATGCTCATCCAATCAGCCTCAGCACACATCTCAGATACTCGCTTTCTACTGGGGCCTGCACGGCTCACGGATAACAGTTATGCGCAGTCTCCAAAGGGGGTGCGGACACTGTTCACATCGGGCCACACTGGGCAGTGAGGATGCAAAGTATAAACCCACTGAAGGCGACTACTTTCATAAGCAGTGTCAGAAATATTTAATCTCTGTTGCTGCAGACTGTGGGCCAGAAGAGATCAGCTCAAACATGCGCTCTCATGTTTAGCTGCCAAAAAACATAAGAACATATTTCAAACAGTGAATTGTAAGTCGAGGGGTTTAAGCCTCATGGAACGTTAACTCTCCAGCGCTTGCTCACACCTCTTTGAGCTTTGATCAGAAAGGAGAAAGGGGAAGAACATGAAACTGGGCTACCCTAATGGAAATATTTCATCAGGCAGTGACCTTTGGGTTTGCCATTGCCTGTCCTTTCTTATTCCCGGGGCATGCTGTTTTAATAAGCATTTGTAATTTGAATCTGCATAAGCATCTTAATAGTTTCCAAAGATACTTGGATACTCATTTGAGCTGTTTCACAATCGGAAATTGGCTTTTCTTTGGAGATGACTCTCATAGGGTCACTAGCTGCCGCCTCCCTAATGTTGCCCTGTGTGATCCGAGTGGGATTTGGGAGGGGAAAGTGCAGATGTTTTAAGTGGCCAGTGGTGATGGTAAGATTTCTGTGTCCCCTTAAACTTTCATAATGGTAAAGTTAACATTTGCACATGTGTTTAAATATGCCTGGTATTTTTGCTTTGTAGGGGTAAATCTTTTTAGCTATCTAGATATCTGGAGTGTTGGCGTATGTCTCTCTAAGATAGCATGACAGCAGGAAATACTGGGTGTACCAGGCTGCGCACCCACCTCGCTAGAGGACTTGGCATAAACTTAATGTCTCCGGTCCTCAGTTTCCTTATCTGTAAAATGATACAGTTAGGCAAGATCATCTGTCAGAGCTGAAGGTTACTCATATATAGATATTTTAAGAATAACAATAATATGGTGATGCCTGTAGCTCAACGGCTAGGGCACTGGCCACGTACACCAAGGTTGACGGTTCGAGCCCAGCCTGAGCCTGCCAAACAACAATGACAATTACAACAAAAAAATAGCCAGGCATTGTGGCAGGCACCTGTAGTCCCAGCTACTTGGGAGGACAAAGCAAGAGAATCACTAAAGCCCAAAGAGTTTGAGGTTGCTGTGAGCTGTGATGCCATGGCACTCTACCAATGGGCGATATAGTAAGACTGTCTCAAAAACAAACAAACAAACAAAAAAGAATAACAGTAACATTATCTATACCCAAGTTCATACCCTGTGCCAGGAACTGTAGTAAGAACTTCAAGTATAATCACTAATATTAATCCTTACGATAGTATTGTGAGCAGGGTCAGATTAAAGGGCTATGCAGCCAAATAAAGGCCTGGGTGATCAGAACATAAGAGGTTTGGTTTCTAATACATTAAATTCACTCATTTCAATGTTACTTGTGTATTAAAACTGCTTATTCCTACTTTTACCAAATAAATTTCATGCACAAATTTAACTAATGCTGATTGGATTGGGGCACAATTCTTTTTAGCCTTGCCACGATGCTCATTTATATTAATCTGGGCCCTCCTTCATGGAAGATGATTCTTCTTCACGTTCACCGGATGAGGAAATCAAGGAACACAGCAGTTGTGTGACCTGCTGGTTATTCAAATGTGGGCTTCAAACCCACATTTCCCAGTTCCCAGGACTCTTGCTTTCTAAGACATGATGGTCTTTGGCCTTTCAGCTTTAAGGATTCCCTCTTACCTGAATAGAGTAGTTTTTAAATTATAGGCTAGAGAAACAGAGTAAGGAATTTGGTTACCCTAGCCATGTATATATGTGTATATGTGTTTACAGATAACATATATAATTTATCAAATAAAAACATAAGACATCCTGTTAAATTTGAAGTTAAGATAAGCAATTAATAATTCTTTAGTGTGTGTCTCAGGCTATACTTATACTGAAAAATTATTTGTCATTTATTTGCAACTCACATCAATCTGGACTGTATTGGTACCTGGCAGTCCTGTCTGTGACAGAATACAGTGGCTGGGTCTGGATCTCTACGCTTTGGTAGGTAAGCGGAGCGAACAGGAGGCCAAATCTCTAAGAAGCTTGAAATTCAGACAATACTGTTAAAACAAAAGGTGCAGAAAATAAGAACACTCTAGTAGCCTTAGAAAAGAAATAATGCTTTGCTCTCGAACCCTGTTTTGGATTTTTGCCTCTAAGTTCCAGAATTTGCATTGCTATTTGTACAAAGTCATCCAGACAAGCAGAATCATAGAATTTCAGTGATGGGCGGTGGGTGGAGTTTAGAATCCACAGATTCAAATGCCTTGTTTTATAAACAAGGACACAAAATACCTACAGGGGGTCATAACTGGTTAGACTAAAATGTAGTGACCTAACTACCTTGCAGGGAATAAAGAGTGGAAGAATGTTCTTGGTAGGGTAGGACTGATCAGGTACAACATAAGCATAGCTGTGGCTTTCTGGAAATACAATTGAGGTCAAGCTGGGTTTGCAGGTAGTCAAGTAAGGAATTCTGCTATTCTGACAACCGTCCCTGGGCCCCAGGGGACATGTTCTTCAGCATTTCATAAATATTTTTCTATTCTCATAAAAAACATGATCCTGTCTGCCTAAGAGTATTCAAGAGTTAAACATCTAAAATGGTGGGTTACCCAGGAATTTTTGCCTTTCCTTCCTTTTATTAATGCTGTAGGAATTAATTTATTACTGATACTCTAACCTCTTAGCCATGTTGCCTTCTGAGGATAGGCGTAGAAAAAAAGGAATACAAACATAAAATATAAACCATTTATCTTTGTAACATGAGAATAAACCACTTTAGAAGAATCAGGGGGAAAAATGTTTAAAGAAATAGATGAACAAGGTTTATACATAGATTTGAATGATTTATCATATTTTTGACCCTGGAATGATCTAGAGTAGACTGTATACATTAGTCCTAGATGTGGGAAGTATCCATGTTCCCTAAGATGTCACGGGGGACTACTAGGCTTGGGTAAAACACTTCTAAAAGATATCTGTGTCGCGTCTGGCATTGATTTCATTTACCTGTACGCAGCTAACATTGTTAGACAAAAATGTATGTGTGTGAATGCATATGGCTATTTCATTGGAAAGATAAAATAATGAAAACAAAGGATATGAATCATGAGTAGAGAAGTGTGAGCTATACATTTCACTTTTCACTGGTGTAAACATCTCTCCAGAGTAAAGTAAAATACCTTCTTTCAAAATAACAACTAATTTGGATTAGGGAAATGCCAGTCAAAACCACTAGGTTCCACCTCCCATTCACGAAGGTTGGCTCGTATTAAAAACAGCAATGGCAGGCGGCGCCTGTGGCTCAGTTGGTAGGGCACCGGCCCCATATACCGAGGGTGGCTGGTTCAAACCCAGCCCCATCCAAAACTGCAACCAAAAAATAGCCAGGCGTTGTGGTGGGCGCCTGTAGTCCCAGCTACTCGGGAGGCTGAGGCAAGAGAATCGCTCCGGCCCAGGAGTCGGAGGTTGCTGTGAGCTGGGTGAGGCCACGGCACTCTACCAAGGGCCATAAAGTGAGACTCTGTCTCTACAAAAAAAAAAAAAAAAAAAAAAAAAAACAGCAATGGCAAAAAGAAAAAGCAGAAAATAATAAGTGTTGGTGAGGCTGTGGAGCAATCATAATTCTTGTGCAGTGTTGGTGCAAATATAAAACAGTGCAGTCACTATATAAAACAGTACCATTATTTCTCAAAAATTAAACATCGACTTGCTATATGATTCAGTAATTCCATGTCTGGGCATGTGCTTACAGTCATCGAAAGCGGGGTTCCAAGAAGATGGTTGTACACTTCTGCGCATAGCAGCGTTATTCACAATAGGCAAAAGTGAGAAGGAAGCCAGGTGTCCTCTGACAGCGAGTGGGAAAACAAAGTGTGGTCCACTCATACCCTGGGGTATCATTTGGCCTTGAAAGGAAATTCTGACACTACAACATGGATGACCTTGTAGACATCATGCTACTGAAATAAGTCAATCACAAAGCAAATAGCTTGTGATTCCTCTTACAGGAGGCATCTGGATGGTCACGTTCACAGAGACAGAAAGTAGAAGGGTGGTAGCCAGGGGCTGGGCGGAGGGGAGAGCAGGGCCTTGTTTAATGGGGACATGAGTTCCACTGTATAGGATGAAAGAGTCTGGAGAAGGATGATGGGGATGGGAGCACAGCAAGGTGAATATGCTTAATGCCGCTGAACCACACATTTAAAATTGTCAAAATGGTCGATTTTATATTGCGTGTATTTTACCATAATTAAAAATAAACAGATAAAAATAAAGTTGGTCATTTACTTGTTTATTAAACCAATACTTATGATACAAACTGTACATCTAAGACTGATATTCAAAAGTAGTTTAGTAGGCATTCAAAAAATATTCATGGAAAGAAATGAATGAAGTAAATAATGAAGTAATGAAGGATCTCCCTGGAACTGGTGCTGTGTCCTCATGCTTGTCATGGGCACGAGAAACAGGCACTAACTACCTATTTATCGTCCACCATTATCCACGGAGACACAAAATGAAAAGGAGCATATGCCTCCGAGAAACTCAGGGGTTAGAAAGAAGAAAATGGTAATGCTAATTTCTAAGTCATAATGCAGAGAGTAAACCCACAGAGATGATCCCTTGTGTTGAAAGATGGTTAATTACTCCCTGTCTCATTTCTTACCATTGTTATCTTATCAGTCTAGTATGGAGGGATATTTGTCTTGGGTATTGACTTGCAAATTCACGTGTGGTCCATGTTTTGATAAAACTGAAACAAGCAAAAATAAGATGACATATAACACCAGTCGTAATTATTCACTTATAAAGGACAGGATAGTTTAAAAGTATCTGAAATTAGAAATCACTTCCTAATCCAGAAGTCAGGAAACCTGCATCTTTGTCCCCAGCTAATCATTCACAAGTTATACATCTTAACTGGATATGTCACCTCCTCCGTGAGACTCATTTTGAGATCTATTACGTGCCTAGATTTCTGGAGAAGGTTCTTTCCAGAGATGACTTTCTATGAATGTATGAATCGGACGTTTTGACTGATGCTAATCAATTTGTGTATGAAATATATACATATATATATCTATAAATCCTTAATTGTTTTATGGAATTTGGATTTAAATATCTTGATTTCTTGCCGGAAGTAATTACTTAATCAAATCTGTAGGCACAGCAGGCTTTGAGGTATAAGGTACAAGGATTTCTTCTGGGTGCTTTTAAAAATAAGTGTGCCTCTGGGCCTCAAGGCAGCTGACATCCCCAGGAATAAGAAGCTGAGGGGAGGGGGTGGGGCGTGAGACACAGTGGCAGTGTCATTCCTGGCAGAGGTTGACCTCTGTGTTATGTCACGCATGTGTTCTAACAGGTCTTCAACATTTCAAGCAATTTGATTATCTTTAATCTGATGCCATATCATTTTCTAAAATCTAAACAGGAGCAACCTGCAACCCATTAGCCAAGGTCTGTCCATCCCCCTGCCACCATTTCTTTGCTCTCCTATCATGCTCTTGTCTTTGCCCACCTGGCATCACTGTATCGGTGTGAAAAGTTATTGAACTATGGCCAGCAGAGGGTCGAGATACAGCAATTTCTGTTGAAAAGTTTTATAAGACTCCTTTCTTTGAAATACCTGGGTGGTCTGCCATAATGGCAGTGCCCCACTTGGGTGTATAAACAGCAGTTGTTTAGCCTAGGCTGTGAAAAGATTTCTAAAGGGCAATACAAATTGTGGGCTATTAAATGCCACGGATTAAAAAAAAAGACCAACAGGAAGACATTGGGGAATTACAGTAATAATACAAACAGTATTTGCGGCAGATTGTTGGGATCTGAGTTACAGCGTAACCATAGCTATTGCAAAGCTATAGTCTTTACCTTAATACCAGTTTATTTCCTGAAAGCTTAAAGAAAAGCTAACATAGTTCATATAATATGTCAGCCCCTAATGAAGCCAAGATGGATTTCTCATTTATGTTATTCTTCCTCAGGTCCTTAAAGGATTTTTTTTTTTAATTAATAGCTTCCAGTTCCCTGCTTTCTTTTCGTTCTGCAGAATTTCCCACTCTTTATGCCCTGTGGGAAAGGCAAAGGAGAGAAAACGAAGTGGCCGTGGGGGAGAAGTCACTCAAAACACGAGCCCCGTAAACTCGAGGGGCTTTATTCCTTTTAGCTTTGTTTATTTATTTATTTATTTTTACATAGAGAACATTCACACGAAGAAAAGAAGAGATTTGTGATTCCCCTAATTTGGCTAGGAGAAGCGCCCCCCTGCATACTCCCTGCGCGTTAGTCATCTGGGGTTGCCTAGCTGCAGAGCACAAATATATTGCAAAACCGGGTTTTTATCACAGTTGTGCACATCTGTCAATGAATCCACTCCCCTCACTTTTTGTTTAATGTGTTCAAAACAACAGACGTCAGCCTATTAAATTCCAAATCTCTGATTCCTCTAGCTTTGCTTGATTCTGCAAAGGAGTAGGGCGCCAGTGGATCTCCAAACTGGCTTCAGTGATGGGCTGGCCTGAGGCTGGTATAAAGCACAAGGATTAGGAGAGAGATTTAGGAGAGAGGACTGCCTAAAATAAACCCAGAAAGTGGCAGAGAGGTGGGAAGTGGTGGTATTCCAGAAGAACTTCCGCCCCCACCCCCCCACCCCCGAAGCCTGCAGCATGAAGAAGGGGACGGTCTCATATTCTGAAATGAATTAAATTCACAATTGCATATTTCAAGTATGTTAGCATTATGCTCCAACAAATCGCCCTCGTGTTGACTTCTGGTGGAGTCATCAGTATTCTGAGTCACTTGGATGGGATCCCAGATTCCCTGATGTTTACTCCTGTGGGGCTGGCTGGGGGTTATGGCTAGCACGAAGGGTAACTTAGGCTCTTCTGGAACCGTGTTCCCGGAGCCTCCTTAGTCCTCCCTACACCACACCCTTGGCACAGATCGGGGTGTGTGAGCTTCCCAGGAAGACCCTCAGCCTGAACAGGTTACTCAATAAGTTCTCAAGGCAGGTGTTGAAAAGCAGGACGAGAAACAGATTACTAGCTCAGTGATCCTGGACTTGTCCTTTCCACAGGGCAGGGATATGGGATGACTCTTGATTCCACTATGCACAAGGGGGACCCTGACATTGTGTTTGAAGCCTGATTTCTATGTGCAGGAGGCAATCCCTGACTCCTAATAGTCATTGAATAAATAATTGCTGAGTGAAGATCAATGTGGAAAACTTTGCAGAAATGGGCTTAGCACAGGGATTCTAGAGTGCTCCCAGTTAGATGTGAATATATACAGGGCCTCCCCTGAGATCCCAGACACAGAAGCCTGTGGGATCCCCCATCCCAAGAGAAAACCTCAAAAAGTGGTCTAGAACTCAGGGTCCAACCTGTGGCCTGCAAGCCACGTGCTGATTTTGTGAAAACTTTTGCCTTATCTGTGATGTCCGATATCACAAAAGCCTGCACAGACCATTTTTGCTAATATTAGTGTTTGTGTATTTAATGTGTGGCTCAAGACAACTCTTAATCTTTCAGCGTACAACAGAGAAAAAGAAAAGGCTAGACACCCTGGTCCAGGACCTGAACTTCCAGACAAATGCCATTCTTATACATGTAGTAGAACATAGCAGAGAATAATGCTTTCCAGGAGTTATTATGACCTTTTCTAGGAGGAATTAGTTCAATAAAACATTGGTGATCAATCGGTTGACTAAATAGTCCATGACTCAGAGAGGAGGACCCATCCAGGGGCCAAGATCCATTTCAGGACCTTTTCTGAGGTCTTTAATCATAGTCTCAAAGTGGCTTCTTGCCTCCCCTGTATCCTGTTTTTAAAATGGAAATATTTGAAGAATCAACTGCTGAGGACACGAATCCATTGCACTGGAATTGGAGGGGACAGAAGATAAAATGCAGAATTGCCCTATCACTACAAACAGTAAAACATGAAATGCCTTGGTTATGAAATCTAGCTTTTTACATATCCAGGAATCTCCTTAGAACTGCATTTTTTTTATTATTAAATCATAGCTGTGTATGTTAATGCGATCATTGGGCACCATACACTGGTTTTATAGACCGTTTGACATATTTTCATTACACTGGTTAACATAGCCTTCCTGGGATTTTCTTAGTTATTGTGTTAAGACATTTACATTCTACATTTACTAAGTTTCACATGTACACTTGTAAGATGCACCGCAGGTGTAATCCCACCAATCACCTCCCTCCGCCCATCCTCCCCCCTCCCTCCCCTCCCTCTCTCCCTTCTCCCTATTCTTAGGTTATAACTGGGTTATAGCTTTCATGTGAAAACCATAAATTAGTTTCATAGTAGGGCTGAGTACATTGGCTACTTTTTCTTCCATTTTTTTTTCTTCCATTTTTGAGATACTTTACTAAGAAGAATATGTTCCAGCTCCATCCATGTAAACTTGAGAGAGGTAAAGTCTCCATCTTTCTTTAAGGCTGCATAATATTCCATGGTGTACATATACCACAATTTATTAATCCATTCGAGGATCGATGGGCACTTGAGCTTTTTCCATGACTTAGCAATTATGAATTGGGCTGCAATAAACATTTTGGTACAAATATCTTTGTTATAATGTGATTTTTGGTCTTCTGGGTATATACCTAGTAGAAGAATTATAGGATTGAATGGCAGACCTATTTTTAGATCTCTAAGTGTTCTCCAAACATCTTTCCAAAAGGAATGTATTAATTTGCATTCCCACCAGCAGTGTAGAAGTGTTCCCTTTTCTCCATATCCACACCAATATCTCTGGTCTTGGGATTTTGTGATACGGGCTAATCTTACTGGAGTTAGATGATATCTCAAATAGTTTTGATTTGCATTTCTCTGATGATTAAAGATGATGAGAATTTTTTTATATGTCTGTAGGCCATGCGCCTGTCTTCTTCAGAGAAGTTTCTCTTCAAGTCTCTTGCCCAGCCTGTGATGGGATCACTTGTTCTTTTCTTCCTTTACGGTTGAGTTCTCTGTGGATTCTGGTTATTAAACCTTTGTTGGAGACATAACCTGCAAATATCTTCTCCCATTCTGAGGGCTGTCTACTTGCTTTACTTACTGTGTTCTTGACTGTGCAGAAGGTTTTTAGTTTGATCAGGTCCCAGTAGTGTATTTTTGAAGCTTCTTCAATTGCCTGGGGAGTCCTCCTCATAAAATAATCTCCCAGACCAATTTCTTCAAAGGTTTTCCCTGCACTCTCTCCCTGCACAATCCAGGGAGAGTCTGTCTTAGTTAATGGTGAAAGGTATGGGTCCAGTTTCAGTCTTCTACAGGTCGCCAGCCAGTTCACTCACCACCATTTGTTAAATAGGGAATATTTTCCCCACAGAATGTTTTTAATTGGCTTGTCAAAGATCAAATAACGGTAAGTAGCTGGATTCATCTCTTGGTTCTCTGTTCTGTTCCAGACATCTACTTCTCTGTTTTTGTGCCAGTACCATGCTGTTTTGATCACTGTCAATTCATAGTACAGTCTCAGGTCTGGTAGCGTGATTCCTCCTGCTTTGTTTTTATTTCTGAGTAATGTCTTGGCTATTCAAGGTTTTTTCTAATTCCATATAAAACGAAGTATTATTTTTTCAAGATCTTCAAAGTATGGCAGTGGAGCTTTAATAGGGATTGCATTAAAATTGTATATTGCTTTGAGTAGTATGGACATTTTAACAATGTTGATTCTTCCCAGCCATGAGCATGGTATGTTTTTCCATTTGTTAACATTTTCAGCTATTTCTTTTCTTAGAGTTTCATAGTTCTCTTTGTAGAGATCTTTCACGTCCTTTGTTAGATAAACTCCCAAATATTTCATCTTCTTTGGCACTACTGTGAATGGAATAGAGTCCTTAACTGTTTTTTCAGCTTGACTATTGTTGGTATATATAAAGGCTACTGATTTATGAATGTTGATTTTGTAACCTGAGATGCTGCTGTATTCTTTGATCACGCCTAAGAGTTTTGTAGTAGAATCCCTGGTGTTTTCCAGATATACAATCATATCGTCTGCAAAGAGTGAAAGTTTGATCTCTTCTGACCCTATGTGGATACCCTTGATCGCCTTTTCTTCCCTAATTGCAATGGCTAAACTTCCATTACAATGTTAAAGAGCAGTGGAGACAATGGGCAACCTTGTCTGGTTCCTGATCTAAGTGGAAATGATTTCAATTTAACTCCATTCAATATGATATTGGCTGTGGGTTTGCTGTAGATGGCCTCTACCAGTTTAAGAAATGTCCCTTCTATACCAATTTTCTTAAGTGTTCTGATGCTGTATATTATCAAAAGCTTTTTCTGCACCGATTGAGAGAATCATATGGTCTTTGTTTTTTAATTTGTTTATGTGCTGAATTACACTTATAGATTTACGGATATTGAACCAGCCTTGAGACCCTGAGATAAAACCAACTTGGTATAATTTGTTTGATGTGTTGCTGGATTCTGTTTGTTAGGATCTTGTTGAATATTTTTGCATCTATATTCATTAGTGATATCGGTCTATAATTTTCTTTTCTTGTTGGGTTTTCCTGGTTTGGGGATCAGGGTGATGTTTGCTTCATAGAACGTGTTGGGTAGTCTTCCTTCTTTTTCTACACTTTGAAACAGGTTGAGTAATACAGGTACTAGTTCCTCTTTAAAGGTTTGGTAGAATTCTGACATGAAGCCATCTGGTCCCAGGCTTTTCTTTTTAGGGAGATTTCATATGGTTGATGCTATTTCAGAACTTGATATTGGCCTGTTCAACATTTCCACTTGATTCTGGCTAAGTCTTGGAACGTGACGTGCTTCCAAGTATTGGTCAATTTCCTTCAGATTTTCATATTTCTGAGAATAAAGTTTCTTGTAATATTCATTAGGTATTTTTTGAATTTCTGAGGAGTCTGTTGTTATTTCAACAGACTGTTGAAACAGTCTGTTGTTATGTCTTTGTCGTTTCTTATAGATGAGATTAGAGATTTTACTCTTTTTTTCCTGGTTAGGTTAGCCAAAGGTTTATCTATTTTATTGACCTTTTAAAAAAACCAACTTTTTGATTTATTTGTTGTATACTTCTTTGGTTTTCAATTTCTTTTAATTCTGCTCTAATTTTGGTTATTTCTTTTCTTCTACTGGGTTTGGGGTTGGAATGTTCTTCCTTTTCCAGTTGCTTGAGATGTACCATTAAGTTAACTTCCTCTCTTTCCGTTCTCTCTGCAACAAGGGGAGGTGAGGCCTGACAAACTCAGGTGCTTGATGGGGGGTGTTCACTAAGTTCTAGCCCTGCCTCTGATTGTTGTTACTGACAGAACAGAAGAGAACAACTTTGCAGGAATTTGTTTCTGTCCCTGCTAAATTCCCCTGCAGAAGAGAAGCTGTTTTGAGTTCCCAGAGCCTGCGTCTCAGGTCCTGTCTTTGCTCCTGCAGATTTGTATTTGGTTAGCTATCAGTTCTAACCTCCTGCCTTCCTTTGTCTATAGGCTGATGATCCCCTGAGGGCTGGGTGCATCTTAGGTTCAGTAAAAGTGGTCCTCTGGGTCAGCCCCAAACTGGGAATTTCCTGGCTCTGCGTGTGAGTTTTCTAGTCCCCGAACTCCACCCAGGCCGGTACTGCCTCAGGCAAACCCTTTACTCATGGGGCCTGCATTTCCATCGCAGATCTGTTCCGCGGTGTTTGCCACCTGAGAAGATGCCCGGCCTCCTCTGGTTGCTCAGGGAGACAGGGAGTGTGGCTTTGGAATATCTGGGAGTGAACCCTATTGTTGCCAAAAACAGCTGCTGCTCTGCACCTCAGGGCACCGCCGCTCTGGTATGGTTTCCTCTCAGCCCACTGTCCTGTCCTCACCCCCGTGCTGCGGAATCAGCACTGACCAGCTGCAATCTAGGCCCTGTCCACACCCCTCGAGAAATCACCCAAGAATCTGGATTCCTGAGGGACAGGCCTCCAGACCTCAGGGTGAGAGTGGAGAGGAGTGCTGGGAGCTCAGAATTGCAGGTAGAAATATATACAGTTTTATGCCTGGCAGGAGAATGCCATGGCACCCTAGTAGGGGAAGTAGGTCCAGTTTTTAGAGGGTCTCTCCCATGGAGTGTAGTGGGAGGACCTTTGAACTCTGCTCATTTGTTTGTGGGCCACACCAAGCCGTTCTCATGGTGGAGGGGACTTCCATCCGCCTGGTGATGGATTTTGTACCTTTTGTTTTTATCCTTGGTGTCGCAGCTCGCCTCAGCAGGGTTGATGTATGTTCTTCAACCTTCTCTCTTGATGCAGCTCTAATCCACCAGGTTACTTGCTAAATTTCTGTCCTTTAACTCTCCTTCTGGATAGGAGCCTCTGTGAAAAGCTGGTTTCAGTCAGCCATCTTGTCTCCACCCAGGCCTAGAACTGCATTTTAGAGTGATCTGTGCCAGATGTATTCACTGGAAATGTCGGACACAGAAGGGTGTGTGTGTGTGTTTATTGTGAGTTCTCTGAAGAAAACATTTTAGGAAAAAGAAGAAGTTAAGCTATTTCTTACACTTCATATCTTAAGGATCTGTTCTCATATATAAAGCTTTTGTGACAATGCCTTATGTCTGTGGTTTATCCGCTCTCCAAAGAGCAATTAACCTTTCAGAACTATGCCTTATAGCCCATTCTCATCAACCTGCTTAATAATATAATTGAAGCTATGGCAGATATAGTTCCTTAATCAGTTATGAGTTTCAAAAGTTCCATTTATCAATTTTTCCTAGATTGTAATTTTGATTTTCTATATTAAAAAAAAAAAAACCTTTATCACCAAATCCAAAGTCACATGGATTTTCTTCTATATTTTCTTCTAGAAATTTTACCGTTTTGTATTCGAGTTAATTTTTGTGGAAAGTTTAGGTCTCTGCCTAGGTTCATTTTGTGTATAAGGATATCTAGTTATTATATCTGTTACCATTTGTTGAAAAGACTGTTCTTTCTCCATCGAGTTGCCTTTGTGTCTTTTTAAATGTCTATTGACTGTATTTGTGTTAGTCTGTATCTGGAATTTCTATTCTTCTCCATTCATCGGTGTGTATATTACCAACACCATGCTGTCCTATTTACTGTGAGTATAGCTTACAAGTAAGTCTTAACATTGGGTGGTATAAATCTCCCAACTTTATTTTCTTCTTCAGTATCATTTTGGCTATTTGAGGTCCTTTGTCTTTATGTTTAAACTTTGGAATTGCTTTGCCAATATCCACAAAATAACGTGGTGGGATTCTATTTGAGATTTTGTTTAATTTGTAGATCAGTTTGGGAACAACTGACATTTTACCAATATCAAGAATTTCAAGGCATGAAGACAGACTGTTTCCTGATTTATTTGAATCTTCTTTGATTTTTCTATCAGTATTGTATAGTTTTCTGCATGTAGGTCCTGTATATTTTTTGTTAGATTTATACCTAAGTGTTTTATTTTATTTGGTGCTATTGTAAATGATATTTTTCATTTCAAATTCCAATTGTTCACTGCTGTGTATGGGGAAATATTAACTTTTTAATTTTGGCGCTTTATCCTCTGACCTTGCTATACTTACAGATCAGGTCCAAGAGATTTTTGTAGATATATTATGATTTTCCATGTAATTAGCCATGTCATCTGAGAATAAAGACGTTTTTATTTCTTCTCTTCCCATCTGTATAGCTTCTATTTCTTTTTCTTGTCTTTTTCTATTAACAAGGACTTCCAGTAGGATGTCAAATTAGAAGAGTGAGAGGAAATACCCTTGTTTAGTTCCTGATCTTAGGGGGAAAGTGTGCAGGGTCTCACTAATAAAAATAGTGTTAGCCATAGGATTGTTTTGTTCTTTATCAAGCTGATGAAGTTTCCCTGTATTCCTATTTTTTCGTTTGGTTTTTTTTTTAGGGACTTTTATTCTTATAAATGAGTATTGGAATTTTTGCTTTTTTTTTTTTTTTTTTGCATCGGTTGGTATGACCATGTGATTTTTCTGCTTTGGCCTATTTATGTGGTGGGATTACATTGACTGAATTTTTAAATATTGAACCAGCCCTGCATATTTGGAATAAATCCCACTTGGTTGTGTGTATAACTCTTTTTACAGATTACTGGATTTTCTTTGCTAATATTTTGTTGAGAGTTTCTACGTTTGTGTTCATGAGAGATATTAGACTGGAGCCTGCCTCTCTTATGTTTATCTAGCTTTGATATTAGGATAATAGCGGACTTGTGAATGATTTAGGAACAGTTTCCTTTGCTTTTATTTTTTATTTTCTAGAAAAAAATATGGAGAGTTGGTATTATTTCTTTCATAAACGCTTAGTGGGATTCATCAGAGGAGCCAGCTTAGTCTGGTGCTTTTGGGGAAAGCAGGAGATAAATTACTGATTAAACATCTTAAATAGGTTTATGTGGACTTTCCAGAAAGTCTAGCCATGTGTGTCTCTTATTTTTTGCAGCACATGGCTGAATACTTTCCAGTATCCCTCTAGAGTTATTCAGGATGTCTGTTTCTCCTGTGAGTTTTGTCTGTTTATGTCTTTCAAGGAGTCAGTCCATTTCATCTACACAATCTAATTTGTAGTCATAGAGTTGTTTGTAACATTCCTGTTATCCTTTTTAATGTCCATGGAATAAATAATGATGGCCCACATTTTCATTTTTGATATTGATTTTTTATTCTTACCTACCTAGAGATTTATCAACTTTATGGATCTTAAAGAAGCAGCTTCTGGTTCCTGTTTTCAATCATTGGTTTCTCTTCTAATTTCTCCTTTCTTTTCTTCTGCTTATTTTAGATTTAAATTACTCTTTTTATTTAATTTTATGAGGTGGTAACAGGTTATTCCTCTTTCTTCTTTTCTAGGATACACACTTATTGCTATATGTTTCCCTCTAAGCACTGCTTTTGCTGCATACCACAGATTTTTTCATCTCTGTCTCTGTTACTGATTTATCAGTTAATCCTACTGTGGTCTCAGAACCTACTTTGTATGACTTGCATTTCTCTAAATGTTTTAAGGTGCGTTTTGCACCTCAGAATGGGGTCTGTCTTTGTGAATGCCCCCAGTGGGCCAGAGAAGGATGTGTCTTCCAAAGCTGTTAGGCGAAGTAATCTGTAAGCATCAGTTAGATAAAGGTGACTGCTGATGCTGTTGGAATCATTTATGTCCTTACTGGTTTTCTGCCAATGTGATCTCTCAGCTTCTAGCAGAGGGGCAATAAAGCAGTGGCCATGTTTTGATCTTTGAAACAAAACCACCTCCCAGCTCTGCAGATCCAGGTTTCCTCTGAATCTATCCCAGTTGCCTTTTTTACAAATTCTGAAAATGGGTGTCTTTGAAAAGAGATGGTAGTAATGACTAAGGAATTCTTTTCATTAGAGGTATGGAAAAAAATTGTATGAAAAGGCAAATGTGCAAGATATTGTGAAAGGGAATCATAACTCTTGGAGAACAAATGAATTAGGTGATTTCAACCCTAGGATCCCATCACAGCTTAAGTGCTTCTGGATTCTCTCGAGGATATTTTTTACTTGAATTTTCTACTTCTTTGCTCCCATTCTTGTCCCTGCCTTGCAGCTCAGTAATTAAAATCATCTGTTAAAGAAAACCTAACTGGTGACCTCTGACCAACATACAGAAGAGTATATTTATTGGGGGACCCAATGGGTAAAATCTTTCCTAAGTTTTCCTGAGATCATATCAAAATATGAAGTGTCTGCTTCAAAACAGACTGTGGGGAATGGAACCCATATCCCCCCACCCCCAATACCTCCCATGAGCCAAATAAAGTGACGATTCTGGGAAAACATGGAGAAAAATTAAGTCTTTATCAATAATCCTGGCCAAAATGGTGATTCATTTGTTACCTTCTCCTGAAATAAAATTTTAATATTTTTATTTTTTATTTATTTATTTATTGTTAAATCATAGCTGTGTACATCAATGCAATCATGGGGCACCATACACTGGTTTTATATACCATTTGACATATTTTCATCACACTGGTTAACATAGTTAACCTGGCATTTTCTTAATTATTGTGTTGAGAGATTTACATTCTACATTTATTAAGTTTCACATATACCATTGTAAGATGCACCGCAGGTGTAATCCCACCAATCACCCTCCCTCTGCCCACCATTCCCCCTCCCCATCCTCTCCCCCTTCCCCATATTCTTAGGTTATGAAAGCTACAAGTTTCATATGAAAGCTATAAATTAGTTTCATAACAGGGCTGAATACATTAGATACTTTTTCTTCCATTCTTGAAATACTTTACTAAGAAAAATATGTTCCAGCTCCATCCATGTAAACATGAGAAAGGTAAAGTCTCCATCTTTCTTTAAGGCTGCATAATATTCCATGGTGTACATATACCACAATTTATTAATCCATTCGTAGATCACTGGGCACTTGGGCTTTTTCCATGACTTAGCAATTATGAATTGGGCTGCAGTAAACATTCTGGTACAAATATCTTTGTTATAGGTGATTTTTGGTGTTCTGGGCATATACGTAGTAGAGGAATTGTAGGATCGAATGGCAGGTCTATTTTTAGATCTCTAAGTATTCTCCAAACATCTTTCCAAAAGGAATGTATTAGAATTTTAAAGGAAAAAAATCATGAACTCTCTGAGACACCTGAGGTTGAATAGCTCAGAAGATTCTGGCAAGTGGAAAGAGTCCAGGGAGGCCTTCCTCTGTTGCTAGGGGCACTTTTATCCCAGAAATTGAAAAACCTGGGAAAACTGACAGAGATCTGTTTCATGACATCTAGAAATCAGACACGTACATGAGCATATGCCTTATACCTCATATGAAGGAAATTTCCTAAGCTTTTCCTCTCTTGTCTTTGTTGAGATTTCCTGGAAATGTTAACTATGTTTTAGGACCATGGAGAAGGGATTTTGATCGGTTAGCAGAAATAGCTGGCACAAAGATTGACATATGCCTTGACAAAGGGAGAGAAAATTTGAAATCAGAATGATTAGTGAAAATCAGGAAGGCATAGCTGCTTTTTTTTTTTTCCCTCACCTCTTCCATAAGAACTTCCTTTAGAGAAAGAGCCTTATAACTAACTATTCATTAGGTCTCAACGCTGCATGTTAGATGGATGAATAGCTGGAATTTTCGTTCCATTTTTGTAGACAAGTGTGAGAAACAGCAAGGTTTTAATTATTTGTTCAAGGACAAGACTGGTCTTCTGATTCCAATTCCTATTCACTGCCTAAGCAGTTTCACAGCCTCTAATATTTAAATGACTGCTTAAATGTTTTATTTAATGATGAATGGCTTTTCCCATCAGAGATGGGAAATAGCTTTGGCCATTTGCTTGCTTGAGTTCAAAACCCCTGTCTTGGAGAGAGAAGGCTTATTCTTCAAGGGCCTCCAATGAGAGATCTGTTTTAAATATGTTTCCAAATGCAAATTAGCCTCCTTTGAGGGAGAAAAGAAAAAAACAATCTCAGTTTTCTGTTCATTAGCCTTCAGCTCATTGCTCCAAAGAAAATGGGAGCTGTTTTTGCAAATAACCCTGTGTTATTTGATGCTATCTAAGAAATGTCCCTGAATTTTTAAAACAAAACAGAAAACATAATAAAACAACAAAACAACACGTAGGCGTGAACACACAAGCACCAGCCATTTCTAAGCCAACTCTTCCAAGAGAAAGCACCTTGGGGCAAAGAAAGATTCAGAAAACAGAAGAGAAAACTCACTTTTATCCTGATGTGTTTAATCTGCTTGGTTTGATCATTCCACAATCTATACATGTATCAAAACCTCACACTATATATCATACCTAGCTATAGTTTTATGTAACAATTATACCTTATTAAAGCTGGAAAACAAAAACAACTCCGTATTATCTAACCCTCTGGGAAGCAAAATTGCTCAATGATGAGCAAAGGATTAACTCAGTGCAGTCAGTCAAGATGTAAGTGCGTCTGGGTCTCGGTTTTCCCATCTGTGAAATGACTCATTCCCCTGTGAGGCCCCTTTCATTGCAGGCTTTGGGGATCAGAACAGATCTTCTGCGCTCCCGGAGTTCCAAGGGAGCAAGCATTTCCTTTGACCATATGTGGGAAGCTCCCTGTACAGGGAGAAAAATCTGCTCCTCCTCCCTCTTCTGCTAAGACTCGGCGTCTTCATGATTCATTATAGATAGTCTGGCTTTCTTATGTGTGAGGTTCCAGCACTGTGTCCCAGCTTTGTTATGCTTCCCAAGACCTGGTTCCTAAAGCTTTTTTGCTGACAGCGAAATCTTTCCACTCACTGCCCAGAATCCTTCACAGATGTTCCCTGTATCAACAGAGTACCAGCTGCCGCCTGGTCAGTGAGAGATGGAGGGATCTGCTGGGGTCTTTACATCTTGGCAAATATCATTCAGATAAGCAAATAACTTTCTATACGTCCCAGAAGAATCTTTGCATGTGATCTTTTCCCTGTCACTTTCTTGTCAGGAACTTGTCTTCATTTTGATGTTTTTATCACCAGGGATAAAGATTCAGAAGAGTTCCATAAATTGCAGTAGAAACCAGTAATTGCTTTCTGAGTGGAGCATAACATGCAAAGCCAGCATGAGACACAGAATGGTCCAGGTCTGTAATGGACACTTTCTACCTTGAGTTCATATTTAACACTAAGGAGAAAGGCCCCTCTGTAGGTAAGCCCGCAAACAGAGTGCGGTGTCTATGAACCTTGAGATCAAGTTCTATTTTGCTGAAATGAGGTTAGAAAACAATCTAAGGGAAAGTTATGTTTTCCTAAAATAAAAATTGAGTTTTGGCACCAAACGATTGTACATGCTGTTTAAATAAGATTTGAACACTTTCATGTGATTGCAGGTTTGGGTTTTCTGTTTGTAATTCCCTCTTGCAATTTCCCCAAACCTGCTGGCCTAAGGTTAAGAAAGATGGGTATATCTGATGTGATTTATTACCTATATACCTGATGGACAGTTTTGATAGCTGAGTTGATTATTAACCTTAAAGAGGGCACTCTAAACAAAGTTAAACAGTAGCTTAATATTTTTATTTGCAGGACATATATGTACAGACAGTATATTTTTATATATATACAGATATGTATACAGACACAGTAACATGTTTATATTATGTATTCATACGTAATGTATATATGTGTTATGCAAACACACACACACACACAGAGGGTGTCAAAAACGCATATACACTTTAAGAAAGAAAAAAACTGTATTAAAATTGTAATACTCAAGTCACTTCTGCAATTATAAGAGGTGTTCAACCTGCCTTGTAATTCATCTTTTGTTATTGGCATATAGTGTTACAATTTTAATACAGTTTTTTCGTTTCTTAAAATGTGTAAACATTTTTTGGCACCGTGTGTGTGTGTGTGTGTGTGTGTGTGTGTTTGTATATAAACGAAAGTGGAAGATGGAATGCCTTTCACTCAGTGCGAAGAAACCTGCGTTGTAGTCCTGTCACAAAGGTGGTTTTAAAATATCATTTCATTTCTGCCCGTTTCCTCATCAATCTGTAAAATAGTGACGATATCCTCTGACCTACTTAACTTTATAGGCTCAAACGAGAACATGTTCTAGGAAGAGAAACTGAAATGTGAGATCGGGCAACCTTCCTGGGGTGCACATGTGTAAGGAAACACATGTGCGTTCTGTTGCAGACTCCTCTCTATAAACACAACGCGTGGTTTGAAGCACATACAGTGCCTAAAAATTCAGACTCACATTTCTAAAAGGGAGGATGGCTTTCATGATTAAAAAGCATCATTAGGGAATGACTTTCAGTAGCAAGTTCTAGAGGATTTTAAAAGGTTTCCATTTTCCGGTGCCTGTTTATTCTATAAAGCAGACTGTGTATTTTATAGCAATCCTTCTCAGCACTCATTCTTGGGCACAATCAACCTGGGCTCTGCCCTGAAGCTTCTAATTCATTTGGTCTAAGATGAAGCTTAGCCGTGGTTTAGTTTTAAGCTCCTTGGGGATTGGAGTGGGCAGCCAGACTTTATAGCATCATCTGTGAATTGGACGGTGTAATATTTAACACACTCACAGCAAAGTGGCTCTATTAAAATGAGTACCTTCAAGTACATGTTGGAAGCATTTGAATGTAACCATACAGGAAATTAGCAAAGCATATAGACAAGATGGCAGCCTTCTTTCTTCCATCCCCCTCCTCCTCTCCTTTTCTCCCCCTCGAGGTATAGAAGTCCATCAGATACCTGAAGATGACAATTTCCTGCTATATTGTGCATGTCAATTCAGATTAAACCCTCTGGAGGGAATTTCATTTCCTTTTCCTACGTGAAATTGCCCTTTTAAGCAAGTACTTTTTAGGTAAAAGCTTTTCTATTGGATGTGTTGAGTGCCTCTTTATTGCAATAAAAATTGTGTGATCCCAAATAAGTTTGAATGCTCTTGACTTAGGAGCAGAATTACCTTGTGCGTCTGAAGTTCAGGCTGCCTCCTTTCCTGGTCTGCACGTCAGCCCTCAACATCGGCAACATCCACTTGAATATGGGGGTGTGGCATCGTTTTGTATGTTACACTCTTCAAAAGCATGACATGTGAGACTTAAAAACTGCCACAGATTAGGAATGACGTTGCTTTTGACCAGAACACGCTTCATGGGGAGTTAAATTGGGTTTAAGTTTATGAGTGGGATTAAGAGAGAAGCCTTTTGCAAGAGGGACTTTACCTAACAAATGCAATCAGTGTAACTGGCTTATTGTACCCTCAATGAATCCCCAACAATAAAATAAATAAATAAATAAATAAAAGACAGAAGCCTCATAATGAAAGTAGTTCCAAGTCACCCAGAAGACCAGTTGCGACAGAGTTCTGGTTTTGCCCTCTGGAAGGCTCTCATGCTCTTGCTGGGTTTGGCTGATAGCTCCCCTTTCAGAATCAGAGGAGAAGTGTTTGTTTAGGCCTCTGTGTGGGTCTCAGTCATCCTCTCAGCCCATTAAAGGAGATGTAAATGGGACATCCACAGAGTGGGTTGCTATTCTTGTCTCCATGAAATAAAGCGAAAGGCCATTTCATTCATCTCTGTTGAGAATGGAGATAGATCAACCACCTGGAAAGTGGAGATTACAGCACTGGGTTGGGAGGGGAATCTGCTAGGGGATGCCACCGTGTTTCAGGTAGGATCTGAGCCCCGGATATGAGCAACACCTCCCTTCTCAAGTGTATGACTGTTGCCTGCCTTTATGTGGACCATGTATGGGGACGATGAGGGAAAGTCATTAGAACAACCTGTCTCTCTTTCACCCTACCCCCAGTTCTTCTAAATTAGTAGCCTTCTTCATTACAGACAACCACATCGACTTTAGCTGATCTTCTTTAATCTTTCATTTCTTGTAACAATTTCAGACATGCAGAAAATATTGCAGGAAGAGTGCAAAGTACACCATATACTGTTCCCAGGTTTCCTATTTCTCAGTATTTTGCCATGTTTGCTTGATTGTTCTTTCCATATATATTCCTTTCTGATCCATTTGAGAATAAGTCACAGACCGGGTGACTTTACTCCTAAGTTCTTCACTGTATATTTCCTATAGACAAGGATATTCTCCTACAGAACCAAAGTACAACTATCAAAATCAGAGGGAAATTTAAATGGTGCAATGTTATGACACAGTATACCACATTCAAATTTCTCCAATTGTCCCAGTAATTCATTTTATATATGCATATATGTGTGGGTGTATAGAGTGCCCATAAAGTTCATGTGCAATTTACTATGTTAGACTATTTTAAATTACAAATGAACTTTATGTCCACCGTGTGTGTGTGTGTGTATGACTAAAATATATATATATATATATATGTATGGCTAAAAATATGTTTGCATGTGTGCGTGTG
This sequence comes from Nycticebus coucang, assembly GCF_027406575.1. Classification (NCBI taxonomy): domain Eukaryota; kingdom Metazoa; phylum Chordata; class Mammalia; order Primates; family Lorisidae; genus Nycticebus; species Nycticebus coucang. The sequence continues at coordinate 61,392,803 of NC_069799.1, read as the reverse complement.
TATGATGTATATATACATACATATACATATCTAAAAATTTACCTATATAAGACTTATATAATTTCTTTAAAAATTGGCCAATTTAAGTGGCAAGAGAAGTTATTAAATAGTCTTCACAAAGGCCAGATAACAACACTTTGAAGCTACACAACTAGGAACAGAGCCCCAATATGTGGCAAGGTTCTCTCCAGTAAGAGGACAATTTTATCACTGCTTAGTACCTATGTCACTTGGAAATGAATCCTAAAACTCTGCTACAGCTGACCCTAAATGTTCTGGCAAGAATGAATTTCTGCTATGTGAGTATCTCCCACTATAGCTCATTTCTGAATCCAAGGTGTTCAGACCTATGCTGATTTCTAGGACCTGGTAATTTGCCTCCACTCTAGCTGCAAGGGAATCCAGGAAAGCCAGTTTTTCAGCTTCCTCCTTGGATCTTATAATGTGGGAAATTGTGAAAATGTAAGAAGGGTGTTTCAAGATGGTGTGGAGCCACAAAAAATTTTAGTAGCAATGCAAGTTACAAAGAATAAAAGCTAACATTTATTGATCACACCTTATATGTCAGGTTTTATTTTAAATACTTTGCTTTCATTAATATATTTACTGCTCATAATAAGCTAGTGAGGTGGGCAGTATTCTCAGCCCTAGTTTATAAATAAGGAAAGTGAGACAGATCTTTAGTAAGTTGCCTGAGATTAATAACAGGGAAGAAGCAGAGGCAGGATCCATCCAACTTCTTTAGTTTTACATCTTTCTTTTTAAAAACTCATACTGGAAAGTAATTTGGCCATTTCTTACAAAATTAAGCAATTCCATTCTTGGAAATTTATCCCAGAAAAGTGAAAACTTTAAGTTCTCACAACAAATGTTCACAGCAGCTTTTTGGTACCAGACTTGCCCTCCCACCATAAACAACAAACGATGGAAAAATTGCACATCCATATGCAAAAATGTTAACTTTTGATTCTCACACGATATTTTAAAAATTAATGTAACACAATCACAGACCTAAATATAAAACTTGAAATTGTGCAACTTCTATAAAGAAAGCATCAGAGAAAATCTTTGTGACCTTAAGTAGGCAAAGATTTCTTAGATATACTAGAACTGTGATCCAAAAGTTGGTAAATTGGACCTCATTAAAACAAAACATAGCAAATGAAAACAAAACAAAGCAATGTTTTCTTTTTGAGGGACATCAATAAGAGAATGAAAAGACAAGCCACAGATTAAGGGGAAAATCCTTATGAATCATATCTCTGATAAATGAAGTATATCTAGACCGTATAAATAACTCTCCAAACTCAACAATAAGAAAACATACACTCTGTTTTTTTTTTTGAAAATGGGCAAAAAGAGTTGAATAGGAACAGCACTAAAGAAAATATGTAGATGACCAATAAGCACATAAAAAAGATTCCCAATAGCAAAAATCATTAAAGAAATGTGAATTAAAACTATTCTTGCACAGCTGTTACAATGGCTAAAATTAAAAGACTATGTCAAGTGTTGGCAAGGATACGGAGGAACTAGAATGCTGCTCATCCATTGCTGGTGTGAATGTAAAATGGTGCAGTCACTTTAAAAAACAGGTTGTCTCTCACAGGACATAATCATTGTACTCTTTGGTGCTTACTCAAGACAGAGGAATTTCTATTTCCATAAAAGATATGTATGTAAATATCCACGGAGTTTTATCTGTTTTGTCTGTAACAGCCAAAAGTGCAAAAAAACTCAGATTTCCTTCAACAGGTGGATTGCTAAGCCAACTGCAGTACATCTATATAATAGAATACTACTACTGCTATTTGGCAACAAAAAGAAATAAGCTAATGATTTATGCAACAACATGGATGGATGTCAAGTGAATCATATTGAACGAAGAAAGACTACTCTAAAAGGTTGTATGCTAGATGGTCCCATATGTGTAAAATCATTGGAATGTCAACATTATTTTTAAAAGTAGAGAGGAGAGAAGTGGTTGTTGGACTTAGAGGTGGAAGGAGATATGAAAGATTGGCATGGGGCCTTGAAAGGACAGCCTGAGGAATCCTTGTTCTGATAGCATTGTTGCATATCTTGACTGGGCAGTGGACACACAACCCCACACATATGATAACATTGCCTGCCACCATTGAGAACTGGGGAAATCTGAAGAAGATCCATGGAATGAACCAACATCCATATCATGGTTGCAATATCATATTTTAATGCTTCTGCAAGATGTTACCATTGAGGAAAATGGGTAATTTCTTATAACTGGAACACAGGATTAACATTTCAATTTTACTGGATCCCAGAAGGATTTGTGTAGATGTCACACAACTGTGAATCATTATTTTAACTTTTGTCTTTTCCAGGTTTATCTGTCCAGGGTTCTTAGTTGCAATAATAATTGGCTTTGTTATCGAGCTACTATAAGCAAAATACTAAAGGTATTTTGGAATTCAGAGACTCCACTGGGAAGGTCAGAGAACCAGTTTTAGGGATGAGCAGTTCTGGAGGCCTAGGAAACAAAACATGTAAGCAGAATGGCCTCTGGGTAGGAGCAGGTGTCTGGGACAGCAGCACAGTGGCTGAGAATAATGTACTCCAACCATTTTTGGATCGTAACATGACTTGCTCATGGGTGGAAATCCAGGGGAAAAAGGCCTCTCATGGGAAGACTTAGTCACATGCCTTCCTCTGGGCCCTGTAGAGATAAGGAGAACAAGGGTCTTGCCTTTTTGTTAACCTGGAGAAAGGCAGACACCAGGATGTAACGTTGCACTAAATTGCCCACAGTGTCTGAGAGATGGTTCCCCTGCTGAGAAGATCAGGAAAGGGGAAATGAACAATGGCTGGACCGGTGATGACAAGGGTCCACCTCAACAAGGACACTAAAGGGGAGAGAAGAACTGAAGCAGACACAAAAGTCAAGGGCTGGGCTTCTTAAAGAATGCTCTGAAAACACCTTTGTGAAGCTTCTAAAATTCCATCACTTGGGAATGTTTTCCTTTTGAGCATGAACTCTCATGTGATAGCCCATTTAAAATGCACCTTCTCCTAGTAAATGCCACATCCTGAATGTCCGAATGTGAATATCAGGTTTGTCAGCGCTCTGTGTCAACATAAGAATCGAACCTGGACTATGGAAGTTGATAAAAGAGGCTGTGTCTAGTCTAGTTCATCAAGGGCTGGCCGGAGCTAAGGAACTGTTTCGGGGCAGGGTGCTTATTATAAGATCTGGCATCCCCAAGCTATGGAAAGTGGCAACGGAAGGCAGAATCAGGGGTCAAGTTATGGAGTTTGATGATAAAGTGAGGGTGGGATCACCCGCGAATGGCTACTTCTGAATGGCTGTGCACTCCAGACACTGGTTTTCTGTAAGCATTGTTCAGCTAAAATGCCATGGGCTGAAGACATTGTTTCTATTCAAACATAACCCAAACAAGGTTTGGTCCAGGATCTGAAAATCATTGCTGGCAAAAATGATACCAGCTTTATTGGCATTTCCTTAAAAAAAATAGACCCATGTTCAATTCCTAACCCCCACCATTCCCCCAACTCCTTCCTTCCCTCTTCCTGCACCCTTGTCTCTCCACATACAAACCTGGGGCTCCCTCAACTTTCAACTCTCCATCCAAAATCCGTTCTCACTCCTTTCTTTCAACTGATTTTTTTCACCTTTGTGTGTAAATATTAAAACATTTGAATGCAGAACTCCCTCTCCAAGTCAGCGCTGCTCTCTCAACCCTTCCCCAGATCCTCTAGCTGTGTTAGGCCTACAGGGATTGAATCCTACCTGACCCAGCAGAAAGTGAGTTCCTGGTGAAGACAATGAGAGGTCTTGTCGTACCGTCAAGCCCAAGTGAACAAGTTCACGTGCCCAACACAGGATGTAACTCTGCCCAACAGACAAATGCCTGCCAGCGTTAGTCTTCACCTGCTGGGGGATGTCATCTTTGGGTCACCACCAAGTACAAGTCCACCTGCCTCTCTCTCTGGTTTCTGGATCATCACCACTTTATGTGGCTCTTTTCCAGTCATAGTGAGAATCTGCAGTCCAGGCAGGACGTACGAGCTTGGTCAGGTTCACAGTGCCCATGTGGAGGGCTCTTCAGGCCCACTCTGCATGTCAAGATGTCCACTTGGCACCTCTCTCCGCAGTCTCCCCCTCCAGCCTTTAACTCCCATCCGCAAGTGTGATCAGGTGTAAAAGAAGATGTGCCACCAAAGTGACACTGTTGTCACCTAGGCTGGGCCTCCTGCAGCCGACATGTGTACACACAACGGTGAGGCCCAGCCTGCTCAGCTAAATCCATGGGCATTGGTGTGAAAGCCAAGGACAGGGGGCTCTGATTCCAGGAAACACAGTGCCCCGTCACCGGAGGCTAGCGGGGCCCAGAGAGATTTAATCCCTTCTATCTCACTGGCTCCTAAAGCCTGTGCAGATTGTGACTTTAAAGGGCTTAGCTACCAGACGTAAGACACAGCCTATTTCTGACATATACAAAGAAAGAGTTTCCCATCATTGAGCTACAGAAGTTCTCAAGAGAGAGGAAGAGAATCCAGGTGGCTAATCTAATGCAAGTTGTTCTACTTAACAGCAGTTCCCAAAATTTGTTCCACGGATGGCTAGGATTTTTTGGAGGTATTTACAGGCACTAATATTCCCCCACAAGATTATTTCCTAGGTACTTACTATGTGCTAGGTGTAATTGTAGACCCGACAGATCCACCAGGAAATGAAAAGCAGAAAAGATGCTAAAGAGATCTCAATTCGGGAAAACTGGATTTAAGAACAATTCTAGGAAGCATATTTTAGGAGGAAAAAAGAACTAAATTCATTATACTTCTTTTGTGGACCATGTCTCATATTGTTAATCTTTCTAGAGAACTTAAAATTTCTAAATGCAAGACAGAACTCTCTTCACTGAGGGAAGAAGATAAGGAAGTCGGTATTTCAGTGACATCTGTGGTTGGCATGTTAGCTATATTTTATTTTAATCCTAATTGTAATCCTTTTATGTAGGTATTAGTATGATTTTTTACACAAGTCTGTAGAATGCAAATGAGTTTTTTGTTTGCTTATGTGTTTTTAGTAGAGATGCATTCTCTCTCTGTCACCCAGACTGGAGTGCAATGGTGCAGTTATAGCTCACTGCAGCCTCAAATTCCTGGGTTCAAGCAGTCCTTCCACCATAGCCTCCCACATGGCTAGGAATTGGACCCACACCAGTCCATTTACTGGGCACTGTCATGCTCAGTGGAGGGTTTTTAGGGGAGGGTTTTTAGAGATGGAACTTTACTATATTTCATAGGCTGATCTCAAACTCCTGACCTCCAGTAATCCTCCCACCTCAGCCTCCCAAAGTTCTGGGATTATACTCACATGTAGTATTTTTTTTTAATCTTTTATTTGATATCTCTGGGTATGGCGATCCTGAAACTTACATATCTGCAAAATGGAACAGGTAGATTAAATATGTAATGGCTTGTAATTTTGGAGGAAAAAAATGACTCCATTTTGGCCAGAGATAAGGAACAAATAGTTTATTAAATTTGCTCTTTTGCTTACTGAAATCATTTGATCAGATAACAAATAATGGAAACAGTCTTTGCATTACATACTATTTTTTTACCTTATTATTCTGACTTCATTCACATCTTACTTAAATGCTGAGTCAGTAGACGGAATGTCCACAATCCTTATTAAGGTCTTCCCCTCTACTGACATACTAATTGATACCCATTCTCATTTTCTGAAACTATTTGCTTCTGAAATATCATTTCTCATGAGCACCACCAGATTTATCACCTTAATTGGGCAATTCTCGTTGGTTTATAACATTGCTATACTATCTTCCATTTTCAAAAAAATACATAATTTTCTGAATTTTCATTTCCATTCTTGATGGGGTAAATAATACTGGCCCAGTGCAGTGGCTCATGCCTGTAATTACAGCAGTCTGGGAGGCCAGGATGGATTGCTTGAGCTCAGGAGTTCAAGCCTGAGCCAGAGCAAGACCCCATCTCTTAAAAAAAAAAAAAAAAAATAGCCAGGTGTTGTGGTAGGTGCCTGTAGTCACAGCTACTTGGGGCGGGGGGGGGGAGGCTAAGCCAAGAGGATCACTTGAGCCCAAGAGTTTGAGGTTGCTGTGAGCTATGATGCTATGGTACGCTACCCAGGGTAACAGAGTGAGACTCTGTTTCAAAAAAAAAAAATTGAAAATTAAAAAATTTTTAAAAATAATAATAAAAATAAAATACCAGACTTTCCTACCCACCATAAACAACTAGAATAAACAACTAGCAAAATATGTAAAATAAATTTGGACATTTGACAACAGGCAGCATAGGATTCTAACGTTTTAGAGAAGGGAAACAAAGTGAGCACCATGATCACCCAGCTCTCAGCCTAGAACTTTCTAGACTACAGTACAGGAAGGTGGAATCCAAGCAGAGAACAGTCTCAATGAGTTAATATGTAGTGTTGGTACATGTTAACCTTATTGGTCAGAGTAACCTTATTGGTCATTCTATGTAAGTATCCTTTTTCACACCCCACCACACTCTATATTCTTGTTTTATTTTTCTGCCTACTACCTATGAGTGCTTGAAATATATTAACTATTAATTTAGTTTCTCCATTAGATTATAAATTCCATGAAATTATCTATTTTCCAGTTCATTATCCAGTGTAGTCACATAGTACTTGCTTAATAAATAGTTGTTGAATGAATGAAAATAGGCAAGAATAGATATATTTTCCATGTAGACTATAAACCAAACCATGTAGGGTATATAGTCTTTCAATTGGACATTTAAATAACATGTTTCCTTTAATTTATATAGAATATTCAGAAATCCAAAAGACTTTATAAAGGAAAGAAGAATGTAATTATTCCCATCAACCCTTTATAAAGCACTATGTCATGAGTATAATTTAATATTAGGACAATATGGTTCCTTTGTCTTTTGTACAATTTGTATGAACCCAAAATGGTTCAATAAACTAGTAAGTCATAATTATTTTTCTTTGAAGGACTGACTTTCACAGAGCAAATTCAAAATTATAAGTAGGCATTATAAGAATTGAATTTTTTCAAGAAATCTTATTACTAAAGGTTTTTATAGTTTCATTCCCCTTTTTCTGGCCATACTTATTCATTTGTTTTTGGCTTAAAATGTGATTGTAAAGGCCTGAAAGCAAGTAATTTAACAATAAAAACAAATTGCACATTTGCTTAAAACATGATAATCAAACCAGGGCTTAGTTGAAGGCTCAGGTTGGTCAGGATAGTTAATTTTTATTATCCTAATTAGAATCTAATTTCAGGACTTGTTAATCAAAAGTGATTCGTTATCCCTATTGTGTTGGTTAAGAAGCAAGAGGCTAAATGAAGTGAATCTTAATCCTTTGGAACAGAAGGATATGACCATTTTTCATATTACCCACTTTCCTAAGCAAACAAGGAAATGGTGAATAAATAGGCACCACAGTATGACGCTGTCATCTGGTCTGAAAGAGAAGAGAGATTTAGATAGAAGATAACCTAGGGTGGCACCTGTGGCTCAAGGAGTAGGGCGCCAGTCCCATATGCCGGAGGTGGTGGGTTCAAACCCAGTCCTGGCCAAAAAAAAAAAAAAAAAAAAGAAGATAACCTAATTCTTCAATGAATAGTATTTCATATAGGAATTATTTTCCTATTACTTTTCATTCTAGCAAATAATCATACACATACAGACAAAATTTTTTGTGGTAGCCCAGGTCTTTGATTCAAAGAGCTCTGAATAACCATCTGGTCTACCAAGACCTATAAGTCAAGCCACACCTGATACCCCTGTGTTTACTGTTTTCTATTACTAGAATTTTTGAGATTTGAAGCAAAATAGATTTAGAAGCTTAAGTGTTCAATTTACCTAGAAGCATCTGCTTATGTCAGTGTAAACGATATAGTTATCATTGGTAAAATACTGTTTACTTCCCCCAGATAAATTCCTAACCCAGTAGTTTTTAAACATTTTGGTCTCAGCCTTCCTTTACATTAAAAAAAAAAATGAAGATCTCAAGGGAAATTTGTTTATGTACATTATATCTATCCATTTTTATCTTAGTAATTAAAACAGGTAAATTTTAAATATAAATTAATTCACTAGATAAAATAATAAATCTACATGTTAACATAAAATTTTACAAAAATATCTACTGTTTGTTAATAGCTGCATAAAATAGCTATATTGTACAAAAACAGAAAGTCACAATATTTTACATTTTTATAAACTATTTTTTTGTTTGTTTGTTTGTTTGTTTTGTTTTTGTGGTTTTTGGCCGGGGCTGGGTTTGAACCCGCCACCTCTGGCATATGGGACCGGCACTCTACTCACTGAGCCACAGGCGCCGCCCTATAAACCATTTTAATATCTTATTTAATGATACAACTGAGTTCTTATTTGTATACTTCTGCAATTGATCTGTTGCAATATCACACACCATCCGTCCTGTAGAAAGTATACTGATGAGAGAATGAAGTGAAAAATGGAAAATAATGTCTCAACATCATTGTTAAAATAGTTTTGACTTCATAGACCTCCTAAAAATGTCTCTGCGACCCACAGATGTCCCCAGCCCACACCTTGAGAAAGCGTGTCCTAACTAGTTTGAAAAGTTCTCTCTGACTAGAGTCTCTTAATGGAAATTCCATAAAGTCATTTAACAAGGAAAGACAAGTTGTCAAAAGTATGAGAATAATTAAATTTTATTCCTTTACTTTTTATACCAAAACTTAATTTTAATTCAATTGATAAATTTTATATGATGAGATCTGATATTGTTAAAAAACCTTAGACAAATTAAATTTAGGGACATTTATTTGATGTAAGAATGATTCATGAATCAGGCAGCACCAGGAACCAGGAGAGGTTTAGAGAGCTCCACCCAACAGCATGGGCAGGCAGTATTCAGACAGAAAAAGGAAGTAACATACAGAAGCAGTTTGATTATAGCTCAGTCTTTGCCCTATGGGGGTCAGATGTGATGAGCCATTCACCTTATATGGACAGAGGCTTGTCAGTTGGTAGACTGTGACTGGCTAAAAATGGCTGCTGTAACAGGCTCAGACTCAGCTGTTTGATATAAAAATATACTTCTTTTTAGAAATGGGAATCTCACTGTATTCCCCAGGCTGGAGGGCAATGGTTATTCACAGGCATGATCATTGCACACTGCAGCCTTAAACCCCTGGGCTCAAACAATTCTCCCACCTCATTCTCCCCAGTAGCTGGGTCTATGCCATGTATGCCATGATGCCTACCTAAGACTATACTCTTAAATTAGGTTGCAGTTGGTTTACATATCCAGTTAGGTTTATTTTGCTACATAGGAATCAAAGTATGAAGGCAGCCTCAAGCCAAATTAGTTTGATTTAACAGTACATTTTTATTAGGAAAGAAATTTGAATGGTCTTATGAAAGTTAATGATCTCTAGAACATCTCTCAGCTGTGAAAGAGGCATTAGGTAAGTCCACACCCGGAGTTAGCCTCTGGCCATTTCAGCCACCTCTCAACAATTCTCTGCCTCTTCAACCCCACCCCCACCCCCCACCTGTGAATTTCTAATATCTTGCAAGAATTGGATCTTCTTATTTTAGAAATCATCTAAAAATATTTTCTTTCCAAGTGAAAGTTTTCAAAAGTTTTTCTTAAAAATTCTAATTCTCCTAGAAGACATGAGACATAATCAAGGCAGATAAAAAATATTCACATCCTAGTGTTTGTGAAACTAAGATGAAAGATAATTAATAAGCTCAAAGTCAGACAAAGGCCCTTGACTTTCTAACCATTATATAATTAGAAATAATCTTTTAAAAACAGTAAGTCTAATGAAAGGAATTAGCAGAGTCAACCTATTTTCTTTTTTATTCCTATTATGTCCAGCTCTCCAAAGTGCTTATAGACAAGATTCTTGGAGGCAATTAAATAGAAATGAAGCTAGTTCTTCATATTAACAGATGACTGTTACTAGTGAAAGCATACTTCTTTGGAAATATTAATTCATCATTTGCAAGACTGTAAATTATATCAAATGCAGTGAATAGAGGGCATTAACGTATATAAAGTCTCTAATATCTGTATGTTCTAGTTACTAGCTATGAACAAATTGCCACCAAGGCTGATGGCTTCAAATACCGCTTTTATGTTCTCACAGTTTTGTAGGTCAGGTGTTCAAGGATTTGGCTGAGCAGTTGTCACTGAAGTTGGATGCTGGCTAGGCTGATCTGAAGACGCTAGTGGGGCGTGTGTTCTATTTGGCTTACTCACCTGGCTGGCAGAGGATGCTGGTTGTCAGCTAGAGCTGGCTGGGCTGTCAATCAGAATGCATCTATGTAGAGACTTTGTAGTGGGACACTTTCAAGCTTCTTAGGTGATACCTGGTTGGTTTAGCCAAGAATAGCATTGTAACAGAATTTGGCAGAAGCTATTCGGCCATTTCTGAACCAGTCTCAGAAGTCATTCAATATCACTTCATTTGCTTTGTTTTGTTTGCTTGTTTGTTTTTGAGACAGAGTCTCACTCTGTCATCCTGGGTAGAATGCCATGGAGTCCTCACAAGCTCCCAGCAACCTCAAACTCCTGGGCTCAGAAGATCCCCTTGCCTCAGCCTCTCTCAAACAGCTGGGACTATAAGTAGCTACCACAAATGCCTATCCAGTTTTATTTTCCTTCTTCCCTTCCCTTCCCTTCCCTTCCTTCCTTCCTTCCATTCTTCCCTCCCTCCCTATCTTCCTTCCTTCCTCTCTTTCAACTTGTTCTCACTTTTGCTTAGGCTGGTCTCAAACTCAAGCCATCCACCTGCCTCAGCCTCCCTGAGGGCTGGGATTACAGGTGTGAGCCACAGCACCCAGCTTCAACATCACTTCTATTGGTTCCTCATGTGTCGTTATGGCCAGCCCAGATTCAAGAGGGCCAATGGAAGGCATATTCAATAATTTACAGACCTGGCTTACAGTCTACAAATCATATAAGGTTGAGAGTATCTGTTTTAATATTTTCAAATGAAGACAAATTTTTCTCATCAACACTATAATATCAATAAAATTCATTATATTTTTATTCGAATTAAAAAGATGCACCATCATATGCAAACAATTTGTATTCAGACTTATTCTTACTTTTGTTAAAAGTGTTCAGATCTGCATGGAGTGCCGGTGGAGGCGGCAGTATGATTGATCTTGGCGGAGCAAAGGAGGTGGTCAGACGAGATGTGCAGAGTGAGAGGCTGGATCTGTCGTCTGCACAGACTATACAGTCCCTTAAAATGTTGGCAGCAGTTGGGTCCCAAGGATGACAGAGCCAGGGGTGCTCAGAGAATATGGTATAGCCAGATGCTGTGAGCCTCAGCTGGGCAGAGTTCTGCAGTGCAGAGTTTTGCACTGGAGAAAGCATGTGTGAACAAGAAGAATCCCCGTGCCTCCTCCCAGCTGGGCTGTAAGACTCTCCTGTTCCAAGATCACTGATCCTTTCATAAGAACGGTCCCCATGTCCTCATCCGAACCATCACCTCCCCAGAGCCCCACCTCTGCATACCATGGTGTTCCGATTAGAGCGTTACACGTGAATTTCCAGGAGACACATGCATTCAGTTCATAATAGACCAGCTTTAATCCCCACATTCATAGTACTCTGTCATTTTTCCCTCGGGGAAAGCTGTTGAAATCTTAAAACCCCTTCTTGTCCCCAAATTCTATCATCTAGAAATCATGCAAAAAATACATATCCACAATATAGTTCACAGTAGTTTCCCCTCATATGAATTAAAAGAACCTTAGGTGTTTTGAAAATTGTGTCATGTGTTGCTGTATGGATACAGCGAGCTTAATTTGCTATATCGTTGCATTTTCGTTTTGAAAATCCATTTTAATTAGTGCCCTTGAAAGAAAAAAAAATGAGGACAATTATTTTCTCCTGTTAATTTTCATTCACTAAACAGAATCGCCATGAAACAGAACTCAACCTGAGTCTCACTTTTTTCTCTTCTCAGTGGGAAGTGCGGTCTTCTTCCTACTGTATTCACGAGAACGTCTGGAAAGAAACCGTCTAGTGACTCACATAACATCTGCAGAGGCCTAATGGATTATCCCTAAAGCCACCTGAATAAAGAATGTCCCAGAACAGAGTTCAAGTGGTGTGGAGGGTTTGCTAATGCATTTTCTACTCTCAAAAGAATATATATATCACTCTGCATTTCAACACTAGTTACTACATAGTCATCTTTTCTAATTCTTCCCAAAATAAAATACATTCATGTGTGCCTGTTTAATAGAAACAGGACAAGCTAATATGCTTCTAATTTTAATGAAACCTTTCAAGGCTATATTGCAGTGCTGAGAGCGAGTCACAGAGAGTTTTATTATCCTCAGAGCCACATCTAAGTCATTCTCAATCCGTTTTTATGGCATGAATGGGAAAAATATTAATATAGTTTGGTATACGGAGTAACAGCTCACGATTCTCAGGTTTGCTCTGCCTAGCAGAGACCATTTCCGGGTCTCACTCCAAACCTACTGGGTTTAAAATCCTCTGAGGATTATGTTTTCATTCATATTCCTGGGAACCTTTTCTTTCTATTATATCAATTCATTCATTTTTTTTGTTACTGTCCTAAAGCAAAATGAGAAAGAAGAATCCACTTGAAAATTCAACTGAAAAACATAAGCTTGTTTTTTATTTTATGAAGCTGGAGGTTAAGTCTATTTTGACCCTAGATTTCAGTGTACACTATTGGGCACATGGGGGAGGTTAAGCAGTTTTTTTCAGTAGTCAATTTATTTAGCATTGTTTTCGGTGCTGATGTTTGGAAACCAAAGGCAGATGGAAGGCGGATGTTAGGGAAAGACTGTGTCTGACTTCAGTCCTTCTTTTTAGCATGATCACACTGAGAAGCCAGATCAAAGGGTACCAGTTTTCCCCCTTCATATAATTATTTCACAGTTAATGCCTTTTAGATTCCGCGCAGCTGATGGGGCTGAATCATCCTATGACTGAGCTTTGCTGGCTTCACCCTGTTTAGTTGCCTTTTCCTTCAGTCTCAGAACGTTCTGGCATAGAGAGGAGTAAGCTGTGAGTCTCTACAAGTAATCAATCACTTAGGCTTCAGGCAGATGATAAAAAAAAAAAAAAAAAAGAGTATGGTGAGATATTCTTCCACACATGTCCTTAGGGTACAATTATACAGAACAAGGCTTTGGTTAATAGATCTACCTGGATAACCAATGGACAAAATTAAATTCCCTTTGTTGTGCAAAGTAGGAGTGTAAGGAGGGTGGGGGTAGTGCTATGCTGGTGAGTTTAACAACCTGCTCTTTGGGAAGCAAAAGCCTTGGGGTATGGTATCTGCCAGTTTCTGTGCTGTCTACACCCAGCATAGCCAGTTTCGAGCTATCATGGTGACCCTCCCTGAACGCAGATGTGGAACGAGATATGAGTGACTCCAGCTCACCCCTGGATGTGGGCAGGTAAATCCTCAGTCTGACCCTCTGTTAGGTGAGCCATCTTCCAAATCAGAGGTTTCATAAATCACTGGCAAACTAACTGAAATAGTAACTGGTATTTTAAATTAGTCTTTACATATTTTATAGGTAAACCTCTTAATTAGTAGTGACATTACCAAAAGGTACAAACCCAGCACAGAATTCAGTGATATTCTATTTTGGACGCATAACGGGTCTCTCCAGCTGTCCCGTTCTCGTTCCTCGGGCGGCTAATCTCATTAGCCTCAGAGTTCTGCCTCTTCCTTTCTTTCATTGCTTTCCCCTGCATGGAAGGGGCCCTTGCTTCAGCTCCTCCCTACTAGACCCAGGCGTCTCGCTGCCTCTTCCTCCCTTACTTGCTCCCTAACCTACAATCCAAGATCAATTCAGTCAAGTGCTTTCTCTTCTCCTGCCCCGAGGAGAAAATCCCAGCCCCAGGCAGATGGTTTTCTTCAAATTTATAGCTTACAACATCAGCGTGGCCTTGAAGTATGTCAACAACTTTGTGTCTGCCTTCTGTCCCCATTTCTGCTTATCTGATATTCCAAATATTTATCCCTTTCCTAAACCCACCATCCCATCATTTTTTTCTTTTATTACTTCCAAATTCTCACCTCTAATTCCCTACTCCATGTGAAAATACACGTAGCATCTCACTTATTATCGTGTCTTTTCTGCCTGCCTCCTGTCTAGGCTGAATTCCTACATCTGTGGGTGTTCCAGAGCCTGTCCCAGTTCTCTGTTCCTGGTTAGCAGATCACCCCCAACATTAGTGGCTTTAAAACAGTTTATCACAATCTTTTCTGGTTCTGTGCATTCCCTGGGCTCAGCTGAGCATTACTCCCTGGGATCTCTCAAGCGGTGGATGTGAGGTGTCAGCTGGAGCTACGGTCACCTGAGGTCATGGCGGGTTAGATATCCAAGATGGCGCACTCAGATGGTGGGAAGTTGGGGCTGGCTGGGAGCTCAGCCAGGGTGCAACTGGAATACCTACACCTGGCCTCTCTGCGTGGCCTGGGCTTCTTGAAGTCTGGCAGCGGGTTCTAAGAGCAAACCAAGAGCAACTGTTCTAAGAGGCAGGAAGGAACTGCCAAGCCCATCAAAGGTTTGCCTCCCAAAGTGGTTAAGTCTGCAACAATCTATTGCCCAAAGCCGTCACAGAGTACAGCCAGATGCCAGTGGCTGGAGAAGGAACCCCTAGCCCTTGGTGGGTGAGTAGGAAGGTCACCATAGCAGAAAAGCAGATGGGATGGGAGACACTGCAGCCGTCTTGGGGACCTTCAATCTGCCACAGCACTAGAACTCTCCCAGATTTCATCTGCTTTTACCCCTATGATTCGCTCATTTGTTTTAAACCATCATCCTTATGATGGTTTAAAAAAAAATGCTATGCAGATCATTGAAATTGGCCACCTATGTATACTTTTTTCTATGTATATTGTACTTCGATTAAAAACTTAAACATGGTAGGGAAAGGAAGAATTTGTGACTCACTGCTAGCAAATGCGTAGGTCTTCAGAGAATGTATTTTTGATATTAACTTAAATGCTAAGTATCTCCCCAAACCCAGCACTTCTCTTTCAGACCTAGAGAATGAATGAATTCACCCCACACATGGAAAAAAGTTAGGATGTTGTAGCAATGCGTGCTATTAGGGCAAACAGAACTAGTGCATATTTTACGTCTATCTATCTAGAAAGCAAAAACTCTCCATCTTTGCATACCTTAATTTTAATAGTAAATTAAGTGGTAACTGGCTTCTTACATTGGAAATTAGAAGAATTAAGATCTAGAAAAGGTTTTGTGGTCTGGGAGAGAGAAAGCCCAAGTAAATATAAGGTCCTTGATTTCTTTTCTTTCTTGATTGTACTCTTTTGCCAGGCCTGATTAACATAATAGATCTTTTAGAATATTGGCTATTACTCACTATGATAATTTTACCCTGATATGTACATGTGTTGCTTTTCTCAGAGAATGTGTGTTTAGGTCTCTACAGTTAAACAGTAGTTTATTATTATTTTTTTTTTCCAGGTTAAAGCAACCTGGGCATCAGAAAACAAGGAGTAGGTCCCCAGGACAAAGACTCACGCTAATGGAAACAGGGTTGAGTCTCTCCTGGTGACTCTGCCCTTCAGGGACTTTCAAAATACCAGTAAATAACTGAGACATTTTGAGAAATTTATCTCTGCTCAGCCCTAGAACAACCAAACTCAGGTCTTCTGATTCTTAACACAAAGGTGACACAACATTGAATCCAGGAACCAAACCCCAAATTGGGCAACAGACGTTTCCAATTAGCAAAATCCCCACTTAACAAATTCTTGAGTTACTTCTTATTTCCATTTTAAAATTTCAGTCTTCAATCTATGTGGTCCTTAACCCACTGCCTGCCCAACCATCCCCAGGTGGGTATCGGCATATATCAGACACATCCCGGGCAGAAGCAGAGCACAGTGGCAATCGCACTGGTCTGAGTACAATCTCTAAACAGTAAAAAGTGATTCACTGTCTCTTTTTTGTTAATATATCTTGGTTGCCTCCAGCCTTGTTATTTTCTCAAGACATTACTGGACTCACTAACACGGCGGCCTCCTGGAGTAGGCAAGAGGCACAATCTGCTCCCACCCTCACCCCAGCTTGCAAAGAAGAGCAACTCCCGCTATTGCACCATAAATAATTGAACGATCTCTTCCAGGCAACACAGTCAAGAT
This sequence comes from Nycticebus coucang, assembly GCF_027406575.1. Classification (NCBI taxonomy): domain Eukaryota; kingdom Metazoa; phylum Chordata; class Mammalia; order Primates; family Lorisidae; genus Nycticebus; species Nycticebus coucang. Next base: position 61,376,577 of record NC_069799.1, on the reverse strand, counting down.
ACAGATTTAATTTATTCCCTGGGAGGACTAAGGGTGGCTGTGCAGACCCAGTTCACAGTCAAGCTGGGCTAGGGACACCAGTAGTTGCAAAATGTGTCAAACTTCCAGAGCTTGTGCCCTCGGGTGTAGTGTCAACCACAGATGCAAAGAAAGGTTGTTTTCTTTTTTGCTTTGTTTTGTTTTCCTGAGTACTCATTATTAGGGAAAGAAACTTGACTCTATAGTAGAAAGGGAAAGGATACTGATGTAACTCGGTGGCATTTTACCTATCTCTAAATTCTAGAAAAGTGTATGCACCACTTACCAGGTCATGGGTCAGCAATTGTTTTCCCTTGCACACTTATTTTAGATTCCTTCTTTCCAACCTTCCTGTGACTTGATGTCTGCACTTGTTGTTTTACATAACACAGACTCAAAGTGCCACTTAGGAGAAAGGACAACTTTTTTGCTTATTTTAGAATCCTAGAAGTGGAAAAAAAAAAAAGGAAGTCCCAGCTCAAGCACCTCTAGAGACTTCAAAGGAAGGACTGGTGGGCGTGGAGCCAGGGGACGTAAAGGAACTCCAGACCACCAGTACCAGGATGCCCCAGGACAAAGGGGAGGATGGATGCCAATGGGGCTGAAGCTGCAGAAGAGAGAAAGTAGCAGAGGGAGACAAACTTTGCCAAAAATGTGATAATTTAGCCTAAACCAGTACATTCCAAAACACCCAAACTTATGCCCAGGTCCCTAAGTATATACTACAGAAACAGCAAGATTGAATAAACTGATTTTCACGTCTTACCGTTCATAAATTGTTTTTAAAAATACCTTTTCATAAATTGTTTTTCAAAAATTGCTGTTCTGCATTTCAAAGAAGCCTATATTTTAAAGATGTTCTAGTCTGCCTTCTAATCACTCCTTCTAGAGAATGCTCAGTGTTTTCCACGGGAGGTCGTGCCTTTGGAAAGCATCCGCTCTCCCCTCCTCTCTCCTTCCCCTCTCCCTCCCCGGGCATTTGCAAGCTGTGTCAAGTATGACCCAAGTCTCTGTGACAAGTGTTTAGCAAGACCAGAGTTGCTATGATCATATCACTAAGGAAGTTGGTTAAGTTTGGGGAAAACTGCACATCTCAGAGTCTGGAGCCTCTGACCTAGAGGTGATTGGAGGAAATGACTCAAACAAATTAACTTCTCAATTGTTTCTAAATGACTTTGAGATAGAGAGAGGGGGAAAAAAAATAAGGCAGTGCAGTAGTTTGCAGTAATGATGTTCTGCTGAATGCTTTACAGACTTTTAAGGGCAGGTTTCCAAATAATAGAACATTCCAAATAATGGTGTTGTCTGATTCACTGCACACAGTTGTCAGCTGAACCCAAACATTTATGCTTCCCATTAAGAGCTTGGAGAAACCAGATGAGGGTTAGCTCTAGTCTATCTAAGCTGATAACAGTCCGAGGCTGTGCAGACTGTCATATAAACATGTAAGATAAACCCCAAAAAAGCGAAAAACCACCACAACAAAACCTACCCAAATGTAGAAGGCTCTCCAATTGGCTGGCAGTGTTTATTGGTTATCTGGCTACATGGGATGAGAAAAGAGGACATTTTTTTGTCTTTTTGGTGAAACCTTTTGCCATAGAGGACTTGTCATATGTACAATTATGTTATTCGTGGAGGAATGGTTTGTTCTTTTTATTCCACATACAGAATTGGGGGGAGTGGACACACCCAGAGGTGACGTCCTCGCTCCTGTCCGGGTGGGGGCTTTTCCCAAGAGTGTCTCAGGGACCCTTCAAAACACAAACTCAGACCAGTTCTCAAGTTTCTCCCTTCCTGCCTTTGTGACAGCTTTCCTAGCTCGGAACGCAGCTGGGTGAATGTACACACATCTACTCCTGGCTTGTGTACATATATCTGTTGCACCAAGCTGGCCGATGCAATATTTATGTTTGTACTTTAAGCTGCCTAAGATATTGTCATAAAATCTAAGGCTGCTGTAGGGGAGAGAGTGCATAAAACTTTCATGACTAGTATAAAAAATACAAACTGTTATCATTAATATTTAATAAAATTTGCAGCAGTCAATGAGCAAAATCAATGTTTTTTAATTAAGTTATTCATTTGTAATACGAGCCGTACCTTGTTGTGCATTGGGATGGAATTTAGTCTGTCAAACTTAAAATAAATAAACCTAATTTTGGCCCTCGGGGTAATGGTATTAGTAATAAAACTATTAATTGGTTGCCTTTTCTTGGATAAGCAAACAGAATATATTCAATGACAACATCTTTTATCCCAAGGTCCTTTCTGATTTTTCAAGTTGGATTCTGGCCAAGGTGTTTAGTGAGATGAATTGCAGTTCCTACTGTTTGTAAGAGGCACAGCAATGCCCCTCACATAGACTCTGTTTTTATGGGTCTCTTGTATTGAGGCCGCTGAGGGATGGAGGTTTATACAACCCGAGGGGCTTAGCGTCATCATAAATTAGAGAAATTAGCAGTCAACCAAAGGCGTGTGAGTCTGTCCACTTCCTCTTTGTTCTGGAATTCATTTTTCCTACCTATATTCCTCCATCCACTTCCCCTTTCCTTGAGTCTCCCCTGGTTCTCAGACCCTCGCTCCTCCATCCAGCTTTCTTTCTGAGGGCCTAGAGAAAGTAGTTTCCTGTGAGCAAATCTGAATTATACAAGTGGCACACTTTTTCCTTATGGGATTTAAAAGTACAAGTTTCATTGATATGAGCTACCCTGGTCTCTGTACTTTCCCTAAACCTAGCTAATATAAATAATATGTTGAAACTCTGTATTGAAAACCACTCCAGTGTATTTTCAAAATATTTCACTTTGATTGCAGCGAAAAAAGAGAAAACTTCAACTGTACTATACAATGGCGTCCATACTAGTTGTTAACCATGAGTTGAAAAATATAAGAGCCTGCAAGGACTTCTAACACACTATTTTTAAAGTTTACAGGAGCGAAAGGCATGTTTCACAATGACCATGTTTATAGGAAAAATACAAATTATGGGTGTGATTTCTAAATACAAAAAAAAAAATGTAAGCACGTTTTATTGCATATATTATTGATAGTTAAATTTACCTAGTGGGGGAGTCAAATGCCCCAAAGGCTCAACTCAAACACAGTACAGTAGAACCTCTGTAAGTTGACCACCCAAGGTACTGTCACAAACTGGTCGACATACAGAGGTGGTCAACCTAAGGAAGTAGGCCTACTGTTCTGATGCTCACGTGTGGTACATGCTCGGTCTATGAAAATTAGGTCAGCTCAGGGAGGTGGTCAGCAGAGGGAGGTGGTCAACTCTGGGGGGTTCTACTGTCACTTAAAATGAATAAAAAGTAACATGGTGCTGAGATACGGTATATAGAATCCAGGATCAACTTGATAACTTGTAAGGAATAAGCAAAATGAGACGGGCATCTCCATACATCTTCTAGATTCATTAATTACAGGAAGTGGAAGGCAGAAGAGATACAAAAGCTTTCTCAGGGTGACCACACAAAAAAAAGTATTTTGTTTTTATCTGTTTTGAGAATCTCTAGAAATAAATATCAAATGCAAACTGGATTTAATCAAACTAGATCAAAGATGACTTCCTCGTTAGAATTACCGAGACTAGTTAATATGGATAGACCCTTTTCGGGGTTTAGGGGAGTGTGCAGAGAAATCGCGCTAGCTCACATGATGCTCAGATTTTTAGTTGTTTATTGAAATGTGTCGACTTTATTGCTCCTATTTCACTGATGGTTCGTTCTTCGTTTCCTCAATATAGAATTCGATTTAAAAATAAAATCTGATATTCCATCTGAAAATTTCAATTCCCACCAGAGGTATAATTCGATTAAGTCCCAAATATTTCTTTTAAAAATATAAAATAAAATCATTCTCTCTATATATGCTATTTCTGCTGGGTTCCAAAAGGATAAAAAACTGCATTTGTTTAGTTTTGGTTCATCTATCACTTTGTACATTTTTATGGATTTTTTATGTGTAATCACATTTTCAGAGGGGATTTTTATATAGTCGGCTCCGTTTCTGCACAGTTATTATCTTTCAGCCTTAAAATTATAAAAATTGATACACAATCTTTGGCTTCTCTCTCCCTGGGAAAGCGATAGGTGACCATTCATCATTCACTGTGACAAGCTGAACCCGCTCTGTTTACCTTTGTGAAAGATGACTTTGATCCTTGTTTCTTTTTCCTTTTCCTTTTCTTACTAACAATGGGGCGGTGATCACAGAGCCTTCGTGCATTGGTTCAGGTGCGAGGTTGGGGGACAGGCACCTTAGTTCTAAGAAGCCTAGGAAAGCATATGCATTTTTCTTCTCAAGGCACAGTAAAGTACAGCGTCTTATTTAAAAGGGGAACTTATAAAAGAGTTCCGACTTCTGTCTGTCTTTCTTCTTGAGGCCTCTCTCCACCAATTTGTTGTTTGCGCGATGACTGCTCCATCAGACATAAAACGCTGCCTTTTCACTTAACTATGCAACAGCCACTCTCTGTACTTCAGAGCAGCCTTAATGGTGCATTTATATTCCATTCAAACTTGGAGCACAGCAAGAGGAAACCTACCTACAGGGATAGTAAGTGCCCATGGCATTTGCCAGGCTCTGAAAGCCAGGCGTAGGGATTATATTTACCTGAGCCATTCCAGAGTGTTAGCATTAAAACACAATCGCGCCTTCCAGGTGTCGGCTGGGCGTAGGGAGGTCTAGAATCATTTTTATGCCGCTTCCCCGCAGTTTCTGTTGAGGCTCATTTTCATCTCTGGGTTTACGCAGAGGACCACATAAAAAAGCTGCACACACCTCCATCTCTTAGAAGCGAACTCGATGTCAGCTTCTGTTTGAGAATCAGCTGGGGAAACATCTTGTCCTATAAATATGTTAGGAGGAAGGGGAGGTGGGAAGGCAGAGGGCTATGCTTTCTTTAGGGAAAAACTCTCCCAGCGTGCCAGTTTCTCAGCCCTCCCAGTTAATTGCACAGAGACAGGAAGTCCCCAGATGGCCCTTATATGTCCTGCCACTGAGCAGAACACGCTTCCCTTTCCTCTCACACAGCAGACTCTCACACAAGGGACGAGGCTGTCGACTCCAAATGAGATGGAGCAGGAAGGGCTGCATTTTAGGAGGCTGATGGGTTCCAGAACAGTTGGTGGCTGAGAGTTTCTGATGGCTTCAAGTCAAATGTGTGCCAAGTGGAGACGGCTCTTCACGGCTCCTCGCCCACCCTGGATACGTGGGTTTGCCTACTCTCCAGAATGTTCCTCCTTTTTACAGAATTTCTTCTCTTACATTTTCCTCTGCTTCCTTTCTGCTTTAAAATCTGCTGCCTGGAAAAAAAACCATCATCGTCATCATCGTGCAGTCCTTCATCTGAGAGGGATGTTTCAGATATAAATTAAGAGATGCTTTTTATGTTTTTAATTTTTTTTTTTTTACAGTCTCACGTTGTCACCCTCAGTAGAATGCTGTGGCATCATAGGTCACAGCAAGGTCACAGCAACTTGTCACCCTCGGTAGAATGCTGTGGCATCATAGGTCACAACAACCTCAAACTCTTAGACTCCAGTGATTCCCTTGCCTCAGCCTCCTGAGTAGCTGGCACTCCAGGCACCTGCCACAACACCTGGCTATTTTTAGAGATGGGGTCTTGCTCTTGCTCAGACTGGTCTCAAACTCCTGAGCTTAAGCAATCCTTTCTGCCTCAGCCTCCCGGAGTGCTGGGATTACAGGCGTGAGCCACCACGCCCAACCTAAGAGATACTTTTTAAAACATAGTAAAGTTTTGTCAACATGTGTATATGTGGTGTGTGTATTGATAGGTGCATGCGAGGTTGTGTGTGTGTGTAGGGTGGGAATTCAGGTCCATATTTGGAATTCCTAAACTTACATTTCCTCAGTTGAATGGCATCTGGAAGGTTTATTTATACAACTAGTGTCCATCAGCCATGTTAGGTTCTCTTTTAGAAGAGTCCTATCCCGGCATACACTTAAAGCTCTATAAAGGTGAGTGACTAAAGTAGATTCTGATTAGCAAAGTAGAGGCCACTTTGGTGATCTGGGCAAGCAGTAATTCAACTGTCCTTAAACTTCAAGGCAGAACGATGAAAAAATTTTTGTGCCCATTGTTGATGGCACATATCTCTTTTATTCATTCTAGCAGAAAGGGTCTCATTTTCTAGCAGCCGAACCCAAAGCAAGTCAAGGAAGATGAGTAGGCCAAGGAAGATGGCTGATATAGACAAGACCCGCCCTGAGTACCAGCAGGACCTCCCTGCCTTCACAGGAAGCTGAGGCAACCAAAATCTTGAGATGGTTAGCATGCCCGGAGGAGTTTCCAGGCTAGACGCTCGAAAGCTACCACCCCCTTCACCTTCCACGGTGAGGAGCCCGGCAGCCCCCAGTGTGACCTTCTTGGGATCCTTCACCCTCAACCAGAGGAAGGAGGTTGTTGATTCTGGTGGCAGCTAGCATGGACCCAAGGGCTGTTCTTCCCTTTGCTACTCTGAGTGGCCAGCTTCCTGGGCTAATCTGGTGACCGACCACCAATGAGGTGGAAGCTGCAGACCTTTCGTGGGTCTGTGAACAGAGAAAGTTACTGTGCTGAGGGAAGAGGGGAGACACGGGGGAAACATTTGATTTGTCGCTTTGATGAAACTCTTGAGTGTCACGTGCCCAGCTGTGCTGACCCACAGTTGTCTGCTCGCCTTCTGAAGCCTGAGATTTGGGGCTTCTCTCCTCTCTGTGAATGAGATGGTACAAAAAGATCTTAAATACACGTGTCCCAGTGGGCAGGCCTGGATGAGCGGCCGTGTAAATGCCTTCAACTTCAGCCTGACTTCTCTCAAGATGGTAGTTGGTACAGATACGACTCTCCTCAGCTTGGAGGAGGGACGGACATCCCTACCTGTGGAGGAGAGAGTGTTGCTTCCAGTTCAGACCAAGAGCCCATGATTGTTAGAACAGAAAACATGATTTTCTTTTCCACAGACACAGATGAAAGCAGTGTGCTTAGCACAGCGTCCTCCCCGCATCTCCTGCCTCCGCCTCGCTCTGCCTGAAGACCAGGGGACAGTGAAGGTGCCGGGAAGGGCCTGCGGTTGACTCCCTGCCATCTCCCTCAAATGCATTGCATAGAACGATAAACTGAGATTTTATCCTTCACGTTTCACACTCCTGACTCTCAGGCCTCTTCCAGAGCCTTTTTGTTTTTGCCAGGACGGCACAGGGGGCCATTAATTACTTGTCTTTTTATGTCCAGGAGAATTACTGGGATGACTGTGCTCACATCCCAGGGAGTGATCCTTTAGGTAACCAGATGAAAACAGTTCATTCTAAGCCTGCATGGCAACCTACTTTCTCATAATGGAAAGTAAACACCGTGTCATGTTCAGAACTCATTTAAGGAGGCCTGCCGAATGCAACTACTCATTAATGTCAAGGACAGAAAACGATGCTGGCTGCCCCTATTCCTACCCAAGCGCCCTCCCCTGGACACCTCCCCAATGTCTCCAAGAAGCAGTACCACACACTGGGTAACATTTGTAAATGCAACCCCGTGAAACCCAGACTGGAAACCTGATCTAGAACTTGAATTTGGCCTATGGGTATAAAAAGAAAATTAAATTGCTTAGAGTCACATTGTTGAGAAGCTCCTTCTTGATGTCATTCATACCACAGATTCTCAGAATCATCCGTGAAACATTTGTATCAAGTTTACAAATACCCTGCCAGAAAGCCCTGCATTTAAACCATTCAGGATGGGTAAGGGGCAATTCCATCTTGAAGATTCTCTTGGAAAACACTCTATAGGGCATCTAACACCTCCCTCAGCCCAATCTGAATCCTTCCCCATCAAATGTAATCTCGTTATTCATCTACTCCACCTCTACGTGGACATAAATGCCGCCTCTGTCCAACTCACCTTTGTAGCCCGAGATCCTGTCCTTAAGGAAGAGACTTCTCTTCCCTGAGTTGAATAATTCCAGTGTTTTCAGATAGTTTTGCTGCCTGCCCCCACCCCCACCCCGTACCCACCACTCGCCACACACACTCTCAGGACCCTGTCATCTAGTCTGACAGTAATGGCACCGTGGAGGTGACCATCTTCCTAATTATAAAACCTGACATCTAACCCATTGAGTAATCTGACACAGGGTGAGCTCCAGCAGTTCAATTTTCATCTTTAAATCCATTTAGCAAATATTTATTCAGCCTGCTAAGTAGAAAAAAATGTGCTCCATCTAATGGGAGTCAGGAGGGGTAAGATAAGGTTCCTATCTTCAAGGAGCATAAATCTGGAGTCTGTGACTAGCTAGGTAAAAGAAGGTGGTAATGCTTCTCGGGCCAGCACAAGGGCAGCCATTGCTTATTCATTGACAAAGGATCGGTTCCTGCAAGTTCAACCAACAGTGTGGGGTGCGAACATCAGGGAGCATGAGCGTGGGATTTGGGCTTGGGAAGAGTTAGATTTCTGTCCCAGCCTGCTGTTAATGGGACACATGTTACAGTTACTGCTTTCTTTGAACTTCCAAGTGGCTGAAAAGATAAGCGTAGAAGCATTTTAGGCCTGAATACTCTAAGCAGAGAGATAACAGGGAAGGGCAATAAACAAACTCTCACAATTCTCTGGAGTCATTTCTTAGGTGGGGAGGTAAATAAGGATGGTAGAGAGCAGTTATCTGTCTGACCAAATCCTTTAGGACTACAGCTCTAAGTCGTGGCAGGGAGATGTGGGGTTAGAAGGTTACTGGCCGCAGCCTCTACTACCAAAACAGGGGGGCTTTTGGATTTCACCAAAGGGCATAATTTCTGGAGTTTAAGGGAGACTGGGCAAGTGGGTCAAAGCCCCAGGTGGAATTAGCCCTTCTCTCTAGACATGGTGGGCTTGCAGCAAATGGCCTGGAAGACGAGGTACTTGCTCTCAATCTCTGAACATGAATCTGAACACGACCTGCTGTCCAGACAGCCACTTCCAGGCAAGAAATCAGGACAAAAGCATGCCCTGGGCCTGAGAGGGCTGTGTGTGTGGTTCAGGGCTAAGTAGGAACTTCCATACCATGCTCATTTTAACTGCAGTTTTCTGACAGTTTTGCCTAAATTGGATAATAAACATTGATGTAAGAACATGCATCAGATTGATGTTTTTCACCATACTACGTTCGATCTCATTTCTAAAAATACTATTTATGTAACCCCTAGATTACCTAATATGTAGACATCCTTACCTCTTGACAGCAAAATCTACACATTCTTAACTTAAACTTACCATTCTTTTCATGTATTTCAAATGTGATTGGCTGAGATTTTAGAGTATTTTCACATCTTTGTTCCTAAGGACATTTTTATTACTTTAATTTTTTCCTTCTTTTTTAGTAGAGTTTCGTCAGACTACTTTTACTAGGTATGATGCTTAACCTTTCATATTTTCCTATGCTCTGGAACAAATAACACAGAGCAGACTGCTCAGTTTCTAAAAGTTTGTTGTCGGTTTTAAAGGGTGTGGGGTTTGAGGAAAAATAATCCTTACCTGTAAAATTGACATGGGGGCCTTTGGGAAAGATCATCTTTCCTCCTTCGTTTTTTGTTTTCTTAATTTAATTTACTTTTCTCCCCTTAAAATAATCAGTTCGTGGATTTATTTCTGAAATAAATTTTTCTTTTAAACTTTTTTTTTTTTTTATTGTTGGGGATTCATTGAGGGTACAATAAGCCAGGTTACACTGATTGCAATTGTTAGGTAAAGTCCCTCTTGCAATCATGTCTTGCCCCCAGAAAGTGTTTTATTTCTGAAATAAATAAATAAATTTATTTCTGAATATAATCTTTTATATTCTTTTATTTTCTCATCTTTTTCTTACTCTCATGAACACGATGCTTAATTTATTTTTATTCATTGTTTAATAAATCCATCCACCTGTAAATTCTGAGGTCCTGTATATTAACACTTTCATTCTCTAGTAGTTTATGAAGTTTTAAAAATTTTCTCTTTAATTTCACAAAGATTTAGTTTTAGGGGACTCGGAGGCTTTTTTGTTGTTTGGGGTTTGTTTGGTTTTGTTTAAGATCTCCAAGGGATTGAATATGTTTGTTTAAATTTTCATTAGGCCACAGTGGCCTTTATAATTTCTTCTTATTTTAAGGATTTTTAAAAATGTAATAACCTATTATTGGATCAAGTCTTCTTAACCATTCCATGATAGCTGCTTTGTACAATATAAAGTTGGATCCATATATATCATATTTATTCAGTTGTATATTCTGATACTCATACCTTTTTTCTCTTGGTTTTTAAGCTGTCAAAGACAGAGAGTAAAGTAATTCTCACCTATTTTTTTTGTCCATTTCTCTTGTTTTTGGGTTGATGTTTCCTTTGAATTGCTTCCTGATTGATTTGTCACCTAAATATTTGATAATTTCTTTATTAAGTATTTTAACTTTTAGTGATGAACATGTCTCCCGTTTAATGTTTTTTGTCCTGCGTTCAAATTTACCTTAAATTAGTTTTGCTATCTCTACTTTCTGTGGGTGCCTAGGAAATATAGCTTATCCTTTTTTTTTTTTTTTTTTTCAAGTTTTGGAAATGTGTCTATCCTTTTGTTTCTCTTAAAACCAGTTTAGAGTCAGGTTATGTTTTGAACACATTCTTAGAGTCTTCATTCTGCAGCATTGTCTTAAAACAATTAATGTTCAGAGGTTACTTTTCTCCTTCAACCAGAATGGTTAGACTAACTTCCATCATATTTTATACCTTCATATTTGTGCATTTTACTGCTTCCATAATTCTGTCTTTTCTGCTCTTATTTTTCCCAGTGCTGTGGTGCATTTCTGGAAAGTAGAAAAGCCTTACGTACTCTCATGACCTACTTCCAGAAGGTTCTTTCTTATGTATAATGAGAAATTTAGTGTTTTACTTCTCCTTACCCTCGGTAGGGCTAATCTTTATATAAGGGAGAATCTCAGATCCTGATTATGGCTCCTTTATACTCTTATGACTAAATTATCAATTGAAACAGTAAATAGGTTCCCTTTCAAAAATCACTTTTTAACATGCATGTTAAAATTGGCCATTTCCAACAATTGCTTGGATGTAATTCTCTGAGTTCAGCTCAGGCGATTGCTCGCCACTGTCTCGGATACTCTGACTTTTGTGCCTGAGTTTTTGCCTTTGATTTATCTCACTTGTCCCTGGAATAAATTTACATGAATTTTCCAAGCTGGTACATGGATGGTATATTTTCAGAGACCTCGCATGTCCAAGCAAATCTGAAAGCCATCTGGCTGCACACAGAATTTATGAGTAACCACCTATTTTCTTCAGGAAAGAAGAAAAAAAAAAAAAACTTAAGACTTCATTTTTTTGTGGAGTTTACAGTTGAAAAAGAGAAGTCTGGCAAGGGTAGATAGTTCTTATTAAAATAAGAGGTATTTCCAACTTCAGCTACTGTTTAAGGATTAGTAAAATGAGGCAATGCTAAACCCACCATCCAGATTTTACATAATAAAACATTTTTTCATCTATACCTCAGATCCCTTTTTCTTTTTCTTTTTTTTTTTTTTTGTAGAGACAGAGTCTCACTTTATTGCCCTCGGTAGTGTGCCATGGCCTCACACAGCTCACAGCAACCTCCAACTCCTGGGCTTAAGCAATTCTCTTTCCTCAGCCTCCTGAGTAGCTGGGACTACAGGCGCCAGCCACAACGCCCGGCTATTTTTTGGTTGCAGTTTGGCCGGGGCCGGGTTTGAACCCGCCACCCTCGGTATATCGGTTCGGCGCCTTACCAACTGAGCCACAAAGAAAATGAAATCATAAGAGTGAGCTAAGTTCCAAATCTGATTTTCAATGAAAATATTTTACTTTAGGCTTAACATTTTTAAAGTCTCAGTTATGCATAAAAATATGTGTTTCATTCCTTCTGGAACATAGATGGATCTTTCCCTATTGATTATTTTTCTTAGATCAGAAAAGTACTGATTTTTTTTTCTATTTTAAGATGCCATTAATTGTAACATACGCCATTGACTTAATCATATATGTATGTGTATGTATACATATATAGTAACGCATGTGTGTTCGTATATATGTGTGTCTCTAAATAGCTACATTTTTTTTTTTGACACAGTCTCACTATGTCGCCCTCCATAGAGAGAGTGCAGTGGCGTCACAGCTCACAGCAACCTCCAACTCTTGGGCTTAAGCGATTCTCTTGCCTCAGCCTCCCAAGTAGTTGAGACTACAGGTGCCTGCCACAACGCCTGGCTGTTTTTTTGTTGCAGTTGTCGTTGTTTAGGAGGCCCAGGTGGGTTCAAACCTTCCAGCCTCAGTGTATGTGGCCGGCACCCTGCTCACTGAGCTGTGGGCGCCGCTGAGCCTCTAAATACGTGTTATATCTATACATAGATACTATGTATGTTTATGTTTATATATACAGTGTATGTATATAAATAAAATATGTAAGATATATATTTTATGTGCATACGTGTACTATATGCACACGTATTTATAGGGCACACACAGTACAAATCAATGAGAAGATAATATCCTGCTCTGATAACTATTACAAAGTCTACATGAGGAATAAGAAACTCTCTTAGCACCATGGAGATTGGTATTACATATCGATTTGGTTTTTTTCCTTCCTTCCTAGTTTCTTTCTTGGGAATAGGAGTTTGCTGTAGATGAGATTACCAGGTTTTTAAAACTTTGATCACTTTTACTTAATTGTTGTTTTCTTGTCTTTTTCTATAAACGATCTGTAAAGTGTTGCAGTACCCGTGTGCTTTCCTCCATGTTGCCAAGGCTGGGCTTTTACTGCCTTGAATGTGCGTCTTCACTCACCCGGTGCTCAGATCTGTTTTCTCACGTGAATTTCTTCTTCGTCCACTCTCTTGATACGCCCTGGCCACACCCTTTCTCTCTTTCTCTCTTCATGTTTTGTCTCTTATAAAATCCAGGCTTCTTCGGTGTTTTAAGAGAACCCATAGTCTCCTATTATGTAGTTTCACTGAGGCTGCTTCTGCTGGTAGTGGTGGTGACAATAATAAGAAGCACCGTGGACCTACTTTGTTCCATGGGCGTTTGGGGCATTCATTCATGTGCTCATCAGAGCACGTGGTGCTGATAGGCTCTCCCCTTGGAAGGTGGGGAATCAGAATCCCAAGTGGAGTTTATAAACTCAGGGCATAAAAGGCAGACAAGCTGAGATTCAGCCCAGAAATTTGCCTGCACGTAATGACAAAGTTATACTCTGTGTGCCACAGTGTGAAAAGGAAGCGTTGACTTTATCTGCAGATTCTGCATCTATGAATGCAACCCAAGGTCAAAAAGATCGGAAAAAACAACACAAAAATTAACCACAATAAAAAATACAAATAAAAACAACATGGTATAACCCTGTTGTCACAGCACTACATTGTACTGGGTGTCACGAGTGATCTGGAGGTGATGTAAAGTACGGAGGATGTGCATAGATTGTATGTAAATACTGCACTGTGTTATATGAGGGACTTGGGCATTCAGGATTTTGGTTCCCACAGGGGTCTGGGAAGCAATCCTGTGCGGAAACCAAGAAACTGCTGAACTTCTCTCTCATCTCTGGGACAGTAGATCCTTCCTTTCATGTGAGTGATTTTCTCCTATTAAATTTTGTTGTAAGAACACTTTGCACGCGATTTACCCACTGACCGGACGTCTAGCTGTACCAGGTACTATTGCTACCCATCGTCACCGTGTCACGCAGCAGCTCGCTAGGACTTACTCATCTTGCAAAACTCAAACTGTGAACTGCTGAATTAGAAGGAAATCCTGCCACCTGCAACAACATGGATGAGCCTGGAGGACTTTATGTTAAAATAAGTCACTCACAAAAGGACAGATGGTGCCTGATCCCAGATCCATAAGGACCTAGTGCCTCTTTACCCAGGTCTCTCTTGTTTCGTGTCGTGGACTAGTTCTCGAACAAAGGCTTTTCTGTACCAAGTGTCTGCTGACCGATTTCTCTCCTCTGAGTCCACCTGGTGCTGTCAGAAGCCCTTTCTCAGATCCCGAGCTTGAGAGCGGGTTGTTCTGCTTCCACCAGATAAAATTTCTGCTGCCTGGAAGTCATTTATTCAGTATGATTCTCCTCGGTTGCATTTCAGAAGTCTGAGCAAGGCTGGGTATTTCTTCTTCAATACGATCCACCTGTTACACATGTGGGGGCTATTTCTCCCAAAGATCAGTGATGTTTTCAATTAACAGCTTTCTCGCTGCTTTTGCATCTTTTAGTGTGTTTTCTGAGGACATTGCAGGAGGAGGAGGCAGAAAGTGAATCTGACACAGCTAGCAGATCACCATCACAATTCCAGAGTGCGATTGTTAACCACCTCCGTTTATGTGGCTGATTTCCCCATTTCCCACTGTGGGCTTGCATCTTATTACTTGAAGGTTTAGACTCGTCTTACAAAATGAAGCAATTAGCAAGAAAAGTGAAGTTGAAAAGCATCCGTGAGAAAGGGAGGTGAGGGGAGATGAAGAAAGCCAGTGTGGAATCCCTGGAGTGACCTTCTGGTCTGGCTTAAATTTGCCATTGAACAGAAGAACCGAAATGTGGTTTCCCTCATAGCTGGTTTTCTTAAATTCATCTCTACTCTGTCATTACTTGACCACAGAGGGAAAGTGTTCTGTTGTCACTAAATTACTCGCCTGATCAGGGTAGGAAGTCTATGTTGGTTTAATCCCCATTCGTGGCTAGGAAAATGCGCCCTCTCTTCCTCGTGAAATTCAATTCATTATTGGAAAATCCCACTGCTAATGTGAACAAATTGAATTATTCCATTGGGTTTTATTGCTCTAAAAAGCAATTCCTTCATTGTTGAGGGAAACTCTATACTATATTAAGAAATGAAAAAATAGGGTGGTGCCTGTGGCTCAAAGGAGTAGGGTGCCGGCCCCATAGGCTGGAGGTGGTGGGTTCAAAGCCAGCCCCAGCCAAAAACTACAAAAAAAAGAAATGAAAAAATATTATCACATGTAATTACAAGGATACCCCATGTTCATTTTCTACCTGAAGATTTTCTTGTGGTTTGAGCCTTTGATAAATAAAGTGCATTTTATCATTCTGTTATACCAAATTTTAAAGCATCAGATAAAAACCATGTTCTGGGCACAACACTAGCCTTGGATCTTATGCCTACCTCTATAAGGCAACCTCAGGCTAGATATCATCTGTGACGTGTGTGTTCTTGTCACAACTAAGTAGTAAAGTTTATTATTTTTTTCTTCTAGTTTATAAGCTTTGGGCATTAGAAGACGGCAAAAGTGCTTATTGTCCTTCTTTCTGTGTCTTGAAATGCTAGTTCCATGTGTTTTAATTAAGGTAAGATAGCACTAGGAGTAAAAATTAGAGTTTACTTTCATTTTTATTATGCAAGTATTTTAACAGGTCAGCAATACTTTGTCATTTTGCTAACCTAGTAACAGGCTTTTTTACAGACAGCCTGTGTATGTATTTCACTTTTCAAGAAAAATATCTCCACAAAGCTTGGCAAATTAAAATGCTGGCTCAAGGAGCAAATATACACGTATTTAAAAGCCTAGATAACAATAACCAGTCTCAGTGTTTAACTGGGCTTCATTGCATTTATTTCTGGCTTGAAAATTCCTAGCAAAAATTGAGCACTTAAGAAATCAAATTTGAGAAACACAGCATTTTTCAGGGGGAAAAATGTTTTATTCAAGCAGTCATGTTGTGGTTCCCCAGCCTCTCTGACAGATTCCTCATTCACATGCCTTTTCTATATGTATACGAGCCTTCTTTGTCCTCCTTGTGTTCCCAGCCATCATCTGTGAGGCCACCACCAGGAATAGGGTTTGTAGACTCTGTGGAGAGCAGCCGTGTGCTCCTTGTGCTGTGTCCTTTACAAAGTCCCTGGCAGGCCAGTGTGACACTGAAAGGCCCAGCTTCTGGGGTCAATCCAGTCCCTGCATACATCTTCTGTGCTGAGATGACACAGAGGCCTAAGGTGTTGAGAAGGAACTCAAGGGTGGAATCGCAGAAGGAGGAGAGGCTTGAGCTCTTCTACCTGCTGATAGCTGAACTTTTCTTTCCTATAATTATGGCCATTTCATAGGGTTTCACCTAATCCATTCCCCTCCTGCTACAAGTGTTAAAGAGATGCTGCAGGCTGGACATTCTCACCTAAGGTTTCCCTCCTCCTTTTCCTCCTCCACTACCCTTTCTTCCTTCTACCCTTTATATACTTGGTATGTTATGATTCTTTTACTCTTTCACTTACTCATACTTTCAAGAGACACACACACTGTGCTCGAACCATCCTTGACTTCTTGACATTTCTAGACCATGTCCACCTGTATGTGAGCATAACCCCTTACTCATAGTGTTCTCCTGAACTTGAGGAAGTATGCACAAAGACCCAGATGAAATTCTGTCATCTTTATGAAATCTTTGCTAATAATAATCAGCTCTCCAAGCCTTTGCACTCATGGATGGGACTACTGTGTCTGACTTTGGCCCCCTTGGTCTTTTGTGCCAAGTGGCTGTCTGTGTTTATTGAGGTACATCTAGGTCATTTGTCATTGCATTCTCTGCCCCTGGGCATATCTAGTACACGGTAAGTGCTAAGTAGGTGATTTTTTAACATTAAATGACAGGCCTGCAGATGATTTATAGGTGTCTGCTTCGTGCTAAAGTATGTGCTGAAGGAAGAATGTTTTCTAGGTGTGCTAAAAAGTAAAGCAGAAAACGTTTTCAGGTGTGTATTATTCTTAAAAATTATATGAGAAATATCGTAAGGGCAGTTCTAATGTGACTCTAAGATTTAGGGGTGGGATCAGCAGGAAACAAGCAGAAAGCAAGAACTTTACAATGATGAGCTATATACAGAACAGCATCTGACTTCCTGAAATTTACAAAATTAATCATATGAAAGAAGCAAACTCAGTGAAAGGACGTTTTTCTTTAATCACAAAAGTGTTTCCATAATTTCTTGGTAAGAAAAATGGAAATTTTATGCATTAGTTTCCTGTTGCTACTGTAACAAATTGTCACAGATTTAGTGGTTTGAAACAACATAAATGATCTTATAGTCCTGGAGATCAGAATTCCTTCCAGAGTTTGTAGAGGGGAAATCCATTGTCTTGCTTTCTCCAGCTTCTTAAGAACCTGTGTTCTGCGTTTCTGGCCCTTTTCTGCTTCACAGCCAGCAGTGCAGTATCTTCAGATATCTCTCTTTCTCTGTCTCTCTCTGTTTGTCTCTCTCTCTCTCCTTCTCTGTCTGTCTTTCTCTCTCCCTCTCCCCTCCTCCCTCACCTCTCCTCTCTCCCCTCTTCCCTTTCCTCCCTCTCCCCTCTTCCCTTTCCTCCCTCTCCCCTCTTCCCTTTCCTCCCTCTCCCCTCTTCCCTTTCCTCCCTCTCCCCCTCCCCTCTTCCCTTTCCTCCCTCTCCCCTCTTCCCTTTCCTCCCTCTCCCCCTCCCCTCTTCCCTTTCCTCCCTCTCCCCTCTTCCCTTTCCTCCCTCTCCCCTCTTCCCTTTCCTCCCTCTCCCCCTCCCCTCTTCCCTTTCCTCCCCCTCCCCTCTTCCCTTTCCTCCCTCTCCCCTCTTCCCTTTCCTCCCCCTCCCCTCTTCCCTTTCCTCCCTCTCCCCTCTTCCCTTTCCTCCCCCTCCCCTCTTCCCTTTCCTCCCCCTCCCCTCTTCCCTTTCCTCCCCCTCCCCTCTTCCCTTTCCTCCCTCTCCCCTCTTCCCTTTCCTCCCCCTCCCCTCTTCCCTTTCCTCCCTCTCCCCTCTTCCCTTTCCTCCCTCTCCCCCTCCCCTCTCCCCTTTCCTCCCTCTCCCCTCTTCCCTTTCCTCCCCCTCCCTCTCTCCACCTCCTTCTCTCCCCTCCCTCTCCCCACTTCCTCCCTCTCCTCCCCACACATCCCTGCTCCCTGTATCACATCTCCTCCTGTGACTCTGATCTGCCCTCCTCTTTCTCTTATGAAGTCCTTGCACTTACGTTGAACTAACTTGGCTAATTCAGGCTGCTGTCCCACCTCATGATCCTTGAGCAAAGTCTCTTTTGCCATGTAAAATAACATCTATACAAGTTCAGAGGACTAGGATGTGGATATTTGGGGAGGACTATTATTCTGCCTAGCAAATCTCATAATACTAGGAAAAAACTCAGCCTTCCCCGAGTATTCTAATGATCTGGACAGATGATTTTCTTTTCTATATTTTTAAATTAATGATCTATTCAGGGTCATGTCCCTTTGTTCTTTCCTTCGTCTATTTTTGTAGGTAATTACTGAGTCTGTGCAGAGTTTGGGGCACTCTTTTTAGCCCACGTTACTTACACCAACCGAAGTCACTTGGCCATCCATCATCTCTTTAACTGTTGCTCCAAGACAAAGCTATAGGGATATAAAACTGTCACTCAAAATTGTCTCATAATTTAATGCATATAGTAGTCTTTCATAACCACTTTTGAGCATCATTATTTTAGAACACTTATTGAACATTTTAGCACGCAGAACGTAGGCAAAGTGCCAACAGCCAGTCTGCCCTCTTGATACTTACACTTCCTGACAGATAAGATGCTTGCAAAGAGATCTACAAAAGAGAATGTGACAACCCAACAAGCGCAGAGCGTGGATGTGCATTAAAAAAGCCAACGAGTAATGGGCCGACACTATTTACAATCTGTTTGTGGTATACCGGGTGAGGGACTGTCACCAGAATTGCATTTGGAGACAGGGTGGGATTCAGGGAGTAGAGTGGGAGGAGTGGGGAGACAGATTTTTGCCCAGGTGTCATCGCTTCCTGAATTTGCAGTTTCGAATGCCTGCCTTGGCTGCCTCTCTAACACATTCAACTCCCTGTCGCCAGGTCTAAAATAACCGGGGACTGGCAGAAGCCTAGAGCTATTCCTTCCCAGATTTGTAGCATTGCTATTTTTTTCTAAACTCCACTTGTGGAATGTTTAACGCCGATCCAACTCTCCAAGCCATCTGATACGAGCACATCATCCCATAAGCGTTTCTGACAGTCCGTGTCACTATGCATCTTTTTTATCACCCTTCTTTTTACAAGGTATCACAGATAGCACGTGAAGTTCAACTGTGATTAATAGGACTCTTCCACCATGGATTTCACTGGGCTCCAGTCTAGTAAGAAAAATGTGACTGCTGATAAATCTCCTGTGATAAGAGCCGTGGTAGGCAGGCCACGCAGGCAGGCATTCCAGCGCATATTATTATGACAGGGTAGTAGTTTGCAAAGTTCAATTGCATCAACTAGGCCTTTTGTCTAATTGATTTTGCCTCCATACAATGAGTACGGAAATAATACCTATAGCATGGAAACCCGGGTTCACACCATAGAGATTATCTGGTTGCTGCTATTTCTTTTATAACCACTTACTAAATATTATCCACACTTCAAGAAGATTTTTCTAGTTGTCCTTAATGTTGTTTTTCTTAGAAATTAACAGCAAAGCTCCTGGTGGAATGATAAAACACAAAATTACACATCGTCTGGGAAACTCCTTGGAGGAAAGGTGGGAGGGCAGTTGTCGGTGTGAACTTTGGGTGCTCGGCCAAACCATGTGGGGAATGGTTTAGCCCGCCAAGTGGCGTATGTGCATGAGATGAATGGAGAACGTGGGAAATGATTTACGCTACTAAGTTTCTAAATGACAAGAGATGTCAGTGGTGAAAAATCACCTTGGGTTAGTTGGGAGCATAAAAAACACAGACATTCCTTCGAGGCACAATTTGCTTACTGCAAACATTCCGAAGGAAATTTAATTGCACACGCTGGATCTTAAGGGGCATCAGGCAGACGTCCCTGCAAAAGGAATTCTTTTGGGGGAAGAGTTAAGGGAACAGTTTCATCTCTCACCATAACTTTCAGCAGAGCTAAAAATTATCTTTGCTTATAAGGAAGCATGCAGCTTAAGGACCAGTTACAGCAATGCATTCTGACCTTTGCAATTGTAACAAGGAGAAAGCGGAGATTTATTTTACATGAAAGGTTTTTGTTTGTTTGTTTGTTTGTTTATTGTGGATAAAGAGAAAAGCAAAGGCCACCTTCTGCAGCCTCTATCATCAAACTTTTCTGTGAATTTCTTGTACCAAGAGCTGAAGCCTCCCTGGAAAATTTACATCCCCCAGCCATAAGGAACGTTCTGGTGCCTTCCTGCCTTTGCCTGAACTGTTGCCTCTGCCTGAAACACAGTTTTTCTGGCAACTTCCTCCTTATCCTGCAAGGCCCAGAACAATAGTCATGACCATTTCTCACCACAATTAATGAGTAATGCTTTTGTGAAACACCCTCATTACATACTCACACGTGCCAAAAATATGTATGTGTATTTTAAGAAAGGAAAAAACTGTATTCAAATTGTAATATTCAAGTCACCTTTGACTTCTGCAATTACAAGAGATACGGATACAATAACAGGCCCTTTGATAGACTTGCAAGCAATTGCAAGTATATCAGTTTTTTAATACAGTTAAATTTTAATACAGTTTTTGTTTCCTTTCTTTTTTTTTTTTTTTTTTTTTGGCCGGGGCTGGGTTTGAACCCGCCACCTCAGGCATATGGGACCGGCGCCCTACTCCTTGAGCCACAGGCGCCGCCCTTTTTTTCCTTTCTTAAAATATGTGTACTTTTTTTGGCACCCTCTATATTTCATTATTTATCTATGACATGAGCTGTCTCCCCCAGTAGGCCATGGGCATCTTGGAGTGGACACCATGTCCCTTTCAGCTTTGTATCCCCGTGTTCCCCAGGCAAACTGTAGACCCTCAGTAAATGCTTATTAAATAATTGAATGTGAATACCAGCCAAAGTGACAGCCCATCACCCCCTTTTATATTTCTTATCTAGTCCAAAAATGTAAAACTCTAAATGCAAAATCTTCTCTGATGAAGAAAGCAGAAAAAGGTTGTGAAACTTAAAATCCTCTAATATAAAATGTTCATGTGTGTAGATCCAACAGACAAGGCGCTAAGCCGGAGGGATTTTCCCTCTGAAATCCGTGGATTTGCTTCCTTGTTGTTTTCACCTCTTCCCTGTAATGCTGTGTGATGAAGGCATTTCGCAGGGGTTAATCCGCACGTAATGAAGTTTCAAAGAAATCATATACTGTACCCTCCTTACGGGGCTCTGGAGCAGTGCTTTACTGGCAGCAGGATACAAAGCAGTGATAAGAAGCCCGTGTTTATCAGCGCAGGTAATGCCTGTTGTTGTTTTTGTTTTTCTTTTTGGCCGTCCCTAAGGAGTGCGCAGGACTGTGATGGTTTCTTCATTAAAATCGGCAGTTTTGTACATACTCAGTCAGAACTGGGGAGTGTCTTCCAATCAGAAATATGCAAGACTCAGGTGATTTTGAGTTTAAAAGAACTCCAGTGATCTCTGGCCCATGTCCGTCTGACCTTTACTTTCTAGTCAAAGTCATGAGCAAACCATAGCCTGGGGTTGGGCCCTGATCTTAAGAGCTCACTTCTGCCACCTCCAGCCCTGCACCTACTGGCAGAGAAAACACAGGGAAGCTCCCTTCCTCCCAGGGGTTTGCTGCAGAATAGTGTCACATAGGAGAGTCCTCCAAGGTCCTTCTAGGTTTAAATTCTGGTTCTGATTCTAAGAAAAGTAAATCGTTTATTTGAAATCTTCAAGGACCACCTGTCTTCCAGGAAGAGCATCCGGTCTTTCCCATGTGTGATGAAGGTGGGAGAGGCACTCGAGGACAGTCCTGCTCCAACGTTGATCAACTCTCAACTCAGTCTTGTAGCCTAAAGTCGAAAGTGTGCAGATTATTGAGATGTGAACAATGGGGTTAAAGTCGTGATGAGGTGGCTCTTTTCCCCCAAACTCCACCTTGATAGAATTTTAACATCACATTGATGTGGTGAGTTCTCATGGCTTTTTTCTCTCCAGTTCAAAATAAGAGTAAAATTAGTAGCCAAAGAGAAAGAGAATAATACTATGTTTGAAGATCAGAATAACCATGGTCCAGATTTCTGGGGATCAGTGGTATTTGCAGGAAGTGTCACTTCTAGGCGTGGATTGTTCGAGGTGAATTGTCCACGTCGGGGCCAGTGAGGCCTGGAGGACAGACCACAGACTCGGTCTGTGGACAGGGGAGTGCGTTTCCCCTGCTCCTTACCAGCTCCGTCCTCTGTACCAGCTGAGATACAAAACCGGCTGAGGGTCATAGACTGCCATGGAAAAAAAGGTGTTGTCAACTAAAAATCTTAATAGAAGACTCAGTCAGTTGTTCATTATGGAAATTGTTCTTGAAACTATGGCTTTATAATTCTACGTATTTTTCCACCCAGTCTGATTAATGTGGGTGACAATTCGGCGTGTGTGCGTGTGTGTTTATGATTTGTCCACTTTTCGAAAAGTCCTTTTCGAAGCGCTAAGTACCTCTCTGCCTGGGCGGGGAGGGTGTCTACTGAGGGAGGTGAACTCTGATTTGAGTCACTTCCCCCTCCGTGTGCAAGGGGGTGCCTTCCGTCTCCAGAGCAGAGACGGGAAAAGAAAGTGATTAAAGTGAAAAGTGTAGCGGGAAAGCTTAACATTCGTGGTGTTTGTTTGTTTTCCGTGTGTTTAAAGTTATTTCCTGAAGATTAGAG
This sequence comes from Nycticebus coucang, assembly GCF_027406575.1. Taxonomy (NCBI): domain Eukaryota; kingdom Metazoa; phylum Chordata; class Mammalia; order Primates; family Lorisidae; genus Nycticebus; species Nycticebus coucang. The sequence continues at coordinate 61,353,957 of NC_069799.1, read as the reverse complement.
ATACGTACTTTAAGAACAAATGTAAGTAGTTTTTGTACTCTCTGGAGGGGATTATTCACACTGCTTTTTCTATACATTAGTGTGAGCAACTGGGAGCAGACTGTGCTATTAACACTCTCTGAAGTAAATCCTTAGCCTGAGAAGGTCACCTGGTGGGGAGTGGGGGGTCTCGTAGGACCTAACCAGCTCTGATAGTCAAACTCTGTGGGAGAACTGTTATTCTTCTAGGTTTAAAAGAATAGCTGGGAGGCGCCTGGGGCTCAAAGGAGTAGGGCGCCGGCCCCATATGCGAAGGTGGCAGGTTCAAGCCCAGCCCCCAGCCAAAAACTGCAAAAAAAAGAGAGAGAGAGAGAGAGAGAATAGCTGTTAGTGTTTGACATGGCAGAATCCTAAAGATTTCTCCTTCATCATTAATAACAGTGCAATATAATATGTACCAGCTGCAGTACTAGCTGCTTACATATATTAGCTCATGTAATTACATCCTTACAACCTCCCAAAAGTTAGGTGTGACAGTTCCTATTGTTCAAATGAACACACAGTGTCTAGATACTTAACGTGTCTTGGACAGCTTTTAAGAGGCAGAGCTGGACTTCAACCTGCTTCTGACTTCAGGCCTCAGTTCAATCCACTCCCAGCTGCTGCTTCGATGTTTATTAGCAACCCAGGCAGGCTGGATGGATTTACAGAATAACAGGCCTTGCGGTCAAATCACCTCTGCCTTCAACTTTCAGTTCTGTCCCTTATTACCTCCTTGATCTTAGAAGGGTCTGTTAATCACTCCAAGCCTGTTGTTTCACCTGTAAAGTGTTGGTGCTATTGGGCCATCAATCACGGAATCGTTGGGGGCACCAAGTGACACCACGTGCAGGGAGTCCTGGAATGTATCTCAGCGACCACTGGTGGGTCTTGTTTGCGAGGCTTATTCCTAAAAATATGCTTGTCTGTACATTTTGTATTATTTTAAGATGTGGGCATTCACCATGTAGCACAAGCAATGATACGCAGTAAAACTTTTATTTAATTAGAGCCCAAAGAAATAGAAGTTCTTAATTATCTACATCGGTATTTATTTGCTTTCTTGGACTCTGCTTTTGAGAGCAAGGCACAATTAGTGGGACAAGAAGCCACAATAGTGTGGCTTTGCTAAAGGTCCAGTGGCTTCTAGAATGTTCTTAGGGTCACAGTCAGAGACTGTGGGGACACGTGTCCAGTCACTTATTCCAGGTCACTTACCCAACTAGACCTAGGGACACAGGTGTGTATTCACTTGTTCAAGGTCACTTACTCAACTAGACTCTGGGACTCCACCTTGTGGTCTTTCCCCCTCACCCCCATACCTCTGTCTGCACCAACCCCTCTCCCAGATCCATGCTGAGCACACACTAAAGTTCAGAAGGAGGTTCCTCCAGTCCCCTCCATCCACAGGAGAGAACACCCTTTTCTCTCCATGTAGACCATGCTACTTGCAAGGAATTGCTTCAGTATCAAGTCCAGGAATAGAAATTTCAACGTAATACCCCATTACGTTGGGAATGCCCAATGTAATGCCCAATGGGAATGCCCCATTCCCCTAAACATTCTCACTAATGTGGTTTATTTTTTTCATTGTTATTTGCATTATATAGCAATGTCACAGTAAGTTCCCATTTGTGACTTGAACTGTCTGGGACATGCAGTGAACCTGGACAGCGGGTTGCTCCCCTGATGTGTTGTCAGACCCTCCCTGCCACTTCCATTCCCTGGAACACTGCCTGTCTCCTGGGATTTGTAGATCCATCCTAGAGGAAGTTATTGGGTTCCACTTAGAAGATAAAAAGCACTTAAGGGTGACTTCGGCTGTCACTGGGTGAGGCTAGCACAGAAACCCGCTGTGTCTGTTGAGCACGGCCTGCTTACTCCCCACTTTCATGCAGAGGTAACAGGGCTGGAAGGGGAACAAAGAGAGGGCAGAGGAGGAGAGCGCTGCCATCGTTTGTTTTGTCGTTGTTTCCTCTTTTCCTTGTGACCGGTTCTTCTTCACTATGTCCTAGCACCCGCTCTTTTAGGACACCCTGGCTAGATTAGAACAGAACATTCGAACATTCTGCTTTGAAGCGAGAATGAGAATTAACTGCCTTTTAAATACAGCAACAAATTAATCCGGCCCAAATCCCAGTGAGGGCAGTCAGTCAGCTTCTGGCTTCCCAGATGCAGGGCATTTCACACAGAGATGCAAGAGAGGGTGAATTACTCGCTCAAGGCCACACAGCAAGTTACTGAGCTGCACAGAAGCAATTACACATGTAGAAAGGTCTTAATTACTTGAGCCCTGAGATTACAGCAGTGTCGTGACTTCGGAGGCATCCGACGGTTACTCCGCAGTTCACGCTGGCTTCCATTCCCTGGAAATCAGCTCGCGGGCGCAGCAGCAAGAGCTTAGACCTCAGAGTCAGGTGGAAACAGAAGGCAGGATTTAGAGGGGTGCAGAGCTGCCACTGTGCTCTCGTGCAGGGATGAAGGACCCCAAACCACAACCTTGGCCTACTCATGGCTTTCCCAGCTCAAGCCCCATCTAGGAAGGTAAACGCAGGGACTTTGCACGGCTTCTAGAACCAGGGAGAGTTGGGGACCAAGCTGACTGTGTTAACCATCGTAGGAATGAGTGTGAGTTAGAACCTAAAAGACACTTTTAACAGAAAAGTGTTCTTAACCCGATTCTTAAAGGGCAAAGAAAGTCCAAGAGATAGATTTTTCATTTGGGACAAAAAAGAATTGGAAGTAATCTCAGAAGTTTACCACTTTGAGCCAGAGGCCAACACTTGAAGCTCAAAGAAGAAGAAGAATATGAGCTTTAAAATGGATTATGAAGAGCCAAATAGAATAAAATCGGGGTTTGAGTCTAAGAGCTGGTAGCATGCTACTGAATTTCCTGTGATGAATCATCTGACCAGCTCAAGAGCACCAATATGATGGTTTTAATGTAATGTCTAAAATAGCTAAGCTTTGATATTGTTAAGTACCCTGACCACATAGTGAGATTCTGAGTAACTTGATTTTTCTGGTATTGTTCTGAAGTGGATCCTCTTTATCAAAGCCACAAATACACAGGGCAGTTTAAGAGAAAATGTGACAATCCCTTTAGCATAGAGACTTCACAGGTGCCAGTTTTCATCACTTTCAATCATACCAACAGGCCTGACGTGTAGGCAGTGGATAACAAAAGCATTTCTGAACGTAGGAAATGTATAATTAATTAGAAAGAATAAGCTACTGCAATCAACTATAAAATGTACCACCTGAAAACAGAATTCATATTGCACTTGTCAGCACAGTGTGTTTAAATGGTGCTAAGCCAATTTGCAAACTTACTCCTCACAGTAATAAGTTCCTACTTTGTGGTTAAGTCCACTCCAGTGATGAGTCCATGGTAAATCTAATATTTCACACTCTGTTTACAAACTGGGAAGTGTCCATGTAAAAACCCAGAGATGCATTTTTAAACAATTTCTTCCACTTTGCTCCCCCTGGACTTTCCAGGCAATATTCTAAGTTGAAGTCATACTAAAAGTCAATATTGATGGAGAATCAAGCGTGCGAGTTACTGCCCACCTGGCACAGTGCTGTGATATTGCATTAAATCCTCCGATTTAACTATATTTTACAGAAGAGAATCTGTACAGGTACAAAGGTAATATAACCTGCCTGATGTCACACAGCTGATAGGTTATAGAATAAGGACTCAAACCCAGGGGCTCAAATTCCTGAGCCCGCAGTTCTATGCCCTGGTCTCCATGGACTTACCCTCTAAGGAGACTTTCCCAAGGAAGAATGCTTAGCCTTCTTGTTGTGAATTAGCCTTCTTGTGTTACCCACACAATACATTTTTAACCTTGCCTTGAATTGTAATTGAAATTGAAAACATATTTTCCAGTTCAAGAAAATTCAGCTGGGGGATTTCTACTTCAATCAAGATGAAGAGACTTGGCAGTACCTGTGACTCAAAAGAGTAGGGCACTGGCCCCATATGCTGGAGGTGGTGGGTTCAAACCGAGTCACAGCCAAAAACTGTGCAAAAAAAAAAAAAAAAAAAAGATGAAGGGACTTACTGGTTACCTTATAAAATATATTAAATGTATTTTCTAAAATATATTAAATATATTTTGAACAGATGAAATGATTTCTCCTTTTGGAAAAATAGCAAGGCCCTGGACACAAGACCATGAAGGACAATGATCCTTCCAAACCAAATGAGGCAAGTGCTAAGATGCTTCAGGGTACCGTCTTTAGATTACTGTCTCTTGAGAGCTTCTAGGTCATGGCTCAAGACACGGGGGTGGGAGAGGAAGATGGTTGAGGCTCTGACTTGAGGAGACAAAGCTGAGAGTCTAAGACTGAAGGGGCTGGAGTTCACAAGACACTACTAGAGAGCTGAGGGCTATGTAGAGTGAAAAAGCCAGACATCTTAAGAAAGTCCCTCTTGAGTACCCATTTTAGTACTGGCCAGTATATGCATGTAAAGAAACTACTAGAGAACCATCTGAAAGGATTAAAGGACACAGGGACTGGCCCTCACACAGGGCTGAAGATAGCATGCATTCCTGTTATCCAGACAGAAACATCTCCAGATTTACAGAGTAATGGACATAGTACATAGAAGGGTCTCTCCTTACAGTGGGGAATAATACACCATAAATTGAGCAAACCCAACTATATGCTACTTGCAAGAAATGCATTGCTAATATAAAAATATAATAAGTAGGTTAAAAGTAAAAGGATGAGAAAAGATAGAATGTATATTTTGGGTTGAACAGTATCTACCCAAAATTCGTGTCTACCCAGAATCTCAGAATATGGCCTGATTTGGAAATGGGTCTCTGGAGATGTAATTAATTAAGATGATGGCATACTGGATTAGAGTAGGCCCCAAATCCATTATGACTGGTGGTTCCTATAAGAAGAGAAAAGGAACCACAGAGACACAGATACACACAGAGAAGGGCACATGACAACAGAGGCAGACTAGAGTGATACCAAGAAATACCAAGGATTTTCAGCAAACACTAGAACTTAGGAAGTGGTGATACATTCTTCCCTAGAGCTTTCAGGAGCATGGCCCTGCCAACACCTTGATCTCAAATTTCTAGCTTTCAGAATTGTGATATAAAATAAATTTCTGTTGTTTTAAGTCACTTATTTTCTGGTACAAATGTTCCTCAACTTATGATAGCATTACATTCTGATATACCGTCACAAGTCTAACCATCCTAAGTCAGAGATCATTTATAATTAGTTATGGCAGCCCCAAGAAGCTAAGATAGATTCTGGTACTGGAAATGGCATATTGTTATAAAAATACCTACTAATGTGGAGGGGTTGTGGAATTAGATAATGGATGGAGGCTGGAAGAATATTGAGGCACATGATAGAAAAAGCTTAGATTGCCTTGAACAGATTATTGGAGAAACAGGAGCATTAAAGATGCCCCTGGTGAAGGTACAGGAGGTGTGAACACTGCAGTAGAGAAAGCTTCCATCATCTTAGGAAATGCACATATCATCATGAATAGAATGGTGGTAGAAATATGGTATATCTGGTGAGGTCTTAGAAGAAACATATGAAGGAAAGTCAATCCTTGTTAGAAAGTGGCAGAAAAATCTTACTGAATTGCATGCTAATGTTTGGGGGAAAGTAGAACTCATAAGCAGTGAACTTGGATACTAGATAAAGAATTTTCCAAACAGAATATGGAAAATGTGTCCTGGTTTTTCCTTGTTACTTATAGTAAAATGAGAGAGAAAAGAGATTAATTGAGAAAGGAACTTGATGACTTGGAATATCCTCAGCCTACCCAGATAGTGTGCTGTGGAGACAAGACCCAGGGCATGGCTGGACAGACCTTCACTGAGGAGATTAGACATGTGCAGCCATCTCAGCAGAAGGCACAGAGATGCGTCACCCAGGAAGGATCTGTAGAGAATTGTCTTGAGTCATGGCATGGGTCCCCTGATATAAACAGAAGAGCAACATCATTTTGAAAACATTATATTATTAGAGACACTGACAGCTCATACTGAAGGAAACAGACAGGACGAAACGAAAGAAGGCTGTTGGACTTCTAGTATCCTATAGACGGGAAACAGGCTTATAGAACTTCTCAAGGACAAACATGTTCTACTTTGAAGAACAGGAAGAATGGCTTGGAAGGCAGAGCTGCAGAGGCAGAAAGAAGCCAGAGGGACAGAGCGGAGGGAGGGGCCATTGTGATCTCCATGGGCTAAGATGGTGGATCAAGCCTCAAAGAATTATTCTCAGGCTCTGCAAACTAATTATACTTTCCCTGCTGGGTTGAAGACTTAAGAGTAGTAATGTCCTTATTTCTTTAATCTTCTTCCCTTTGGCATGAGAAAGCCTATCAATCACCTGACCCACCATTCTACTCTGGAAGCAAGGTAATTTATTTTCCAATATAACAGGTCCACAGATGGACAGAAGTTTTCCCAGATTGGCTCATACCAAGAATCTCATCCATACCTCATTTTTAGATTATTTATATGATACATAGAACTTTTGAATTAATGTTCTTCAGAGAGAGCATGACCACACAAAAACCTTGATTTTGAACTTAAATCTCCAGAACTGTGAGGAATAAATATCTATAATTTTAAGCCACCTGTTTTCTGTGTTTCCTATTATCTTGCAGGAGAACTAAGAAACATACATCAAAGAACTAGCACATTAATCAAAAGAATGTTGGAGTGGCTCTATTCATAGTAAACAGTAAATTTCAGGGCAAATACTAATAGTAAGGATAACCAAAGTCATTTGCTAATGATACAGTGGTCAGTGAATCAATTTATCAAGAGGATATAGCAATTCTAAACTTTTATGCATCTAATAACAGAGATTCAAAATACATAAAGCAAAACTTGACAGGAGAAATAGACAAACCCACAAGAGTCAGAGATTTCAATGTTCTTCCCTCCATAATTGATAGGATAAAAAGATGGGAAATCAGGAAGAATATAAAAGATTTGAACAATGCTCAAAACAAGTTGACCTATTTGGCATTTGTAGAATATTACACCTCACAACAGAATGGGCATTCTTTCAAGTGCATGTAGATGAATTAATAAAATATACCATACTCTAGGCCATACAACAAGTCTCAGTGCATTTCTAAGTATACAAGTGATAGAAGGGCAAATGAAAAATATAACTCTGCAAATATTTGAAACTAAGATAATATACTTCTAAATAATCAATGGGTCAGATAAATCAAATGGGAATTAGAAAATATTTTTGTCTGAATAAACATAGAAACACAATACATCAAAACTTGAAGGACAGCACCAAAGCCAGACCTTCCAGCACTAACCTCCAGCTTAGAAACAGAAAAGTTCCAAATCTATGACTTCAGCTTCCTCATTAAGAAACTACAAAAAAAACAAAAACAAAAGAGTTCATTCAACACTAAATATGTGGAAGAAAGAAAATGATACAGGTCACAGAGGAATAGAAAAACAGAGAAACAACTGAGAAAATTGATGAAACCAAATAGTGGCTCTCTGAAAAAATATAAAAAAGTATTAAATCTCTAGTTAGGCTGATGGGAGGAGAAAGTACAACTTATGAATACCAAAAATGAAAGACATAACATCATTAGAGATTCTATAAATATGTAAAGATAATCATGGATATTTTGAATAACTTTATGCCAATAAACTTGACACATTAAGATCAATAAACTTTTTCTGTAGGGGCCATATTGTAGATATTTTAGGTTTTGTGGGCCACATATGGTCTATGCCACTTTTTTTTTCCAACTGTTAAAAATATAAAAACATTCTTAGCTTGCAGGCTATGGGCCTACTCCTGACTTAAATGGATAAATCCTTTGCAAGACATAAATTTTCAAAGCTCACTCAACAAGAAATAAATAACCTGAAGGGCCCTATATCTAATAAGAAATTGGATTTGAAATTTTCTCACAAAGTAAACTCCAGACAAAAGCACTTCACTGGCACATTCTACCAAATATTTAAGGAAGCAATATTACCGCTTGTATACAAACTCTTCTAGAAAATCAAATAAGAGAGAATACTTCCCAACGCATTGTATGAGACCAGCATCACTCTGTTTGTTAGTACAAGCAAAGATGCTACGGGGTGGGGGAGGGACGCTGCAGGTCAATATCCTTTATGAATATAGATATAAAAATTCTAAACAAGGGCGGCGCCTGTGGCTCAAGGAGTAGGGCGCCAGTCCCATATGCCGGAGGTGGCGGGTTCAAAGCTAGCCCCGGCCAAAAAAAAAAAAAAAATTCTAAACAAAAGTTTAGCAAATGTCACTAATCTAATAATTAATAAAAAGGAACATTCATCATAACCATATGGGGTTTGCAGCAGGAAAGCAAATTTGGTGTAACTTTCAAAAATCAATTTATATAATTCATCAGAGTATCAAACTAAAAGAGAAAAACCATATGATCATCTCAAAAGATGGGATAAAGGATTTGATGAAATTTCATATTAATTCCTAATAAAAAGTCTCAGCAAACTAGGAGTATAAGGAAATTTCTTCAGTCTGAAACTTCCTCAACTTAACAGTAGAAAAATATACTATTGATAGCACCTTTAATACTGAAAGACTAAATGTTTTTCTCTATGATCAGGAAAATGATGTCTTCCCTCTCCACCTCTATTCACCATTGTCCTGGAGATCCTAGCAAGTGTAGTTAGGAAGAAGTCAATATAAAATTGCAACATAAAAGGCACTTATATTGGAAAGGAAGAAGTTAAACTTTATGCATACAATATGATTGCCTATGTAGAAAACTGGATGAAATCTTAATAAAAAGTTACTAGAAATAAGATCTAAGTTTCACAAGTTAGGAAGATACAAGATGTATACATGCCAGTAAACTGTATTTCTATGTAATATACTTGGTAATAAATCTGACAAAAGTGGTGAAAATCTATACACTTGAAAACAGAAAACATTGTGGAGAAAATGAAAGACCTAAATAAATGGACACACCAGATTTGTGGGTCAGAAGGCTCAATACGGTTAACATGTCAATTCTTTACAAAGGGATCTTAGATGGAATGCACTACCAGTCAACATCTCAGCAGGCTTTTTTGGTAGAAATCCACCAAAATTTATGTGGAAATGCAAAGTAGCTAAAATAACCAAATAACTTAGAAAAAGAAGAATGCAGCTGGAAGGCTAACACTGTATGATTTCAAATCATTATCAAGCTACAGTAATCAAAACAGTATGGTCTGGACACAAGGACAGATTGATCAAGGCAACAGAATAGGGAACTGATAGATACCAAGAAAAAAGACCTACGTATACATATATGGACCACTGATTGCCAAAAGATGTGCAAAGGCAATTCAGTGGGAAAAAATGCAATATATAATTGATGAGTTTGTCTATATGTGGTACTGGGCCAATTGGACCGCTCTATGCAAAAAAATAAACTTTTATCTCTGCACTTTAAGATTAAATCAAAACGATCACAGACCTAACTATAAAACTTCTAGGAGAAAACATTGGGGGGAAATGTTTGTGTCTTTGAGAAGACAATAACTTTTTAGATCCAGCTCTAGAAGCATAATCCCAAAGGTGGTAAATTGGACTGTATCAAAATTTTTTTTTAAAGTCTTCTCTTTAAGGGACATCAATAAGAGAATGAAAAGAGAAGTCACAGACCAGGATAAAACATCTGTAAATTATATGAGCATACCTGATAAAGGAATTATATGTAGAATATATAAAGAACCCTGAAAACTTAAGAAGATATGAAATAAGCACATGCAAAAATTCTCAGCATCATTAAGTAGGAAATGCAAATTAAATATACAATGAACTACCACCAGTCATCTATTAGGATGGTGAAAAATGAAAAGACTGATCATACCAAGTCATGGTGAGAAGGGAAGTCCTGGAGTTCACATGCACTGCCAGACGCTGCCGGGTCAGAATGTAAAATGGTTCTGTCGCTTTGGAAAACAGTGTTGTTTCTTACATTGTTAAATATACAGCTACCCTTTCATGCAGCTTTTCCACTCCTTGATGTTTACCCAGGAGCATAAAAGTTATAAAATGTTGGTACAAAGAGTGTATCTATGTTCACAGCAATTTAGTAGAAGTGAAAAATGGAAATACCATATGTGCCCATCAAGAAGAGAACGGATGAACAACCACGGTGTGTTTACGCAGTGGACTGCCACTCCAGAACTTAAAGAGATGGACTGCTGACTCAGGCTGCCACAGGGATGACCTCTAGTGATTACCACAGTGAAGGAAGCCAGACCAATTAAAGCACATACTATATGATTCTATTTCTGTAAAATTCTAGGAAATGGAAGCTTATGAAGAGTGACAGAAAGCAGATGAGTGGTTACTCGGGGACAGGGGAAAGATGGGAAGAAGGGATTACAAAGAGGTGGAAAGGAACTATGGGGCGTGGTGAGTAACTTTGCCATTTAGATTGTGGCAATTGAGTCACAGGTGTAAAATTATAAAATCCTACATTGCAAGTGTACGCGAGTTATTGTATGTCAGCCTTACCTCAGTAAAGCCAAGAGATAAACAGAGACAGAGATACAGAAAGAAAGGAGGAAGGAGGAATGGAATGTGGAAGGGAGAAGGGAGGGAGGCTATGAGAGAAGTTGTCTAGGAGATCGAATTAGTGAAAGTGAGAATTTCTTTGAAGCACCTAGATATCTTTTCCTCATCTCAGTAAGACTGGCCCTGACCATGTGTACAAGCTATGTGATCTGTTCCCCTGGAATGTTTGCTCGAATTCTTCCATTTGCATTTATTTTTTACACCTTCTCTATGCCATTTCTGGGATATGAAGTTTCTGCCAGTCCACTGTCTCAGAAAAACCTAACCTTTCTACTCCCAGGATGTCAGGTGAAAAAGTAAACAACCACAAACAGAACCCAGGGCAAACTTGTCATCCAGGACTTATTTTACATCGCAGAAATGCTTCCTTGTCACCCTTACCATGGCGAATTCTGTTGATGATAGAACTTCCCAACAAGCAAATCTGATTTATGAAAATACAGATGTATAAAACAAAGATGACATTGATATCATTCCTTACAAAAAGAGCCCCCGAATGGCTCTTTAAGTAGGAAAGCGTCTTGAGGGAATCTAAACAGTAGTCGAGGAGCCTGTGCAGTGGCTCACACCTGTAAGCCTAGCACTGCAGGAGGACGCAGCAGGTAGATCCCTTGAGGTCAGGAGTTTGAAAACAGCCTGAGCAAGAGTGACACGCCATCTCTACTAAAAATAGAAAAAATAGCCAGATGTGGTGGGTGTCTGTAGTCCCAGCTACTTGGGAGTCTGAGGCAAGAGGATCGCTTGAGCCCAAGAATCTGAGGTTGCTGCGAGCTAGGATACCACCACACTCGAGCCTAGGGCAACAAAGTGAGACTGTCTCAAAAAACAAATAAATAAAAACGTCAGTGTCAAAATCAGTGGTGCACACATTTCAGGAATGCAGCTTCCTGCTATTGAGCCCAGCTGGCCAAGTTCAAAGAGCTTTTGCACAACCTGCTCTTGTTTTTGGAAGAGCTTCAAGGTGGTAGGCTTAAGCTCCCCACCCAGCCTCCTCCTGGGGAACCTTGGTGAAGGGCATCTGGGGCATGTACCATAGAGTGATGAAGAGCCACCTGCACAGGGCTAGGGCTCTCCTGTAGCTCCCCTAGAGGACGGGAAACCCATGTGCAGCTGTTGGAAGGCCACCTGGCTTACTATCCCCTCACTGGAGTCAGCTCATCCTCCTCAGGCCATGCACACTCACACGTCCATCATGAGTGGCCCACTGGTGGTGTCGTTGACGCAGGCCATGCTGTGGGTGTGGAGAGTCAGGAGTGTCCATGGTGCCAGGTGCCCCAGTTGGGAGGTGGGGGGCAAGCACAGAGGGCCAGGCACTCACTGTCCCCCTGTCCGTGGAGGCCACCGCTGATGAGGCAGCTGGGTGTTCTCCCAAAACTGTTGCTATTCCAGTATTTGGGGAAATATCTTATTCTCTGTGGTGTGTTTTTATTTGGAAACATAAACAACCTTCAACTGGACTGTATAATTCTGCAGCTCACCACACCTCGTAATTCTATCCATTTTGGAACACAGGAACCTACCTCGTTCTTTCCAACTACGCCACAGATTGCCCACGAAACTCCCAGCATGGTTTATTTAGCCATTACCTTATTTGTGGGCTTCTGAGATTATTTCTGCTGCAGACAGCGCTGTGACGAACATCCATGTCTCTGCTTCCCGGGCTCTTGGGGAGGGTGCATGCCCAGAAGGAGTTACTAAGTTTTACTCTCACACTCCTGACAAATACTGTTTCTACTCCCGTAGCTACTCTCAAAACTACTGACACATGGTGAACTTCTTCATAGAGAGAATCTATACCTGAGAACCCAAGACATAACGGCTTAAAGATCTGTAGGTCAAGTTGAGGAGGGAAACTCATTCTTAGATCCCCATTTTTATCATTTTGGCCTTTAGGTGTCCATAGCTAGAGGTCCACCCAGATTACCCTCCCCGTGCTCTTGACCAGCCAAGTTTTGTTTCATTTTCTTATAACCAAGTATTTTAGATTCGGATCCAGACTTCCTTGGTTTCTCTGAGCCTCAGTTTTCTTATCTGAAAAATGGGTGTGATGATCAATCTAACAACAGTGTCGTGGAGAATAAAAGAGGTAAAATGCTAAGCGAAGTGCTTAAAATATAGTAAGCAAGTGGGAATTGGTGGCTGTTGTGGAATAAATGAGGAACTTCACAATACAAATTGCTGTATTTGTATAGACTATGTTGGTATTTTGAATATTGAAGATAGTTTTAGTAACAGCAATGTAGGGTGTATTAGTATCTTTGTCACTCATGGTCTGTCTGGGAATGGGACTGCTGTTTACCCACCTGCACACAACTACACATGTCCTTTGTAGCTTTATATTATGGTCATTCAGGTTTGGTCCAAGTGTATAAGCTATTGGTAAACTCAAAGTACAAAGGATCTGAGAAGATTATCTGTTCCAACGCCTCTCTCCCCAGGTGCAGAGGCTTGGTCTAACCATTTATTTCCCAAGATTGCTAATTTAGCCAGATAAGTGGTGAAAATATCCTTAATTTCCAGAATTGTGTTACCTAATTGTCTTCTAACTTCAAAGTCATTTGGGTGATTAATTTTCAATTGTTCTCCACATACATGGGTGAGGCCTAAAAAAAAGACCTCTTCACTGATGCCACATATTTAATCTATTGGGCACTTTGGGCCAGCCACTCTCTGTTTCGCGTGCTGGTGATGGAGAAGTTACATAGCCATCGCGTTGAGGAATTCACAGACTAAGGCCGGGGACCACAGGAATAATGCGCAGCTGAGTTGGAGTCTAGGTTTGGGAGAAGGTGGCATTTTTCTGGTCCTGATTAAGCTGATATTGACTGTGTGTTCCATGAGTTACTAAACCGAAAGGGAGATTTGTCACGATCCAGAGACTCCTTAATTTTGGTGCTGCATAAATTCCCAGTAAATAAACAAAGAGGACAGCGTCCTGGAACAGGCAAAGTAAAGAACACAGCTTTCTAACATAAACAATATTTTTCCAAAAATATTTTTTTTCTGAAAATTTTTAAGATAACATACTCTACAAATATAGCATTTCTTTTTTGCTCAAAGACACACACATACACACGTACTCACACACACACACACACACACACACACACACACACCCCTAACAGAAAATATTCTTATAGCTTACAGCAGGCCCTAGAAATTTAAATACCGAAACTTTTCATTTGTACCCATAATTCATATACAGCTATAGGGGGTGAAAAAGGTTAATGATGGAATTTTTTTTAAGTGTATTCCATTGACTATAAATGGCAGATCTGACAGTTAAAATGAAAATTGTTCCAGAAGAAACTTGAGTCAAACTAATTATTTGAGACGTTATAAGGATGTATAATTATATTCTTCACCTTTTAAAAAAAGTTTTATTACAAATGTGCTTTTAAAGAACAAGTAGAGAAATAAAAGCTGTAATTGTTCTTAATTATAGCTAACTGTAATTGCACTCCATTGCAATATGCTGCGTATCACCAATGGCTAAAGAAATTCTGGCAGACAGACAGCGCACCCACATTCATGAGATGAGGTAGAGTTTTATGACTATTCTGCTATCTGTAATTTGTTCTTTTACTGTTGATTCTGTTTCCATTGGGGTTTATTTATTTATTTATTTTTAGTGATTGTAGAGATATAATTGTCATCTGTAAATGTGTTGACGGTTGTAGATTTCACCTGGAGTTGGTTCAAAATTCCCGTTGCCACAAAAAAAAGATGTATTGGAGATTGTTTAAATGAGAGATTTGGACATGACCCATCGTGGTTGAATACATTGAATAAGCAGATTTGAATGTGCAAAGGTAATGATGAATACCGCATGAAATTTACCCAACAGGGTCCAAGAAGCAACCTGGAAAATTCGAAGGCTCTAAACTAGCATTAGCTACCCTTCCGCAGATAGTTCTCGGAGCAGTGTTATTTCAAATGGGTAAAAATGTCCCATGAAAGGGGAAATTGTCATCTCTCTCCCCTTCATTCTCCGGACTCAAATCAAGTTCTGTTTCTGCCCATCCTGCTGGTGCTGTGCCAGCCTGCAGAGTCAGGGGGCTGATTCGGCCTCCCCTAAGCCAACTATTGATATTCTTAGAGCTTCATTCTACTTCTCCATGAAATGGGAGTGCACAGTGCCATCCTGTTCCCCCTTAAAGACTGTATGAGGGTAGAATTTTTTTTTTATTTCAGTTTAATGTGAGGGTACAAACAACTAGGTTATATTTGCATATGTTAGGTGGAGTTCTTCTCGTAGTTGTGTTTTGCACTTAAAAGGTGTGCCAATACCCTTACATTGTGCCTGTTCAATGGGAGTCCACCATTCCTCTCCCCTTCCCTCCCCTCCCTCACTCCCCCCTGCCCCAACTTGGATTGAATTAAGTTTTTCTCTTATGTGGGTTTGTATTAGTTCATCTACTGGATTTGTATTAGTATTGAGTACATTGGATACTTGCTTTCCCATTCTTGTGATACTTTACTAAGGAGAATGTGTTTCAACTCCATCAGGGTTAACACAAAAGGTGTAAAATCTTCATCTTTTTTATGGCCTAATAGTATTCCATGATGTACAAACACCACAGTTTGTTGATGTGAGTTGATGGGCATTTAGGTTGTTTCTACATCTTAGCAGTTGTAAACTGAGCTGCAATAAACAGTCTAGTATAAATGTCCTTAGGATAAGATGATTTTTTTCTTCTGGGTAGATGCTTAGTAATGGGATTGCACGATCAGGAAATCTAATTTGAGTTCTATGAGGATTCTCTATACTTCTTTCCTAAGAGGCTGTGTTGTATGAGGGTAGATTTTTAAAAATAAAGGGTGAGCCTGGTGACTCACACCTGTAATCCTAGCACTCTGGGAGACCAAGGTAGGGGGGCATCGCTTTGTCTGGGCAACAAAGCAAGACTCCATCTCTAAAAAAAAAGGTTGTTGAAAGAATTAGCCAAGTGGGGTGGCATGCACTTGAAGTCTCAAGTACTTGGGAGACTGAATCAGGAAGGTCACTTGAACCCAGGAGTTTGAAACTACACCGAGCTATGATTTTGCCACTGTACTCTGCCACTGTACTCCACAGAACAAGACAACTTTAATTAATACATATATTCATACACAAGCTGTTGGAGAAAAGAAGTGGCTTCTGTAGCTTCAGGAGAAAGGAAAAGTTTATTATGCGTTTATAGCCATTATTCTGAAAATTAAAAACAAAAACAAATAATCCCCTTTCTCCTGCAAGATTCCCCCCAAATCACATCAGAACAACCTTTGTTTCTTTTCTATTTCCATGGATGGCTGCTAAAAACTTTCAACCCCATCTCCAAACACAGCTTTGACGTAACTTCTGGGGCATTTTTTGAAGCGAGAAAAAAATATGTCCCTTCCACTAAGCCTGATTCCCTGACTGCAGTTGGACGCAGGCTCAGGTAGAGGGAAGGGCTGAGAGGGGCACCCTTTTGACAGAGAGGACCATGCGTACAGTCCTCCCCAGATAGAAGCATATCTGCTCCTTACCTCAGATACCCAGGAGAGGCAACCGTCATCCGTTGTAGTTTGTGTTCCTCAAAGCTCTCATGATTCACAACCAAAAAAGTAGTATGACTTAGTCAACCTCGAATATACCATAAAGTAGGAGTCGGCCTGGCCCATCTCTTCATTTCTGTCCTTCACTCGTTTCCCCCTATGTGGAGTCAGGCTATGGCTGTCAGAAGCGCCTCCTCCTTCCCTGGTTTCCTTAGACCTCACAACCCCTCTTCCGCCCTTCACACTCTTCCCCAGAAAAGTTCAAGGTCCCGAAAGTTCCCTCGACCTTCAGATTCCTCTCTGAAGACAGTAGCTTTTGCATTTTCAATTCTTGGCAAAGGAAACGTCTCTAAAACACATCCTTCCTCTGGCTAATGTCCTCTGCTCCATCAGTCACAAATATTGGCCTTGTTGGTGAAATCTTGGTGCTCGTGAAGTCTGCTGGGTTTTGTTTCACCAAAATCTCCCTTCCTTCCCTCTCCAGAAGGGGCCCTCTGGATGGGGTGGACACAGATCTCACCCTGCCACTTGTCACTGTGTCTTCATTAGTGTAAGAATGTGTGACCACATGGTCCTCCCTAGATGGTCGACCTCATGGAGGAGGAGGTCTCTGTGTAGTTAGTTCTTGGCCTGATCTTCAGCACACACGGGCTGACGCACAGTAGGAGTTGTAGAAATGTGTGTTGAATGAATGAAGAAATGTTAATAAATTCAGCACTGGTCCGTGTTGGTTGATGGATTAGGCCATTAGTCAGCCACTACAATGCAGGCTAGTGTTTGCAAGTTTCTCTTTGATTCAGAAAAGATCAGGAATAGGGATGATGTTTTCCCTAATTAAGAGGACTTATTGGTGGTAGTATGTCCCTGGGAATAAATAGAGAAAAATTAGGCATTATTGCAAAGTGGACATCCTTTTAAACTGATTTATCAAAGAAAAATTTCACTTTTTATTAAAAAGTGGTTTTGATATATTTTCTGTTAAGAAGCCCACTTATGACTTTCAGTTTGGAGCACAGTAATTCAGGAACAGTCAGTGTGGAGTTCTTTTAATAAGCTGATCCTCCTCCCTACCCCCCATTGCAGGAGCATATGTATAAGAAAATATACCTTTAAGGCTCAGCGCCCGTAGCACAGTGGTTACGGCACCAGCCACATACACTAAGGGTGGCAGGTTCAAACCCAGCCTGGGCAGCTAAACAGCAATGACAACTACAACAAAAAATAGCTGGGCGTTGTGGTGGCTACCTGTGGTCCCAGCTACTTGGGAGACTATGGCAAGAGAATCACTTGAGCCCAAGAGTTTGAGGTTGCTGTGAGCTGTGACGCCACTGCACTCTACAAAGGGCAAGATAGTGAGACTCTGTCTAAACAACAACAAAATAATAATAAAAATAAAAAATAAATAAAATACCACTCTCTTTAAAAATAAAAAAGAAAGAACATATACCTTTTTGTTTATTTAAAGAAACACAGACAGCCTTACATGTGCATTTTCTGGTGTTTTCTGTTTGTTTTTGTTTTAACTTCTGCTTTTCGCTTCTGCAAACTAAAGTTAATAAACGAAACTTAGCGTGTCATTTCTGGGTTCCAGGACTGTCTTCCCGGGCTGACTGCATTCACCCCTCCAAGGTCTCAGTGAGTGAGTGTTAATGAGCAGGAATTGTTGCTAGTGGCTGATTCAGTACTTAGTGGCCGTCACTATTTAACTGTGGTCAAATCACAACATGGTGTACGATGGTGAATACACAAATCCAAGTGTTTACAGAGACTCACTTCTCATCCTGCCACTAACAGCATCCAAGAGAGCACTTCTTTCTGAGCTGAGTGTCAGTATGACATTTTTGGAAGAAAAGAAAACACAACTGCAGACTGTCTGAAGTGTCGGGACACACCCGTGCCGTTTCAAACAGTGCCCTCCCTAATGGAGGACGGTCAAGGCAGCTGAGCTCCTTGGCAGAGCTGATTAAGAGCAACTTTTGGCAATTTGATTTTCAGGGCACCTCAGCACAGGAAGACCCCAAAGGCACCCACTCATGCCTGTTTTCTATAAAGAATACTAAAATAATCTGAATAAATCTTGAGCCAAATGAAGTATTAGCAAGGATGCTAAACAGAACACCCCAAGTAAAAATAATGTAACTATTAGAAAGAGGCCTGTGGGTCAGCGATCAGGTCGAATTAACCTTCTAACAACTCAGTCTGTGCACCTGTCTGTGACCAGACGCCAGTTGCTGGTTCCTAACACCTCCCAGTGCATTCTGGGTCTTGCTCTGGCTCAAGCTGGTCTCTAACTCCTGAGTTCAAGCAATCCACCTGCCTCACCCAGAGTGCTAGGGTTATGGGGGTGAGCCACTGCACTGGCTCAGGGGTCTTGTAGAATTACTATTCTATGCCAATTAAAAAAACTCACTCGTTCAATCCTGATAAAAGCCTCAAAAAGTAGTTATTGTTATTAAACTATGCTAGGGATGAGGAAAATAAGACAGAAAAATGTTAAGCCACTTCCTCAGGCCACACAGCTAGGGATCAAGGGTGACAGGACATGACGCCCCCGCTTTTCATGGTAGCATGTTTGTTATGCTACGAGTCAGTGTGCACAGGCTGCAGGCGTGTCCCCTCCCTCAGATGTCCAGTGTGCACAGGCTGCGGGCGTGTCCCCTCCCTCAGACGTCCAGTGTGCACAGGCTGTGGGCACGTCCCCTCCCTCAGACGTCCAGTGTGCACAGGCTGCGGGCACGTCCCCTCCCTCAGACGTCCAATGTGCACAGGCTGCGGGCACGTCCCCTCCCTCAGACATCCAGTGTGCACATGCAGGCACGTCCCCTCCTTCAGACATCCAGTGTGCACAGGCTTCGGGCACGTCCCCTCCCTCAGACGTCCAATGTGCACAGGCTGTGGGCACGTCCCCTCCCTCAGACATCCAGTGTGCACAGGCTACGGGCGTGTCCCCTCCCTCAGACATTCAGTGTGCACAGGCTGCAGGCGTGTCCCCTCCCTCAGACATCCAGTGTGCACAGGCTGTGGGCA
This sequence comes from Nycticebus coucang, assembly GCF_027406575.1. Lineage (NCBI taxonomy): Eukaryota > Metazoa > Chordata > Mammalia > Primates > Lorisidae > Nycticebus > Nycticebus coucang. The sequence continues at coordinate 61,334,790 of NC_069799.1, read as the reverse complement.
GGTCACCTCCCTCAGACATCCCTTGTTTGTGCTGGCTTCTGTGCTATCATAATGAGCAACAACTACAAAGGCCCCACTAGTAGACCCTTTATATTCTAGAATGAAGAGATAAATTAAAAAAAAAAAAACAAGCAGATGAATATTGATTCCTACCTTGCCTGGTCATATGTCATGAAGAAGTGGCTGTTATTAAATAATACCCTGCAGCCAGCGTGGTGGCTCACGATTGTAACTCTAGCACTGTGGGAGGCTGAGGTGGGAGGATCACTTGAGCTCAGGAGTTCGAGACCAGCCTGAGCAAGAGTGAGACCCCGTCTCTACTAAAAGTGGGAGAATTAGCTGGGCGTAGTGGCAAGTGCCAATAGTCCCAGTTACTTGGGAGGCTGAGGCAAGAGGATTGCTTGAGCCCAAAAGTTTGAGGTTGCTGTGAGCTCTGATGCCATGGCACTTTTCCCAGGGCAGGAGTAGGGCTCTGGCTACAAAAAGAAAAAAAAAAAAAAGAAAATAATAATAATAAAATAAATAGGACCCCAATTAACATAAGCAAATGACATGTGTGTGTACATATGTATGTGAAAATAATTATGTTTGTATACAGGCACACACATTTTGATGTTTTAATCATGTGAGTGAAAAATGAGGAAGGATAAAAGTAGGAGAGAAAAAATAGAGAGTGGACAAATAAAACACAGAGATAAATGAACGGATTGAAAATCAGAGCAAAAGTAAAGAGCAGTGTCTTTTGGTTTTCTCTGACAGAGAAGAAACTTTAATCTCTAACGGGTTTGGGATTTTCCAGACCTAAGTTTCACTCTACAAGAAAAAAAAATTAACTGCCCTGAATTAATATGTGGATTTGTAATGATGCCTTTCAGCTAACTTTTTGTGTGTGTATTACTTGGAAATGGATTCAACTTGAAAGACCCACACTTGGCCTCAGGCTGGGAGATCAAAAAAAAAAAAAAAAAAAAAACAGACAAACAAAAACAAAAAGAGAGGGAAAGGAATCTGCTTAATTGTAATACTTTCACCTTTAATGAAAATAAAGAAAATCTCATTCCTACAACCAGAACATGAAATCATTTGCCCAATAGACAATTTTTAAAAATGTATTTTACTATTTTTTTAAAGTCTTTGCACTTTTAGAAAAATCAAAGGCATCATTAGAGAAAGATATTCCAGGTCTTAAAAATATTTGTCATGCTGACACACAGTTAGCATGGGGTCTCATGTCCTCGGTTTTATAGGTGTCAGCTAATTCTGGAAACTGGCAAGCTGAACAGAAATAGATGGTGTGCTCTTGTTTCAACACTTCCTAAAATAAGAACAGTTTGCATAGTTGAGGAACGCGGAAGGATTGGAGATGGCTGGGAGAACGTTATTTCAGACAGCTGATAAAACCTGGCATCATTCTGTGCACCAAAGAATATTCTACACTTTCAAATTAAAGCATTTTTTAAGGAATGCTAAATAACCCACCAAATCTGTGTACTATGCAGGGGATCCTTGTCTGCTCTCTTTCTGGGATTTTTCCTTTGACAAAATTCAATGTATAGTACAAGTTCAAATTTGCGGCGAGCTTTTCTCATCCATGTCGGTGACCGCATCAGCAACCTTAGGTCACGTGGCAGCATTATTACCCTCATATTTGGGACATACAGACTCTCAAGAGAGCAAAGGAATTACTCAGGGATATTAGCCCACCAGAATAAGCCACCTTCCATCATCTCAGTCTGTTTCTTAGTTCCTGAGACAATTCTTTTACTCAGAACATACAACTTCACTTTGTCATTTACCTCTTCATTGTTTTTTTTTTTTTCTAGCATCTTGCTCTCTTCTTGAAATCAGATTATCTTGGTATTAATAACTAAGGAAAGGCAATTAGTGCAGTTAAACTCAGAATACTGCTATAGCTACATCAGGCATTTTAAAAAATCAGTTTAAGAGAGTGAAATTATCTGTAAGTAGAAATGTTTCGTGATTCTTTTACACACGGGGCCTGTTATGTACCAGGCACCAAGTAGTCAAACCTTTGAATAAGACATGATCTTGGACGTTTTCAATAGTGGAAAAATAAAAAAGTATCCATGACTTTGTACTTCCTATAATATCGTTTACTGGCGTATAAACTCTTGGCCAGGAGGAATGGAATCTAACTTCACGTAGGTGCCTCTCAAAGCATCCAGCGTCACCTGTGCATGGAGCAGTAAGGGCTCAATGAATACGCAGTGAATGAAGGAGATTTACGTTCAGGAAGCAATGCTAATAATGGATGTTGCAACACATAAAAATTCAATGAAAAATGCATAGTCTTTATGTCACCTATATCCCTTCAATCGGGTTACAGAGGAACGTTATCTAAAAGAACCATAGCATATTCTACTAACTTTATCTTCCTTAAGGGTTTCTTTATAAAAGGTATGAATTCATGAAAACATGTGACTAATTCAGACAATTTTTTTAGCCATAGAAGATGGGTAAAAGTGAACACGTCAACACTTTAAAAGCTCCAGTGTTTGTTGATATGCTGATCTGAAAAATGACGGTTGGTGAGTCCTAGCTATCAACCAATATTTGCAGCTACCAAATACAGTGGTTGCTATCTTGTTTCCATTGTTTAAATCTTGGAGCTCGATGCTCCCACGTAATCATGAGGTTTTTAGCAATTATAAACATCACGTAATGCCTATAATCCTAACATATAAAGCATAATCTTCCCTGCTGGTGCCAAACATGTGATGAAGGTGACTTTTTCCACTAGTGTCTGTCTTTTGTACTAAGATTAGGACCAATGCCTTTTTTTTAAGAGTTGAGTCCACTGAATAGAGGTCTGCCTTGCACAAAAGTGCATAAATCCACCCATAATTCACCATTTGGAAATTCCCATTTAGTTTTCAGGAGGAACGGAAGCTTAAAGACAATTGTGAAAGTCACAGCCTTTTCCCCCATTATTTCTAGTTGTCTTGCCTGTACAACTAATTCCACATCAGTCTTTAAGTAACTTGTCATTTTTAATCTTTCCAAAGCATCCGACTTGATTTTCATAGAAACAAGAGCTTTTCCACGCTCATATTTTATCAGCTTTACATCATGGTTAATTGAAGTTGGATATCATTATGGGTACCGCACAGTCTGAGTAAGCCTGGAAGCCTAAGGGGCAGGAGCCAAAGGAAAACAGGCGTCCCTGGGGGTCATGTTGCCTTTCCATGGGAAGGGACAATAGTTAATCCAGTAAGCTTTTGAAACGAAGGTCGTTATGGACACTTCTGTCATTCTAATGTGGTAGTTTTCAACGGAGGACAGTTCTGTTCCCAGCGGATATTTCACAATATCTGGAGACATTTCTGTGGGGTTAAGGCCTGGGTTCTTACTGGCACCTATGGGGTCTAGGACAGGGATGCTACTAAACTTGCTGTCATTCCAGAATATCTCCCCACCCCCAACAACAAAAGATTACCTGTCCCCAAATGCCAGTAAAATGCCAAGCCTGAGAAGTGACGCTCAACTGTGATTAAAATGGATTTATTCTAACATATGAACAATGTAGTTTTAAAAGAAACCAGGGGACCCATCATATGGAAATATGTGTAATTTGGAAAGAGGTATAGGATTAGAAACAAAGAATGATAGTTGTATCTTACCCCTGGGTTGATACCGTTTATATGATCAAGCTCCAACATAGATCTAATCATCTAGGTCAACAAGACCAGAAAAATTCATTCATTCATTCCTTAAACACTGAACAAATATTTGAACTTGGATTTGAGTGACAATGATAATATACATTTAAAAATACTTCTGTTGTGATAAATATTGTAAAGGGAAACGAAAAAGAGGGGTGCCATTTAGCTGGATGTCCCACAATTCCAGATTCTGTTTGGAAAGAGATATTTCTTAGGCAGCCACTCAGTTCTTGAAAGAGGTATGTGTAACTCAGCCGTGTAGTGGACGATACCTTCAACTGTGGTTTTGCTGAAGGAATGGAAACTTTCTTCCCAAAGCTGATTGCTATTAGAATAAAAATTGAATGTTTAATATTGCATAATTACTTAGAAAAGAGGATTTCTATGGGAGCTAAACTTATAATCACTATTTTTTTAAGGCAATAGGCCTCCATGGGGACCCCCACTTTGCTAAGGTACACAAGGATGATCACAGTAAGTAGGAAGTTTTAGAAGCTCAGGAGGCTCAGGGGACGTTCACGGAGGAAGGCAGCATCAGAGCTGAGACTCTTCACCAGGGTTGACACAATAGCTTTAGGCGGTCCCTGGACCATCTACATTTGTACACCACATTGTGTGCTTACACGTACCTTATTAATTTTTCTACATAAGGTGTTGATATCTTTAATTAGACTCTTAATGAGTTATATGACCCTAAGGAGATTATGTACCACTGTTCCTAAGAATTACACTTTTAATCCCTCAGTCTGAGGTTGAACCTTCCTCTGCTTTTAAAATACTTCAGTAAAAAACCTCTGTCCTCTACGCACACGCACCTGTCTTTCTGAGAGCACATCTCCAGTGGAAAGACAAAATATGGCAATGTGGACAAAGTTAGCTTTGAAATGTGTGGTCACTTTTATTAATATGCTATAGAGCCATTCGTTAATGATTTTTCTTTTGTACCATTTGCATTATCATAGCATCTGCCTGTAAATGCTATGATAGTCCAAATGGTAGGGCATTATAAGAAAAACCTGAAAAACAGCAATTTACTATTAAAAGAGTTGCATTTTCTGCTGTTCATGAGCCTTCATAAACCTCAGGTGACAGAGTTTAACATGAGGAAATACCCCCCAAAAGAGTTTGCTTCTAAATGGTTCTTAGAAAGAGAGCATGGGTGCTTTGTTTCACTGAGGAAAATGATTCGATGGTAGTTTGATAATTTCTTCTTCTATCTTTTTTCCTAGATCTTGGATATTTTTAAGTTTTAATGTTTTGAACTCATATATGTTTTTGTTCTACCAGGAAGCAGAGCCAGATATTTTACATGTGTATAAAATTTCCTTTGAAAGTAACCATTGACTTGGGCAGCGCCTGTGGCTCAGTGAGCAGGGCGCCGGCCCCATATACCGAGGGTGGCGGGTTCAAACCCAGCCCCGGCCAAACTGCAACCAAAAAATAGCCGGGCGTTGTGGCGGGCGCCTGTAGTCCCAGCTACTCGGGAGGCTGAGGCAGGAGAATCGCCTAAGCCCAGGAGTTGGAGGTTGCTGTGAGCTGTGTGATGCCACGGCACTCTACCGAGGGCAATAAAGTGAGACTCTGTCTCTACAAAAAAAAAAAAAAAAAAAAGAAAGTAACCATTGACTTAGTAAAGCATCACAAGAATGGAGAAGCATGAATCCTATGTACTCAATTTTGATATGAGGACAATTAATGACAATTAAGGTCATGGGGGGGAAGGAAAAGCAGAGAGAGGGACGGAGGGAGGGAGGTGGGGCCTTGGTGCGTGCCACACCTTCTGGGGGCAAGACACGATTGCAAGAGGGACTTTACCTAACAAATGCAATCAGTGTAACCTGGCTCATTGTACCCTCAATGAATCCCCAACAATAAAAAAAAATAATAAAAAAAAAAAAAAGAAAGTAACCATTGAAAGTTTTTATGAGAATTAATCAAAAAGATGATTAGTCAATTTTAAATTTCTAAACACCTGTATATGCAATGTCATTTTCACACATGATACACTAATACTTATTATGTGATTAAACAAACTTTTATAATTTACCTAAACAACCTTAATCAGACTTATCTTCCTTTTTTCCTACAGAGAAACTGCCGCAGAGTTAGCTGGAAATCGACCAAGGTAAGCAAGCTGGCTTTGACTGTTCTGTACCTGATTGCTGATACACACAGCAATCTGTCCTGGTGTCAGATTTTAAAACTTCCTATACCACTATGTAAATGCTAAAAATTATGTATGAGTCACATATAAGTGATATAACAAGAAATAATGAGGCTTATGTTCATAAATGACTTAGAGAAATTATTCTCATTCCTCTAAAGTTATACAGTGTATTTGAAGATGTTTTAATATATATAAGCAATATTTGCCACAGAAATCATGAAGATGTGGTTCATTATTTCCATACGAATTGGCAGTCTAAAAAGACATTAAATTGGTCCTTTTCTTCCATGTATTCATTATTATTATTATGTTCAGGGATTTGTAGATTATTTATGAAAGAACCTGGAGCGTCCTTTAAAGGACTTACACCTTAGTTTTGATGATATAAATTCATTTTAATTTCTCTTGTCATTTAAATAAATATGTAGTGATATAGCAGGAAAAGAAATCAATATGTCATTGATCAGTGTATTTTATATGTTCGTGATATCTTATTTCCATATGTAAAGTAACAGAATGCAAGTTCTAGATACCTGGCCATTGAGAATGATTACCACTATTTAATGGAAGGGAGGGAGGAGTGACATTTTAAGAGGTATTGAACTGGGCATTGCATATCTAGGATCTACCCGTAGCCCTAGAATGTACCTTCGTCCTGGTGATGCTCAGGAACCATTTGCAGATTAATTAATGTGTTATGAGGTATTGCCTGGAAACTGCTGGAAAGGCAGAGAATATCAAGAAAGGAAAAAGAAGAGTGAGCTGAATGTGACCGTGAATAGCACTAGGAACAGGGGAGGCGCAAATCGTTACCATCTGTTCCAGGAGATAAGCACATTTGGTTGCTTTTTTTATGTAAAGAAAATCTTTGCTTATAGGATCATGATTAATATTGCCAAAAACCTGTTTACTGTGATCCAAATATTTAAATGACTGTATGTCTTCATTTTTTGGATGACATCCCAAAGCAGCATTTCAACCCCATAAGCGGTGACAGGGTTAAACCCACAGTGTGCACTGGACTGTGTATCCCCTCTGAGTCTTTTCGTCCTTGAACTTTGGCTCTGGAAAGAGATCGCTGTGAAGACCTGAGGATCCCTTCATTTGCAGGGGAGGAGAGTTGTGTGTCCTTCCATGTTTGTGGTGCAGAAGTTAATCTCAAAATAATGGGATGAGGAATGACTTTCAAACTTTGATAGAACAGCTAAGGAGCAGACCGCTTCTGTATTGTCAGAAGAGACCCAGGCCACGCTATAATCATGCAGATGAAAATGACTTAGATGTCTGGGAAATCGGAAGCAGCACCCTGCATCCTATTAAGTAGGGCTGTGCTGTGAATACCAAGCAGCAATTCAGATTCCCCAGGAAAGATCTGCAGTTGTGGCCGGTTTATTACTCCAGGAAAAGCCCCACTCTCTTCCTGAGTTTGGTGGGTGGTATTTTGGTAATGAGCTTACTTTTTTTTTTTTCCTAAGGTCATTCTTATGTTGAATTGTGTTGAAAATAAACAACATACCAACAGTCCCATTCTGACGGCACTTTGCCGTCATTTTAATGTGTGGCAATAAAGAATGAGGGATTAACATGTCAGTTACTTCTCAATCATGCTTCTAAGACAGCCTCAGGTATTCTTTGGACTTTCTCTGGGGGCTGTTTGGGGTATATCCACTGACAAGTATTTTCCTTCCTCACATTAACATAAAATAATGTGAAATCTGATGAATTTTTTCCCGATGTCCCAAATATTTTCTTTTGCTGGCGTTTGTTTGTACAGTCGTATAGAATTCCATGAGTTGTTTAAGCTTTCAGCCTTTCTTTTTTTTTTTTGGATTTCTTTAGCCTGTCATCAGGAAAGTGCAAATGAGCCCTGAGGTACCTCGTGCTCTTGAGAACAACCCACCTGTCCTTATTTTGTTTGTCTGTCGGCTAATGATTAGTGGAACATGACACATTGAGTTTTTTATGCTTTTAGTCATAAAAGCACGCTCTGCTATGACATCTAGGAAAAATAGCAAATTGCCATTCGGGCAACTGCTAAGTGGTGATATGTGGCTGAGAAGGAAGGCAGTGGCATTTTAGAAGAGTTTTATGGTTCGGTTTTCATTGCCTTTGACTGTCTTGAAATTTTCCCCAAGGCTATCTACAAGGGTTGCGGGAGGATGGAGTATTTCCACTTTCCTTGCCCTGCGTGGAGTTCATTTAAAGCAGCTGGCCTCGGGTTGATAGTGTCCTGTGAAAATGCACAAATCATGGGGCGGCGGATTGGGTCTTGGTAGTTAAAAATGTTTGGAAGTTGAAGTGAGATATGTGTACAAGGTGCATGAACAGGCACCGGGTTTGTTTTTCATGACTAATGATAATCTAAATGTGTTTTTGAATTCTTGCCATTGCCGAAATTAAAGCCTAGTAATAATATGTCACCGGAAAAAAATTAGAGTATATGAGCAACATGCGCTAAGCATTGTAATTATATTATAAATATTAAAACCAATGATCTTGTTGGGATTAAAACAAATATTTAAACTGGCTACACATATTACTCAGGCTGATCTATCTTGAAGCGTCCCGGAGATGATATGTAGGATTCCATGTCTTCAACTATGAAAATGATCGTTTTCAATCTTACGTGTGACTTCTTGCTTTCATTTTTGCTTGTAACAAAGGACAGTTTAACAATCTGAACAGTGTTTTTCCCCATTACAATCATGTTTTTCAAGATCTGATTTTTCTGGCCAAGAGCATTGTGTTTAGGTAGGTGTGTTTTAATTAAATCATAATGAAACCCCAATTATTCAAATGGAATGGAGGCAGTAAGTTAATTATAAGAAGCTGGAGTGTTAACATAAATGATGCCTACAATGCGATAAAATTTTATTTTCGGTAACAGAGTAAAGATCTAAACAAGGTTTATAGGAACAGAGGTTTTGCAGTAATCATGCACTATTAGCTACTGTTTTTTGCAAAAGAGAGAGCATTTTAATTCCTTGTTAACATAGTCTACTGTTACTGAACATAAATTAAACAGTTTGGAAAATACAGGGATATGATAGGCCTTAATAGAAGTATCTTAAGTGCTGCTGTGGAGATTCACAAGCCAGTTCTTATACACAACACCCAGAAGTCAATCTGCTTCTTGAGAACCCCTCATTTACCCCTTGGTAAATGAAGCTTAAAATGATTAAGCATATGCATCAGAGGTCAGCTTGTGTTAGATTTAAGCATAGACCAGTGGAAGCCAGGGCCTAAGTAAAGTTATAAAGGAAAAACTTAAGTCTTTGCTCTTGTATTTTAATCCAATAACTTCATCTTTTTTCTGTTCTGTGCCTTCTATGAGGGGTTAGGGAACCAACGTAGCTGATTCACTGTAAGTAATGGAACTCCCATTTCCTAGACCAGAAGTCTATACCACAGGATTTGGGGGACCCTCTACCAAAAAAGACAGAGTTGGTTGGTTTGTGTGAGATGAAAGTCACTATATTGCAGTTTTGCATATGGAATTTGGGTAGTTGGATTGGGGAGTCTCTGCTGTCCAAAATTTGAACTGAGCAGATTTCATTTAACAGAAGGATCTGCTTGACCCTACATCAGTCACAGATGTGACCAGTCAGGCAGCAACCAGCGGACAAGGTGGAGATCAGGGGAATTGGGATGGGCTCGGCAGCTCACCTTACTACTTGCCCATCAGAGAGTTTGAAGTTAGATCTTCAGTCCCTTGCCCAGGGCTTTGGTGGTAACAGACCTCCTATCTCGCCTTGTTCTTAGTACAAATTGCAAGACATCAGTACATCCTGGCTAATGTCTCACTAAGTGATCTAGCGCCAATGGCCACTGCCTGCTCTCTCTATATTTCCTAAGAAACAACTCAACAACTCCCCTGACCTTCCTGGCGCCTGGGCCTGGTGCTGTCAATGTTGACTGAATTTGGCCGGGTGCAGTGGCTGCCTTGAGCCTGTAAACCCAGCAAGCACTCTGGGAGCCCGAGGTGGGTGGATGGTTTGAGCTCAGGAGTTTGAGACCAGACTGAGCAAGAGTGAGACACCCATCTGTACTAAAAATGGAAAAACTAGCCAGGTGTTAGGACTAGCACCTGTAGTCCCAGCTACTCTGGAGGCTGAGGCAGGAGGATCCCTTGAGCCCAAAGGATTGAAGTTGCTCTGAGCTATGATGCCAATGGCACTCTACCCAGGGCAACAGATTGAGACTCTGTCTCAAAAAAAATTTTTTTTTAATTTTTTAAATATTGGGAGAATTCCATCATCTATTCCTTGATTCAATAAAGAGACATCACATAATAGGTGTAGACCAAATGTGGTTGGAGGCTCTGAGGGGAGTAGCAGAGCACCACTTGATCCCTGAAAGAATTTATCAGAGAAGGTACAGATAACCCTAGTCTTACATGGAAGTTTTTAATGCCGTAGAAGAAGAAGAAAAACAATTTGGCTAACAAAAGACATTAAGGGATTTTAGCCCCAAGAAAAGCTACTTCTGGCAGCAAGGTGGGCATCCTACACTAACCCTCTGAGCAGGACGGGCAGGTGAGTTAGGTGCGAGCTGGATACTCATAGACCCTGCAATCCTCAGATCCTTCCTCTTCCAGATTCACTGCATAGCTCACCATAAAAAGCCCTCTGGCCTGGGTGACTGGTTTCCATCACTTACATAGCCCAGTTTTCTATTTCTAGCACCCAACCACCTGCTGCCCCCTGACGGTGAGGTTGCAGCTGTTGATGGTGTTCACTCTTCCTCCCGGACCCAGCCCCCACCTTCTCACCTCCATCACCCACTGTGACTCATTTTCTCTGCACCACCCTCTCTCTTACAATGTTCCCCTTAACTATTTTTCTTAATTTGGATCCATTAGAAAGGCACTGTGGTTATGTATCAGGCCAGAGAATTCAGATTGTGTTTGTAGTTATAGTTTAAGAGGTCTAAGAAGGTGCAGGGTTAATTCAGAACTGCTGTGATCTGAATGTGTCCGCCCAAAATTCATGTGTTGAAAACTTAATTTTCAATGTAACTGTTGGAAGGTGGGGCCTGATGGGAGGTAGTTAGGTCATGAGGTCATGAAAGGCTGAATGCCACTGTGAAAATGGCTTGCAGGAGTGGGTTCACTCTTCCGCCATGTGAGGACCCATCATTTGTCCTCCCTTGATCTTCCACCTTCCACCATGTGAGGACACAGTAAGAAGGCCCTCACCAATTGTCAGTGCCTTGACCTTGGACTTCCCAGCCTCCAGAACTGCAAGAAACAAATTCCTGTTCTTTGTAAACTACCCACTCTGTGATATTCCATTATGCCAGCATGCAGTGGTCTAAGAAGAGCTCCCTGGTACATTCTCTGCCACCTTAACCATGTTGTCATGGTGTGCCTCATACTCACAATATAGCTGCAGCATCCCCAGCCATCATGTAGAGACCATATCCAATTTCTTCCCATGTGACTTTTTCTTCTAGGAAGGAATCCCTTGCCCATACCTAAGCCCTTATGGAGGGAAAATTGAGTTTCTGATATTTTCAACCTTTATAATGTGAGGCTTTTCCTGGCAGCAAAGAGAAAGGCAAGGTCAGCGTAGAAGAAAAATGGCTCGAAAACACTTAAGGAATAGTATCTACCATAGGCAGGTTCTGTTCTTTCATTTTCTGCTCAGCCTGTTTCAGCCAGGCTTCTGACCCTTTCATGCCACCAGACCGGCCTGGCCAAAATGAACAGCAGCCTCCATCTACCCAAATCCAGTGGTCACTTGTGTGTTAGACCACTTGGCCTCTCGGCTGCATTCACTGTAGGGACCATGTCCTTCTCCACAATGTGCTCTCTGAGTTTTGGGACACGGAGAGGGACAGTTTTTCTTCCTCTCTCTGGTCCTTCTTTCTCAGTCTTCTTGTCCTCCCTCCACCTCCGGAGGTGCCCCAGGTGACTTGAATGTTGCTCTGTCCCCCTGTGGGGAGGCCGTACAGAGAGATTTCATCCAGCTCCACGGTTTTGAAGGTCATCTTCATGCAGCAGCTCCCACGTTCATGTCTCTAACCTTGACTTCTCCCTTGAGCTTCTGAGACGAATATCGCGCTGCTAGTCTAAAGCAGAATCCTAAACTCGACATGGCCAGAAACGGACTCCTGAACTCTCCCTCCACCCACCTTCCCCACATGCACCCAGCTGCCCAATGGAGAAACCTGGGGTCATTTCGGTGGCCCTGCTTTTTCTCACAGTTAGCAGACAATCCATCCGCACAGTCCTTTGTCTCAACCTCCAAGATTTATCTCCAATCCATCTTCTTTCTCCATTTCTTTCCAAGCCACCATAAACTCCCACCTACACTTTTAAATGGCCTTCCCGCTTCTTCTTTTGGAAATCATTCTACATAGAAAGTCCTTTCCAAAGTGATCTTTGAAAAGGCATCATTCGCAACATGCTGTTTTTTGCTTAAAACCATGCATCAGTTTCCTGTTGCTCACAGTAAAATCAGAACAGTACATGTTAGCTTCCTCCACCACCTCGTCCGCTCCTTCTTTCCCTCTCATTTGCTTTGTTGCTAAGACACTGGTCTCTCTCCCCTCTCTCCTCTCCTTCCTTCCCTCAGGGAGCCCTCCCTGAATCACCCTGTTCTGAGTAACCCCCAGCACATACTTGCTGTCATGCGACCCTATTGTCTGGGCAGCTCTTGTCCTCACCTATTCATGGATTTCTCCATTTATTTATGATCTGTTCCCTTCCGCCCAAAGTCTCCCTTGCCTGTCTGGCTTATTCCTCCATGGACAGGACCAAGAACAGATCTTGCAGTCAGTACATATTTGTTGGCTGACCACGTGAGCCCCCATTTTAGAGATGAGCAAACTGAGATCTTATCTCTCCGTCTTTGGGCTTGTTCCCTCCCTTGTAAGTAGCCACACATGTGTCTCTGCTCTTCCCTCCCCTCCCAAATTCTCTCTCTCTCTTCTAGTCCAGGGTTGGCAAACTACAGCCTGCAGACCAAATCCAGCTGTGGCCTGTGCTTATAAATAATTTTTTTTTGGAACATGGCCTTCCATACTTATTTTCATATTGTCTCTGCCTGTTTTGTGCTACCACATCAGAGATGAGCAGTTGTGGCAGAGAAGATATGGCCTGGCAACCTGAAGATACTTGCTATTTACTTTTATCAAAAGGTTTTCTGTCCCCTGTCCTAGACTCATCTTAAATGTCATTTCCCCAGAAGCCTTCCCTTCCCCGAAGGGTTTATCACCCTCCTGTTAATTCCCAAAGCCCACAGCATTAACCCCTACTGTGGCATTTGGGTCATGTGATAATGTAATTTATTGGAGGATTTATACCTTCTCCACTATGTCAGAAGCACACTGACTCCATGCCATTCCCGGTCTGTCCTCAATGCCGAGCAGTGGGTGGAGCATAGTCGGCACTGAGTAAGTATTTGCCTAAGTGTTTGACTCTCTGAATAGATGTTTGAATGAATTAATAAATGTTTGAATTCATTAATAAGTGTTTGAATGAATGAATAAATGTTTGAGTTGAAAAGGGAGGAAGGATTGAGGAAACCTTTTCCCAAAGAACCAGTGGTGACCCCGGGTATGATTCCTTCCTTCTAGCACCCTCCCACTCTTCTTCCTGCTTCATAGTCTTTAGGACCTGGCTGGACTCTAATTTGCTGGGAAGTCCTTAACCTTAATCTGAGTGCCCCCGAGCTTACAGAGCTGGAGTTGAGGGTACATTAGCATCGTTTGCATGCAGACATGCTTGAATCCTGTGTCTGCCACTTCTTCACCACATGAACTCAAGCAAGTGAGTTAATAACTCTGCCTCAGTTTTTCATTTATAAATCTGGAATAATTACAATGCCCATCTCATGGTGTTGCTATGAGGAAATAATCCATGTAATGAGCATGTGGCCTGTGCTTGGTACACAGCAAACAATCAGTGCATGGTGACTATCACTGTGGACCATTCAAAGGTGGTTCTATGCTAATCACTTTTACCAAGACTGGGGTAATGTTCTTGTCTAAGAGAAGATGCCGTATTGCATTGCGAGCTCCCCAAAATGGTTTGGTGCATGTACTGTAGCACTGCAGTCCCCAACCCCAGGGCTGTGGACTGGTACAGTCCATGGCCTATTAGGAACCGGGCCACACAGCAGGGTGTGAGCCAGTGAAGCTTCATCTGTATTTACAGCTGCTCCCCATTGTTCCCAGCACCTCCCCTGAGCTCTGCCTCCTCTCAGGCTTCCAACCCCCCGCCATCCTCACCCCCAGTCCCTAGAAAAATTGTCTTCCACGAAATGGGTCCTTCATGCCCAAACAGTTGAGGACTGCTGCTTTAGAACCAAACTGCAGCCTGTAATCACATCCCAAGTTGGTCACCTGTCTAGTTCTGTGACCTAGTATCGTAAGTTCCTGCGCCTCTCGGCGCCTCATTCTCTTAATCTATAAAAGAAGTTAATAATAGGATTAATCATTTTCAGAATTAAGTGAAGCGATACATGTGAAGTACTTAAAACAGTGCTTACTGTTACAAGAAAATTCAAATTGCGTGTTGAAATTTGAGGTAGAGAATGCAAAAATACCAAGTCATCGGCCAAATAAACCTCTAATTTAGATTTTAATTACTTACTGCCTAGATGATGACCTTGCTATGAATGAGCACTGATGATTAAAACAAAATAACCACAGCAATAAATGTCAAATGTCCTTGACTTGGCTACCATACATGAAAATGAACATTGCCCAAAGAAATTCTATAGGCAAATATATTGCCCAACTATTATGGACAGTATTGGAATACCCTCCATCAGGAACATGGTTTTTATTAATTCTCCAAATTACCTAGATCAAAACATTAACATTTCATTCTTTATATATGTGTATAAGTGTCTGTAGTGCCTGAATTAAATGACGCTTGTTTTATAATATAGTGTTCTGATGTGTAACAGACTATAAAAGGAGTGATCTTTACAAGGAAAACTTTAGAATATTAAGTTAACTCACTGCCTGACCTATTTAGACTGCTCAGATTCTTCTTGTTGTAGACTGCATAATTAAATTTTAAATGGAACATGATAAAGAAATTATACTGGCGATCTCCAGAGATTCTGATACTCTATTTGGCTCTAAGAGTATAGCAAAGACATACTTTAAAATTTAATAAAGGCCTGCCCTAATTTTTTTTTTCCTGTTAGATTTTCCTTATCTACTCCATAATTCAAAGCTATGTGATACGATCCACAAGTGTTACCTGAAATAAACGATCAAAATAAAAATTCGCCAAAGCACAGTTTATTCCAATTTGAGAATTCTATTACTTGCACAGGAGGGCTTTTGTGTAGCAGCTGAACTCCTTTAAGATAAAGCCTGCCATTTCCGTAGAGAATTGGGGCTTTATTCATTCTGTTTGTGGCAGCATTCGTATCTTTAGAGTTTTATAGAGCAAAGGGGCAGAAAATGGCTTCCCTAGAAGGTGTAATTTTGCAATTAGGAGTGCTTTTTGCTAGGTAAAAGTTGCACTTCTTGAGAGGAATAAAGAGAAAACACACACACGCACAGAGCTTCGGAAGGTCGCGCCAACGAGAAACAAGGAGGATGCCAGGCTTGAGCGCCCTAAGCGCCATTGCAGCCCCTTGGGTACATAATTTTGTTTCCTAACCTTTCGTCTTTGGTTTCCTCTTATATTTAAAGGGACACTAACAAAATAAAATTATATGTTGAGTACAGTCTTCTCATATTTACTTCATAAACTTCTACAGTATAAAAAAAGCACACCCATGTTAGGTGAAAAGTCCCCTAAAATGGTTTTAGATTTTTCTGTCTGCTGAGCTTCAACCCAAAATCAGAAGAGTTTCTCTCCCCGTCCAGAGTTGGTTTGTATTTTATACTTCCTTAAACATTGAGTTCTACTGATACTTGGAATTGTCAAGCTACCAAGAACTTATAAATTAATAACATGTATTCTCATTTATACATAGATAGTTTTAAAGCTTATCAACCCTTCTTTTCACATCAGGTTTTGTAAATGTTTCTATTATGTTTTTTTTTTCCCCCTTCTTTCTGGCAAATATACTGCTTTCCTTTTGGGCCCGAACCACTCAAGCAGCCTGTGTTGTTTTCATTCTTCAAATAAGCAAAATTAAACTCACAGAACACTATATGAAACCAAGCTGAGGCAGCAACACA